>NC_064634.1:396406212-397042462 GCF_023864275.1 Schistocerca cancellata | reverse complement strand
CCCAGACTCATGAACAGGGGTCAACAAGAAGTTTGTGAACTTACACCACTTATTGTCCAAACTGCCCATTTCTGAGCCAAAAATATCCTTTTAGAATGAGAAGAGTTACGCCAAAATATACCACCATACGACATAAGCGAACGAAAATAAGCAAAGTAGATTAATTTTTGTGTTGAACGATCACTCACTTCTGATACTGTTCGAATAGTAAAAATGGCAGTAGGAAGTCTGAACAAGATCCTGAACGTGGGTTTTCCATGACAGTTTACTATCTATCTGAACACTTAGAAATTTGAGCTGTTCAGTTTCACTAATCACATGCCCATTCTGTGAAATTAAAATGTCAGGTTTTGTTGAATTGTGTGTTAGAAACTGTTAAAACTGAGTCTTACTGCGATTTAGTGTTAGTTTATTTTCTACAAGTCATGAACTGTGCTTTTTGAAATTCAGCCAATGTTGCACACAACATCCTTTGCTACCAAACTAGTGTCATAAGCAAACAGAAATATTTTAGAATTACCTGTAATACTAGAGGGCATGTCATTTATATAAATAAGGAGCAGGAGTGGCCCCCAACACTGATCCCTGGGGCACCCCCCACTTCACCGTACCCCACTCAGACCCCACATCACAGTCTTTATCAACAATGCGAATAATGACCTTTTGCTGCCTGTTGCTAAAGTAAGAGGTGAACCAATTGTAAGCTGCTCCCTGTATTCCGTAATGGTCCAACTTCTGGAGCAATATTTTGTGATAAACACAATCAAATGCCTTAGTTAAATCAAAAAATTTGCCTAGTGTTTAAAACCTTTTTTTTAGTCCATCCAGTACCTCACAGAAAAAAGATAATATAGCATTTTCAGTTGTTAAACAACTTCTAAATCCAAACTGTACATTTGAGAGTAAATTGTGTGATATAAAATGATCAATTATCCTTACATACACAGCCTTTTCAATAACTTTTGCAAACACTGATGGCATAGAAATAGGTCTAAAATTATCTACATTATCCCTTTCTCCCTTTTTATAAAGCGGCTTGACTACTGAGTACTTTAATCACTCACGAAACTGACTATTCCTAACGGAAAAAATTACAAATATGGCTAAATACAGGGCTAACATGTACAGCACAGCACTTTAATATTCTGCTAGACACTCCATCATAACCATGAGAGTCTTTAGTGATTTAATTATTGACTCAATCTCCCTCTTGTCTGTATCACAAGGATTAATTCAGGCATCAATCTTAGAATGACATTTGCCAAGAAAGTTATAGGATTTCCTGTAGAAACTAAATTTTTATTTAATTCACCAGCAATACTCAGAAAATGATTGTTAAATACTGTACCTATATTTATCAGTAACAAATATTTTTACTGCAAACTGACTTCGTTTCGTCGACCTTGTGTTGCTGACCAGACACTTCCTTCACAACTGACCATATGGTTTTTATTTTGTCCTGTGAATTAGCTGTTCTGTTTGCGTACCACATATTCTTTGCCTTACTAATAACATTTTAAGCACCTTACAATACTGTTTGTAATGTGCTACTGTAGCTTGGTTGTGACTGTTTCTAACATTTTGATATAATTCCCACTTTGTTCTACATGATATCCTTATCCCACCCGTCTGCCACCCGTTCTGCCTGTTACTGCTAGTACCCCATTTAGAACGTTCTAATGGAAAGCAACTCTCAAAGAACATGAGAAATGTGTTAGGGAAAGCATTGTATTTATCATCTATGTTATCGGCACTATAAACATCCTGCCACTCTTGTTCCTTGACAAGGTATAAAAAAACTCTCGATTCCTATTGGATTAACTTACCGACATAGTTTGTAATTAAATATGACATTGGTTTGAGTACAAAAGCCTTTTAGAGTTTAAATTTGTGCCATTCACGCTTTTACGCCCATCTAGTAATGAAGAATGAATAAAAATATTGTCTATGCCTGTGGTACTGTTCCCCTGCACCCTAGTTGGAAAAAACACGGTCTGCATCAGATCATATGAATTTAGGAGATCTACCTACATCCTTTTTCTTGCACCATCATATACAAAATTAATATTGAAGTCACCACATATAACTAATTTCTGGTACTTCCTACCTATAAACAACAACAATTAGAAGTTTAGTTTCACTAAGTTCAACTGCCCCTGCACAACATTAAAATATCTGTTCAGTGCAGTGTCTTGATTTATCTACGGACTCAAATGGGATACTGTTTTTTTTACATACATAGGCACTCCCCCAACCCGCAAGGAACTCCTTGAGAAACAGCCAGCTAATCTGTATCTGGTAAAGGAAGCCTCTGAATTGTCAAATTATTTAAGTGGTGCTCCGATATACCAATAATTTCAGTCAACATCTATAAGCAGTTCACTATCTATCTCTAAAACCTCTTATATTTTAATGAAATATGCTAATTCCTTCTCTACTTGGAAACATTACATCCTTGGAAGGTGAGTCCCTAGTTAGAGGGACTTCCTTTAAGCAGCTATACCTATCAGCTGACAGCCTGACACTATTCTGGCAATACTTTCAGAGAAAGGAAAGATTGATGTGATCAGGCATTTTCCCGTTCCTCAAACAAAAAGACAAGTAAAAGCATTTCCTGGATTAATGTCATTTTTTTAGTAATTTTTTCTGGACCAGCTTTTGAATACTGATGTCTTGCTGCATTTTTTGAGTAAGAATTCCACCTGGTTTTGCTCAAGTCAATGCCAAAAGATTTTGATGCAATCAAGGGAGCCTTAGTCAGTGCAAACCTTTTGCACCATCCGGATGTGAATAAAGATTTTTGTCTAGCTGCAGATGTGTGTTTTAACAGAATAGGGATATTTCTACTTTAAATTTGAGATGTTGACAGAAAGCCTGCTGCTTGTGCAATAAGTTTTGCAAGCAGAGTTCTCACAGCATGTGAATGATCGTATACAGTGACAAGAGTTAGAAGGAATAGCGGCTGCTTGGGTTTTCAAGAAATTTAAATATTGCCTGTGGCGTAAACATGCCAAAGTTTTCTGTGGCCACCAAGCATTGTCATTCCTTTTAAGCATACTGGTCCCTCTCTCTTCATGAGTTTGACTTGAAACTGCATACATAGAAGGAGAACAGAACATTGTTGCGCATACTCTTTCACATCTTCCACTAGGTCTTAATGCATTTATAGAGATCACTGAGCAAATGCCCAACTGAATCCATACAGCTCACTGAGCAAACATCTGACTTTCTCATTTTACTCATACATCAGGGCTCTTTCTATTCTGATTATTTACAGATGAATCCTCTGCAAGATGTGGGTCACTAATGGGGAATTGTAAAACCAAAACTCCCACAAAATACTCATGATAAACAAATAAATACTACATTACAGAATTTCCAGGCATACAAACAAAATAGTAGCCTATTGTTATTTACCTATTGTGTCATCAAGTTTTGAAATTGTATATTTTTTGCTAGAAAGCAAACCCTTCAAACCAATTTTGTCTGACTGAACTACATCCTATAATTCTGACAAAGCCCTTGGAGTTAGTATCCTTGAATACTGTAGGACCCCACCCTAGACTAGGGCAGGTGTGTAGTATGTCATTGCTTTACAAGATGTCTTCACAAAATAGTTATACACTGCCAAGAATAAACATCAGCCACCATTAAAAGGATCTCAGAACACTACTTGCCTAGAGTTAGCAAAAGCCACTGCTCTTTTAACAGGCAACATCTTGGATTTTACAGGTGGAAAACTTTTTTGAACGACAAACAAATAATGCACATTTTAGTTCTGATTTAGATTTGGAAGCAGTCTCTGGAAAAGATTTTTATGGAATTCAATAGCTTTATCAGGATATGCATTCCTACAAAACAGACTAAATCTGTAAAATACTTAGCACCTTTTGAACAAATTATGCACATTCTTTCAAAGGTTTTACCATAACAGAACTGATGTCGTGCAAGTCTGAAGTGGATGCCTGGATTACACCCCTAGTTCGGATATCACCTGATGAAGTTCCCCAAGAGGAAAAGGTTCATCTAGCTCTGATAAATCTGAGTGAAAATGCAAAACAGGGGGGAAAAAACTCTTTGACAAAAGGCTACAACATACTTGTGAATATCAAATTTGGGAAGTTGTTCTTAGAACACATCAAAAATCAAATAAAGAAATTCAACTGTATGTGGCAATTACTATACTCAGATCTGTGAGTGATCACCAATATTCCACATCCTGGATCTTGTTTATTTGTCAATTAAAATCCAGGATAGATGCGAGCTTCATTTCTGCACAAAGACTTAAAGAAATTTGTGCACTGATCACTGGCAGAATGAACCTGTTATTGTAAAAGCATTATATATAATATAATCAATAATACACAAAATGCAGATCTTATTATTTACACATTAGCCACAAGTAGAAAACCTAGGAAACTGAAAACAAAGATATCACTGCAAGGATGGAAAGGAAACGAAATGAATGATAAAAATTTTTACTGCACCACACTGCCTACTCTATGAACCACTTACAAGATAAAGGGCCAAAAGAATTTTCATGAAGGTAAGTCTTCACCAGTAACAAATGCACCTGACACTAGAGGCGAAATGTTATTAGATTAAGGAAATAAAGCAATTATCATGTCAAATCACAAGAACGAGTCTGACTCAGGACATCTTTAATTTTGATAAGTGCATACTGTGTAGATCATTAAGACAACATAGAGTAAGCATTGGAGAATAAGAGTGCTGATGGTACCTAGCTGACATTGTGAGTGTGTGGTTGTGGCTAACCTATTAGGGGCCAAGCACTTTAGTTCATTTATGTGTTAGTAATATAGCATTGGGAATGATGCAAGAGCAGGTCTTCCAATGATATGGAGGATTAATTACACTGTTCTACAAAAAAAACTTTTTTCTATTTCTGATAAAAAATGTTGTGATCCTAGTTGTATTTTGAGTGCTGAATTGAAAACTGTTTTTGGTTTTTTTCGGTCAGGGATAGTTTATGAGTAATCGCAATTTTATTTCTCTTTTCAGTTTCTGATATAGTGCAGCAAACGTGAGGTGAAATTCGACAAACAAATGCACGTCTTTATGATGTTATAAGTTCATCACATTAATGGAGGGTGGGATCTAACATATAACACAGTAACCTTTGTCTATACACTTTGAAGCATTTATTTGACATGAGAAATTACAGAAAATCAAACAATGAGCCACTGCCTTGTAATGCACATCACGTTTTTCTCTTGTATTGTGAATCTTTCTTCTCTCGAATGATATTCCAGCAATAATCTGCTAACATAGAAGGTACCCAATTCCCTTCATAGCGCCTTTCTATGGTAGAAATGTCTTTATGGAATCTTTCCCCAAGTTCATCCGATACGTCACTACAACTCTCTGTGATGTAGTGCAGATGAGAGTCCATCATATGTACTTTCAAAGACATATTGCACCCCAAATCCTGATATGCTTTGATCATATCCTTCACCATTGCTTTGTAGTTAGTAGCTTTTCTTCTTCCGACACCATCTTGAAACAGTCCCATGCAGTTTTATCTTTATCAGTTAAACATGCTTCAAAATTTGCATCTTTCTGCAGCGCCCTGATTTGTGGGCCCACAAATACTGCTTCCTTTATTTTTGCAGCTGAAAGACGGGGGAATTTGGCAGCTAGATATGCAAACCCACAGCCTGTTGGATCCATGGCCTTCACGAATTGTTTCATCAGGCCAAGTTTGATGTGAAGCGGTGGAAGTAGTATATATTCAGGAGCTACCAGACTTTCACGTTATACATAATTTTTCACCAACTTTCCATCTTCACCTAGGCCATTTCTTTTTTACGTAGTGAGAATTTCAGTCTCGACTATCCCACTCGCAAAGAAAACAGGCATACTTTGTGTAGCTTTGTTGCATTCCCAGTACCATAGCAATTACCTTGAAATCTGCACATATTTTCCATTTGTGTTCATTGTATTTTAATGAATTCAGCATCCTTTCTACGAATTCGTAATTCTCTCTTGTCAAACTAGCGTAAGCTACTGGAACAGAGGGTATTTTATTTCCGTTATGGAGCAAAACACCCTTCAGACTTGTTTTCGATGCATCTATGAAAAGTCTCCACTCCTGTGAAATATAAGTGAAGTTCAGCACTTTCATCAGGCCAGCAACCTCATTGCAAAATGTCAGTGCTTCGTCAGTTGAAAAATAAGAAAGAAAGGCATGTTCTCTGTGCCTGAGCACACTGATTTTAGTACATTGGTGCAGTAGATTAAACTCTTGTAATCTTGAACCAAGCAGCTGTGCCTTTTGTTTACTTAGTCCTAGATCACGTACTAAACCATTTAAATCTACCTGTGTTAACAAATTTGGCGATGATTCACTTGTGCAGTGATATAAAGAATCATCATCCGTGATTTCTTCAGTACTACTAATTTCACTCTCACTCGGAATTTGACCTCGAGCTCTTGAAGGTACTGGAAGGTTGTTGGAATGCTGCACTGGCATTCTCGCTGAAGGCAGATCTGGGTAAACAATGTGCCTCTTAGACTTTTTGTTTGTAAAACCCTGAATTTTTGTTAGACAGAAATAACAATCAGTAACATGGTCCTTAGGCTCCCTCCACACCATGGGAACAGCAAACAAAGCCACATTCTCTTTACTTTTCCACCACTGAATTAGTTTGCAGTAACATGTAGCACAACACAAATGTGGTGCCCATTCTTTATCTTGGTCTTCTACCTCTACTCCAAAGTAATGTTTGCATGCTTTCTTTATGACTGAAGAAATTTTCTTCCTATTTCTGGCAAAAGTGAACTTTCCACAGATGTAGCAGAAGTTGTCCGGCTTATATCGACATCCACGACGACGTGGCATTTCTGCAAATTTAAAAATACCACTTTGGTAATACACCTGTATTAAATTAATAGTAGGGAACTAGAGGAACGCTGATGTGTAAAGACAAGCAGTCGTTTTACCTTCAGCACCAGGCTCAATCAGTTTACACACAGGAACTAAAAATTTCAATCGTGCTCAGAAATATGACAGACAGTTACATGTCAGCCAAAACACCCACTCGTTAAGACTGACACAAATTGCGGCTAACACCACTGTTGTAAACTCGATGCACCTGCCCCTAGGAGGCAGCGACCGGCTGTCGCCGTTCGAGTTAGTGAGATGTTTCAGGTGATGTTAATGACATAGGTGTGGCGGGGGATAACCTAATGATGTCTGATTCTTCCCACCTGCTGTTGCACAAAAAATTATCACATATTTTTCTATAACGTCTCTGTGTTTGCCATGAATTGTGAATATACATATATATATATACATATTACATAAAAAGTATCCCTGACAACGATATTTTGTTTACATATTTGAATTTCCCATGGTAAACTGGTCTAGAAGCACATACTTTAATATCAGAAATAGAACCCATGTCGAACAGTGTTATTGAACACAGTTGTAGAAGCTGAAGTAGGACCCCACTGTTCCAATGTTTAAGTATGTGTGTGAATGTATTGAAGAGAGAAGTCGGGTGGAGTAAGGAAGCACATGTGGGTACTAACTACGAAGATTATGACAAGTAACATTGCTCTGTTCTCTCTATTGAGTCAAATGAGATTACACACAAAGCTATATTGGTGTATCAGTTGAATCAAAGGGGTATGATCTAGACATTGAGGGATGAACTACTTATTAGATGGTGTTTAACTGACTAGTAAGGAATTGAAGTGCTCAAGGAGATTAATTCTCTCACTTACACCTGGAGATACGACTACTTACATAAAAGCATTAACGACATAGAATTTTAACATATTATACATTCTGTTACATGGAACTCAGTCTTGCATACTGAATGATAACTAGAGCATACAATGCAGAATACAATTCAAGTAGAACTTTATACAATAACTCAGCATGGAATACGAAATTAGTGATGTGAAATTTAAAGAAAATAAATTATGAATATTATTGAGAAAAGGTGAAACACAAACTAAAAGAATTAGTTCAAGGCTGATGTGGCACCACCTTGAAGCAGGCACGATTTCTGAACAATGTCACTCGGGATAAAACTTTGTATGTAAACATGTACATATTCTTAATATTGAATGAGGCAAGTGATAAGTAATTTTGAATGATCACATTTGTAGAGCACAAGCATGGATACCGTTAACAAATTCTGAGTAAAAATAAGGACACACATGTTGGAAACAATTCAATGTGAAGATATGATGAGGAGCTACATTCTTTGCTGTAGATTCAATATGTATTTAACTTACAATATCTCCTTGCTGTGGAATTACCTGGAGCAATAGAATACAATTGAAAGGCAATTTCTGTCTGATAATATTCATTTACAGTCTGGGATAGACATTCATATTGCTGATATTATGATTAATTGAAATTATACACAAAATAAAACAAGAAATATGAGAAAGTTGTGCGTTTCTGTGGGTGTGTTTAAAAACATCGAGAGAATGACAGTAATCTGATAGTAAAATCATTTAACACACACATGCCTAAGTCTACTCACATTGAAAAAGAATAACCCAATAGTGTTCTCAGAAAATTCACTGTAATAAATTGTTGCTGTTCAGAGCCATAGTTTTGTAAAAAATAGAAAGACTTCAGTATCACAGATTTATTTTGTTCTTTAAGAGAGTACGAAAACAAGCTTATTTCAAATTATGGGTAAAACGGTTCTCATTAACCGGTACATTTTATGTAGTGAAGGATTACTTCAGTAACACAGGGTAGAGGTTACATAACTAGTAATACAAAGCAGTTAATAATAATTCAAATCTCATATCACTTCAACACACACTTTTATACTACAATGCTTTCTTTTTTTTATTTTCTAGAAAACTTTACAACAAAACTCTATGAGCTGGACATCTCACTCATTACAGCGGGATGCTGATTCTGCAGTTAGCAGCCCTCACTAATATGAATGTATATACAATAAAGATTTAAACACATTGAGATTAAACTCCCAAACCATTCCACAGTAGTGTATGAGCAGTCCAAACAAAAGATTTTAGAAAACATTATTAAAAGTTGGTTCACCAGAGATAAAGAGCAGTGCAAGTTGACAGAAGGAAAAAAGATAAGAGGATAGCAACAAACTCTTGAAAAGACTATAATACATATAATAATATAATTTGGAACATATGTTACATAACAGTTATTGAACAAGAAAGAGCAGCACAAGAAAAAAATAAAATAAGGTACTGTACAACAGATGAATGGGAAGTGACAATTCATACCCTAACTTATGGGAATTGCAGTTTATTTCTGTAAGAGTGACATATCACAACCCAGCAAATGATAAATGAAAGGAATAGCAGCAGGCAGTTACATTATGGCTATGAAGCTGAAAATGTTACAACACTGTAGATTAAAAATAAATGCATGTAGTGAGTGCCCAGTACACAACCAGCAAGCAGCATCTTTATAAACTGTGAAATTTACGCAATATTTTCAGACACGAATATTAAAATTTTAAAAAGTTTTATTACAGTAACCTGTAGTCATCCAAGTAACAACTTAAAAAACGCACATATACTTTTATTACTACATACTTCCTCATTTTGCTACATAGGTTTACTCTGCCGAGTGACAGTAGTGAAGAGCTTACCCACATTTAGTGAGGGCACTGCCAATGCACGTATACACACACACACACACACACACACACACACACACACACACACACACATTCTCTCTCTCTCTCTCTCTCTCTCTCTCTCCTCTCCCCCCCCCCCCCCCCCCCCAACCCTCCATATAAATCTTTATGGTATGAAAATAGGATGGATATCACTCAATTTCAAGCGCCGACAGCAAGTTGGACATTCCTTTGAGCTCTTTAGAACACTTTTAATACAGTTCTGACAAAACAGATGGCCACAAAGTGTTGACATCACCTGACGACCTTGAGATGGTGAAAAGAATTCCAAATTCTCCAGGCAGATTGGGCATGCACTATCGGCCAAGCTATTCTTCTCTTCACCCTGCTTTGTTTTGTCAGTCTGGAACTCACTGTGGTGGAGACAGCACTTTTTCACATCAGTCACATTTTCTTCAGATGAAGCATTATTCCGAAACGTCGTAGGAAAACTGTAACAACAACTCCAAAATTTGAAGCAAAATTTTGATGCAAACACATAGGATGAAATGATCATAAATTTTACAAAATTTCTTACACAGATTTCAAGTATCAGTAGTGCCAAGCATTAGCGAACACAAAGAGAATGTCATGTTAACAAAAAATTCAAATTTGATAATAATTATGTTCTGCACTCAGGTGAATACTCAAACTCTTATTTGATCGAGTAAGTTCATTTCATCTTTCATTTGTCAAAATCTATTAACAGAGCCCATTATTTCAGTGTGGGTTCAAACTATATAATACTCCATTGGCTGTGGCAGCAATTATGAGAAAATTTTATTTTGTGTTTAGAGCATTTCACAGTATTGTTAGAAGCCCAAGTTTCTGTACAAAGCGATACTACGGTAACCTCTTAATATTTTACTAAAACCATAACTTTTTCCACTGCTCCATCAAAAGGTTCAAATGATGCAGGACTTCATGGCTAAAATAAACCTATAGCTTATAAGTAAACTAGTATGACATGTGGTCACAAATATTTAATTATTATCTCAAAGAATCAAGTTAAGTAATTATATTTTTATCTCTTTGAGCGTATATGTCGACAATCCAGGTACAAGTTGAAATTCCCACACCACAGTGTCATAGCACAGCAATAGAGCAGCCAAAACAAAATGACGCAGCCCCTTTCCACTCAATGGTCTGCTCTTCTAGCAGCATGCTATGAAACTGTGGCATGTGTGTTTAAAATATGTACCAGGATGGCAGATATGTACCTGCAAATAGAATAAAAAATTAACTACGTAATTTTCTATTACATGTGGGGAATGGGAGTCATGCCCAGAGCCGGAGATTATTCCACAACCCTCATCACTGCCCTTTATGTATTACCTATCTTCTGCCAAGAAGGTTGACTACATCTTAGACTCTATATGGATTGATTGATTATTAAAGTTAATAGGGACTGGATGGAGCGGTCATCAGTTCCTTCTTAGTTTACAAATCGAAGCCTCTAATGGATTAAGTTAGGAGATACAGGTGAACAGACAATTTTATTACTATCATCTGAGGCACCAAACTAGGTAGAAGTATATGCAAGGAAAGACAACCATAAGCAGTAATAAAACATAAAATGTTGCAAGGGAGGGTGACAGAAAACAAGTTGAAACCCCAGAGATAGTTCTGTGGTGAAAGGTCAAGTTTTACACCCACCCGACCAGCAAACCCTCAGCCACTGTAAAATCAGAATGCTGTCTTTGCTGAATAGTAAAAATGTACAATAAGAAACAAATTTAGGAAATAATGATCTGTATAAAAGCATACAGAGGTTGAAATAAATACATGTCATGCAGGTCTACAATTCAGGGGCAGATACACAGTCAATTCAATCTTTAATCATTTCATCTTTGGTGTAAAATACAACGAGAAGAAGAATCAAGTTAAAATATCAATAAAAAGTAATAAATTACAGTGAGGTGACAGATGTGTGGGTCGAAAAGGCAGGGCTCCCCTCAGGACCTAGCATGTGGGAAGAAATTGGTTTCTGCAAAGAACCTGATATGGGAAAATGACTTGAGAATTGGGAAAAGAATACTCTTGGAGAGAGTTCTCTTTGTACTCTCCATTAGAATTGATGGGGGGGGGGGAGTGTAAAGGAGCAAATATTGATAGCTGAATGTGTTCCACATGCCACTGCAAAAGGGGGGGGGGGGCACTGTATAATAAACATTGGTCAAGTTCTGTGATCCCTTGTTCTATTAGTTTGCGTAGGTCAGATATTTTAACACCATCCCACAAAGGATTGTGGGCTTTGAAATCATCCAGCAGGAAGAGAAGCAGGGGTAGCTGATAGATCAAGTTAACTATCTCTTCACATGCCAACTCCCTGTCTGGAGGGATATAGACATTTCAAAGAGCAAAATCCATATGCATACAACCACAGCTATATGGAGTGAGTGGTAGTTTATTATTAAAAATGCCTGTGAAATAGGGATGCATGCTTCACAGAACAGAGTTTCCTGAAAAGCAACACTTAGTACATAAAATTACAGAAGGTATCTGATACAGTAGATAAGATGATAATGGTCTCACTTCAAACTGGTGGTGAAACTAACAATTACTACTCCACTGAATGCAGGGCTAATAATCCTGAATTAATTTTACACAAACTTTGATACTGCATGTGCAGACACTTATAGCAAATAGGTACTCTGCAGAGTTTGAATATCTTTGGTTGACATGGTAACAGAATCAATTGTAGTCATTGATCAACACATATTACATGATTAAACTAAATACATTTCTCTTCTAAAGATATGAATTTGCAGCCACAATTCAAATGCTAAAGTGGAACAATCCTGCATTAATTTATGTATTCAATTCTAGGCTAGGTATAATCCTTGGAACCAAGTAGCAAAATTCAATCTGAACACGAACTACACTACCGTCCCAAAATGAAGGCTGCACCACAACATAGTTGTATAATGCCATTTGCCTTTGGAAGGGACACTGAACTAAACGCAATGGTGTCCATAGCCTGTTCTATTAATTACTGGCTGACATCGAACTCTGCAAGGCAGTGCTCATCTGTTGAGTAGGACCACATAGAGGTTACCTTTCATTATGGGGACAGGAGTGTTATGAGTGTGAGGACTCCATTGCAGCAGGGAATGGGGAAAAGTCCTTAATGCAGATATAGCGGAACAGGAGGAAGGGGATCATCTGCCCCCACAACCAGATGACTATCATGGCTTGCATTGGAGGAGATGTGAGTGCCTGTACCCTTGCATATTTGCAAAGTTTGTTGTCATTTGAATTTGATGATATTTTTCCTGTGGTTCCAAATACAAAAGACAGTGAAAAGCTTTGTACTCCTATGTCTTTGTATCCTCCTTTAAAATGAGAAACTTCAAAGACCAAAGGATTGCCCTCCATGGCTGATACATATTGGCACCTGGTCTCATTCTACAGCCATCTGCTGTCTCCACAAATGGGTAATTTGTGAGTGTGGAGATATGTGCCCAAAATGAAAACAATTAAAGCATCAGCTGGAAAGGCGGAATGTATGGCTTTTACCTCAAATTGGTATACCATTACTTTTAACTTTTCAAGTAACATTCTCCCTTCAAAAGCTAAAACACAAGCACCAATTTCCACTCTTTATCTGTTGTCTTTGTTAGGTGTAGTAAATAAACTGAACACCTTGTTGTTCAAGGTTTGTACACAATTCTTTGTGTGTCAGCAATGTGAAATCATGATACAAATTAACACCCTGGAGAATGTTGATGGTCTTGTCGAGATGTCATAGTGACAGGTATGTCACTGAGCTTCTTATAAGGGGGTGGGGTTGGGGTGTATTATATGGAACCACTTCATCTTTTACTAATTGATGCTAAACATTTTCATTTTCAGAAAGAACTCACCATGAGTACAGGTACAAACAAGGTATTGAGGGAAGTTTAGCACTGCCAAGGAAGGGGAAAATCTTGAACTCATACCTTTCTGTATTGAAACAATATATTCTCTCTGGTGAAACTGCTGGATTTATGTGGTCATCAGTGTGAGATTCTCCCCATGGGTGCCACCTCGCTGCAGCAACAGCTACCCAGCATGGTAATCGTTGTCCAAAATACCCGTGCCCCAAACTCGAAAGGTATATAATCCTTGGCATGCATAAATAGTGTCCTGGCACCAACACAGTGTTGTCAAAGGCTGTGAATAAGCAAGTACCCGACAACCTCCTCCCCCTCCCCCCCCCCTCTCCCCACCTTCACAGAACAGACTGACACGTGTGTTGGACTGTGTGTGTCAAATGTGTTCTAATCACAAGAGATGCTTATGATATTATTGCACAATAAAATGAACAGAGTCAGAGAAAAGGTATACTCATTGAAATAGTACAATCAGGGAGTACAATTACAGCAGAGGAAAAAAAGGAGTATTGCAATAGCTCAGTGCCCCAGGCTCACCACACACATACTATTAGGGTTATGAGCTCTCTAGGGGATGTTTCATATTCTTTACACTTATTTCTTCATCAGTGTGGACACAAGCCAGTGCATACATACCCAGAGCTAGGGAATTTTAGCATTCAGATACACTTGTGTCTTTGTTGCTGCTGTTGAGTAAAGATATCAGCTTTTGAGAATCATCATTCTTTTGCTTAACTACAACAAAATTCATTAATCACAAAATATACTATTATTATACACTAATGAGCCAGAATATTATGACAATTTGCTTAATAGCTTTTCCATCTTTGATCACTGATTCTCGGGTCTCAGGGATCCCACAGTTGGTTGGTAGGTTTGTGAAGATATGTGGCATTAATAACTATGCACAGGTCATGTAATTTGTGTAAATAACAGACCGGTGATTTGCGTAAGCAGCAATGGCATCTGATAGCAACCAAGGTGTGTTCCATAGGATTTACATCAAATAAATTTGATAGCCAAGACATCAACATGAATTCACTATAATGCTCCCCATACTGCTGTAACATAGTTCTGGTTCTGAGACATGGGCAACAGGCTATTTTCCCATGTTAAAAACATGGTTTGGATGTTATTTTGATTCATTATAACATTTTAATAACATTTAAGATCAATATTCTCACAAAATATCTGTGATTTTCATGTAAATAAAGCAAAAATATCATTGAATATCAAGATATGGTCAGATGATTGAAAATGCTCCGTTACTGACTAATGCTCTGTGCTGTCACAGACTAGGAATAAGACAAAGCTATATGGGTGTTATAGGTGCCTTAAATGAAGTTACGAAGTTTTTATGTACTTTTTCTGCAAACAGTTTATTTATTTAGTGATGGAAAAAATAATTGTAGCTTTTAAGTAACAGTAGAAAGGAATTGTGTGAATGCTGATAGTGGAAGTCTTGCAAAAGTTAATACATTTATACTTCACCCATTTAGAGCCATTAAACTCACTCAAAACTAAGGAACTATAGAATTTTTGCAAATGTGTCTGTATATTATAACTAGATTGTCAACTATCAGTCATGAGCTATGTCCCAAAGCGCAATAAATTATTCTTGGCAAAACTTAGTGCAGATTTCCTGTGTTTAACACACATAGGAGAGATACTGCCTCTACCCGGCGATTGGTGGTGCAATGGGTAGTGTATGAGACTGTGGATAAATAGGACACATGTTTTTAAGTTTTACATGAAATACAAAAATAGTGTTAGCAAGAGTTGTTTGAATTGTGGGATGTATTATATATATAGCTTCACATTAGTCGTAGTCTGAGAAATGGACAATAGAGGATAAATGCATTTCCTATGCAAACAAGCGATTCACTTTTTTGGAAATGATCAATGGACATCATATTATAAATATTGACTGTCTACTGTTCTAACAACTGAGCTACTGAATAATTGAGGTGTAGTTGGGTAAAACAACAATTTTCACAAAGAGTTACTGAATGATTCTATTCTTTGTCGTAATAGTGGGAGAGCACATTTCAGAGGTAAGTTAATGTTAACTTCGCAGTGAAACACATTTTTAATTAAGTTGGTGAACTTGTGCATCAATGTGGTGGCAATTTGCCAGTACAGTGCAATCACATTTTATGTATCTTCTCATTCTATAGAACACTCAAAAACATCTTTCCAGAAGTTTTCATAGATGTATTTGAACAGTATGGTACTACACATCATTTTTAACCCATTTTCTGAAATGTAAATTCCAAAACAAGACAGCACTGTGAACTAACATTACGAAAGTAGGAGCAGCGAGCTAGCTAGTGATGTCGCAAGCATCACATGACTTGAACAGAGCATTTTAGTGGGCTTTCAAATTATTTGGATTTCATTTTGATTTTTATAAAATATTACTGATATTCAAGGGGGAAAAGCATGTTAGGAGCATAAAATGAGGTAAATGATCATTTAAGATGATTTCCAGGAAACAGTCAAACACCCTATTATACTCCTGAAAGATGACATCGCTGTTGGGGAAGACATCAAGCATGAAGTGATGCCGGAGGTTCGTAGCTGTCAGTGCATCTTCAATTACTACCATAGGTCCCATGCAAGTGCAAGAGAATGTTTCCCATAGCATCATGCTGTTCCCACCAAATTGCATCCGTTGCACCCTGCACATTTCGAGCCACTGTTAACCTCGATGACAGCGTTTCTGAATACGATAATTGACCTAGTGTAATAGGTTTGTTTATAAATAATTATTCTGCTACCAGTCACAATTACCTTTGTTTACTTTTCACATGTCGCATTCCAGGAAATGGTACCCATTTTCAAGTGCGTTTTTTGTGTGCATTATGCCATTTCTATGTAATGTTGTCAATGTGAGAGAGTCTGCTTCATTTAGTTTATGTTACTGCAATGTAGAAGAAACTTGTGAGTTTTTAGTTAGTTATCAATCTTTTTATGAAGTTAATGGCGAAATTTAGAAGACTTTGTACTTGCAGTTTTCTTATGGTCCATTTGTGCACACACTAAACACCACACACATGTTGCTGTACACTTTAAACATTGAAAATATCTTACATAAACAAAACAGTTACAAAGGTGTTCCTACAAGTAGTAGTAGTAGTAGAAGGGTTTTGTGGGCGCACGACAACAAGGTCTTCAGCGCCCGTTCAGTATCATAGTGAGACGGGTGTCAAGGAAAAACTCAGAACATTTACATCTAACGCAACATAAAACGGAACATAAAACACGGGGAACAATCATTGAAAAATATGTGCTCACCCACACCGAAGCGTGGGATGAAGCAGGGCGTCAGCAGTAAAACATGGACAACACAGGAAGAAAAAGGTAGAGGGAGCTAAAACAATGGAGCGGATGGAAGTGGCTGGCTGACCGCAAGGAAAAAAGGGAGGAGTCAGCCACTCTGCAATACACTAAAACCGCCAGCCTAAAAGTTTAGGCCAGAGTCCAGACACATCACAAAACTTAAAAACCCTAGACACACACGTCTCATCGTTAGCTAAAACACAGGGCAGATCCCCATCAACTTGTGCTTCTGCCCTTGCATCATGGTATAAAACACAGTCCGTTAAAATGTGCCGGACAGAGATGGGCACACCACAAGCATCACAAATCGGGGGATCCTCCCGCCGTAATAAATAGCTATGTGTCAGAGGACAGTGCCCGATCCGAAGACGTGTGAGTGCCACCTCTTCCCGCCTGAGCAGCCGGCAGGAGGAACGCCACGGCCGAGTGGTCGACTTTACCGACCGCAGTTTATTGGCCGTCACCGCCAGCCATTCGTCCTCCCACAACTCCATGCACTTCCTGTGGAGTGCAGTGATGACTGACTGCAAGGGGATAGGACACTGGACCACATCCTGCTCTCTGCAGGCCTCCTTGGCAGCCCGATCAGCCTGTTCGTTGCCCCATATGCCGACATGACCAGGCACCCAGCAGAAGGATACCTCTTTACCCCGCCGTTGGAGCAAGTACAGTTTGTCATGTATCAGCTGGACCATCTCTTCAGTCGGGCACAGGTTCTGCAGTGACTGTAAGGCACTAAGAGAATCGGAGCAGAGAAGAAATCGATCGCCCCGAACTCGATTCATCTGCTCCAGTGCCGTCAGGATCGCGTGGAGCTCCGCTGCGAAAACGGTATATTCAGCAGGGAGGCGAATCCGGGTAACATGAGCAGGGAACACCACAGAACAGCCAAGGAAAGTCTCCTGTTTGGAGCCATCAGTATAAACGACAGTGAAACCGCGATGCACATCTAGAAGGTTAAAAAACAGAGATTGGAACGTAAAATCTGGTGTGCCATCTTTCTTAAAATTAGTCAAATCTAAAATAAGTTTGGGTCTCCGGAGGAGCCAAGGTGGAGATCTGCTCCAACCGCGACGTAAAACACGAAGACCAGCCATAGACATCGCACTGAGGCAATCCTGTGCGCGAATCCCATAGGGCTGCGTCGCACGTTGCCGGTTATGAAACAATCGTGCCAGAGGAGGCTGAGCAACGGTATGGTATGCAGGGGTGTAGGGTGTGGACAAAGTTTTATACGCCTGGCGCACTGTAAGTAGCCGTCGCCGCATATGAAGTGGCGGTTCACCAGCCTCTGCACAGAGGCTGGGGATGGGGCTAGTTCGGAATGCCCCAGTGGCCAACCGAAGCCCTTCATGGTGCACAACGTCCAACATTTTTAAGTAAGAAGGCCTCGCAGACCCATACACCGTGCACCCATAATCGAGCCGAGACCGCACAAACGCCCTGTAAAATTGGAGCAGACAAGTCCTGTCAGCTCCCCATGTACTGTGGCTAAGACATTTTAAAATACTTAAAGCCTGAAGCGACCGCCGTTTCAGGTCTTTAAGATGAGGTAACCACGTGAGCCTCGAGTCAAAAATGAGCCCCAGAAATCTCACCGTGTCTTTAAAAGTAAGAATAGTATCCCTCAAGCGCAACTCAGGAAAGGTTAAAAGCGAACGAGAACGGTTAAACAGAACACATACAACTTCTCGGTGGAAAACTGAAAACCACTCTTCTTCGCCCAATCATCCAAACGCCTAATCGTAAGTTGCAACTGATGGGTTGTCGTTGCAAGGCTTGAAGAAGAGCAGAACAAAGAGAAATCATCCACAAACAAAGAACACTGGACAGGACTTTTCACTATGGACGTAATGCTATTAATAGCGATGGCAAACAGAGTCACACTTAAAACGCTACCCTGAGGGACACCATTCTCCTGCTCAAAGCGATCAGACAGGACGTCACCAATTCGGTATCTAAAATATCGTGGCGAGAGGAAAGACTGAATAAAAAGAGGAAGACAACCACGAAAACCCCATTCGTGAAGCTGCTCCAGGATGAGACGCCTCCAAGTAGTATCGTAGGCCTTCTCGATGTCGAAAAATACACCTAGAAGGTGATGACGGCGTAGGAAAGCCTGTTGGATAGCCGCCTCCAGGAGGGCAAGGTTATCGAAGGTGGAACGAAACCTCCTGAACCCACACTGAAAGCGACTAAGGAGTTGCCGGGATTCTAACATCCAGACAAGGCGGCGGTTGACCATCCGCTCCAAGGTCTTCCCTATGCAACTAGTGAGGGCAATGCTACGGTAGCTACCTGGGCTCGAGCGGTCTTTCCCGGGTTTTAAAAAAGGGATTAAAACCGCCTCACGCCACGCGTCAGGAAAGTGACCCGACGCCCAAATGGCATTAAAAAGTGCGAGGAGGATTTCTTTGTTGCGCACTGTGAGGTGCCATAGCATACTGTAATGGATCCTGTCGTGGCCACCAAGGCACAGGTGGCCTCTTCCGGTGGCCTGTGGACTGTGGAATGGATGCTGCAGCGGCGTGGTGGACCGTTTTGGTAATATGATCCACCCACATCTCAACATTCGCACAGTGGTCGAATTGGGCCAACTGGCTATAAAGTGTCCAGTCAGCTCCACTGAGCACCCATCGTGGTGGTCTCCTTTCGGGGCCCACGCCATCGGGCAGGTGAATCCAGATTGGGAAATGATCACTGCCGTGCAAGTCAGCGACCACTTCCCAGTGAGCACTGGCGGCAAGAGCCGGAGAGCAAAGCGAGAGATCAATGGCAGAGAACGACCCAGTCGCTGTGGAGAAATGAGTACTCTGTCCTCCATTGAGCAAGTAGGCACAGGATGACAGGAGAAGCCTCTCAATTGCTCTACCCCTGGGGCAGGTAATTGCAGAGCCCCAAAGCACATTATGGGCATTAAAATCACCACAAATAATGAATGGCTGGGGGAGCTGGGTAAGAAGGTCGGTGAGGGCTGCTTCATCAAGAGCATCATGTGGGGGCAAGTAAAGTGAACATACTGTCAATGGATGACGCACGTGCACGGACACAGCGACGGCCTGTAAAGTCGTCGTAAGTGAGAGAGGCGAGGAGTGGTAGTCCGTCCTGACGAAAATACCTACGCCTCCTCTAGCTCTCTCTCCACGCAGGTCGTCCTTTTTATGGAGTGTGTAGCCTCGTAGCTCAGGGGAGTAAGATGGATGGAAATACGTCTCCTGGAGACAGAGACACAGTGGTCTACCCTGAGACAGTAGACGAAGTTCCTCCACATGCGTCCTGAATGGGGGTAGCACCTTCATCCTGTCTCTCCGACGGGGCGGGGAGACCGCAGCAGGTGTAGGGGCAGGCGTGGGACGAGATGATTGCCCCACACATACATCGTACTCCATCAACTCTGGGGAAGAGTCAGATGAAGCCTCACGTAAAACAACATCCGCATGGTCCGATGGTTTACCACGGGATTTGACGCGCTGTTGCTGCTGGACGGTAGCTTTCTGTGGTTTGGTGGACTTTGGGGGAGCTGATGTGGGAGTGGGAATTGGCGCACTGGGTTTGGGAACAGCCTCAGCTGTTGGAGGCGTTAGGGGCTGGCCCAAGTTCGCCACTGTACCTTTGTCTGCCGTTCGAGTAGGGGCTACTGGCTCTGAAACACTAGGTGCGTTGCAAGTGCACTGACAGCTACAGGTGTTAGTGCCAACACTCACCACCTCGGTCTGCGTTGAGGCATCGACTTTTGGAGTAGGCTTCTGAACCAGGGAGGCAAAAGATGTAGCAAATGTGGGAGGTTGCATCGACTTAAAGATCTTCTTGGCCTCACCATAGGGGATACGCTGGGTTGTTTTTATTTCCTGGACCTTGCGTTCCTCTAAAAATATGCGGCAGTCCCTACTCCAAACAGGGTGGTTCCCAGAGCAATTAATACATTTTGCCGGACGCGAGCAACCAACTCCTTCATGAGCAGCCAGACCACAGTTTCCACAAGTCGCTTCGCCTTTACAGCCTAAGGTGGTATGCCCAAAACGCTGGCATTTGAAACAGCGCATTGGGGCCGGGAAATAAGGCCTCACACTAAGGCGAAGGAAGCCAGCTTTAACATGTTCAGGAAGTTTTGTGCTACTGAAGGTCAGAATAAAGGAGTCGGATTTGACAAGAGTGCCATCAACCCTCTTCATGATGTGTTGGACATCAACGATACCTTCTTGAGCCCACTCACGTTGCAGTTCTTCCTTGGGAATATCAGCTAGATCTCGGCATGTCACAACACCTTTGCTGTAGTTCAAGGTGCTGTGCAGTTCAGTGTCTATGGCATACTCTCCAAGGCATTTAGCAGACTGAAGTTTAGTGGCTTGCTGGGAAGTGGAAGTTTCCACTAGCAAGGTTCCATTACGTAAGCGCTTTACCGATTTTAAGGAGCCACAGATTCCCTCCAATCCCTTTTGTATATAGAAGGGCGAAACCTTCTCGAAACTACCCTCCTTCCGTTTCACAATGAGAAACACATTCGGATTACCAGAATGTATTCTGTTACCTAAGACTGGACTTTTCAAAGAAGCGCCGGAGTCAGGGGGACTGACTACACGGGCCCTCTTAAGAGACTGGGTGTTAGAACCTTCCAGCAGCCCACCCTTTCCGCTGGGAGGAAGAAAAGAGGAGTTCGAAGGATCCATCTCGGTCCCACGAGCAGCTAGAGAACTAGAAGTCCACCTAGACAGAGCCCCGCGTGCCTAGGTAAGCTTTATACAACTGAGGTGCGGCAGGTTCCCCAGAGGTTGCCCGCTATCGACTGTTCCACCTCAACAGCCATGCATCTCATCAGCGCGCAGCACACCTTGAGATTGAGGGGTTTTTTATAGAGGTTTGTTCCATCCTCGCGATCCGGGCGGTCAAGCCAAGATCCCCATTCCCTGAGACACACAACGTTCCACCGCCGCGCCGCACGGTGGTCGCTGAAGTACGCTCAGAGCTTACGGTGACGGGGGACTGGTGGCGCCTACCAGCTCAGGAACCCCGGGGTCGCCAAGCCCGTACCCAGCAAATAAATGCTGAGCCCCTGGGGGCTCCTACAAGTAGTCCACAGAGATAACATTATAGGTCTTCCACAGAGTATGATGTGCTTTTGTACAGAGGTTATTTATGTTAACAATTTGTATCATAATTCACTTATATCGATTTTACAATTGTGCTTATTTCTATGTGTTACTATTTTTATCTAAGTATACTATCAAAACATCTGAAGAAATTCACTTTCAAGTTTTTTGTTTAATATTTTATCTTTATATTTTCTGTAATGTGAATATATCTCCAGTTTTTCTAGCAAATCCATTTTATGTCCTTAATTAGGCGGTGGAGTACACTGACATGTTTGAGTAAAGCTTGGTGATGTCAACATACCCATACAAGAAGCTGTAACAGTAATACAAAAGAACCTTATGAAACACGAAAAAACTTTCACACACAGAGATTGTCGAATTTATGGAACTCCTTCAGCTAACCCTAAGTTACAACTACTTTACCTTTAATGGCAACATTTGTGAACAACCAGAAGGCTTATCAATGGGATCATATATATCTGGTATCATAGCTGACATATACATAAACCACCTACAACAAAATTATTTAAGAGGCAAGAACCTTGCCTAAAGAAAATTGAGCTTTATAGGAGACATGTAGATGACACACTGCTGTTAGTGAAAGAGGATATCAAAGACATCACAGACATTCTAAATTACTTCAATAATCTACATGAGAAAATTAAATTTACAGTGGAACATGAACAAAATAGGAGCATCAACTTTCTGGACCTAAATATTACAAGACACAACACCACATGCACATTCAAAATTTATAGGAAAACTGCAATGACCGATACCACAATCCCTCCAACCTCATGTCACCCAAATATCCATAAACAGGCAGTATACAAGCCAATGCTACGTACGACAACCAGAATACCATTGAACCAAGAAAACATGCAACAAGAAATAAACACAATGAAAAGATTGGAGTTGCCAATGTTACAATGTTTCCATGGTTGACATAATACTAGACAAAGTGAAACAATACCCAGATGCAAACTGCACCACAGAAGAAAAAGAGAAAAACAAATGTATATCTAGTATCCCACACATTGGCAATGTATCACAGAAGATTGCAAATATTTTCAAAAATCACAAAGTAAAAATTGGGTTTTCTACATCTAATAAGCTACAACAAAAACTAATACATAATATAAAGTGTAATAATGATCCATATTCAGACTCTGGAATGTACAAGGTAACATGCCACAAATGCTCTATTGTCTGCCTCGGACAAACAGGCCAAAATTTCAACACCAGGTACACAGAGCACCCAACAGATGCACTACATCAGCCATAGCAACAGACATATATAACGCAGGACACCCATTTGGAAAAATAGAGCAAAATGTCAATGTACTCCACCGCCTAATTAAGGACATAAAATGGATTTGCTAGAAGAACTGGAAATATATTCACATTTGAGAAAATATGAAGATAAAATATTAAACAAAAAACTTGAAAGTGAATTTCTTCAATTGTTTTGATAGTATACTTAGATAAAAATAGTAACACACAGAAATAAGCACAATTGTAAAATCGATATAAGTGAATTATGATCCAAATTGTTAAGATAAATAACCTCTATACAAAGGCACATCATACTCTGTGAAAGACCTATAATGTTATCTCTGTGGACTACTTGTAGGAACATCTTTGTAACCATTTTGTTTATGTAAGATATTTTCCATGTTTAAAGTGTACAGCAAGTTGTGTGTGATGTTTAGTGTATGTGAGACTCTGCACAAATGGACCAACATTCCTCTAAATTTTGCTACTAACTTCACAAAAAGATCGATAACCAACTAAAAACTTGCGTGTTTCTTATATGTTGCAGTAAAGTCAACGAAATGAAGCAAACTCTCTCACATTGGGAACATCACATAGGAATGGCCTAATACATACAGAAAACACACTTGAAAATGGGTATCATTTCCTGAAACATGTCGCCTGAAAAGTAAATAAAGAAAATCTTGACTTATAGCAGAAGAATTATTTTTATATATATATATATATATATATATATATATATATATATATATAAATATATATATATAAATATATATATATATATATATATATATATATAAAACTATTGCTTTCACAGTCGCAGGCTTTCAAAACCATTTATAATGGATCAAATCAGATGACCTAGTGTAGGAAATATGTAATTCAACTGAAGAGCCAAAAAGTTTGCATTGGTTGAACGTTCGAGTCCTGATGGTCCCTTGCCCACAGCAATCTTAACTGACGAAGTTGCTGTGTTAACATGTGAACATGTAGGGGTGGTCTGTGTGGAGCACCATGTTCAACTATGTAGGATGAATAGTGTGCTCCAAAATGTGTGCATGAACTAGCTTTGTGCTCTTTTGGCAGAGATGCCACAGAACACCAATTACTACTTTACAGAGCAGACACTCGTCTGAGCCCCACGTTCTGTGAAGAGTCATGGACATCCAACAATTTAGTGCATAGTGGTAGTGTCACTCCTCCTACTTCTTTCTGTAGATGGTCACAACAGTAGCACATGAACATTCCACCAGCTTTGCCACTTTCGAGACACTTGTTCACAGGCTCTGCGTAATAATAATCTGCCCTTTGTCAAAGTCACTTATCTCAATGGACTTCCCCCTTTGAAAGCCATATTGTCATTATGGTGACCCCCAACTGTGTCTGCTCCACACACTTATATGCTTTTGTTACTATGTCACATGCCAGCAATGCCACCAGGTGTCATCCAGTGTCATGGCAGACAGTGGTTTTGGTTTAGCAGTGTAATTTCTAGTTTCATTATACCTGCCACAAAACACCCTTTTGTGAACTCACTGTGTTCCTAAGCAATAATGTTTATGCCTGCTTTCATATTTCTTTTCTCTTTCAGATACTATCACTTTAAGGAAATAATGTCTCCTAAAGTAACATTAAAAAACTCAACTTTCATCACATTTTCATGGAAGAGACATTTGTTGAGAATGATTAATAATTCTAGTGGATTTACTATGACTTTACAGCCATATTGAGTGAGAGAGTGCAGCAATTAAGGTATCTGGAAAGTGTAGAGTTCAAATTTTTGCCCAGCCATCCAACTCCATGTTTTCATTGGTTGCCCTAAATCATTTAATGTGGAAGCAAGACAATGGCCAAACCTTATCATCACACCTGTCTTAATCATTGTTCCATTTCTGAGGGCATTAATTTCAACATGATATAAAACTATCTTTGCATCGAACACTCTGTACTGAACAGACAACTTTTACATCACCAGGGACTGCAAAAACAGTAACCATCACTTACAGACCAACAAATGAAAACTAAATAATTAAGTGCATAATCTAATTTAATTTAGATGGCATCTAACATTGGAAGTCCAAAGTTACAACACTGTTATTAAGACAAATATTGTCTGCCATCACTGAACTGTGCCCTCTATAAGAAATTTGTGGACTCTGGATCTCTATAGTGTCACTAAGCATGTCAAAGATCTGTTCTTAATTTCAGTTTCAGGTGGAACTATGTTCCCATCCTCTTGATGGGATTTTCCTAGCTGGGAAACACTTTCGGAGCTATCATGTCATATTGCAAAAACAGTTGAACTCATTTGACACTGAAATACTTCCTTTCTTCCTTTATCGTCAAAATATCCCATTCAGCAACATATCTTTTCAAAGTTTCATGTCACATTCAGTTTGCACTCTATAATTTTCATAAAAATACTCTGAAGAGCCAAAGAAACTGGTACACCTGCCTAATATCATGTAGAGACTGAAAGCAAGAAGTGCCGCCACACATTGTGGCATGGACTCAACTAAGGTCTGAAGTAGTGCTATTGGGGGCTGTCCATAAATCCATAAGAGTACGAGGGGGTGGAGATCTCTTTTGAACAGCACATTGCAAAGCATCCCACATACGCTCAATAATGTTCATGTGTGGGGAGTTTGGTGGCCAGCAAAAGTGTTTAAACTAAAAAGAATGTTCCTGGAGCCACTCTGTAGCAATTCTAGATGTGTGAGGTGTCACATTGTCCAACTGGAATTGCCAAGCCTGTCAGAATGAGCAATGGACCTGAATGGATGCAGGTGATCAGACAGGATGCTTACGCATGTGTTACCTGTCAGAGTCATATCTAGACATATCAGGGGTCCCACATCACTCCAACTGCACACATGCCACTCCATTACAGAGCCTCCACCAGCCTGAACAGTCCCCTGCTGACATGCAGGGTCCAGGGATTCATGAGGTTGCCTCCATACCCATACAAGTCCATCCACTCGATATAATTTGAAGCGAGACTTGTCTGACCAGGCAAAATGTTTCCAGTCATCAACAGTCCAATGTCTGCATTGACGGATCCAGGCGAGGCATAAACCTTCGTGTCATGCAGTCATCAAGGGTACACGAGTTTTATTGAATGCTTTGCACACTGACACTTGTTGATGGTCCAGCACTGAAATCTGCACCAGTTTGCAGTTTCCTGCAAGTGAAGTGTACACCAAGTTCAAAACACAAGGAAGTATGCATAACAGATGCACTACCCCAGGCTGTAACTGATGACGAATCCAACATTACATCTTGTAATGCGTTTGAAGATATTATTCTGGGAAGTCCCAGTATTTGCACAGTAAAAAAAAGGAATATGATGAAATGATTTAAGAGTTTTTCAACAAGTATTGTTAGTATGGAACATTAAATGTAAATTCTCCTCTGAAATTGGGAAACAGAAGGAATTGAAATTATTTCTACAAAAAAACCGCATACCAATTTTAGGAGTCAAGAGTTTTAGATTAGACTGTAGCTGATATGCAACATTACAGAATTTATAAGGGAAACCAGCACTATCAACAATATAAAACATGCCAAGTTTTGAGAAACATGTACGTTGAGAAGGAAAATCAATTTAAGAATAAATGTAAGGAAATATCAAGCACACTTACAAACCAAAGTAGACAGTGAAAGATTGATCAACATGTGTAAAATGTTCCAGTTAAAACTGATAACACATTTTCACAAACTACAAAGAAAAGGCAAACATACATGCCTTCAAATCTGAATCTACAATAATTTCAAATGGATCACACAGCAATGTCAAAGAAATATCAAGGAAATTATAGATGTTTAAGTGTTCAGAACTAGGGAATTTTATTCCGATCATTATCCTCTTGAAGATTAAAATAAAATTTCTCCCACCTAAATCAAAAAAGAAAATCTAGAGAATAATCGGACACAACCCTCTTAGCCACAAACAATCCAGAGCTAATAGAGAGCATCATGACTGATA
This sequence comes from Schistocerca cancellata, assembly GCF_023864275.1. Taxonomy (NCBI): domain Eukaryota; kingdom Metazoa; phylum Arthropoda; class Insecta; order Orthoptera; family Acrididae; genus Schistocerca; species Schistocerca cancellata. Next base: position 397,015,242 of record NC_064634.1, on the reverse strand, counting down.
CAGGGATTAGTGATCACAAGGTCGTTGTAGCTAGGCTCAATACCGTTTCTTCCAAATCCACCAGAAACAAAAGCAAAATAACTTTATTTAAAAAAGCAGATAAAGTGTCACTAGAAGCCTTCCTAAGAGACAATCTCCATTCCTTCCAAACTGACTATCCAAATGTAGACGAGATGTGGCTCAAATTCAAAGATATAGTAGCAACAGCAACTGAGAGATTCATACCTCAAATTGGGAAGAGATGTAACTGATCCACCATGGTACACAAAACAGGTCTGAATGCTGTTGCAGAGGCAACGGAAAAAGCGTGCGAAGTTCAGAAGAACGCGAAATCCCGAAGATTGACTAAAATTTACAGACGCGCGAAATTTGGCACGGACTTCAATGCGAGATGCCTTTAATAGGTTCCACAACGAAACATTGTCTCGAAATTTGGTAGAAAATCCGAAGAAATTCTGGTCATATGTAAAGTACACAAGCGGCAAGACGCAGTCAATACCTTCGCTGTGCAGTGTCGATGGTACTGTTACCGACGACTGTGCCACTAAAGCGGAGTTATTGAATGCAGTTTTCCGAAATTCTTTCACCACGGAAGACGAATGGAATATTCGAGAATTTGAAACACGAACAGCTGCTAGCATGAGTTTCTCAGAAGTAGATACCTTAGGGGTTGCGAAGCAACTCAAATCGCTTGATACGGGCGAGTCTTCAGGTCCAGATTGTATACCGATTAGATTCCTTTCAGATTACGCTGATACAATAGCTCCCTACTTAGCAATCATATACAACCGCTCGCTCACCAATAGATCTGTACCTACAGATTGGAAAATTGCGCAGGTCGCACCAGTGTTTAAGAAGGGTAGTAGGAGTAATCCATCGAACTACAGACCTACATCATTGACGTCGGTTTGCAGTAGGGTTTTGGAGCATATACTGTATTCAAACATTATGAATCACCTCGAAGGGAACGATCTATTGATACGTAATCAGCATGGTTTCAGAAAACATCGTTCTTGTGCAACGCAGCTAGCTCTTTATTCGCACGAAGTAATGGCCGCTATCGACAGGGGATCTCAAGTTGATTCCATATTTCTAGATTTCCGGAAAGCTTTTGACACCGTTCCTCACAAGCGACTTCTAATCAAGCTGCGGGCCTATGGGGTATCGTCTCAGTTGTGCAACTGGATTCGAGATTTCCTGTCAGGAAGGTCGCAGTTCATAGTAATAGACAGCAAATCATAGAGTAAAACTGAAGTGATATCAGTGTTCCCCAGGGAAGCGTCCTGGGACCTCTGCTGTTCCTGATCTATATAAATGACCTGGGTGACAATCTGAGCAGTTCTCTTAGGTTGTTCGCAGATGATGCTGTAATTTACCGTCTAGTAAGGTCATCCGAAGACCAGTGTCAGTTGCAAAGCGATTTAGAAAAGATTGCTGTATGGTGTGGCAGGTGGCAGTTGACGCTAAATAAAGAAAAGTGTGAGGTGATCCACATGAGTTCCAAAAGAAATCCGTTGGAATTCTATTACTCGATAAATAGTACAATTCTCAAGGCTGTCAATTCAACTAAGTACCTGGGTGTTAAAATTACAAACAGCTTCAGTTGGAAAGACCACATAGATAATATTGTAGGGAAGGCGAGCCAAAGGTTGCGTTTCATTGTCAGGACACTTAGAAAATGCAACAAGTCCACTAAAGAGACAGCTTACACTACACTCGTTCGTCCTCTGTTAGAATATTGCTGCGCGGTGTGGGATCCTTACCAGGTGGGATTGACAGAGGACATCGAAAGGGTGCAAAAAAGGGCAGCTCGCTTTGTATTATCACGTAATAGGGGAGAGGGTGTGGCAGATATGATACCCGAGTTGGGATGGAAGTCATTAAAGCAAAGATGTTTTTCGTCGTGGCGAGATCTATTTACGAAATTTCAGTCACCAACTTTCTCTTCCGAATGCGAAAATATTTTGTTGAGCCCAACCTACATAGGTAGGAATGATCATCAAAATAAAATAAGAGAAACCAGAGCTTGAACAGAAAGGTTTAGGTGTTTGTTTTTCCCGCGCGCTGTTCGGGAGTGGAATGGTAGAGAGATAGTATGATTGTGGTTCGAGGAACACTCTGCCAAGCACTTAAATGTGAATTGCAGAGTAATCATGTAGATATAGAACCCAGGACAGCCAATATTGTACATTTAAAAAAACCAGAGAAGAATTTGAAAGAACTAAAAAGGTAATTGCTATGAAATCCAGATACATATTACTAAAGAAACAGAGAAAACAGGAGGACTGGCCAAAGAATAAAAAGAAGACATGTGACATGAGGAGCATGAAGAAGCACTGGAACAAAGAGCTCAAAAATGATGATGTTACAACGGAACAGCTACGGGAAAAACAGAAATACAAACAATCACAGGAACATTTGAAAACTCTCAGCCTTTAGAAATACTTGAAACGTACAGCAAAAATAATACTAGAAATTGTTACAAAACTGTTAAACACTTACTTAAAGGATATCTAGTATTTGTTTCAAAGATAAAAATGGTAAAACAAGGTTAAATAACAGGAAAAATTATGAAATAGTAGTAACATTTTTTGACGAGATCTTAAAACTGTATAGTTCGAACAGTTAAATTGGAATTCCAGCAATACCAGAAAATCTTGAGGCAGATTTGCCGCCATCAATAAAGGTAGAAATTCATGAAGCAACCAAATCACTCAAAACCAAAGAGCAAGACTCGATTACAGCAAAATTACTGAAATGATCAGAACCAAAGAGATTAGTGATCAGCACTGGCCCTCTAAGAGCATCTGGAAAATGGTGAAGATTCCAGGAAAGTGGAAAATACCAGTAATCCACCGATTACATAAGACAGGAGTCAAAATGAAGTGTCAACGATTAGAAGAGTATCACTTTTGCCAGTAGCATACAAAATATTATCAAACTTCTCCTAAACTGGTGGTTCCCAACCTGGGGTTAATTACCCCTTAAGGGGTAAAATGAAGTTTTCTCAAGGGTAAAAACAAAAGGGTTTGGTTATGTTTCGGTCACGATACTAAATATTTTTTAAAACACCACTTGTTGCTGTTTAATGACTGTAATACTGTTTACACAATTACCAATAATTACTTTTTTTTTCAAATGCTGACATTAATGTGCGACAATGAGGTGGAAGTTACAGCTTCTGAAACAAATGTAATAATATCTTCCTCAGGTAGTCTACCCATTACACACATACTTTGTGCCATGCATCTACCACAGTAAAACTGACAAGGGGAGGCCGCCAATTGTGAAATTCAGATTCGATTCATATTGCGCATAATAAAAGCTCATGGTCAGAGGTGTAATGTGGCAAAGCACCAAGATGCACTTCTCAGCTGTTGTCGAGAAAATCGACAGTTAAAAGAAACCGTTGCGGTGAAATACTCTCTACGATTAATGATTTTCTACATCGTCGTGGCGCAGCGGTAAGCGCTGGGGTTCGTAATCCGAAGGTCGCCGGATCGAATCTCGCGCAATGCAACTTTTTTTATTATCAGTTTTTTGCAATTCAAACACACACACACACACACACACACACACACACACACACACACACAGATATATATTCCACGTAGGAAAAATATACGTAAAAACAAAGATGATGTGACTTACCAAATGAAAGTGCTGGCAGGTCGACAGACACACAAACGAACACAAACATACACACAAAATTCAAGCTTTCGCAACAAACTGTTGTCTCATCAGGGAAGAGGGAAGGAGAGGGAAAGACGAAAGGATGTGGGTTTTAAGGGAGAGGGTAAGGAGTCATTCCAGTCCCGGGAGCGGAAAGACTTACCTTAGGGGGAAAAAAGGACGGGTATACACTCGCGCGCGCACACACACACACACATATCCATCCACACATATACAGACACAAGCAGACATATTTAAAGACAAAGAGTTTGGGCAGAGATGTCAGTCGAGGCAGAAGTGCAGAGGCAAAGATGTTGTTGAATGACAGGTGAGGTATGAGTGGCGGCAACTTGAAATTAGCAGAGATTGAGGCCTGGTGGATAACGGGAAGAGAGGATATATTGAAGAGCAAGTTCCCATCTCCGGAGTTCGGATAGGTTGGTGTTAGTGGGAAGTATCCAGATAACCCGGACGGTGTAACACTGCGCCAAGATGTGCTGGCCGTGCACCAAGGCATGTTTAGCCACAGGGTGATCCTCATTACCAACAAACACTGTCTGCCTGTGTCCATTCATGCGAATGGACAGTTTGTTGCTGGTCATTCCCACATAGAATGCATCACAGTGTAGACAGGTCAGTTGGTAGATCACGTGGGTGCTTTCACACGTGGCTCTGCCTTTGATTGTGTACACCTTCCGGGTTACAGGACTGGAATAGGTGGTGGTGGGAGGGTGCATGGGACAGGTTTTACACCAGGGGCGGTTACAAGGGTAGGAGCCAGAGGGTAGGGAAGGTGGTTTGGCGATTTCATAGGGATGAACTAAGAGGTTACAAAGGTTAGGTGGACGGCGGAAAGACACTCTTGGTGGAGTGGGGAGGATTTCGTGAAGGATGGATCTCATTTCAGGGCAGGATTTGAGGAAGTCGTATCCCTGCTGGAGAGCCACATTCAGAATCTGATCCAGTCCCGGAAAGTATCCTGTCACAAGTGGGGCACTTTTGTGGTTCTTCTGTGAGAGGTTCTGGGTTTGAGAGGATGAGGAAGTGGCTCTGGTTATTTGCTTCTGTACCAGGTTGGGAGGGTAGTTGCGGGATGCGAAAGCTGTTGTCAGTTTGTTGGTGTAATGCTTCAGGGATTCCGGACTGGAGCAGATTCGTTTGCCACGAAGACCTAGGCTGTAGGGAAGGGACCGTTTGATGTGGAATGGGGGGGCAACTGTCGTAATGGAGGTACTGTTGCTTGTTGGTGGGTTTGATGTGGACGGACGTGTGAAGCTGGCCATGGTGGAGGTCAACATCAAGGAAAGTGGCATGGGATTTGGAGTAGGACCAGGTGAATCTGATGGAACCAAAGGAGTTGAGGTTGGAGAGGAAATTCTGGAGTTCTTCTTCACTGTGAGTCCAGATCATGAAGATGTCATCAATAAATCTGTACCAAACTTTGGGTTGGCAGGCCTGGGTAACCAAGAAGGCTTCCTCTAAGCGACCCATGAATAGGTTGGCGTACGAAGGGGCCATCCTGGTACCCATGGCTGTTCCCTTTAATTGTTGGCATTCACAAACCCAATCATCCTGGCCGCCCCATTGTAGCTGGTTACCAAGCCCCCACAGAACGTATCTCTGCCTACATAGATCAACACCTTCAACCCATTACATGCAGTCTCCCATCCTTCATCAAAGATACCAACCACCTTCTCGAACGCCTGGAATTCTTACCCAATCCGTTACCCCCAGAAGCCATCCTTGTAACCATTGATGCCACTTCCTTATACACAAATATCCCGCACATCCAGGGCCTCGATGGAGCACTTCCTTTCACGCCGATCACCTGCCACCCTACCTAAAACCTCTTTCCTCATTACCTTCATCCTGACCCACAACTTCTTCACTTTTGAAGACCAGACATACTTTGTAACCTCTTAGTTCATCCCTATGAAATCCCCAAACCACCTTCCCTACCCTCTGGCTCCTACCCTTGTAACCGCCCCTGGTGTAAAACCTGTCCCATGCACCCTCCCACCACCACCTATTCCAGTCCTGTAACCCGGAAGGTGTACACAATCAAAGGCAGAGCCACGTGTGAAAGCACCCACGTGATCTACCAACTGACCTGTCTACACTGTGATGCATTCTATGTGGGAATGACCAGCAACAAACTGACCTTTCGCATGAATGGACACAGGCAGACAGTGTTTGTTGGTAATGAGGATCACCCTGTGGCTAAACATGCCTTGGTGCACGGCCAGCACATCTTGGCGCAGTGTTACACCGTCCGGGTTATCTGGATACTTCCCACTAACACCAACCTATCCGAACTCCGGAGATGGGAACTTGCTCTTCAATATATCCTCTCTTCCCGTTATCCACCAGGCCTCAATCTCTGCTAATTTCAAGTTGCCGCCACTCATACCTCACCTGTCATTCAACAACATCTTTGCCTCTGCACTTCTGCCTCGACTGACATCTCTGCCCAAACTCTTTGTCTTTAAATATGTCTGCTTGTGTCTGTATATGTGTGGATGGATATGTGTGTGTGTGCAAGTGTATACCCGCCCTTTTTTCCCCCTAAGGTAAGTCTTTCTGCTCCCGGGACTGGAATGACTCCTTACCCTCTCCCTTAAAACCCACATCCTTTCGTCTTTCCCTCTCCTTCCCTCTTCCCTGATGAGGCAACAGTTTGTTGCGAAAGCTTGAATTTTGTGTGTATGTTTGTGTGTCTGTCGACCTGCCAGCACTTTCATTTGGTAAGTCACATCATCTTTGTTTTTATATATATATATATATATATATATATATATATATATATATATATATATATATATATATATATATAATAGAGGGAAACATTCCACGTGGGAAAAATATATTTAAAAAGAAAGATGATGAGACTTACCGAACAAAAGCGCTGGCAGGTCGATAGACACACAAACAAACACAAACATACACACAAAATTCTAGCTTTCGCAACCAACGGCTGCCTCGTCAGGAAAGAAGGAAGGAGAGGGAAAGACAAAAGGATATGGGTTTTAAGGGAGAGAGTAAGGAGTCATTCCAATCCCGGGAGCGGAAAGACTTACCTTAGGGGGAAAAAAGGACAGGTATACACTCGCGCGCACACACACACACATATCCATCCGCATATACACAGACACAAGCACGGATGGATATGTGTGTGTGTGCGCGAGTGTATACCTGTCCTTTTTTCCCCCTAAGGTAAGTCTTTCCGCTCCCGGGATTGGAATGACTCCTTACCCTCTCCCTTAAAACCCATATCCTTTTGTCTTTCCCTCTCCTTCCCTCTTTCCTGACGAGGCAGCCGTTTGTTGCGAAAGCTAGAATTTTGTGTGTATGTTTGTGTGCCTATCGACCTGCCAGCGCTTTTGTTTGGTAAGTCTCATCATCTTTCTTGTTAAATATATTTTTCCCACGTGGAATGTTTCCCTCTATTATATATATATATATATATACACACACACACATTTGAATTACAAAAAACAAATACTAAAAAAAAAAGTTGCATGGCGCGAGATTCGATCCGGCGACCTTCGGATTACGAACCCCAGCGCTTACCGCTGCCTCACCACGCTGTAGAAAATTACTAATCGTAGAGAGTATTTCACCGCAACGGTTTCTTTTAACTGTCGATTTTCTCGACAACGGCTGAGAAGTGCATCTTTGTGCTTTGCCACATTACACCTCTGGCCATGAGCTTTTATTATGCTCTGTATGAATCGAATCTGAATTTCACAATTGGCGGCCTCCCCGTGTGAGACACGTCACGTATCCTTAAATCTCTCATGATGATCCAAAAATTGCTTCATTATTTATATCTCAACAGATAAATGAACTAATAGACAGCATAATAAAAGTAAATATGTAATGACTACTACATTGCTATAGTACCTACACATTATTATTATTATTATTACTACTACTACTATTATTGTTATTATCATCATTATTAGCAGTGGTCGGACACAACGCGCAGACAGCCTGAAATCTTTTAGTTTCTATAAGGAGATCATTAATCAACCGATTTACAAACACTAAGTATAGGGTACACATTTTAACTTGGTGTATTTTAAATGGCAGTGCAGAGTACGTGTGTAGAAGTGCTGCTAGGGAGAGGAGTGGTGCAGAGGCAGCATGTCTTGTGTCTTGCAAGCAGTGTGTACCATCAGTGTGAGTAGTTAGCTTTCTTTTCTGAGAAGGAATTGTAGGTAGCACTTGCAATGCCCCGGGAATTGCTTCACACACACACACACACACACACACACACACACACACACACACACACCAGATGTTTCACATTCTGACTTACGCAATCTATTTTATTACAGGTCTACAGTATTTCGTCATTTTTTGTAGAAACACTACACAAATATCATGCATAGCATTACAGATTAATAGGTATGCACCCAAGGAGGAGAAAATACTGTATATATTTCTGGAATTATAAAGCTTACAAATGCATGCCTTGCAATAGCAATGAAAGAAAAAAACAAAATGCGGTTACATCTGAAGACTTGTTAAGAATGTGGGTCAAATAGGGCCTCACACCTAATCCCACAGCATAATAAATAAATTCTACAAGCTATTTCATCCTTTCATGCAGGAAGGTTATCTCTGAACATTAAGTAACGCCTATTGTAGTGATTACTTACTTATTGATTTTTGAAGGACTGTCTGTGAGATCAATGAATGCAACTGTCTTTGGTACAGTTCTTGCCACACGTTTTGAGTGTCTGGGTGTCATAATGCCATCAGCTATAACCTTCTGCAAAAGGGAACACAAATGTAGTAAGAGCAAGTACATTCTTATGAAGGCATCAGCTTGGTACTTGGAAAGTAAATTAAAAAATGAACTATTTCATTGTAGATTTCAGCATTAGCTTAGAGTGTAATGGATAATCCAATTTTCTGCTTCATTCCCATACATTCAACAGCATCCTGCACTAGAACTAGTATTAAATTAAATTATATTCAAAACTACGGCTAGTTGATTCCACCACCAACATTTTTTATATCCATGACAAAGTCTCTCAGATAATTTGTGATTATTTTTTTATACTTCAAACGTATTTTTCAATTTATCAGAATAAATAGGGGAGAGAACCCAGATTCACAAGAAAGTATTTTAAGAAGTCAAAGCAAGGCAATGTTAAATCACTGCCTGGTAACTAGTACTTTAATAACATAGTTTATTAACGAAGATGGTAATGAGTTCCGAGGCCATGGCAGTTTGAAATCTGCCTTTTTGCAAGCAATAAATGTTTGTTTATTGTTTTTTCTCCAAACCACTGTTCTTACCCAGAGCTGTTCTGGATTTTTATAATGGAGAATGAAGTTTCTGCATAATTAGTTCCTTTACATTGATCTTCAGTTCTACAATACATGCACTTTTTAATGCTTTTGAGTGCATTTTCTTTTTCACTGTTAATTTTCTTAATACGGCAATATTATGAAAAGGATAGTTGCTGAGTCGCACAAACTGCCTGAGACTGTAGTCATGTGTGTAAGAAGTTGCATTTGTGTAAGTGTGTGTGTGTGTGTGTGTGTGTGTGTGTGTGTGTGTGTGTGTGTGTATTTTTTTGACAACGACCTTGTTGGCTGAAAGCTTATTTTGTGACAGTCTTTTTGTTGTGCCTATCTGTGACTCAGCGTATCCACTATACGGTGAGTAGCAACTATCCTTTTTATAATATTGTTACATCCTAGATTTTCCATTGTTTGATTTTCTTAATTTTAGGTACATTGTTTCAGAGCTGGGTTGGCCTATCACATGATCACTTCACATCACTTGAAATGTGATTGTGAAATACATGTTTCTCCAGTTATATTATGTACACACTCTTGAGTAGTATAAGATGTTTACTTGTGAAAGAAATAGCTGATCATTGATCACCTGTACATCAGACATTGCTGCAAGGTACTGCTCAGTAAATTATTGTACCAGATTATTATGACAAACTAATGAAAATAAACTGTGATACAGCAATGCGCACCCACATGGCACCACTCTATACCCACCTATTCATGGGCCATATAGAGGAGTCCTTCCTAACCACACGGAATCCTCAACTCCTCACATAGTACACATTCACTGATGACATCTTCATCTTCATGATATGGAGTAGGGATCAGGACACCCTGTCCACATTTCTCCAGAACATCAACACCTCCCCTATTTGCTTAACTTGGTCCTCCTCAACCCAATAAACCACCTCCCTCGATGTTGACCTCCGCCTCAAAAATGGCTACATCATTACCGCTATCCACAACAAACTTACCAATCATCAGCAATACCTCCATTTCGACAGCTGCAATCCATTTAATAATAAGAAATCCCTTCCATACAGCCTAGTCACTCATGGCTGTCACATCTTCAGTGACAAGCAATCTCTCTTGAAATATACCAAGAGACTCACTGAACCCTTCACTGACTGTAACTACCCTCCCAACCTTGTACAGAAACAGGTCTCTTGTGACTTATCTCTATAGTCAGCCACTGCCTCCCAAAGCCCACCATTCAGTCACAGAGGAGCATTCCCTTCATGATTTAGTACCACCCAGGACTGGAGTAACTGAATCACATTCTCCACCAGGGTTTTGACTACTACTTGTTGTGTGCTGAAATGAGGAATGTTCTGCCCACTATCCTCACCATCCCCCCACAGTGGTATTCCACCATCCATCGAACTGACACAATATCCTTGTCCATCTCTAGCCCACCTCTGCTCCCAAACCTTTGTCCCATGGCTCATATCCCTGCAACAGACCTAGACGCAAGACCTGTCCCATACATCCTCCCACTATTACCTATTTCAGCACTGTCACAAGCATCTGCCCCCATCAAGGGCAGGGCCACCTGCAAAAGCAGCCAGGTGATCTACCAACTACGTTGCAGCCACTGTGCGACTTCCTACGATGGCATGACAACTAACAAGCTGTCTGTCCACAGGAATGGCCATCACAAAACTGTGGCTATGAGACAGCTAGACCACCCACTTGCTAAGCACACTGCCCAACACAATGTTCTTAATCTTAATAACTTCTCCACAGCCTGTGCTATGTGGTTCCTTCCCACCAACACGAGCTTTTCTGAATTTTGCAGGCGGGAACTCTGCCTGAAATGTATTCTATGTTCCTGTAACCCTCCTGGCCTCAATCTTCAGTAATCATTGTTCTTCACCCACATATCCCATCCCCTTCCCTGTTTTCACTCTAGTACGACACAGTCTTCAATTCCAACTGCACCCAAAGTTTCTAACTTCTCTCCTCCCCACCCCCCGCCCTCCTCTTGATCTCCCAACTGCACCCAGCTGACCTACCTCTGTCCACCTTGTTCCCGTATGCTCCCACAAGCAGCACTTTATCATTCCCTGTCCCTACACTGCCATCCCTCCCCCTCCCCACCCTAAGCTCATCCTTATCCCCACAATCGAGACTGCTTCTCCCATCATGTACAGTTCCTCACAGCCTGGCCTTGGCAGCCATGACAGTGGTCATGTGTATGTGAGCTGTTTTGTGTGAATGTTGTCCATTTCAGAATAAGGCCTTCTGGCTGAAAGCTTGTATGTTAATTGTCTTTTTGTTGTGCCTGTCTGGGACTCAACATCTCATCTATAAGGTGAGAAGCAATCTACCCTTTTCGAATATTGTCATTATTCCAGCCTGGATTTTCAATTTTTTATTGAAAAAATGAAAATTTTCAAGTTTATCAATACGGACAAACTACAAACAAACTGCATGGTAAGTGATACAACACAGATTTGAAACTCATTGTGTTGCATAGAATTACTATATAACATACTGTGATTCAGTATGTTTATTGGGATTTTCAAGAACTGGCTTTAAATGATTACTCCAGGAATAAACTACAACCCCTATGTACTGCTCACATAGGGATTGTGAGGATTGATTAGAATAATTACTGCAGGCACAGAGGCATTCAAACAATTATTCTTCCTTTGCTCCAAATGTGAATGGAATATGAATCAGTTCAAAAAATTCCAGAACAGTTGTAATTTTGCACCAATGGTGTGTTGGGGCGAAATGCGATTGACATCCCTGCACATGCCTGTGTTTAATGTGTAAATGCTGGAAGTTCCATTATTGTATGTCTGTTAGTTATTGTTCAGTGTTGTATTGAGTAAAACGCTGTGTTGCACATTTTGTGAATTTCAAGATGGCATAGTTAGAAGAGCAACGTGTCTGCATTAAATTTTGTATGAAATTCAAGAAAACCTTTAGAGATGAATGAAATGATGCAGGAAACCTATGGTGATGAGTGCTTAAGCTATACTCGGTGTTATGAATGGTTCACATTGATTAAAAATAGCCAGATGGAAGTTAAAGGTGACCTTCGTTCAGAATGCCCTTCAGTGTCTACTGACAATGCTCACGTCAGGAACGACAATGACATTGTGCGTGCCAATCTAAGACTGACTATTAAAGAGATTGCAGAAGAATGTAACAGTTCAGTTGGATCATGTCATGAAATCCTAACACAGCATCTTTGCATGCATTATGTTGCTGCCAAGTTCGTCTGATGGTTCACGAGTCGTGCTGCCTCATCCTCCGTCCTCTCCAGAACTTGCCCCTGGGGACGCCTTTCTTTTATTTCCAAAGTTTAAAACCCCATTGGAAGGATGAAGATTTGCAAAGATAGACAATACAGAAGAAAATTCGCAGACTGTGCTTCACGTGATCCAGTAATAAACGTATCAAAACTACTTCTGGAAGCGGAAATGACGTTAGGAGTTTTGTATCAATTGGGAGGAGAGTATTTTGAAAGAAACAATGCACAATACGTAAAAGCTCAACATAGAAAAAAATTTGTGGGCAAAGTTTTGGAATTGTTTGAACAGGCCTCATAAGAAGAAACCTTAATAACTGGTACAACAGGGCGTACCCTCTGCCATACACCTCACAGTGGTTTGCAGAGTGTAGATGTAAATGTAGATGTAGAATGCAATAGCAGAGGCATAGAATTACTCAGAGTTAAGAAAGTGTTGACTTAATTTAAATACAGAGTACATAAGTGTAGCTTTCATGTTCCGAACAAAATTTCCGTTTTTCTTTGTATTTAGGCAAAACTTTGACTGCATAAACTGAAAAAGGAAAAAAAATAGAGAATTCTGATATAAATATAATATAACCTTATGTAAAGTTTTTCATTTAAAACACTTGACCAAACAGTGCACATTTGTTTCACTTTCATTGTATTTTGCACAAGGGGTAACCATTATTTGATGCACACGAGGGGTAACCATTATTTGATGCACACGAGGGGTAACCATTATTTGATGCACACGAGGGGTAACCATTATTTGATGCACACGAGGGGTAACCATTATTTGATGCAGTGCACCGCAGACAACAAAAATATTTTGGAATATAAACAGCAAAATGTACACGTCCATGCCAAAAGGAGATGACTCAAAAGAATGACGACATGTAAATAAGTTATGGATTCTTCCAAACCATATTGATGCACTGAGCAGCAAGCATGTAAGAACTTTGTTTACAAATCATACCACTCTACTCTGTTAATGCAATTGCAAGCTGCAGTGCTACGAGATGACTTACAATTACTCAGACTGGTTATGCTGAAAGACATAGTGACAGAGGAAAATTTCATGCTTCCACAATCCAATAGTGCATAACACATGTAGGCCTCGTTATTCCACCTTCATAAAGATTAATGTACAATGACAGTCACATCCATTTTCATTCTATTCAGTAGTAGATGAAGTGTTCTCTTTTTCATGAGATCTATCTCTAAAAAAAATTCTACAGAATACGAAAAAAATGCTTAAGTACAAGTCAAGCAGAAGAAGAAAAACGATTGAATGTGCATTTAGAGATGTTTTTCTACTTTCATCATCAATTTAATGTTAAATGCAGAGTCAATAAAAATATGATCTCTTGAAACAGAGAAATTAAACTCACTGGCAACTTGCGCAGTGAGTTGCCTGGAAATGGTCACAAGCTGGTTACTAACAAATTTCTAACTGGTATTGTCATGTGCAGCATACCACTGCACAATATAGGTGGTGAATGCCCAGCAATCAACTTCCAATTTGTGTAGTAAGCAATTCCCCTTTGGGTAGTCTTGCAGTTACTACCCCCAGAAATAAGTGAAGTGGTCATCATTTAACCAAACTGTTGACGACACTCCATTCCATACAGCAAGAGAAAGCCCAAGACAGCTGGTAACATTGCTGTCAACTTTCAACTGCAAAGTGCATAAGGCTGCCATCAATACTGACTGAAAAAACAGCCACCTACAACTCCATCAACATTGTGGTGCCACTGTTGTTGTTGTGGACTTCAGTCCTGCAGCTGGTTTGATGCAGCTCTCCATGTTACTCTATCCTGTGCAAGCTGCTTCATCTCCCAGTACCTACTGCAGCCTACATCCTTCTGAATCTGCTTAGTGTATTCATCTCTTGGTCTCCCTCTACGATTTTTACCCTCCACGCTGCCCTCCAATACTAAATTGGTGATCCCTTGATGCCTCAGAACATGTCCTACCAACCGATCCCTTCTTCTAGTCAAGTTGTGCCACAAACTCCTCTTCTCCCCAATTCTATTCAATACCTCCTCATTAGTTATGTGATCTACCCATCTAATCTTCAGCATTCTTCTGTAGCACCACATTTCGAAAGCTTCTATTCTCTTCTTGTCTCAACTGTTTAGCGTCCATGTTTCACTTCCATACATGGCTACACTCCACACAAATACTTTCAGAGAAACGACTTCCTGACACTTAAATCTATACTCGATGTTAACAAATTTTTCTTCTTCAGAAACACTTTCCTTTCCATTGCCAGTCTACATATTATATCATCTCTACTTCAACCATCATCAGTTATTTTCCTCCCCAAATAGCATAACTCCTTTACTACTTTAAGTGTCTCATTTCCTAATCTAATTCCCTCAGCATCACACAATTTAATTCGACTGCATTCCATTATCCTCATTTTGGTTTTGTTGATGTTCATCTTATATCCTCCTTTTAAGACACCGTTGATTCCGTTCAACTGCTCTTCCACGTCCTTTACTGTCTCTGACAGAATTACAATATCATCGACGAACCTCAACGTTTTTATTTCTTCTCCATGGATTTTAATACCTACTCCGAATTTTTCTTTTGTTTCCTTTACTACTTGCTCAATATACAGATTGAATAACATCGGGGAGAGGCTACAACCCTGTCTTACTCCCTTCCCAACCACTGCTTCCCTTTCATGTCCCTCCACTCTTATAACTGCCATCTGGTTTCTTACAAATTGTAAATAGCCTTTCGCTCCCTGTATTTTACCCCTGCCACCTTTAGAATTTGAAAGAGAGTATTCCAGTCAACATTGTCAAAAGCTTTCTCTAAGTCTACAAATGCTAGAAACGTAGGTTTGCCTTTTCTTAATATAGCTTCTAAGATAAGCCGTAGGGTCAGTATTGCCTCACGTGTTCCAACATTTCTACGGAATCCAAACTGATCTTCCCCGAGGTCGGCTTCTACCAGTTTTTCCATTTGTCTGTAAAGAATTCGCGTTAGTATTTTGCAGCCGTGACATTAAACTAATAGTTCGGTAATTTTCACATCTGTCAACACCTGCTTTCTTTAGGATTGCAATTATTATATTCTTCTTGAAGTCTGAGGGTATTTTGGCTGTCTCATACATTTTGCTCACCAGATGGTAGAGTTTTGTCAGGACTGGCTCTCCCAAGGCTGTCTGTAGTTCTAATGGAATGCTGTCTACTCCCAGGTCCTTGTTTCAACTTAGGTCTTTCAGTGCTCTGTCAACCTCTTCACGCAGTATTGTATCTCCCATTTCATCTTTATCTACATCCTCTTCCATTTCCATAATATTGCCCTCAAGTACATCACCCTTGTATAGACTCTCTATATACTCCTCCTACCTTTCTGCTTTCCCTTCTTTGCTTAGAACTGGGTTTCCATCTGAGCTCTTGATATTCATACAAGTGGTTCTCTTCTCTCCAAAGGTCTCTCTAATTTTCCTGTAGGCAGTATCTATCTTACCCCTAGTGAGATAAGCCTCTACATCCTTACATTTGTCCTCTAGCCATCCCTGCTTAGCCATTTTGCACTTCCTGTCGATCTCATTTTTGAGGCGATTGTATTCCCTTTTTGCCTCCTTCATTTACTGTATTTTTATATTTTCTCCTTCCATCAATTAAATTCAATATTTCTTTTGTTACCCAAGGATTTCTACTAGCCCTCATCTTTTTACCTACTTGATCCTCTGCTGCCTTCACTACTTCATCCCTCAAAGCTACCCATTCTTCTTCTACTGTATTTCTTTCTCCCATTCTTGTCAATTGTTCGCTTATGCTCTCCCTGAAACTCTGCACAATCTTTGGTTTAGTCAGTTTATCCAGGTCCCATCTCCTTAAATTCCCACCTTTTTGCAGTTTCTTCAGTTTTAATCTACAGTTCATAACCAACAGATTGTGGTCAGAGTCCACATCTGCCCCTGGAAATGTCTTACAATTTAAAACCTAGTTCCTAAATCTCTGTCTTACCATTATATAATCTATCTGAAACCTGTCAGTATCTCCAGGCTTCTTGCATGTATACAACCTCCTTTTATGATTATTGAACCAAGTGTTAGCTATGATTAAGTTATGTTCTGTGCAAAATTCTACCAGGCAGCTTCCTCTCATTTCTTTCCCCCAATCCATATTCACCAACTATGTTTCCTTCTCTTCCTTTTCCTACTATCGAATTCCAGTCACCCATGACTATTAAATTTTCGTCTCCCTTCACTATCTGAATTACTTCTTTTATCTCATGATACATTGCTTCCATTTCATCATCTGCAGAGCTAATTGGCATATAAACTTGTACTACTGTAGTAGGCGCGGGCTTCGTGTCTATCTTGGCCACAAAAGGCGTTCACTATGCCGTTTGTAGTAGCTTACCTGCACTCCTATTTTTTTATTCATTATTAAGCCTACTCCTGCATTATCCCTATTTGATTTTGTATTTATAACCCTGTATTCACCTGACCAGAAGTCTTGTTCCTCCTGCCACCGAACTTCACTAATTCCCACTGTATCTAACTTTAACCTATCCATTTCCCTTTTTAAATTTTCTAACCTACCTGCCCGATTAAGGGATCCGACATTGCACACTCCGATCTGTAGAACGCCAGTCCCCCCCCCCCCCCCCCCCCCTGATAACGATGTTCTCTTGAGTAGGCCCCGCCCGGAGATCCAAATGGGGGACTATTTTACCTCCGGAATATTTTACCCAAGAGGATGCCATAATCATTTAACCATGCAGTAAAGCTGCATGCCCTTTAGTGGTTAGTGTTACAATGCCAGATCAGTCAATCATCCAGACTGTTGCCCCTGCAACTACTGAGAAGGCTGCTGTCCCTCTTCAGGAACCAAACGATTGTCTGGCCTCTCAACAGATACCCCTCTGTTGTGGTTGCACCTACGGTACGGCTATCTGTATCGCTGAGGCACGCAAGCCTCCCCACCAACGGCAAGGTCTATGGTATGGGGGGTGGGGCTGTGCTATTATAGAAACATAAACATAATTGCATTATGTGATTGGCCGTAGTAGGTACATACAGCAACTATGCAATGCACATTTGAACTGTCACCTATCATCTCTGGCTGAATGGAACTATATCTTTAAGCATAGATTTTATTGTCTACCATTCTGAAT
This sequence comes from Schistocerca cancellata, assembly GCF_023864275.1. NCBI lineage: Eukaryota > Metazoa > Arthropoda > Insecta > Orthoptera > Acrididae > Schistocerca > Schistocerca cancellata. The sequence continues at coordinate 396,997,862 of NC_064634.1, read as the reverse complement.
GAGCTAAAGATATAATGCAAAGCCAAATAAATGAAGCTGACAAATCACACAAAAAAAACAGATGATCCTATCACTTTGGTACATAAATATATAAAAATAATGGAGAAGGACAAAAACTGATCAAAATATTAAAGCGAATAACACACATATTATTGGTTGAAAGAGTGTGTACATCCTCAGCGAGATTAAATGATATCAGTTTCTTAAAATAATGAAGTTGTGCAATTAAAATATAATGTATCAAAACTAGTAAACTGCCTCCTGTCAGTTTGGTTTGATAGATATTTCTCTGTGTAAGCAAGTATTTGGCAAAATATTTTCACCAGGCTTTACAGAATAAAACCATGTTGTGAACAAGCCTGCAACATCACCACTCAGTATATAGGGAGTAAACGATAACTTTTTGCAACATACCACAGTGGCACAATGTTCTGCCTTCATGCCATTAATATCCTTACAAAGAGTGAGAGAATGGAGTAGTCCAAACTAAGCTCTCCCGTTAGCATCACAAACTGCGAATTAGCCCCTCTCATGGTGAGTGAGCCACTAAAAAGTGTGGCACCAAAATAAATTATTCACAGTCAGTGAATTAGTGGACATGCATTTGTGCTTTGTGTTTAATATTCAAGGATGATTTTAGCAAGAAAAATAAATGAGTTGCAAACAAGTACGATCTACTACGCCAGTGGCTTAGGACTGTGAGAGGATATTCAAAATCTCAAGCAATGTGCATGCACTGCAGCTTAGGTATCTTTTGTTGGCCAATTTGAGGTTGTTTCCCAGCCTGACAAACTACAAATGTCCCTTATGAAACCGATTGTCTTGACTTCCTCTATACCACTGTGGTACACTATAAATAGTTATTGATTATACCTTGTAGTACTGTGTACACAGGAGGAGGACAGGTGACAACTGGCGAAGGTAAGATCATTTTCCTCTCAGTAAAGCCTCTTGTGTTACAGTGTTCAGAAGTGCATGGACTTAGTGTCCAACACAGAAAATTCATTGGGGAGGGGGGAGGTGGATTACCAAACAGGCATGACTGTCACTCTACCTCATACATCACTGAATGGTTCAACTATGTCGTGTAACACGAATTTTAAAATTTGTTTTGAGTATAAACTCACCAGATTTCCAGGTTTAACCTCAGACAGTAAAAGCCAAGTCTATAGAAGAATTCGTATTTGAAACATGTAACAAGAAAATGCAGTATCCTATGACTACAATATCAATGTCACAATTAGTATCCATCAACTAATACAAATATCTGGGTGTAACATTTTGTAGGGATATGAAGGCGAATGGTCACACATGCTCAGTCATGGATACAGCAGGTGGTAGGTAGATTTCCATTTATTGGTAGAATACTGGGGAAAGGCAACCAGCCTACAAAGGAGATTGCTTACAAATCACTCGCGCAGTCCATCCCAGAATACTCATAGGTGATATTGAACACATTCAGAGAAGGGCAACATGAATGGTCACAGATCTGTTTCATCCATAGGAGTGTGTCACAGAGACAATTAAGAAACTAAACTTGCAAGTGCTCTCAGGAAAGCCTACCTACAAAGTTTCGAGAACTGGCTTTAAATGATGGTTCTAGCAATTTTATTAGTATTGTTCCTTACATGAATGGAATGGGAAAAACTCTAATAACTTCTGCCATGCACTTCACAGTAGTTTGGAGAGTATAAATGTCTATGTAACATTTCTCTTTTCCTTATATTCCACTTTTACTTTGTTTCCCACAGAGACTGAGAAAAAGTCACACCACTAGACGCTGGCTATCAGCATGAAATAATGGCAACGTATATGGAGGTGGTGGTGATGGTAATAATGGGGGAGGAAATAGTCATAATCTATTTTATCTCCTTTCTTGTACAACCTCACTTCATTATTTGTAGGTGAAATAATAATGGGTGTATTGGTGGACACTGTCTATGTCCTCCAGGAGTAACTAAAACTAAATGGTGGAGCTGTATCCACACAATGTAGCACAGTGATGAACAGAACAGATAACTTCAAGAAATCAAGAACTTTATCTAGAAAGTTCAAATGAATTGAACACACATTATAAAATAAATGTTTTCATTTAAGTACAGGCTGGTTGCTGGGAATACCATATGTTTCAACCACACAACCTGCCTCATGGGTAAAATAATTGTTCTCTGACATGTATTCAGCATACCTGTGTGTCCATAATGTGGGATATGATGTTGTCTATGTCCACTTTATACTCTACAAACTACTATGAAGCCTTGCACTAATAAGATATGGCAAACAGTTCCTTAATGTAAACAGTCAAGTTTCTTATTTATTTTACATTATATGATAATAGTAGAATATCTTCACTGATCAGTGTGTTGCAGCAACAAGGGCAAGGGAACGTAAGATGAACATTTTTATGGACTCAAATACTGCCACTGAGATCAGCCTACAAAATATTCTTAATTCTGCAACCCCATGATTACATGGGTATCCCCACTCATGTCGATTACATCAATACCAAGCTTCAGTTTGAAAAACTGTGCAGTCTTCATCTTGCAATAAACGGTAAATCTCTGTAAAGTAAGGAGATCATTTTTCAGTATCATAATGATCTCTCCTGCATGGCAAATTTCACAATGGAACAACCCGGTATGTATGTCAATCCAGATCTGACTGTTACTAAGAAAAAAATATATGTCACTAGCTGATTGCCAATAAAAACTGGGCCATAAGCCAGCCTTATTTTTCCACAAAATTTGCACCACGTCACTCATGTGATCACCTGAATTAATTAAGCTAGCCTACAGGGTCACTGGTCCCCACATGCAGAGGATATCACACCAATATGGTTCCACCAGAAGGAACAGGATAGTCAGCCAAACAGATCCTTAAATGATTTAAGTAGTCCAATGAAACAGTGACTCCAGAGGAATACAATGTACCTCTTGTTAACATGTGGGTTGGAGAGATGATCATGAATAGTCATCATCAAGAAGTTTCTGGTGTAATAGTTAGTTATAGCCTGTAAGCTGTTAATGGGTATCTATAAATTAGTTACCCCTTTAGTGAATCTCATTTTGGCACAGAAAGAAGGGAAGTACACAGGTATAAACTTTTAACAATCTTCTAATAGAAATTAGATGTGCTGTGTCTTTCAAACAAGACACAGACAGAGCAAAAGCACCACAAGTGCAAAGATGCAAGCTGGTGCCAGTGCCAAAGACACTCGTCACTTGAGCAAGTTCCACCAGCGCCACGGGTGGTACTGAGGATGAAAATATTAACTTTGCCTCGGCCAGTTACTAGCTGAGTACAATCTGCTAATGACCAGACAACAATGGACAGAAGCCTACTTGGATGATAGAAGAGCAGCTCTCGCCGACTTGGTTATAGATCATCGTCCAGGACTGACTTAGACAAGGAACGTTGTTTAGTGAACTCTTAGAAGTGAACAGACAGTTGCTGTAAATTGCATTTGTTATGTACTTAGCACTTAGCCACATACATACAATGTTGCAGGCTTCATTATTCGACAGATCACAAAGATAAGTTCACTTTTTTAACTCAATTGTGTGACTTTGTTACTAATTTGTTGGAGTGTTGTACAACCTTTGCTCTCGTATCCTGTTACCCGACCTTGGGGCATAGCTGTCTAATAGCGGCAGGTAGAAATTGTCTTAGTGGTGTTCTGCACCAGAAGCCATTTCACGAACTCTCAAACTTGGCGTAACGTAACAACAATGGCAACATTCGGCCTCCACAGCAGTAGTGACGAGGCCTTTACAAAACTGGGGACGAGGGTTTACAAAAATACATCTGCCACAGACTGGAAGTGTTTTCACAAATGCAGATTACAGTAATCTCTCCTTGACTACTCCTATACTATAGAGGATTCTTCTTATAAATGTAGCATATGATGGCTATTTACAGTTTTTTTTCCTTAAAAAGATTTCCTCTGCAGTATGCAAATACTAGATACGGAGAAACATCTTCATTTACAACCACTTCTGCTGCTGGTCAGATATTTTATTTCCATGGGGATATGTATAGGATGGCCACTTAGTCTCACCAATAGTTTTTCCTGATTGATATCCAGAATTTTGCTGAAAAAGTTATGTAATATATATGGGCAAGTTTTACTCTAAGTTTTCATGGGCACATATGATTTCTCTCTCTTCTTTTTCTGGAGTTGCCACATCATTTATTAGTGTCTGTTCAAAGTTCAGCTGGGATTAATATAGAAATATTAATATAAATGAATTTACAATAATTCTGTAATACTATGTCACAACTGTTAAAAAGAAAGCCTCTGAGGCAGCCCAACTTTAACATAAATTTCTTCAGTGGCAAAACTCTGAGCTGACAAAGTACGTTGCATTATGTCTTCCTCCATGACCTGATCTTGGACTAAAAGTACTACAGAGAACAGTAAATGTTTGATAAACTGCATTATCGTACGAACAGTTTAGAAAAGCAGATATGAAATGTATTGAATATAGCAGGAACTATGTCCTTATGGCTGATTTTCCTTCTGTCAGCCTTGTTTAAAAAGTAATGTACGTGAAAGTAGTCTACACGGTACATTTTCTAAACGTTAATTTGTTAGTTAATGCTTCAAAAAGCGATTTAAAGTATTATTGTGCTGTAGGTAAAAGTACGTTAGGGTAAAACGATATCTACTTTTTTTAATTAACACATACGGATGTCCACTGTGTCCTTTTTTAAGTGCGCCGCCCCAAGCTAAAGTTCTCGCACAGCATGGTCTAGACCTGGACAAGATTATTATGGCATCAACTGTAATTTATTGCGGCCCGGCATAGTAAGACAGGCGCGGGCGTCACCCGTTGTTCTCTAATCCGAATCGGGGCTGTAGAACGCGGCCGCCTCACAGGCGTGTCACACGACTCTTTTTCATGCATTCTAAGCACATTTCCTCGTGAGGGATCTGTGGTTATTTTGCTCAGATGCTGAAACTTTCCATTTACATCCACATTCTCAAGGCACTTCTGGAAACATTCCGAAGTACTTTCTTTACATAAGTAAGCCAAATTTCGTCGTGAGCATTGAATAATCACGCCAACAGCAGACGCAATTTCCTTTTTTCAGAACATAGGTAAAAATAAGACATTTTACGCAATTTTTAAAACTAAACGCATTCATGAGTAAGCATTTTGAAACATAGAGCAACAAAGGCAAACAGAGCCGCGCCAGATAGGGACGTTAAAAACAATTCTGCTGTAGGATTTTTTCAGCCTTACTGTCAAAACGAGGCATTTCGAAACAGGACTGGAAAACCGATGACTTAGATTCTTGAGTACCTGAGGCAGTTTGTGTCTAAATAATCATCCAGATACTGAAACATGAATACAAAACAATATTTTAGCCACGATCCGTTTCAGTCCTTAAGGTTCCGTGCTGTCTCAGGACGCCTGACAGGTTAACTAGAAATGGCCTTGGGGGTCGAAACCGATAGTAGTCCAAAATAAAAGTGCAACTGATGACGACGTTTCCTTCAAAACCACTACAACAGCTGCGGAATCATCATCGAGATGTTCTGAATGCTGTACAAAAATTTTACAAAACAACAGTATATTTGCAGTTTTATCAGCAGTTCTGCATGCTTAAGCTTATGTCCCCTAGATATCCCATCGTTAGCGTGGGCTGCCGCCATTCCATGCCATGTCACTATGAGATACGGTAACAAACTACATGAGAAGTTACAGCAGGAATACGCTTCGAACTGTTGTCACTGAAATGAAACATCAATAGACTTTGATAGCAAATGATGCACCATGTTTCAAATCACATGCTTTTCATACCATGATCACTGCTATCTGTGAGCAATGGTTTGTGAGACAATAGCAAAGCACTAAACTGAAGATAAATTAGCAAAAGAAGTGAGAATCCTGGATATTTAATGCTGTTGTACAAAACATGCAAGTTCAGATAACGATCCGTATTTTTATTTAAAAAAATTAAAAGCCTACCTCGCTTTTATGTGAATGATAGCTACGATACATGACAGTTTCTCACACTAACTTTTCACACTCACTATCATACTACTAGAATCGGTCTTGGAGCCGGAGAACTCGACGGGTTAACACGAAGATTCCCGAAGTCAGCGTGCGGACCGAAGTTGACAAGCGAGAAATATAACAATTCAATGTGCTTCTTCACCTTTCCTATGCGACTACAAAACAGACTGTTTACGAAGCATAATCTCAACAGATTTATATCAAAATGATAATACGTTTCCTTCGTCAACGAACAACGATTCTAAACGCCCCTGTGTCTCCAATTTCGTGGAGTCACCTACGAGGGGGCTTCAAAAAGTTAAGTTACGACATGTCGTCCCATGAAGGCCATTACCCAAGAGTGGCGTATTGTCATGTTGTGGGTTTCCTGAAGAATCACTTTTGATGCGGTACGGAAAACAGGTGCATCACAACGTGGGAATGAAACGTCGCGACAACTGGAAACTTACTCCAAAGCTGAAGTAAGCGGGACAGTACCATTCTTGTGGGCAAAACGTCTAAATTGCACACAGATTCACCGTGAAATTCTGGTGGCGCATGGTCCAAACGTAACGTCACAACCAGCTGTAGTGACATGGTACCAACAGCCTGACCAACGCCGCACAGACTTGGGTGATGGTGATCGGTTAGGAAGCCCATCGACATTTACGACAGACAATATCCAGGCAATCGTGGAACCGATTTACAACTATCGTAGATGCTCGGACGATGAGGGCGTTGACACAGTGGCTCAAGATTGGTCCCGTGACCAAGGCGCTGATTTCTGTTGTCGAGGAACTGAACGATTTACAACATCCCGACAATTGGTGGCTGTGCTGAAAAACAGTGTAGTGTATCTGTCAATGTGAAGTGTAGTACAGAATGCAGCAAGTTACTCAGCTTGCCATAATAATCTGTAACTTACTTTTTGAAGTTCCCTTATAGAATACCCGACATTTCAGCGACTTTCTCTAGTGAAATCAATTTCCCTGACAGTTCCATGTTTTCTGCACAAATTTCCAGCCACAATAAACGCCTCTGTAATCCTTTGTTCAATTGAATCATTAATTATCGTAAATTTTATCGTGAATATGATCTAGGGAATTTGGAACTAACCCAGACAAACTCATGTCATTGATTACGGATATGTCAAAGAAAATGAATAATGGCTAGCAATTCTGCTGTGAAAATATGTATCTATGTGGCAGATGTATGTGAAGACACAACCTACGCGGTGCAGAACTGTTGGGCAATCTGTATATATGATTTCCGAACAGAGAAAGGAACAATTGTCGGTGAGCATAACAGCATATAGTTGTATAATATCCATCGGTACAAGGTATATATCCAGATTCATTATGTGCAGTGTACACGTCATAAGGTTTTTGCGAGAATGGCCAAATGTGAGGATTCGGTGGAGGTAGATGTATGTCAGAACGAGTAGATTATACACAGACTGATGTCAGAATTCTGGATCAGCGTCGCTTCTGTGAGGTTTGTATCCCCTTACTGGGAAAAGGAAATAGTGTTTCTGACGTTCCACGTAACAATAAACGTGTAGAGTATACTCAAGTGGTAGTTGGTCGCTTGCGGTCTATAAAAGGACAATCATTTGCGTTAGGAGGCTGTCTACAGGGCTCGTCCGAAAGGAACCAGAATAAATATGGTCCCACAGTGGTATGTCGATTCTAAGAGTCATATGCTGATGAGGGTACCGACACACAGGCCTGGAGAAAGGTTTGTTGTTGTTGTTGTTGTGGTCTTCAGTCCTGAGACTGGTTTGATGCAGCTCTCCATGCTACTCTATCCTGTGCAAGCTTCTTCATCTCCCAGTATCTACTGCAACCTACTGGAGAAAGGTATTGAGTTTTAAATGTCACTTCTGCTAAAAGCTGACCTCTGGTGGTAGCCATTTCAGATTGGCTATAAATACTAGTCCTAGAAAATATGCCTCTACTATGCTGCGTAAGGTAGGCAGTACAAATTCAACAGGTAGACCACTCCCGGTTCATACTCTGCCATTGGTAGCGCCCGTTGACGTCACCAGAGAATTAGTGCTGCGAATTACAATTCACTGTTGTCCTTTTTTTATAGGCGGCAACCATGATGTTTCTAATTATTTGTCGTCCCGATCATAATCAATTACGCTATACCTTTTAGCTCTGATACATTTTAAAACTAACTACGGTTCTCCTCAGTGGATCTAATGTGTTACATTGTTCAATACATCGCCCTCCAGCCGACTTGTCTCCAAGGGTCTATTGCTGCCTCGGTCACCTTATGGTCGTTCTCCTGTGAGTCTAGTTTTTCGAATCCGACGCAAAACTAACAATATTAAAAATAGAATGAGACTTCTCAAATTAAAAGAACGTTGCAGTGATGGCCTACTAATCCCACAGAATTGCGTACGTTTAACAATTAAAATAATTATCAGATCAACATAAATACTATTTTCACAACAGTTATGTTTTACATCATATTTGTTAGAGCAGTTTGTTTAATCTGTGAATGCCAAAAAAAAGAGACGCAGTCCAGAACTGATTTCTTCTTGCAGCATTCTTAACAGCCCTCCATTTCGCCTTTCTATTTAGACGTATAATCCGAAAAGAAGTACTGTCTTCACATTTTCTTAAATGACTGTTTTGTTAATTTTGTCGAATTGATAACATATGTGACTTTCCATCACCTTTTTGGAATTTCTCCGTGGAAAGTAGGGAAAATGTGCTCGAACTTTATCAACACAGTGCGCCACTGCTTAGGAAATGGATGTGAGACCTCCTTTAGAAATCATTATAATTCAGTCTTGATGTGCAATTTCTTTTGCGACGAGTTGACAACTTACTGTTTGACCTCTCAGTGAACTGACAATGTTCTTGCCTTTGAACGCAAGGCTCAGGTACCGTGTGGCACATATTCAGCGAGAAATTCTGAATGGTTAAAGTCAATATTTAGAACCAAGTTATCTTTGCTTCTGTCTATCCTACTATTACTGATTAAATTGGCGCCTAGTTTGATACATACCCGACTGGAAAGAAAAATTTTGTTATCTGAACTGGATTCTTAGCTACTAACATCAAGGACAATTTCTCCCCAAGCAGCCAATTATCTGAGGAGACAAACACAGTTTTCCCTGCCGTTCAAAGCCTCGACAAAGCACGAAACAAGTTGTGTGTGATAAGACGGGTAATAATCTTGATTAGAACTGGAACAAATCTGTTTAAAGCCTTGTACGAGGTATCTGTTCTTTCCTGCGACAAAATTAACATTGATGGTCAAAGAAGTTAAAACTGCTGAGGTACTTCTGGTGCTGACTGACCGCAGCTTATTTGCGCGAGGAAGGCAGACAAATACATCTGCATGGCAGAGGATATGTCTTATTGTACCAGTTATTATGGTTTCATACAGTTCCATTCACTTATACACTGATGAGCCAAAACAGCATGACCACTGCCCACTGTGACGTTGAATGATGCGTTGCGGACAAGTGATGCAGTAACAAAAGTATGCAAGCGAAGCAGAGAGAGATGGGGGATCTCCATAGGGAAGTATGGGCTGCAAATGGGGAAACCCACTGATTGTAAGATAAGTGACTTCAAGAAAGAGCAGATTATTATCACGCAAAGCCTGTGAACGAGTATCTCAAACGGCGAAGCTGGTCGAATGTTCATGTGCTACTGTCGTTACCGTCTACAGAAAGAGAGAGGACAGTGATACTACCACAAGACGCTGAAAAGTTGGACGTCCAAGCTCTTCACAAAACTTAAAGCGTTCGGAGGCCTGTCTCCTTTGTAAAATAGGGCAGATGGTGATGTGTGGCACCTCTACCGGAAGAGCAAAATGCTGGTGCACATACCAATGTTTCGGAGCACACTGTTCATTGTACATTGTTGAAGATGGAGCACCTACAGCAGTCCATCCATTGTGTTCACATGTTGACTCAACGACATTGTCAATTACAATTACACTGGGCATGGGAACATCGAGATTCGACTGTCAATCAATGGGAACAGGTCGATGGTGGTCTCCACAAATGCTGTCATCAAGGTGAATGGCAGCTCAAAACGGGCAGCACGCCAAGAATGTAGGCTGGTGTGAGCAGTATTATGCTATGGGAGACATTCTCCAGCGCTTGCATGGGACCAGTGGTAGTAATCAAAGACACACTGGCAGTTGCACACCACCTGCATCCCTTCATGCTTGATGTTTTCCCTGACGGCATCATCATCTTTCAGCAGTATAATTGTCCATGTCTCTGAGCTAAAACCGAGCTGCAGTGGTTTAAGGAGCGTCATAAGTGAATTCTATGGAACCCAACTGTGTCGCTACTGGGCGTCACCATGTACATACATCAGTGGCCCTTTGTTTAGTGAATTACGTGACCTGTGCCTAGACATCTAATGCCGCATACCTCCACAAACCTACCAACAAACTTTCAGATCCATGATACGCAGAATCAGTGATGTATTTCCATTCCAAAGAAGGACAAACAGCCTATTAAGCAGGTGGTCATAATGTTTTGGCTCATCAGTGTACAGCACGAGAAGGATGACATTTTAAATGCCTCTGTATGCACTGTAATTAGTTTCATCTTGTTTTCACAATCTCTATGGGTGCAATACATAGGGGGTTGTAACATATTCCTAGACTCATCACTTAAAGTTGGTACTAGAAAGTTAATGAGTAGGTTTTCATGGGCAAGTTTGTGTCATCAGGCACATGCCAGTTTAGTTCTTTCAGTGTCTTCATGACACTCGCTCAAAGGTTGAACAAAACCAGTGACTATTCATACTGCTCTTCTCTGTATCCATTCAATATACTCATTACTCCTTTGTGGTATGGGTCCCAGACACTCCAGCAATATTCCAGGATGGACTTAGACAAAGAGCAGACCCCATAGAAAATCTTCGGAAATTATAAGTAAGATAATGTCTTTTCTCTTCGGATTACTAATTTTCACGATACATCATACAGTTAGTGCAGTTCAACATGTAGCAATTTTTTTCCTTCAAACAATCTAACAGGATGGTGAACACATAAGAACAAGAAAAAGTTCTCAAATCTTGCCAGGAAAAAAATAAGGTGGATATTCCCAGTTTTGACTTCCAACAAAATCTGCCACACCCTTTACTCCCCATGAATGAAATATTATACCTCTGTCAACTATGAGAATTCAACTTTAGTATTCAGAGTGAAAAAACAACAAAAAGTACAATGTTTATGTGGGATGAAACACACGGTCATAAGAGTGTTAATGAAGTTATTTTGCGTCTAAACAGGTACATGACAAGTACATCATCGCCACAAGTTGATACATTTTACTTGTTCTCTGATGGCTGTATTGGGCAGAACAAAAATATGGCAATGATTCATTATCCAGCAACTTTAGTTGCTTCTGGAAGAGTCAAGTACATCATCAGTCATTACTTTCCCACGAAAGGCCATAGCTTTCTTCCATGTGACGCCAACTTTGCAAAAATAGAAAAAATTAAAAGAAAGAAAGAAAAGGTAGAAACTCCTAGAGATTAGAAAGACACTGTAGAAAATGAGGCACATTTCAATGTGGATAGTGATTTCCAGGAATACTAATGACATTTAAGTCAGTATTACAAAATGTCAGTAAGAAGAGAGGTCAGAAATTTTCTAAGTATAAAATATTTAAATACACATACAAATATCGGGAAAAAGTTGCAGTTGCAAAAGCAATGGGAGGAACAGGCTTCATAATATATTCCTTGATGAAAGATCCCTCCCAGCAGATCACTTTCAGCACTCTGACATTTTACACCAATACACTACCCATAAAATCAGAAAAGCTGGAAAATCTGAAACATCTAACATAGTACTTATCACCAGAGGATGCAGCATTTTATTTATTACTCACAGGATATTCCCAACCTGAAGAGACAGCATCGCAATCAGAAGAAGAGGAAACAACATAATGAAAGAAAAATTAGTTCTTTTTCATTGCAATAAAAGTTATATACCTTATACTTCTTTAATTCCAAAGATTATGAAGTTTCAGTCATATACAGGGTGATTATAATTAAACTTTCAAACCGCTATTGAAATAACACCACTGGTCAGAATGACATCAAATTGCAATGGAATATTACCAGAGAAGGGGGAAAACGTATGGCAGAAGAAATAGTTACAAAATGTAGCAACAGATGGCGCTGTAAGCATCACAATTTAATAGTGGCTGACTACAAATGACAAATGAGTCATACAACAACGCGTAAGGTGTATGTTTGATGTTAAACAAACTGTACTACTCAGTGTACATGGGTGTACAGGTGTGATACTGTCAGTTATGTAAGAACGTGGCAAGGTCATATCACATCGGATGGAAAAAATCGGTTTTTAATTGTCCTGAGGCCAAAAACCACATAAAAAGCATCAATCATGTCAGTTTTTAACTGTCCTGTGGCCAAAATTCGCATAAAAAGCATCAATCAAAATCAAATCAGATTATTAATTTCCGTGTGACTGTGGCAAAACATGTTCCATAAGTTGTCCACCGTTTTCTGCAACAAGTTGAAATCGAGAAACAGCACATTCCACGACTGATTGAAGCGTTTCTGGGATCACGTTCAGAATGTGTTGTGCAATGCATGCCTTCACTGCAGCTAAGTTTGCAATTGGAACACTGGACACAACATCTTTCAGCTAACCCCACAGCCAGAAGTCACACAGATTAAGAGCAGGTGATTGGGACGGCCAGGCTGTATGTAAATGGCAGCTGATTATTCCAGCATTTCCGAAACGGCGCTTCAGCAGCTGTCTAGCTGGATTTGCAATGTTCGGAGGTGTGCCACCTTGCATAAAAATGATCCCATCCACACATCCATGCTGTTGAGAGCTGGAACGATGTGGCTGCGCAACAGACACTCATAGTGCTTAACACTGACGGTACAGGTAACAGGACCGGAAGCACCTGTCTCTTCGAAGAAATATGGCACTATGATAAATGATGCCGTAAACCCACACCACAAAGTGACCTTTTCAGGATGAAGTGGTACTGCTGTGGATTCCATTGCCCACATTCGACAATTTTGTGTATTGATATATCCTGTCAGATGGAAGTGGGTTTCGTCTGTCCACAGAACCTTCCATGGCCAATCCTTGTCCACTTCCATGAGAGCAAGAAATTGTAAAGCAAAGGTCTCTCTTGCTGGCAGGTCTACAGGAAGCAACTCGTGCACATGGGCCATTCTGAAGCAAAGGAGGATGTTTCGTAGGATTTTATGCACCGTGTTCACGGGTTAAGTCCAAAGTTTGGGCAATTATCCATGCACTACACGTTTGCACACCACCACTCATCTCCTGCATTGCTGTGGCCACTGCTATCACTGACTTCGAATCAATTCATTTCCTTCCCCTACGAGATGCACACCAAAAGAATCCGTATTTTCGAATTTCCGAATTATTTTCTACAGACCCATGGCAGTCATTGGACCCACGCATTTTTTCAAACCCCTTCAGTGCCCAGAACTTCTGCACAGTGATGTGTGCACAGTTATCATTCTTGTAATACAGCTTTAAAAGCGGAGCATGAACCTGCATTGAGATAGTCATGGCGAACGTTGCTGACACTAAAGGAGGAAAAGCCTTGTACCCGGCATGTTTATACCAACTTCACTGGGTCGTGCGCATAACAGGTGTTTTCATTTACGTATTCTGACACATACAGTGCCACCTATTGATCTCTTTTTGCACTGCTTTTTCTTTTTTCTTCTTCCGCTATGTGTCTTCCCCCTTCTCTGATAATATTCCATTGTAATTTGACATTATTCTGACCAGTGGTGTTATTTATACAGCATTTTGAAAGTTCAGTTATAGTCACCTTGTATTCAATGCCATAAACCAAGTTAAGGATGTAAAAAAATATAATTAAAAATAATGTTTCTTTCACCAATGTCTATCTTTTTACCATGCAATAAAAAACATTCCAAGTTCATGACTATGTGTTAATCATTTTCCCTCAAATATACACTCCAAGTGTCTGAAATTTGCAGGGAATATAAAAGTGAGCAATTCATACAGTTGTTATATTTTTGGCCTCTCCTCAAATAGGTTTTCAATTGTCAAGTTCTATGAGTAATACAGCAGTGTAACACTTAGTCAAAACTGTAATGTTTTGAACATGATTCCCATTTTACATATTCCTTTCATTTGAATGTACGATTAAATATTACAAATTTTGTGGGAGATATTCAAAATATTGTGAATGAGATTTCTTTCTCTTCTAGGAAAAATTTTCCACTTTAAGTTTTCATGTGGAGATTTCTTGGCAAACGATAAGGTACAGCTCTTCCGGAGCTTTCATGCATTGAGATGGTCAATATGAAGATATGTGGGACAGAAGTGTGTGTCTCATTGTCACTGTCCACTTATATATTATTTGCTTTTAGAAATTGGTAAGGTACACGTATATTAAGACACTTTTTAATGTTTTGCATATTACACCTTGCAAAGACAAGTTTTGATCAACAAATTAAAGAGCAATTTACCCTTTGAAGACAAAAGAGGAAAGCATTCCAGCTGGCCTCACACAATCATGGATAATGAGAGTCTTAGCAAAGAAACACACTGAATAGTTTCCAGAACAAGAAAGCCACTACTGCAAGTGTAGAAGTGTTGCCAAAATGTAGTGTATGCCCTGCCGATACCGGAAAAAGCAAAACAATGGCTATGAATGTGGCTGTGTATCAATCTTCAGCAGGTACTCTTCTGTCCACCATTGAACCATTTTCTGTATTTTATCAATGGCAGCATTCTGTTTACAACCTGGCAGTATATAATGTAGGCAGTAATACTGGTTTCATGCAGTTTTAGCATGAAATCATTGCCAGGAGATGCGCAGCAGATACGCCTATCCATTCGGAAGTACAGGGTGTCCTACTCAAACCTCCCCGATTTCAAGGACCTAAGAGAGAAAAACCACAGTAGATATCACAATGAAAAATGCACCATATTGTAGAGCATCTCAAAGAATTTACATTGCAGCATCAGAAGTGCAAAGTATCGTCACCAGAGTGCAGCATGGTCGCATGAAGTGAACAACTCCACAGCAGCGCACGCAAGCAGTAGTGTGGTTTGCAGAAACAAAATTGCCGATTACTGGGCAAAGAAATTATCATCGTTTGTATGAAAGTGATCCAGCTGATGTGAAAACAATTAAGGAACGATATAGGAAGTTTCTGGCAACAGGAAGCGTTCTGAAACATTCTGGCGGTGCACATTACGGAGTTTCAGAAGAGACAGTGGAGGAAATCAAACAAACGTTTCTCAGAAGCCCACGCAAGTCAATTTGTCAAGCACCTAGGCAACTAGACGTAGCTTGATCAACATTGAATCGTGTAGTTCACCAATGTCTTCGTATGTGTGCTTATTACAAAGTGCACATTCTGCAACATCTGACGCTGACAACAAACTACGCTGACAACAATTTGTTGCGGATATGCTGCAGCGTATTGATATGGGTGCCAGCATCCTGGAAAGATGTTTATTCTCAGATCAGGCAAGCTTTCATCTATCAGGAAGGATTAATAGGCATAACACAATATTTGGATTTGGAATTCGCAAAATCTACACTTTGTCATTGAACATGTTTGTGATAGCCCTAAGCTAAATGTCTGGTGCGGGCTAATGCACGACAGGATTGTTGGACCGTTCTTCTTTGCGGAACAAACAGTGAATGGGTAGTGTATCTGGACATGTTGGAGCAGTTTGTGTACCCTCAGATACAAGACTTGCAACCCAACATCATTTTTCAACAAGATGGAGTCCTGCTGCAATGGTCAACGGCTGTTCGCAAGTTCCTGGATAGGAAATTTCCCAATCGTCAGATCGGACACGGAGGACTCATTGTCTGGCCACCACGTTCACCTGACATTATGCCACCTGATTGCTTCATGTGGGGATCTGTGAAGCGTGTATGTGACCAGAGTGGTATTTCTATGTTGCAACATTGTGTCACCAATGTGATTGCAACAATAACAGAGGAAATGTTACTAAGAACTTGGCAATAAATTGAATATAGACTCAATATTTTTTGTGCTAAAAATGGTTCACACGTAGAGGTGTATTGATGATAAATAAGTAAATTCTTTGAGATGCTCTACAATGGGATGCATTTTTCATTGTTTTATCTACTGCGGTTTTTTTCCCATGGGTCTTTGAAATCAGGGAGGTTTGAATGGGACACCCTGTATAATCTTACACATTCCACTTCTCTTACTATGGTGAGGTTCGGAATCTAATCATATGGTCTGCCCACTGTATTTGGCAGAACAATCTGTGGATGATTTCTGTTTATGAAAAATCCGATCGTAAATATTTCACAGTGAATTTGTACATTTGTCTGGTGAAACCAAATGAAGTGAAATGCTGGATGTACAGGTACTTATTTACTGTAATTTCAGTAGGAACAGCATTAAAATTTTCAGTCATCTCCTCCTCCCCTCCTTCTTGTTACAAAATATGCAGAAATGCATATACTCTATCCATCAAGAGAGCCCAAATAGTTAAGGATAAAGAAGTTTTTCCTTGTGTAAAATTTGCTTATAGGTGCAACACTGCTCTAGTGAACTTCTGAATTTACAGTTTTCTATTATTTACATTAATTCCTATTATGAGTAATTATTTTTCATAATAAAATTACTTAAAAAACATTTGGTACTATTTTTATAAAACAAAGTGGAATTCCGTCACCTGCATAGACAACCAGGCTAAAAAACTTTTAGTAAGAAGTTCTCTCTGTTAATTGCAGCAGCTGCTAACTTTAGTAATAAATTTCTCTGTGACAAAATTCCAATAAAAGCTTTTTTTCGTACTACATTTTTAACCACTAAATAAATAGCCCCTGCATTTAATGTCTTATTTGCTAGGGCAGTGATACCCACTCTGTCAGCCATTCTTATAAGTTAATAGTTTTTATCATTTTTCTGTCATAGTAAGTCTTAGTATCATGAGATCTGCTTCACATTCACTCCAAAATGAATCTAAATCTTTGGCTACTTCACCAGAAGCAACAGATGAAATTTTCCTGAAAATAGGAGGAATTTCATCTTGGATTACATTTTAAGTACTTGCCACAAAGATAATTACTAAGATCCTGCCATTATTGTTGGATGCATTTTTGTTATTTTCCCAGAATACAGTGACATTTTCAGATCACTATTCACCACAACTGAACACAAAATAGTAGGATTGTTATCTTTTTCTATAAGCATGAAACTGGTGGCAGATTCTGACTTTATCATAACCTAGTGGCTGCTTTTAAACACAGGATGCCTAAAAGTACACAAAATATGAAGAGTTGAAATTATATATAAATTAGTCTCTGGCTGCAAGACTAGCCTTCAATTTCTTTATTATGGTGATATCTATTTTGGGGCTTCCAGCTCCATGCTCTGATGAACTTTGATATATGCATGTAATATGTTAAACAATGGAAACTCTAGGTAGGAATACCAATAATGTAGGAAAAGACAAGTTGCTACTTACCATAAAGATGACATGTTCTGTCGCAGACAGGCACAATTAAGAGAGACCAACATATAGCTTTTGAGCACAGCCCTTATCAGCAAAAGAGAAACAGAGAAACACACATTCATACATACAAGCAAGCACATCTCAAACACACGAGACAGCCAATTGCAACAGCTTGGGCTAGAATGCAGCTATCATGTAAGATTGAAGCAGCAATCAGGAGGGGGTGGGGAAGGGAAAGGGACAGTAGCGTATGGGTGGAGGGAGAGAGGAACACTGGCGGAGCGTGCAGGGACTAGAACACCGACAGGTGCCTGAGAGGAGGTCGTCCAAGCTGCCGAGAGAGGCTTAATAAGCCGGAGCTTATTCCCGTGACAGACAACAACACAGGGATCACTGGAGGGAATATAGGAACTAGTGGGCTGAGGTGCGACGACTGCAGTCTTGGCAGCAGCCTTGTTTCTGGCAGACCGACATGACCAGGAACCCACATAAACATCACAGTGGCTCACCAAGAGTGAGCAAGTTTTCCTAGTCCCGTTGCAGTAAGGGATGGGCGGTGTATAGCACACATAGACTTTGACGGGTGCTGAGTGAGTCTGAGCAGAGGATACAATAGAAAATTCTGTCACCGAATGTACTCTGTGGCCTGATACAGGGCGAAGAGCTTGGCTGTAAATACTGAGCAGTGTGCTGTAAGCCAATGTCAAAAGACACAGGCACCAATGACGAAAGCACACCCGACCCCACGGTCAATCTGAGAGCCATCAGTGTATACAAAGTAGTAGTAGTCGTAGTAAGTAGTAGTAGTAGTAGTAGTAGTAGTAGTAGAGGGGTTTGTTGGGCGCACGACAGCAAGGTCTTCAGTGCCCGTTCAGTAACATAGTGAGACGGGTGTCAAGAAAAAAAACTCAGAACATTTACATAAAACGGAACATAAAACATGGGGAACAATCATTGAAAAATATGTGCTCACCCACACCGAAGCGTGGGATGAAGCAGGGCGTCAGCAGTAAAACATGGACAACACAGGAAGAAAGTGGTAGAGGGAGCTAAAACAATGTAGCAGATGGAAGTGGCTGGCTGACCGCAAGGAAAAAAGGGAGAAGTCAGCCACTCTGCAATACACTAAAACCTCCAGCCTAAAAGTTTAGGCCAGAGTCCAGACACATCACAAAACTTAAAAACCCTAGACACACACGTCTCATCGTTAGCTAAAACACAAGGCAGATCCCCATCAACTTGTGCTTCTGCCCTTGCATAACGGTATAAAATGCAGTCTGTTAAAATGTGCCGGACAGAGATGTGCACACCACAAGCATCACAAAACGGAGGATTCTCCCACCGTAATAAATAGCTATGTGTGAGAGGACAGTGCCCGATCCGAAGACGTGTGAGGGCCACCTCTTCCCGCCTGAGTAACCGGCAGGAGGAATGCCACGACCAAGTGGTTGACTTTACCGACCGCAGTTTATTGGCCGTCACCGCCAGCCATTCATCCTTCCACAACCCCATGCACTTCCTGTGGAGTGCAGCGATGACTGACTGCAAGGGGATAGGACACTGGACCACATCCTGCTCTCTGCAGGTCTCCTTGGCAGCCTGATCAGCCTGTTCATTGCCCCAAATGCCGACATGACCAGGCACCCAGCAGAAGGATACCTCTTTACCCCGCCGTTGGAGCAAGTACAGTTGGTCATGTATCAGCTGGACCATCTCCTCAGTCGGGTATAGGTGCTGCAGTGATTGTAAGGCACTAAGAGAATCGGAGCAGAGAAGAAATCGATCGCCCCAAACACGATGCATCTGCTCCAGTGCCAGCAGGATCGCGTGGAGCTCCGCTGCGAAAACGGTATATTCAGCAGGGAGGTGAATCCGGGTTACATGATCAGGGAACACCACAGAACAGCCAAGGAACGTCTCCTGTTTGGAGCCATCAGTGTAAACGACAGTGAACCCATGAGGCACATCTAAAATGTTAAAAAACAGAGATTGGAATGTAAAATCTGGTGTGCCATCTTTCTTAAAATTAGTCAAATCTAAAATAAGGTTGGGTCTCCGGAGGAGCCAAGGTGGAGATTTGCTCCAACCGTGACATAAAACATGAAGACCAGCCATAGGCAGCACCAAGGCAATCCTGTGCGCGAATCCCATAGGGCTGCGTGGCACGTTGCCAGTTATGAAACAATCGTGCCAGAGGAGGCTGAGCGACGGTATGGTATGCAGGGGTGTATAGTGTGGACAAAGTTTTATACACCTGGCGCACTGTAAGTAGCCGTCGCCGCATATGAAGTGGCGTTTCACCAGCCTCTGCACAGAGGCTTGGTATGGGGCTAGTTCGGAATGCCCCAGTGGCCAACCGAAGCCGTTCATGGTGCACAACGTCCAACATTTTTAAGTAAGAAGGCCTCGCAGACCCATACACCGTGCACCCATAATCGAGCCGAGCTCGCACAAACGACCTGAAAAACTGGAGCAGACAAGTCCTGTCAGCTCCCCATCTACTGTGGCTAAGACATTTTAAAATACTTAAAGCCTTAAGTGACCGCCGTTTCAGGTCTTTAAGATGAGGTAACCACGTGAGCTTCGAGTCAAAAATGAGCCCCAGAAATCTCACCGTGTCTTTAAAAGTAAGTATAGTGTCCCTCATCCTCAACTCAGGAAAGGTTAAAATCGAACGAGAACGGTTAAAAAGAACACATACAGACTTCTCGGTGGAAAACTTAAAACTACTCTTCTGCGCCCAGTCATCCAAACGCCTAATTGTAAGTTGCAACTGACGAGTTGTCGTTGCAAGGCTTGAAAAAGAGCAAAACAAAGAGAAATCATCCATAAACAAAGACACTGGACAGGACTTTTCACTATGGACGTAATGCTATTAATAGCGATGGCAAAGAGAGTCACACTTAAAACGCTACCCTGAGGGACACCGTTCTCCAGGGTGTATACGGGGACAAGGAAAAAAAATTCCCGGATTTCTCCCGGATATTCCGTTTAAAAAATATGCTTTTTCCCGGGCGAAAATACACTTTTTCTGTGCTAAGTGACAGTAGGTTTTCCGTAGATTTTCCCTCGGAACTGTAAAACTTATCAATCCTTTGAATGGTTAACGTTTTATACAATCGCGTAGAACTTCCCGGAAAAAAAAAAGAAAAGGCGGGGCAGAGAAGTTTTGGAAAGACCTTTGATTTGCAGCAACATATACGCTGCATATTTTCGTATTACGAAAGTATAAATTCGAATTGCACCAAACACAGCGCATTAGTTTCCGGAGCGTTGAAACCGAGATTGCGATGTCCTTTTG
This sequence comes from Schistocerca cancellata, assembly GCF_023864275.1. Lineage (NCBI taxonomy): Eukaryota > Metazoa > Arthropoda > Insecta > Orthoptera > Acrididae > Schistocerca > Schistocerca cancellata. Next base: position 396,977,063 of record NC_064634.1, on the reverse strand, counting down.
TAAGCGAGTCACATCTCAAGCCACGACATCTCGCCAGCCGATGACAGCAGCTATTCAGAGCATAGGACACGTGTTATAGTCAGCCAATAGCAAAATCACTGGTTATAGCGCGAACACGCAAGAGGAAAAGTTAACGGTTTACATTAAGGTACACAGTACCGTATATCTACAAGAAAAGCTAAGCTTTCACATATAATTTTGGTCTCTAAGATTAACATGCTACAACAGAAGCTAAGTTTTCACATGTAATATTGATTTTTTTTTTTTTTTTTTTTTTGCATGTGTTACATTTTAAGATACATCACACAAATGTGCCAGTCAATTTAAAATTCTGACATAAATGTCTCGGCTCGAAATTCTTGTAAGTGGCTGGTCCTCAAACTGTTCAGTTACGAACGCTCTGTGATTTAGATATCCATCCATCTTTCTCACACGTAACATAATTCAGAAATTTATTTTGAAAGTAACGTTTTTCTAACCACCATTCGCAATACTATCTAGAGACCGTTAGAAATAGGTTCGATTTACCAGTTGTTAGAGAGCGCCAGAAAAACAGGCATTATTGTGCGTGTGCAACTGTATTGGTGTAGGAAGCCCGCATGTTCGTGTGTATAAAGTACTAACAGAGCTTACATTACACCATAAAAGAAACAGGTCATCAGAGGGTACTCCAAAGAGCATCGGAATTTCGTAAACTATACTAAAATGCATAATTCGGCTTGAGTGCAAATTGGCTTTTTCCAGATTCACAATGAAGTAGATCCCATCTGATATTAAGCTTTTCAGTGTGGTTTTTGGGATGTAAATTTTCTTGGAGTACCAGTACACTGCGATCTCATTTTTGGTTCTTTATTATGGCAGAATGCCATGTATGGCAGAAGATGATAACGTGCACTTGAAATTCAGCGAACAGTTGGAGCTAGGCAATACTGTAGAATGAAACACTTCGTTTCAAATAAAATGACTGCCTCAGCGGAAAGATTAATAAAGCCAAATTTCTTTAGCAAACTTGCAAAGTTAACTTCACTGTTCTGCAAGGCGATTAATGTTTGACTGCTACAAACTTGGAAATAAAATAAAATCAGAAAACTGAAATTAATAATATGTTTTTGACCTCCGTAATTATGTGAATGTATTTTAATTCACCTGATATCCGTTTTGTTTTAATTTGATGTGGGAACTGTACACGAAGAGAAGCAGCGAAATCACTTAACGTAAACACGGGTCACGTGGAGGTTAACCCCGTCCCCACTACAACTCTGTGCAAGAGTGAATCTGGCAGCTAGGGTGCGGGAGAAAATTTTTTCTCGTTTGTATCTGGCTGCTTGCTGCTACTACCGATACAGCTAACAGCCAAACTTCAAGTAGCGGGAAGCGGGAGAAGGTACTGCTTATACGCGAGTCAAATGCGCATGCGCAACAGACCGCTGGCAATTGGTCAAACGAACCTTATGTGAACAGTTGTGACGTCATGCTCATAGCAAGCAGTTTATTGTTACGAAGAATTACAGTCTGCGCCCTACGGCCTTTGACATATTTTTGCTATTTGCAGACGCTTGTGCGTGCACGGTGTTTTGTTGTTGTAAATTGCACATTTCCTTTGCCACTAAAGTTTAATTTTTTTCCCCTCTCCTTTATATTTTCTTGCTGCAGTATCATTCTCCAGTAGCAGGATACAATAACATTCTTTGCTAGAGAATCAATTCTGCAGTCAAAATTACAAAAATTTAACTGAAAGCTACAACAATGAAAAATTCCCGGAATTCCAAAAAATTCCCGGGTTTTTCCCGGTTTTCTCCCGGATGAAAAAATTCCCGGGTTTTTCCCGGATTTCCCAGTTGTCCCGGGTCGTAGACACCCTGTTCTCCTGTGCAAAGTGATCAGACAGGACATCACCAATTTGGTATCTAAAATATCGTGGCGAGAGGAAAGACTGAATAAAAAGAGGAAGACAACCACGAAAACCCCATTCGTGAAGCTGCCCCAAGATGAGACGCCTCCAAGTGGTATCGTAGGCCTTCTCGATGTCGAAAAAGACACCTAGAAGGTCATGACGGTGTAGGAAAGCTTGTTGTATAGCCGCCTCCAGGAGGGCAAGGTTATCGAAGGTGGAACAAAACCTCCTGAACCCACACTGAAAGCGACTAAGGAGTTGCCGGGATTCTAACATCCAGACAAGGCGGCAGTTGACCATCCGCTCCAAGGTCTTCCCTATGCAACTAGTGAGGACAACACTACGGTAGCTACTTGGGCTCGTGCGGTCTTTCCCAGGTTTTAAAAAAGGGATTAAAACTGCCTCACGCCACGCGTCAGGAAAGTGACCCAACGCCCAAATGGCATTAAAAAGTGTGAGGAGGATTTCTCTGTTGCGCAGTGTGAGGTGCCATAGCATACTGTGATGGATCCTGTTGTGACCAGGGGATGTGTCACGAGCTCCAAACAAAGCAGAATCCAGCTCCCACATAGAAAATGGGTAGTTGTAAACTCCATGAGAAGTGGACTGGAAGTCCAGACTACATCTCTCAGCAACGGCTCTATGGCGCTGGAAACCTGGATCCTGACTGGTTGTTGCAGTAACCGTGGCAAAATACGCTGCCATAGTCTGGGCAATGTCTCGCAGATCCGTGTGGAGAGTCCCGTTATTCATTACAGCAGCTATGGGGCACCTCCCTCCTCTGCCAGAAATTCTCCTGGCGGTCTCCCACACAATGGAACTGTTGGTGGAACGATTAACGGTGTTCAGGAACTGTTGCCATGACCTCTTCTTGCTCTCACAAATAATGCGGCGGCATCTTGCCCTCACCACCCGAAAGGCTGCAAGATGCTCAGCATTCGGCCGACACTTCAACCGACGCAGAGCCGCACGCCTGGTCCTGATTGCAGAGCAGCATTCGGCACTCCACCAAGGCACAGGTGGCCTCTTCCGGTGACCTGTGGACTGTGGAATGGATGCTGCAGTGGCGTGGTGGACCGTTTTGGTAATATGATCCACCCACACCTCAACATTCGCACAGTGTTCGAATCGGGCCAACTGGCTATAAAGTGTCCAGTCAGCTCCACTGAGCACCCATCGTGGTGGTCTCCGTTCGGGGCCCAGGCCATCTGGCAGGTGAATCCAGATTGGGATATGATCACTGCCGTGCAAGTCAGCGACCACTTCCCAGTGAGCACTGGGGGCAAGAGCTGGAGAGCAAAGTGAGAGATCAATGGCAGAGAACGACCCAGTCGCTGTGCAGAAATACGTACTCTGTCCTCCATTGAGCAAGTAGGCACAGGATGACAGGAGAAGCCTCTCAATTGCTTTACCCCTGGGGCAGGTAATTGCAGAGCCCCAAAGCACATTGTGGGCATTAAAATCACCACAAATAACGAATGGCTGGGGGAGCTGTGTAAGAAGGTCGGTGAGAGCCGCTTCATCAAGTGCGTCATGTATCATGTGGGGGCAAGTAAAGCGAGCATACAGTCAATGGATGACGCACGTGTACGGACACAGCGACGACCTGTAAAGTCGTCGTAAGTGAGAGGGGCAAAGAGTGGTAGTCTGTCCTGACGAAAATACCTACGCCTCCTCTAGCTCTCTCTCCACGCAGGTCGTCCTTTTTGTGGAGTGTATAGCCTCTTATCTCAGGGGAGTATGATGGATGGAAATAAGTCTCCTGGAGACAGAGACACAGTGGTCTACCCTGAGAGAGTAGACGAAGTTCCTCCACATGCGTCCTGAACCCTTGCAAGTTCCACTGAAGTATGGGAGCCATCTATGATGGGGGTAGCACCTTCATCCTGTCTCTCCGACGGGGCAGGGAGACCGCAGCAGGTGGAGGGGCAGGCGTGGGGCAAGATGATTGCCCCACACATACATTGTATTCCATCAACTCTGGGGAAGAGTCAGATGAAGCCTCACATAAAACAACATCCGCATGGTCAGATGGTTTACCACGGGATTTGACCCGCTATTGCTGCTGTATAGGAGCTTTCTGTGGTTTGGTGGGCTTTGGGGGAGCTGAAGTGGGAGTGGTAAATGGCGCACTGGGCTTGGGAACAGCCTCACCTGTTGGAAGTGCCAGGGGCTGGCCCAAGTTCGCCACTGTACCTTTGTCGGCCGTTCGAGTAGGGGCTACTGGCTCTGAAACACTGGCTGCGTTGCAAGTGCACTGACAGCTGCAGGTGTTAGTGCCAACACTCACCACCTCAGTCCGCGTTGAGGCATCAACTTTTGGAGTAGGCTTTTGAACCAGGGATGCAAAAGATGTAGCAAATGTGGGAGGTTGCATTGACTTATAGATCTTCTTGGCCTCACCATATGGGATACGGTGAGATGTTTTTATTTCCTGGACTTTGCGTGCCTCTAAAAATATTCGGCAGTCCCTACTCCAAACAGGGTGGTTTCCAGAGCAATTGATACATCTGGCTGGAGACGAGCAACCAACTCCTTCATGAGCAGCCTTACCACAGTTGCCACAAGTCGCTTCGCCTTTACACCCTAAGGCGGTATGGCCAAAACGCTGGCATTTAAAACAGCGCATTGGAGATGGGAAATAAGGCCTCACACTAAGGTGAAGGAAGCCAGCTTTAATATGTTCTGGAAGTTTCGTGCTACTGATGGTCAGAATAAAAGAGTCCGACTTCACAAGATTGCCATCAACCCTCTTCATGATATGTTGAACATCAACGATACCTTCCGGAGCCCACTCACGTTGCAGTTCGTCTTTGGGAATGTCGGCTAGATCCCGGCATGTCACAACACCTTTGCTATAATTCAACGTGCTGTGCAGTTCAGTGTCTATGGCATACTCCCCAAGGCATTTAGCAGCTTGCAGGTTAGTGGCTTGCTGGGAAGTGGAAGTTTCCACCAGCAAGGTCCCATTACGCAAACGCTTCACTGATTTTAAGGAGCCACAGATGCCCTCCAGACCCTTTTGTACATAGAAGGGCGAAACCTTCTCAAAACTACCCTCCTTCCGTTTTACAATGAGAAACACATTCTGATTACCAGAATGCATTCTGTTACTAAAGACTTGATTTGTCAAAGATGTTCTGCAGTCAGGGGGACTGACTGCACAAGCCCTCTTCAGAGACTGGGTGTTAGAACCTTCCAGCTGGGAGGAGGAAAAGAGGATTTCGAAGGATCCATCTCGGTCCCACGAGCAGCTAGGGAACTAGAAGTCCACCTAGACACCTAGACCTTCCTCGCAATCCAGGCGGTCAAGCCAAGATTACCATTCCCTGCAGCACACAACATTCCACCGCTGCACCATACGGTGGTCGCTGAAGCATGTCCGGGGGTTACTGTGACAGGAGACTGGCGGCGCTGACCAGTCCCCAGCTCAGGACCCCAGGGTCGCCAAGCCCGTACTCAGCAAACGAATGCTGAGCCCCTGGGGTCAGTGTATACAAAGATACTATTGCGAAGTTCCATGCAAAAGTCATGAAACCGAAGGCAATAAAGCGAGGCTGGAGTAGAGGAAGCGAATGAAGACCAAGGTTAACATTCACCACTTCACAACGCCAAGGTGGTGAAGGGTTCACACCCACTGGGAAAGTTGCAGGTAGTCTGAAGTTAAGCCGCCGTAGCAAGTGCCAAAAGCAGACTCCAGGATGTAACAGAGAATATGGATGCACCCCATACTGGCGATCAAAGGAATCATTGAAGAAGGAGGCATACGATGGCTGGCCACACATGACAGACAAACAGCATGCATACCTGCTGAGGAGAGAAAGTCACAGTGGTAGGACAGTCGTAGTTTAGCAGCTTCAGCATACAGATTCTCAACTGGGCCAGTGTAAAAAGCGACAGTGGCCAAACAAATGCCACGATTGTGACTAGTGTTGAGACGGCATAAGAGGGATGGACATGCAGAAACACAAACGAAGCACCCGTAGTCGAGTTTCTAACGGACAAGAAACCGGTACAAATGGAGGAGGGTGGATCAATCGGCACCCCAGGAAGTACCATTGAGAACACGCAGGGCACTGAGGAACTGTGTTCATTGATGATGACTTCATGATCTTGCCTCAGGGCCAAGATATCCAACTTCATTCCTTCGCAACATCAACACCACCTCTCTCATATGGTTCACCCAGTGTGCCACCTTCCTAGACGTTGACCTCTTCCTCTCTAATGGCTCCATCAGCACCTATGTGCACATTAAACACACTAACCAACAGCACCTGAATTTCGACAGCTGTACTCCCTTTCATACCAAAAAATCCTTCCTATACAGCCTGGCCACCCAGCGACAGCATATCTGCAGTGACAAGAACTCCTTTGCTCAGTATGCTGAGGGTCTCATCTAAGCCTTCACAGACAGGCACTACCCCAAAGACCCAGTCTGCAAACAGATCTCCCATGCCACATACCCGCATACCCCCAATCCTCCCACCACCCCAAGAACTGACCACAAAGAAGTGCCTCCTTTGTCACACAGTTCCACCGCAAACTGAAAAAAACTGAATCACATCCTTCACCAGTGCTTTGATTACCTATCATAATGTACTGAAATGAGGGATATCCTACCCATGATTCTTCCCATCCCTCCTAAAATGGTGTTATGTCACCCACCCAACACCCACAATGCCCTATTCCATTCCTATCCCACTCCCAATTGCAATTCCCTGGTATAAGAAGGATCATATCACTGTGGAAGACCCAGGTGCAAGACCTGCCCAGTCCACCCACTCAGCACTCATATTCCAGTCCTGTCACAAATTTATCCTACCCCATGAGGAGATTGGCCACCTGTGAAATCAGCAATGTCATTTATCAGCTCTGCTCCAAACACTGAGCAACTTTTTATATTGGTACAACCAATGTCCACAATGAGGGCCACTGCTAAACTATGGCTAAGAGGAAAGTAGACCATCCTGTGGTACAACATGGAACTGAGCATAATATGCTTTATTTCAATGGCTGCTTCACTACTCAAACCATCTGGATCCCCCCTCTAACACCAGCTTTTCTGAACTGCGCAGATGGAAGTTATATTTAGAACACATTCTCCACACACTTAATTATCCTGGCCTCAACCTACTGTAACATATTGTCCCCATGCCCTCAACCCAACAGTTTCCACCCTGTCTGTCCTATCACCTTCTGCCCATTGTTGTCTCCCACCACCTATGTTTGCCACCCCTCCCTATGCACCTGCCCATCTTTCCGTGCTACTTTCCTTTCTTGCTCCTTTTTTATCACCTCCCTGCACCACAGCCTCCTGACACTGTGTCTGATGGCATTCTAGTCCCTGCACACTCCGCCAGAGAGCGTTCCTCTCTCCCTTCAACCGTACACTGCTATCCCTTTACCTTCCCCACCCCCTCCAGATTGCTGCTTCCATTCCACGTGACAGTTGCATTCTAGTCTGAGCTGCCAGAGTTGGTGGTCATATGTGCGTGAGGTGAGCGTACTTGTGAGTATGAATGGTGTGTTTCTTTTTTGTTGATGAAGACTGTGGCTTTGTGTAAGTTGTCTTTTAATTGTTCCTGTCTGTAACTTATCGTGTCTTCTTTACAGTACGTTGCAATCTATCTTTTCCTAGATGGTTTACCCAATGTTAGGTGTATTTTGCTCATGGTCACAGCTGGTTATCATCACTAATCAGCATAGTGTGCCAAACCCTGTCTCTACGGCATCACTTAGGAAGTTGACACAACAGCAGTCAGCAGCACCTCAGAGTATTTTGCCTGTCTCATGCCTTGCACACCAATAGGAATAGTTTTTTTCATGGCTGGCTTTGCCAAGATTCTCAATTCTTAGGGAATGTCATCCGCACCAGGGTGCCTTTTTTTTTTTTTTTTTTTTTTTCAATACCATCATCATCGCATACACATTATAGAGAATAAAATATATAGTTGTTAATATGCCAACTGCTACAGGTTTGAATGCTATATTGACTGTCAATCACTGACTTATTCATTAAAACTGTTGCAAGTACTTAGGTCCAATAACATCTGATGCTCTTTCAGGGCTAATATTATTTTCAGGAGAGGCACAGTGTTTATGTAAGGTAGGAGTATATGTTTCAGGGAACCGAGTTTTCTGATGGACAATACGTAACACTGTACAAAAACACTAAGTGTCTGATAGTAGGTCTCTCATTCCCATTAGATAGGGAAGATGATGTTTACAGATCCATTCAATATTTACCGGAAGTGTATTCATGACTGATGGGAAGGAGGTTGGACCACATTTCTTCCTTTTTCTGTTTTATTATTTTATTTATTTTTGACCAACTTCGTCATTACCGGTCCCAAGCCCAGATGAGAAAGGGTTAAAGGATGGGCCAACCCCCCTTCCTCCATGAAAAAAGAACCCAGTTAAAGAAAAAGATAAAAGGAAAAACCAGACTGATCAAAATATTGACAAACTGACTACGTAAATGGATTCTCTGGATTTAGAAATGGAATATGAAATGTAAGGTCAATCATGACGGGGAAAGCAACAACTTTGAGAAGAACTGGGTAAATATCAATGCCTAGCGACAGCAATCCAAGAAACGAGACTTACTGAGGGCGGTGGTATTTTTTTCTTTTTTTCGGGGGGGGGGGGGGGGGGGGGGGGGGGGGGGGGGGGCTCGCCCAGTCACAAATTTAAGTGCACATAATCTGGTAAAACTCAAGGGGGGGGGGGGGGGTTACACCAGAAGGTTCTTACAAAGACACAGATAAAATAATTAAAAGAGTTAGATGTCTTTGGACAAGTCCGTCAAAGTAATAAAACGAAGAACACGAGCAGCCGCTCGAGCGTCATCAGCTAAAATTTCCTGTAATGTAGATGGCAGAGACAGGACAACACGAGATTGATTAAAACGGGGACACGATAATAAAACATGGCGCACTGTCAATGCATGACCACAAGGGCACTACGGGGCAGGGTCACCGGATAGCAGGTAGCAGAGGCTAAACCGGCAATGCCCAATCCGCAACCTGGCCAAAAGGACCCCCTCTCGCCGAGATGGTCAGGAGGAGGTTGTCCAAGCTGTTGGGAACGGTTTTATGGCCTGGAGCTTATTTTCTTGAAGTGACGACCAAGCATCCCACCATAATGACACAAGCCTCTTACAAACAACCCCACTAATGTCAGATGATGGGACACAAAGGGAGGCTGGCCAAGGCAGGAGGACTGCAGCCTTGGCCGCAGCTTCAGCAGCCTCATTCACAGGCACTCCTATGTGGTTTGGAACCCACATAAAGCTAACAGGAGAGCCATCATCAGCGAAAGAATGGAGGGATTGCTGGATCTGTTGCACCAAGGGATGGACCGGATATGGAGCTCCCAGGCTCTGAAGAGCACTGAGTGAATCAGAGCAGAGTACACATGGAGAATGGCGGTGGCGGCGGACATACTGAACGGCCCAATTGAGAGCAAAAAAGCTTGGCCATAAAGCTGGAACACTGGTTGAGGAGCCGGTATTTAAAGGTGACGTCCCCGACGACAAAGGCACAGCCGACACCATCGTCAGTTTTGGAGCCATCAGTGTAAATAAAGGTGTTACTGGCAATTCGCGCACGAAGTTCGACAAACTGTGAGCAATACACTGCATCCGGAGTACCCTCCTTTGGGAGTGAGCTGAGGTCAAGGTGAATGTGAACCGGAGCCTGGAGCCAAGGTGGTGTCGGGCTCTCACCCTCTCTGAAGGTGGTAGGGAGAGCAAAATCCAACTGTCGAAGCAGGCGACGAAAGCGGACTCCAGGGGGCAGCAGGGCAGACACATACAACCCATACTGACGGCTGAGAGAATCGGCGAATAAGGACTGATAAGAGGGGTGGTCAGGCATTGACAACAGCCGGCAGGCATACCGACAAAGCAGTACGTCACGCCGATAGGTCAATGGTAATTCGGCAGCTTCAGCATACTGACTCTCGACGGGACTAGTATAGAATGCTCTGGTCGCAAGACGTAACCCCCGATGATCGATGGAGTTGAGACGGCGTAAGAGGGATGGCCGAGCAGACGAGTCTCCCATAATCCAGCTTTGATCGGACTATGGACCGATATAAGCGAAGCAGGACAGTGCGATCCACTCCCCAAGATGAACCACTAAGAACACGAAGGACATTAAGGGAACGTGTAGAACAGGCAGCCAAATAAGAGACATGCGAAGACCAACAAAGTTTTCTGTCCAGTGTGAGCCCTAAAAACTTCGTTGTCTCCATGAATGGGAGGACAACGGGACCGAGATGTAAGGATGGTGGAAGGAATACTTTATATCGCCAAAAGTTGATGCAAACGGTCTTCTCTTCAGAGAATCAGACGCCAATAGCCACACTCCATGAGTATAGGCTGTCAAGACAATGCTGAAGGCAGCGGTCCAGGAGGCACGTACTCTGGGCACTGCAGTAGATCGCAAAGTCATCGACGAAAAGAGAGCCCGAGACGTTAGGTGGAATGGAATACATAATTGGATTGATCGCTACGGCAAAAAGGGCAACGCTCAAAATGGAGCCCTGAGGCACTCTGTTCTCCTGGCGGAAGACGTCGGACAGTGCGGAACCCACACGTACCCTAAACATTCGATCTGTTAAAAATGAATCAATAAAAAGGGGCAGGCGACCACATAGGCCCCACCTGTGCATAGTGCGGAGGATACCTCCTCTCCAACAGGTATGGTAAGCCTTCTCCAAATCGAAGAACACAGTTACCGTTTGGCGCTTTCGCAAAAAGTCGTTCATGACGAACGTCGACAAGGTCACAAGGTGGTCAACAGCAGAGCGGCGTCGACGAAAGCCGCATTGAACATTGGTAAGTAGCCGTCTAGATTCAAGAATCCAAACCAACCGAGCGTTAACCATGCGCTCCATCACCTTACAGACACAGCTTGTAAGAGAAATGGGGTGGTAACTAGAAGGAAGGTGTCTATCCTTCCCGGGTTTGGGTATGGCCAACGCATGGGGACCTGACCTTCAGTCCAGAAACGATTATAGGTACGAAGAAGAATGCATTTGCCTGCCGGAGAAAGGTGTGTCAGCATCTGAACGTGAATGGCATCTGGCCCCGGAGCAGAGGACCAGGACAGCGCAAGTGCACGTTCGAGTTCCCGCATGGTAAAGGGGGCATTATAATCTTCCAGATTCAGCGAGTGGAAGGAAGGTCGCCGAGCCTCTTCTGTCTCTTTTCTGGGAAGGAAGGCAGGGTGGTAATGGGTGGAGCTTGAAACCTCTGCGAAAAAGTGGTCAAGGCGTTGGAGACATCCACAGAGTCCACAAGTACCTCATTACCTGAAGTCAGGCCAGGTATCGAGGAGTGCACCTTAATGCCAGAGATCCGGCGCAGGCCACCCCAGATGACAGAAGAGGGAGTAAAACTGTTAAAGGAGCTTGTGAAAGAGGCCCAACAAGCTTTTTTTTTGATGTCTTTGATGACTTGACGACACTGCACTTGGGGTCGTTTGTAATTAATACAATTCGCCAGCTTAGGATGACTGAGAAAGGTGCGTAAAGCACGTCGTCGAGCATGGATAGCGTCTCTGCAAGCCTCATTCCACCAGGGGACTGAAACGCAACAGGAAGAAGAGGTAGTACGAGGAATGGTATGTTCGGCAGCATTGATGATAACAGCCGTGAGGTATTCGACCCGACTGTCACAGCTGAGAAAATCTTGGTCCGGAAAGGTCGCCAGGGAGGAGTAAAGTCCCCAGTCAGCTTTTGGTATGTTCCAGCTCGAGGGACGTGGGGATGGGGTGTGGTGCAGGAGACGAACGACACAGGGGAAATAGTCGCTCGAATAGGTGTCAGAAAGGACATACCACTCGAACCGACGGGCAAGAGTGGTAGAACAGATCGAGACGTCCAAGTGGGAGTAGGTATGAGTAGAGTCCGAGAGGAAAGTCGGGGCGCCAGTATTGAGGCAGACAAGATTGAGATGGTTGAAAACATCCACCAAGAGGGAGCCTCTCTGACAGGATGCAGGAGAACCCCAAAGGGGATGATGGGCATTGAAGTCGCCAAACAATAAAAACGGCAGAGGAAGCTGCGCAACCAGGTGCATAATGTCAGCCCGACTAACTGCGGGTCACGATGGAGTGTAGACAGTACAAACAGAAAAAGTACAGGCAGAAAGAGTAATACGGACAGCTATTGCTCGGAGCGGGGTAGTCAAAGCCGGGGTCCGTAACGTTTCCCCAATGGACGCCTGAGAATAGGATCGCTTCTCAGGTGGCGGAGGAGGAGGAAGAGTGGCCCCTGGGGCAGAGGGGGGCAGGGGCCGCGAGGAAGGAGGATTTGGAAGGGAGGGATTTGGGAGGCGGAGGCATAGACCCCGGATGGGGTGAGGAGGTGGAGGGGGGACAGGATAGGGGCGAGGATACTGCGGAAGGAGTGGACACGACCGAAGCAAACGACGTTGTCAACATCACGGGATGGAGGCGGTCATATTTCTTCCTGGACTCAGAATAAAACAGACGGTCCAAGGTTTTCAATTCTTGTATCTACTTCTCCTCCTTATATGCAGGGCAGTCGAAAGATCTAGGCGAGTGGAGGCCAGGACAATTGATGCACTAAGGTGGTGGGGTGCATGTATGTCCCTCACGAAGAGGACGTCCACAATCGCCACAAAGGGGCTCAGCTTCACACCGTGACGACATGTGCTCGAAGCGCAAACATCGAAAGCATCGCATAGGAGGCAGGACGTAAGGTCGCACGTCGCACCGGTAGCACATCACCTTTACCTTTTAAGGTAGAACATTCCCCTCGGAGGTGAGGATAAAGGCCCCAGTGTCAACACGACGGTCTTTGGGGCCGCGCTGGACTCGCCGGACGAAATGCACACCACGGCGCTACAGGTTGGCCGTGAGCTCATCATCAGATTGCAGCAGGAGGTCCCGATGGAAAATAATCCCCTGCGTCCTATTGAGCGCCAGATGTGGGACAATGGACACTGGGATGTGCCCTAGTCGGTTGCATGCCTGGAGCGCCAACGACTGTGTAGCGGAGGTGGTCTTAATGAGAATGGACCCCGAACGCATTTTTCTAAGAGCCTCAATGTCTCCGAAGACAGGGTGTATACATGGACAAGGAAAAAAAATTCTCGGATTTCCCGGTTGAAAATACACTTTGTCCCAGGTGAAAATTCACTTTTTCCGTTTTAAGTGACACTATACTTTTCCTCAGCACTGTAAAACTTATCAAACCTTAGAATGTTCATGGTTTTCTACACAGACATAGAATTTGCCGGCACTTTAGAAAACGAAACCCAGGGTGGGGAAAGAAAAAAAAAAACACGCTTTGGAACGATCTATGATGTGCAGCAACATGTACGCTGCATTTTTTCGTGTTACGGAGGTATAAATTCGAATTCCATCAAACAGTGCATGTTACATTCCAAAGCAATGAAATCGAGATTGCAATGTGCTTTTGTAAGCCATTCATGGCTCACGTCATGTGATCTCGCCAGCTGCTGACAGCGTAGGACACGTGACGTAGTCAACCAATAGCAAGATCACTCTTAAGTAGTGCAAACACACAAAAAAGAAAATTTAATGGTTTAAATTAATATACATAGTGTTGCTACAAGAAAAACAAAGCTTTCACACACAATATTGGTCTCTAATGTTTAATAAGCTGCAAGAAAAGCTAAGCTTCCACATATAATGATGATCTTTTTGCATGTGTACACTTTAAGATACATCACACAAATGTGCCAGTAAAATTTTTAATAATGACGTAAATGTCTGATCTTCTGGGCTCGAAATTCTTCTAGATGGTTGTCCTCAAAGAGTTGATTTTTAAATGAGAGTCAAACGCTCTGTGATTGAAGAAATTCATCATACATTCTCGCACGTAGTTCATCTTGCATAAAACGAAATTTACTTTGAAAGTAACACTTTTCAAGCCACCATTCGCAATATTTTCCCGTGACCTGTTAGAAATTGGTTCGTTTCAGCAGTTGCCAAAGAGCGCCAGATAACAGGCGTCACTGCACCAGCGAAGCTATGACGACGCACGAAGCCCGCATCTTTGTACATGTAAAACGTTAAAAGATCTTGCATTATGTCATAAAAGAAACAAGACATTAAAGGATACTTCAAGAGCAAGAAACAAGACATCAAAGGATACTTCAAGAGCATCGGAATTTCGTGAACCATACTAAAATGCATAATTCGGCTTAAAGTGCATAATCGTTATATCCAGATTCGGATGTAAATTTTCTTGAAGACCAGTACTGTATTATCTCATGTTTGGTTCTTTATTATGGCATAATGCCATACGAGCTAGAAGATGGAAAACATGCACTTGCAATGCAGCAAACAGTTGAAACTAGCAAACAGTGTGAAATTAAACACTTCATTTCAAATAAATTGACTGCCTCTGCGCAAAAGATTAATAAATGCCAAATCCCTTTAGCAAACCAACAAAAACTTCATTGTTGTGCAAGGCGATTAATGCTTGACTGTCAAAGGTGGAAATAAAACCTGAAACTAACAACATATTTTAGCCTTCCGCAATTATGCGAACGTATTGTAATTCATTTGGTAGCTCCCGGCCACAGAAATCCATTTTGTTTTCATTTAATGTGAGAGCAATAAACGAAGAGAAACAGAAAAATCACTAAACATAAACAGAGGTCACGTGGAGACTACCCACCTCCCCACTACAGCTCAGACTGCTCTGTGCATCAGCCCCAGATCTACGATATTTCCGGACCGGAGAAATTTAGATAGTGGTGCCCAGCCACACATCTGTGCCAGAAGCGGGAGAAGGTACTACTCATACGCGACTCAACTGCGCATGCGCAAGAGCCGGCCCACAACTGCTCAAATGAATCTAATGTAAACAGCTGTCACGTCACGCTCATCGGAGGCAATTTGTTGTTAGGAAACACTGCATATTCTTCCTAAAGCCTTTGACACACTGTGGTTGGCAGACACTTGTATGAGCACTGTGTTTTGTTGTTGTTTATGGCGCATTTCCTTTGCGACTTAGTTTTATTTTCGTTTTTTTTTTTCCCCCCTCTCGTTCATGTTTTGTTGCTGCAGTATTATTCTGCAGAAGCGGGATACAGTAATACCCTTTGTTAGAGTATTGGTTCTTACCAGTCAAAATGACAAAAATTTAACTGGTAACTAAAACAATGGAAAATTCCTAGAGTTATAAAAAAATCCCGGGTTTTTCCCGGTTTTCTCCTGGACGAAAAAATTCCCGGGTTTTTCCTGGATCTCCCGGGTCGTATATACCCTGGAAGATATCCTCGATATGCTGTACAAAGATCATGGCTTGGGAGTGGCGAACATCCCCCCCATCGGTCTGAGAACAGACTAAATAGCGGGGGAAGTATTTCGCCCCAAGCCGGCGGGCCTGTCCTTCCTCCCAGGGAGTGGCCAAGGGGGAAAAGGCAGAAGTACCACAACCAGAGACAGGCAGAACCTTTCCTCTTAGAAGACGCGACCGCGCAGAGCGAACTGATGCATGTTGACGTTTCATCTGCGAAACGTCCGCCCCGATACCACCCATTCCGACCAGGGGCTCTCCCCAGGGGCGCCACCCCGCCTCAGCAAGGACCACCTGGCAGGACGACTGTTGCCGGGAGTTCTGATGCCCCAGGTAGACGGGCATCTACTCCTTGGCTTACGTGGGGAGGGTGCAGCTCAGGTATCGGCAGTACGATCCCTGTGTTGTCAGGAGGCTACAACCTAGAGGATACATGACGACTCCACCACAACGGGCTGGCTACCGTGCTGGATTTCGGGTGACATGGAAAGTCCATCATGATCATAGGTTCAGATGGGGACGCACTATGAGCGTAACTTGTGCAACCCATCAGCTGTTTAAGCCCAAATTGATGAACAGTGGGTGCAGTTACGACGCCGTTACAATGATGAGTGCCAAGGTCTTAGTGCACTGAGGACTGGTGATACACCATGTAAGGTGCCCTTCTCCAAAACGTTCGTACTTCTGTAGAATTTTGAAAAAATGGAGGTCAAATCCCAATGAGGACCATCACACTGAAGGCCGAAATGGTTGAAACTCCTTTTAGTCACTCTTACGACAGGCAGGAATACCCCGGACCCGCAGGGGGGCTTCCTGAGGGTGTTATGAAGATTGGAGATACCCAGATGCCCTTTGACAGCAGTGAGCAAAGTCAGGCCTGGACTTTGGGGGTTAGATTTTCTGTCCACAAAAAATGATATCGGGTGTCAACAAATGCGCTCCAGCATTTGCTGGATGATTTTAAACACTAAACCACATAAGATCTGCCTAGTGAGCTGTCACGCTCCATCAGAGGATGCTGATGAGGAAACAAAGAAAGATTTCTGCCTTGAACTAGAGAATGTAGTAGACACTACAAAGACATTCAGTTCACTTGATAATGGGAAACTTCAATGCCCAAGTGGGAAGAGAAGTACAGTGTCGTCCAACGATTGGTCTTGATAGTGCTGAAGAAATCCTAAAAATATGGCCTGCTTTGACAAGGACAAGTTGGAATATGTAGAAGTGAGACAATGCTATCAAGATAAAATTGCAGAAAACCTCACAATATCAGAGAACCATCCACTTTCGAAGACACATGGTTGGTGTTGAGGAATGCAGTATTACAGGGTGCAAGAGGAGAACTTGCTTGCCTTCCAAAACACAGAAGTAAACCTTGGTTCACTGGAGAATGTCGAGAATCTGTTGGGATGAGATCAGCAAAGAGGATACAATGGTTAGAAAAACTCTCAGAAGAAGCAAGGGTAGCCTACTGTGAAGTGAGGCACAACATGGACAAACTCATCAGAAAGAAGAAACAGGAACACCATCAAAGACTGTTGAAAGCAGTAGAAGAAGCAAGGTCATCTCGCTCGTTTTTCCAGGCCTCAAGATTTGACAGAGGTGTCTACCGACATTGTACACTGGTTCTAACGAATGAGACGGGTGAAGTGATACTGCCAGAAGAGCAGGCAAACCTATTTAAAAACATTTTGGGAACCTATCCAAGCGGGACATTCTGTTAACGGTGAAAACTTAGACGGGAACTCGTTTTGATAGAGTAGAGGTCCCTGAACCATCAGAGGAAAAAATCAGTGTTGCCTTAAAACTACTCAAGAACAACAAGGCCCCAGGAAGTAGTGGTATCACAGCTGAGATGCTTCGCTTGGGAGAACAACCCTGGATGGATGCATTGACACGATTAATATCCACCATCTGGGTAGCAAAAATAATTCCTCAAGAATGTAAGGGAGCAATTGTATGTCCCATTTTCAAGGAGGGTGATGCTACCCAAGTATCCAACTACTGAGGAATTTCACTTCTTGAAATTGGATAGAAAGTCTTTATAACTCAGCTGCTAAACCAAATGAAACCACTGGTTGAAGGCATTAATTGTGGGCACATATCAACATGGGTTTGTCCCCAGGCAGTCTACCATTGACCACATATTTACTTTGAGGCAGTTGGTGGAAAAATTCTACGAGTTCAATCGGGAAACCAGAAAAATGGAGATGGTGGGAGCAGACACAATTCTGGTATTTGCTGATGATGATGTGATCCTTGGCGACACACTAGAGCAAATGTGTGCTGATACTTCCCGATTCCTCCAAAATGCAAAGGAAATTGGGCTGGGGGTGGATGAGGACAAAACTAAAAATATATTGGAGTATCACATTGTTGAGTTCTCCCTCCTTCCACTGTTACAGATGGGAATACCTTAGAACAAGTTGAAGAGTTGAAGTACCTGGGCTCAATAATAACCAACAAAAGTGAAGTGATGAAAGAAGTACACTAACGCATACAGAGTGCTAATCGTGTGTTCTTTAGTCTGAACAACCTTTTTAAATCTTGTCTGATATCTCAGAAGAACAAAGTCCATCTGTACATGACACTGGTGAGGCTAGTACTTTTATACAGTTGTGAAACTTCGGCAACATTAGCAACAACAGAAGATTCAATATGTGCGTTTGAAAGAAAGGTACTTTGGAAGATCTACGGACCCGTCTACAATAACATTGAAGATAAATGGGAAAGAAGAAAGAAAAAAGACCTGTACCAGAGTTTTGGAAAGCAACATTGGAAAAATATTGGGACAGAGGTGACTACAATGGTTTGGTCACATCTTACGAGTGGACGAATCCCTTACGGAGAGAGTCCTCCATTCTCAACCCAAGGGAAAACATCTGAGGGGGACGCCCAAAAACGCGATGGAAAGATCGAGTGGTGGTGATCCTTCAAGAAGTGGAACTGGCGGCCATGGAGGATGATGCTAAAGACCAAAAAAGATGGAGTGCCATCTGCAGAAAATACCTCCTCTATTGTGAATGACAGACAATCCTTTCATTGCGATTTTTGTGTTTGTAATGTTTTTTTTTCTCCCTATTGTTCTTCTGCTGTTGGCCTCAAAGGCTTGTTAATGCAATAAATGATGATTATGATTTATTTTTGACCAGAAACAATAACAAAATGCGTAGTTTCGACACCAGTAGTAATGGATTCTGACATAGCCAGAGCTGCTGGATTTGCCTTGGACTATTTCTTTTCCCCTTCACTTCTTAATGTGTTTTTAGTCTAAGCTGAAGAGTGTTAAAGTAGTAGTCTGGAACTGAGGGGAAGCATGCAGATCTACAAACTGCAGGTTCTTTGAAGGCTGCTTCACACATCATCTCATCTAGAGGCATATTTTCTTGTGAATCATTAAAGGCCACAAGACAAACTTGTTTGGACAATTTTTGAACTTTTCTTTAAGGCTTCTGGTGTCTTTGATCAGCTGTTGAAGCTTTATTTCAGGTCAAAGTGCGTCCCTTTTCCTTTCTTTGTATTTTGATACAGCAAGATGAGTAATCTTCATTTGGTTGGTTAATTGGTTGGTCGGCTGGCTGGCAGCATGAGATAGTCCACCTGAAGTTCGTGATAACAGCCAGAAAGTGGACTGAAATGTGATAGTATCCTGGAATGATAGTACTACAGCACTGAAAGCCGTACTGGTATCCGAGATGAAAGTAATTGGAAGAGGTAAAACTATACATGCCAAGCCAGTCTGCAGACCCAAGAACTGGCGAGTGTCCCCAAGGGCTCATTAGCATCATAGCCAGAAACAGCTCCCCCCCACATCTGACCCTTACTGTCCTGACGTGGGGGTTAGCCAATAATGGAATGAATAAAAAATAAATAATTTCTTCTATCCATAATCACAAAAGAGAAATTACTAAAGATGTAATAAGCACCAGCAGTAGACAATAATAAAATGTCAGAAATAGTTAAAATAGTAAAATTAGGTGATAGGAATAATTAGGTCATTCACTGGGTTGGCCCAGTTGGATGCCCCCCCTAGCGCAGCTTGCAGAGGGAGGATTCCCTTTCACAATAGTCCCAGATCATTATGATCAATTTGTTAAAGACAGGAACAGAACCCATTCTTTCGGAGGAAGCATAAAAGCCTGTTCAACTCATTTTTTGTCACGAGCTAGTATCAAGAATAAGAAATCCTTACAATTTTGCTATCATCAGAATGTTACTTGCCAGGGACTTTCTAATAAAATAACCTAGAGTGTGGCAAAAAGAGAGTTTAACCAAATCTGAAAGTAATTAACAGCGGAGTAAAAGAGGGGTGAGCAGGGCTTCTGGCAATGGAGCTGGACATAAAACAGCCCCCGGGCCCACCATGCAGCAGAGGATATCCGAACTCCAACTACCCCACCTCCTTCCTGAAACTAGTTTAATACATTAGACCAGAGAATAAAAACAACTTTTTTGAAGAAATCTAAGAACCAATGGAAATAGCTACACATGTTCTCTCATTAGAGGCAAACAATCCTAATGACAATGTTTGGCATGTAGAGGCTGGAGGAGGGTGCAAGCCACCAGGATGTGAGCTACTATCTGTGAGAATCCGCAACCACAACAGGAGGGGGGAGGGTGTGATTCATTGCGTAAGATGCAACTATAGATTAATCTGGTACAACCATCTGATTGATTGATTGAGAGGGTTTATGGGACCAAATGGCGAGGTCATCAGTCCCGCAATTTCAAAGTTACTCACAGATGAAAGAGGCTATGCTAAAATGAACGGATCCAGTCAGGAGAGTCAAATTATAAAATAATGAAGTTAAAACACACACAGTAAAAAGCATAGAAGTTGGGGTCAAATCCACAAACTGGAAGAAAAGGGGTGATCTTTCCATGGGGGAGCGGGCATCGGGTCCCAGACCAAAAAAGCATGAGGAGAGGCTCCAACCACTACCAACCTGTCCCTGCTCCAGCATTAAAGCAAAACCACTTTCATGCAGGACACTGAGGACCAGTTCAACCATCCGTGAATCATCTGCTGATATTAAAAATAAGGAATCTGGAAGACTAAGTACAGAGGGGTCAACGGAAGGGGACATTCCACCAATATATGAAATACCATCAGTTTGGCTCCACAATCACATTGAAGGGGTGGTTCACTATGCAAGAGGAAACAATGAGTGTGTGTGATGTTACTAATGTGTAGATGGCATAAAACAATGGACTCCTTCCAAGAGGAGCGGAAGGAAGAGCACCAAACTGCCACAAAGAGAGATTTGACACAGACCAACATATCCGCAGCTGGAATCAGGATAGCCAAACGGTCAGACACTTCATTCCCTGGGATGCCCACATGACTTGGGACCCAGAGAAAGACATCCGAGCAAGCGGCTCGGCCAAGGGCAGAGAGAGGGTCATGGGGTGATGAGAGTAGGCTCGGTTAATGGCCTGCAGGCTACTCATTATGTTGGTACATACTAAAACACTGTGCAATGGGGCCCTGTTAATAGCTAGCAGCTCTGCTGTGAACACACTACCTGATCCCAGCAATAAATGGTGTTCTAAGCCAGTAAGAGACGTGAAAGGGTATCCTGCCTTACCTCTCATCTTAGAACCATCAGTGTAGAAGATAACAGCACCCTGGAACTCTTCAAGGTTGAAATGTAGAAGATGCCAGAAGACCATAGGGGCGACAGAGACCTTAGGAACCTGGACTAGGTCTGTCCTAATCCATGGTCTAGGCAGCGTCCAAGGGGGGTGAGGGAGGAAATACACGGCACACATTCCAGTAAGTGAACATGTAGATTCCAACAGAGGGAAGTGAGACGCATTCCAACCGGCAGTCCCAAGTATGGGAAGTTATCAGGAGGGATACATCTCTGATTTGCAAAGAGGACAGGGTACACGAGATGGTAAGGAAATCAGCGAATGGAGATTGCATAAGAAAGCACAACGGTGAACGGGGCCAAGTGCTTTCAGAGTGGAAGAACCCAATGAGCCATAAACCTGACTCCATTATCTAGTCTGGACAAGACCAGAGCATGGTAATGATGACGAGTAGCATGGTCTGCACCCCAAGATGTGTGGGCCAGGAGGCGGACAGCATTAAGCTTCCGCATGCATGTAGTCTTTAGGGGGCGAATATGTCAGCTTTTTATTGAAAATAAGGCACAAGAAACGTGACTATAGTACAACATCTAGGAGGTAGTTGGCTAAATAAAGTTCTGGGGAGGAGTGTACAATGGGTCAATGACGAAAATGCATAACATGCATTTTGGAGGGAGAAATCTGAAACCAAGGGAGACGGCCCATGCAGAGGCCCGCCGTATTGCGCCTTAGAGCCAGCACTCAGCAGATGCTACCGAGTGGGAGCTGCAGTAGATGCAAAAATCTGTCGACATACAATGCCAGGATAACCAAAGACCCAACAGAGATTACAAGCCCATTGTCAGCTATAAGCCCATTGTCAGCTATGAGGAAGAGTGACACTTAACACAGAACCCAGTGGGATACTGTTCTCCTGAATATGAGGAGTGCTGTGTGAAGTACCAACTCGAATCCGGAAGAGCAGGTAGGATAAAACGTCGTGAATAAAAATCAGACAGGTGCTGTGAAAGGCCCAGTCATGGGGGGTAACTAAAATGGGATGGCGACAAGCTGAGTCATATGCCTTACGTAGGTCAAAGAAGACCGTGACAGGGTGCCAACATTCAGTAAAAGCCAGTCAGATGGCTGCTTCCAATCAGAGTAAATGGTCAGTTGGAGAGCGTTCTTCCCGGAAGCTACACTGATGTGGGACAAACGCCCTGACATTTGAGTACCCAGCATAATAGGGAACTAACCATCCTCTCGAGCAGTTTACTAAATACGTTCGTCAGGCTAATCAGACAGTAGGTGTCAAGAGATGTTGGGTTCTTCCCAAGCTTCCACCCTGTGAGGGGGAGGCACCCGTCATTCAAATGCGGTTGAAGACCACAAGTAGATGTTGCCTCTGGGTAATGTCCAAGTGTTGGATCATCTGGTTGTAGATGGAATCCGGGCATGGGGCAGTGTCATGGGAAGAGGTGAGAGCCTGCAACAATTCCCATCCAGTGAAGGGTTCATTATAGGGTTCACCTTGGTGGGTGTTGAAACAGAAAGGGGGGGGGGGGGAGGAGAGGGGTGCCTGCCTTGTTAACTCTGCATTTCCCCCCAGATAGCAGGATAGGAAGAGGACACCGATGCTGTCACAAGTGTGTCGTGAGGTGTTCTTTAAGAACCAATGGATCAGTACACAGAGCACCTTTGAGAACAAGACCCTGGGCAATTGACTGTTGCTGGTGGCCCAGTAGGCTATGGAGCTTGGACCAAACCTGCAATAAAGAGGTATACATCCACAGGGAGGAAAAAGTTCCCAGCATTCCTTTTTACTCTGCTCCATTAGGTAGCAAGCCTTAGCATGGAGATGTTTAAAAACGAGGAAGTTGGTCTGTGAAGGATGTTGTTTGAATCGCTGCAGTAACTGCTGGTGGTCCTGGTTAGCAAGCTATGTCCTTGGTACTCCATGGTACAGTCGATGACGAGGGGAATCTGGAGATAGGGGGGACAGCAGTGCCAGCAGCATGAAGAATAGTGGCAGATACACCCTGCACGACCACATGAATGCATTCAAAAGAAAGGTGTCCAATTGCTCAGGAGACATATATAAAGACCCATTGGCCCTTCATATCGCCGAAAGTCGGTGCCTGTCTGCCTGGCAGCAGCAGGAGAACAACAAAATCAGCAGAAAGTTGTCATTGTCACACAGATCATCATGACGTGACCAACGTAGGGAAGCTATAAGAGCAGGGGAGGAGATAGTGAGATTGATAGCAGTAAAGGTGTCATGAGTGGCACTGTAATGGGTAGGGGAAACATCAAAGTTTGTTATAAGTTGGTCAATTAGAAGACCCCCTACCCGTCAATGTGGCACTCCCTCTTAGGGGGTGGTGTGCATTGAAGGTCTGAGGAGGAGATACAGGGGCAGGAGTTTCTGTATTAAGGTAGATAGGTTAACATAAGGAAGTAGCCTACCTGGAGGGAGGTAGACATTGCAAACAGTGATTGCCTGAGTAGTTTGCACTCTAACCACTATTGCTTCCAGGTTGGTATGAAGGGGGTCCAGTCACTAATGACATTGGTATGAACCAAAGTGCAGACTTCTCCAGATGCTATCCCGAGATCAGCACAGTTTCAACAGAATGCCCGATAACCACAAAACATTGGAGAGTGGTCATCAGAGAAATGCATTTCTTGAAGAGAAAGACAGAATGCAAAATAGGAGGAAACAAAGCCTTATATTTCCGGTACGTGACAATAATATCTATTGCAATTCCACCGGATTATTGTGTGGCGAGAGTCCAGGTTAGATATAAAGAAGCTGAGGTGAGGTCACATCACTCAGTCAGTGGTTGTCATCAACAAGGATGGGGTCACATCCATAAATGAGACGTCAGACCCAGGTTGCGACATTGAAGAAACACTGCAGCACATGGATGAACGCAGGATGTTAGACTACAGGCGCGCAAATTGGACTTTGTTCAAGGAAACGCTTGACAGTCGCATCCCACCCACCCACCCACGCGATTAACGAGACAGCTCAAATTGATGAGACAGTTGAAACCCTCACCAGCGCCGTACAAGACGCAATAGCCGACACCATACCAATCCATACACCACAACAACACACTGCTGCCCTGTCCCAGGAGATCCTGGGCCTTATCTCAATGAAGAACTGCCTCAGGAGACATTGGCAGCGTACCAGGTGCCAGCACTTCAAACAGCACATGAACAGGCTCCAGGGAATAATCCGGGACAAAATACAAACATTTAAAACACAACAGTGGGACGAGAAACTCGATGGGCTGGACACCACGTGACCTAGCGTGTGGCAGATGGCCCGACACTTTACCAGGGAGAAACTGTACACACCCACGATACAAGGGCCTTATGGACCAGCATATTCTGCGGAAGAAAAAGTGGAACTGACGGCCCTCACACTCGCAGCGTCATTCACACTGAACCTGCATCCCACAGACGCAGCGTTCACACATGCGACCGACCAGGTCACACGCATCCCGGCCCAACCAGCGCGCAACATCATCTGACAGGCTAGCACAGCTGAAGTCAAATGGGCCATCATGCATACCACCACTAGGAAGGCCCCTGGTCACGATGGCATTCAAAACCGTGTCCTCCAGGAGTTCATGGAGAAAGCAGTAGAATACCTCACACACATCACGAATGCCATACTTAAACACCAATACTTCCCCGCCCTTTGGAAGACGGCCAAGGTCCTGATGTTCAGGAAGCCGGGGAAAGACCACTCCCTCCCACAAAATTACCGACCTATCAGTCTGCTGGGCGCGCTCAGCAAGATCGTTGAGAAGGTAATACTAAAACGACTCACTAGGCACTGCATCACAAACAACACCCGGAGACCGGAGCAAATCAGTTTCAGGAATCACCACTCTACAACACAACTCCTCTGTGTCGTTCAATACATAACACACGGATACAACACAAACAAAGCAACTGGGACGGTGTTCCTGGAAATCAAAAGGCTTTTGATCGTCTATGGCACAACGGCCTTATACGCAAATTCAGCTACGCAGGGTTCCCCGACAGGCTCGTACATCTCATACACTCTTATCTCACGGACAGGAGTTTCAACACTGACATGCAGGGCAAACAATCAACACGACATGGTATCCAGGCAGGAGTACCCCAAGGAAGCATCCTAGGGCCCTTACTGTTTAACCTCTACATTAACGACCTCCCAGTTACACACAACACGATGGTGGCGATCTACGCGGATGACACTGCCATCCTTGCGCAAGATTGGAAGCCGTCTAACATTAACTTACAACTACAGACTGGATTCAGAGCGGCAGAGCCTTGGCTGGTGAAATGGCGTGTTAGAGTAAACGTCAACAAGTGTGAAGCCGTACTGTTCACTAGAAGACCAAAACTACTGCGCAAACATCAGCACTGCAACCCAATAACACTACATGCATACCCAATACGTCTTCGCAAGAAGGTCAAATACCTAGGTGTCTGGCTGGACCGGACACTAATCTGGGGGGACCACATTAAACACGGGACCAACAAAGCAAACGCGAGGCTCAAACAACTCTACCCTATGCTTTACAGGCATAGCACACTGAATAGGAGGGTGTCTAGGTCCTTGTACACGACACTTATTCGACGCCTGATGACGTACGCAGCCCCTGTCTGGGGATACGCTGCGCCCACACACCTGCAGCTCATACAGAACAAAGTACTTAGAATCATAAGCAACGCTCCGCGCTACACACGCACCGTGGCCCTTCACCGGGAATATCGGCTAGATACCATCTTGCAGGTATTTCAAAAACTCTCTACACGACTGTACAATAACACAAGACACTCATGTAACCCGTTTATCCTTTCTGTGGGTAACTACGACCACAACCATAGATGGAAACATAATAGACCAAAGACACTATTGGCAAGAAACTAAACATACATGGTCCACAGCGCGCTAACACGACAGTACAGGCGAGCCCCTGCAACACAGCTACTACTGGTAACCCTAGATGCTCGACCCGCCGAAAAACAGGCAACCGCAAGGAAACCGTACTGTACACAGCATGCAAACCAGCCCGCACACACCCACTACACTGTGAGCTGATCTACGACCGATCACCCACTAATGTATGACGACCTTGAACTGTTACAGGGACACAGCAACTGCAGCAAGCCCTACAACGAGCTTCCGCAATGACAAAGGTAATGATGCACGATATCTCGCACTAACATAACCACACCTGCATGCACTGTCACAGTTAGCAAGCTGCTACTGCCCTTACTACCCGTCCTACTGTCACAGACGTTTTTTTCCCCTTGATGCTTCCCCCCCCCCTCCCCCCCTCTGCCCTTACAACCGCTACCCTTCAATCGCTTTCGTCCACTTTCTATCTCCTGATGGACCATGTAAATGAGTAATCTTACCCAGATGCATGGCAAACATCACAGCCAGCATCCTGTGACTCCTGATTCAAAAACTAACGTGTTATACGGGGGTGACAGTAGAACTTTTGGTTTGGTCACCACGTTGGTGTGGGCGTGGAGGGGTCCCATCCTATAAAAAAAGGTTGTGAGGGGGGAGATGGCACCTCCGGGGGCCCTGTCCTGGGAGTTATGTTTCTTTGGGAGTTATAGGAGCCGCGGTGCATTGAGGGAGAACAGACTTCTGCAAGATCCAGACCCAAAAGAGAATGGGCAATCTTTGGGCGCACAGGTGGTGCATCTCACAGCCGAGTTGTGGTAGTAGGCTTCCAGCCTGAGAGATGTCAGGGGAGGGGAGGGGTGGGGGTGGGGGAAGAAAGAGGGCACTTCTTCGGGTAGGGAGAGGAAGTGGCTCCTGGAGTGGAGGGTGTGGGAAATGTAAGGAAGGAGGAGGGGGAGGGGAAGGGGAAGGCGGTGAGAGGGGGCACCAAGGCTGAGGTAAGGAAGGAGGAGGGGGGGAAAACGATGTACCAGAGGTACAAGTTAAAGAAAGTGACACCGGTTGGAGTCTTTCATGTTTTTGATGAGCCTCAGCATAAGATATTTGGCGATCCAGGACTTGTACTCTTGGATCTTCTTTTCTCTCTTGTAAGCTAGGCAATATGGCGAGCATGGAAAGTGGCAGTCATGACAATTGACACAAAAAGGTGGTGGAACACAGGGGCTTCCCTCATGGAGTGTGTGTCAAGTCACACAATGGAAAGACATACGCCCAAAATGCAAGCACCAAAAGCACCTCATAGGTAGTGGAATGTACAGCTTCATATCACACCTATAGCACATAACCTTGACCTTCTCTGGGAGGGTATCTCCCTCAAAAGCCAGAATGAAAGTGTCAGTCTTAGTACAGTTATCTTTAAGACCCTCCTGCACACTTTGAACTAAATTAATGTTGCATTGCTCCAAATTAGCACCGAGTTCCTCATCACTTTACAGGATGAGGTCCCTATGAAAAATCACCCCCTGGAGCACATTCAGACTGGTGAGGGGTAATAGACACTGGGACATCACCAAGATGATCACAAGCATGAAGAGCTGCAGACTAAGCAGCTTTGATCAACAGGGAGGCCGACCACATCTTACTGGGGACTTCACTTCACCAAACTTGTCCTCAATGTCCTCCACAAAAAACAATCTTGGTACATAGAAGGTAGTGGGGAAAGTGTTTCATCCCAAGAGGGCGAGCCTGGCTCTCCTCCCAGGTGGTAGCCAGGGAAGGGAAGGCTGCCAGGTCATACGAAGCAGCATTCAATTATCCTTTAAGATTTAAAGAGACAGCCATTCGCGAGCGGGCAGATTTTTGCAGCCTGATGCACTTCATGTGCCAAGCATCCACCCTGATACCAGCCTCTCCAATCAGTGGCTCTCCCCATGGGGTTACCCAGTCACAGTAATGGCCTCCTGGCACAGTGGCCGTTGCCAGGAGTTCCGATGTTCCAGGAAGACAAGCAATCAGTCCTTGGCATACACGGGGAGGGAACAGTTCAGGTATCAGTAGTGTGATCCCTGTGTTGTCAGGGGGCTCAAGCTGATGGGTACATAACAGCCCCACCACAGGAACTGGCTAGACATGCTAGTGACCTAATGGGATGGAGCGGGGCTATGGCAAGATAGGAAGGAAGAGGGGTAGGAAGATGTGAGAGAAATCCATGCTGTAGAAACTATGGAGAGAATTTTTCCCCAAATGGCTCACACCAAAAACAGAAAATTTAGAAGGGAAAGTCAAACCCCAAGCAGGGACCTGAACGTCAAAAAGGATGAAAGAGAGCAGGCACAAGGAACAAAACTGCTAGCAATGCAGGGAACTAGGTGGATAGCCAGGTCGACATAAATCGAAGCACCAAGAGAGGGGTAGGAGAAGGCAATGGGGAAGATGTGAGAGAAATCCAAGGATAGGGAGGGACGGGCACTGTGGAGGAAATGGACCCAGTATAGGGAGAATGGGCTGCAACAGCTCGGGACCCCATGTGTGCCACACATGAACTTACAAAAGAAGTGATTTGGATTTAGGTAATGACATGTTCGATATGCCTGCCATCATTGGCGATGATGTGGCACAGACAAATAGCAAAATTCTGCCCAAACTGCTGAAGTGTCAGAACATCAATGCTGTCGATGACTTCCTGAATGGCTGCTTTCAGGTCAGCAATGGTTTTGGGGTTATTGCTGTATACCTTGTTTTTAATACAGCCCCACTAAAAGAGTAGCATGTGTTCATATCCAGAGAATATTGCAGCCAATCGAGGTACCCCAGAGCCAGAATGTGGTCCTGAAAGTGCTCCTTCGTGACATCTAACATCCTCCTACTTCGATGGGGTTGAGCTCTGCCTTGCATGAACCACATCTTGTCAAAATCAGGGTCACTTTAGATAATAGGGATGAAATCATCTTCCAAAACCTTCACGTGTCGTTCGGTAGTTACCATGCCATCAAGGAATATCACACCGATTATTCTGTTGACTGGACACTGCACACAACACAATCACCTGTTGAGGGTGAAGAGACTTCTTGATCATGAAATGCAGATCATCAGTCCCCTAAATATGCCAGTTTTCCTTACTGATGAATCCATCCAAATGAAAGCGGGGTTCGTCACTAAACCAAACCATAGCGCGCATACTAGTTCCCATCATTTCCCGCACCCCACTGTGCAGTTTGAATGTCCTAACAGAAATCATTTCATATAGTTCAGTAATGTCGTCCTGTATGAACATGAGGCAGTCTATAAAACCAAGAGATAGGTACCCATTTTTACACAAAGTTTCATAATAGCAAAAACTCTGTGTGTAATTTGTGTTTACATTCTGACAGACAGACTGGCAGTCACATTAACATTTCTGGCCACTGGGAAAACATTCCAGTCATTGGAATATGCAATAAGAGTTGTAGCAAATAAATTATTTGCAATAAATAACACTGACTATTACAGACAGTTCTTCTATTAAATTAACAATAAAGATGTGCAACCTTTTAGAGAACAAAATGTGAAGAAAAAAATGGGGAGGAGCTGGATACAAACTTGCTACCTTTCTCTTAACAGCTCAGCTCACGATGCTATTAACGATGCTATGGCTTTGACAAACCATCTGCTCCTCTGCATACAATATGTGTTGTGTAGAGGCTTTATTTACAA
The DNA here is from genome assembly GCF_023864275.1 of Schistocerca cancellata. NCBI lineage: Eukaryota > Metazoa > Arthropoda > Insecta > Orthoptera > Acrididae > Schistocerca > Schistocerca cancellata. Next base: position 396,947,676 of record NC_064634.1, on the reverse strand, counting down.
ATACCATTATTTGATATTTAACCATGACAAACTGTATCAAAACAATGTGTTTTTGATAGATCATTATGCTGTAGCACTGAAACGGTATACTTTCACAACATACTAGTTATAACACTAAAAGCATTCATTATATACAGGTAGCCTTTAAACAGTGATATGTAGTTTTGTGTCATTTCATTATAACAAATCATGCCTAAAACATTGCATTTATGAGAGATCCTCTATTTGCTGATGCACTGGAAAAGCTTATGTTTATACTGTACACACTATAGTAATAGTAATAATCATGATGATGTGATGATGATGATGATGATGATAATAATAATAAAACCCGTGGAGGCCCGGGAAAAGAATAGGCCTCCAGTATGTTCTGCCAGTCGTAAAAGGCGACGAAAAGAACAAACTACTAATAGGGCTAACCCCCCCTTTTAGTGTGATTAGTTGCTTCAGGACAGAACTAATGAAGCCTCGGACAAGCGCTGTCATGGTCGGAGATGACGCTTGAACCCTATGCCCATCCACAATGGTAACGACACTGCTAGCCACACGGAAAATGATTTAAATCCAAATAAAGGTGTTTTGCAAGATATGCTTCCTGCAACCACTCTAGAAGGAAAACAAAGACAGAGGATGAGATGGTCAGATGACGTTAACCAACACCTCATGTTCTGTTATTACCAAGCAACAAACTTAGGAACCAACACAACTGGATACAGATCACAAGTATACACAACATTTATTACCAGATACCCAGAATTAAAATTTTTAACAGAACGACGACTAGCTGATCAGATCCGTGTAATAATCAAAAATAACAGGATACCCCAGTCAGAATTAGAAAACATCAAACAACAAGTACAACAAATACTGGAACAAAATAATGTGCAATCAGAAGAAGAAGAAAATACAGTAATGGACTCAAATATCCCAGAGCAAACAAACAAAGAACAACACGCATCAATTAAACAATCAGAGGAAAACGAAATCTTAAGACAGCCACCAGAACAAGCACAGATAGAACATGAAGTGACACACATGTTAGATATAGAAGAAAAATTTCAGCTGACATATATAGAATACAAAGACACAAATACAGACATTGGACCATTCTTGCATAGACCACCAAATAACCCACAAGTCGAAACAACAATAACAACTATCAACACAATCATACACAACAAAATAAATGAAAATACAACCATGGAAGAGTTACAACTACTGGTTTATATAGGCGCACTCACTACACTAAACGTACACACTAGGCAGAGGTCAGAACCAAACAAAACACAGAAGAAACCCACAAAACCAGCATGGCAACACAGGCTACAGATCAGAATAGAAAAAGTGAGAAAGACATCGGACAGCTAACACAATTTATAAGAAATGAAATATCAGACAAAAAACGAAAAAGATTAGGTAAAATCTCACAACAAGAAGCGATAGAGCAATTAGATGAAAAGAAGCAGAAATTACAAGCATTGGCCAAATGACTTAGAAGATACAAAAAAAGTGAAAATAGAAGGAAACAAAACCAAACATTCAACACAAACCAAAAGAAATTTTACCAGAAAATACATAATACACACATTAAAATAGACAATCCACCAAACATAACAGACATGGAACACTTCTGGAGCAACATATGGTCAAACCCGGAACAGCATAACAGGCACGCACGGTGAATACAAGCAGAAACAGACACATACGAGATGATACCACAAATGCCTGAAGTGATAATTTTGCAACATGAAGTCACCCAAGCAATTAATTCTACTCACAATTGAAAAGCCCCTGGAAAAGATAAAATAGCAAATTTCTGGCTAAAGAAGTTCACCTCAACACATTCACATCTAACTAAATTATTTAACAGTTACATTGCAGACCCATACACATTCCCGGATACACTTACACATGGAATAACTTATCTGAAACCTAAAGATCAAGCAGACACAGCAAACCCAGCTAAATATCGCCCCATAACATGCCTACCAACAATATACAAAATATTAACTTCAGTCATTACACAGAAATTAATAACACATACAACACAGAACAAAATTATAAATGAAGAACAAAAAGGCTGTTGCAAAGGAGCACAAGGATGTAAAGAGCAACTGATAATAGATGCAGGGGTGACATATCAAGCTAAAACTAAACAAAGGCCACTACACTACACATACATTGATTACCAAAAAGCTTTTGATAGTGTACCCCACTCACGGTTACTACAAATATTGGAAATATACAAAGTAGATCCAATATTGATACAGTTCCTAAACATAGTAATGAAAAATTGGAAAACCACACTTAATATCCAAACAAATTCAAATAATATCACATCACAGCCAATACAGATTAAGCGTGGAATATACCAAGGAGACTCATTAAGTCCTTTGTGGTTCTGCCTTGCTCTGAACCCACTATCCAACATGCTAAATAATACAAATTATGGATACAATATTACTGGAAGATACCAACACAAAATCACACATTTGCTAGACATGGATGACCTAAAACTACTGGCAGCAACAAAACAACAACTCAACCAATTACTAAAGATAACAGAAGTATTCAGCAATGACATAAATATGGCTTTTGGAACAGACAAATGTAAGAAAAATAGCATAGTCACGGGAAAACACACTAAACAAGAAGATTACATATTGGATAACCACAGTGACTGCATAGAAGCGATGGAAAAAACAGATGCCTATAAATATCTAGGATACAGACAAAAAATAGGAATAGATAATACAAATATTAAAGAAGAACTAAAAGAAAAATATAGACAAAGATTAAAAAAAATAATGAAAACAGAATTGACAGCAAGAAACAAGACAGAAGCTATAAATACTTATGCTATACCAATATTGACCTACTCATTTGGAGTAGTAAAATGGAGTAACACAGACCTAGAAGCACTCAATACACTTACACAATCACAATGCCACAAATATAGAATACATCACATACATTCAGCAACAGAAAGATTCACATTAAGCAGAAAGGAAGGAGGAAGGGGATTTATTGACAAAAAACCTACATTATGGACAGGTAGACAATTTAAGAAAATTCTTTCTAGAACGAGCAGAAACCAGGAAAATAGACAAAGCGATCACTCATATAAATACATCGGCTACACCACTGCAATTTCATAACCACTTCTACAACCCTTTAGATCACATAACATCAACAGATACGAAGAAAGTAAATTGGAAAAAGAAAACACTACATGACAAGCACCCGTATCATCTAACACAGCCACACATCAATCAAGACGCATCCAACACATGGCTAAGAAAAGGCAATATAGACAGTGAGACGGATGGATTCATGATTGCAATACAGGATCAAACAATAAACACCAGATATTACAGCAGGCATATTATTAAAGATCCCAATACCACAACAGATAAATGCAGACTTTGCAAACAACAAATAGAAACAGTAGATCACATCACAAGCGGATGTACAATACTAGCAAATACAGAATACCCCAGAAAACATGACAATGTAGCAAAAATAATACATCAACAACTTGCCATACAACATAAACTAATAAAACAACATGTTCCCACATACAAGTATGCACCACAAAATGTAGTGGAGAATGATGAATACAAATTATACTGGAACAGAACCACTATAACAGATAAAACAACACCACATAACAAACCTGACATCATACTCACCAATAAAAAGAAGAAATTAACACAACTAATCGAAATATCCATACCCAATACAACAAATATACAGAAGAAAACAGGAGAAAAAATTGAAAAATACGTCCAACTACCTGCGGAAGTCAAGGACATGTGGCATCAGGATAAAGTTGACATTATACCAATTATACTATAAACTACAGGAGTCATACCACACAATATCCACCAGTACATCAACGCAATACAGCTATATCCAAACTTATATATACAACTACAGAAATCTGGAATTATTGATACATGTTCAATTACCCGAAAGTTCCTAAATGCAATTTAACATATACCGTACAGTCCGTACAGTTAAAAGGAAGTCACGCTTGATCAAGGTCCGCGTCACTTTCCATTTTTAACCAGATATAACGTCTGAGAAAGGAAAGAATAATAATAATATAAAAATAGAAAATACCAAATACAGAATTTTACTTCATACAATATGCTGGCTCCTAACTTCTGACTGTTACATAAAAGTGCTGTTGCATCTCATTGGCAAAATTCCTCTCCTCAACACAAAAATCTGACTTGCTAGATTCTTGATTTCACACTTTGGAATGTAATGGAATGTGGAATTCCACACTTTGGCATCACCCTCTCCTCTTCCATTTGTTTTCATGAACCATAAGAGAAACAGAGAATAACAGATACCATACGCCGACAGTAATAACATCAATACAAGGTCTTTTCAAAAAATTCCGGAGTATTCGTAATTTCATGCCAATGGTATGTTGGTGCAAAATGCAGATGGCATACCTGCACACACCTGTGTTTAATGTGTAACTCCTAGAACTTTAATTGTTGTATCTCTATTAGTTATTGTTCAGTGCTGAATTGAGAAGAATGTTGTGTCGCACATTTTGTGAATTTCGAGATGGCAGCATTAGAGGGGCAATGCGCCTGCATTAAATTTTGTGTGAAACTCAAGAAAATGTTTTCAGAGACACACCAAATGATGCAGGAAGCCTACAGTGATGCGTGCTTAAGCCACACAGAGTGTTACGATTGGTTTGAGCAATTTAAAAATGATTGGACAGAAGTTAAAGTTGATCTTCATTCAGGACACCCTTTGACATCTACTGACGACGCTCATGTCAGGAACGTGAATGAAACAGCATGTCAATTGAAGCTGACCGTCACAGAGGTTACAGAAGAACATAAAATGTCAGTTTGATTGCGTCACGAAATCCAGACACAGCATCTTGAAATGCATAGTGTTGCCCAAGTTCATCCCACAGCTCACGAGTCAAGACCAGAAAGAGATTTTGCCTCACAATCTGTGAAGAGCTTTTGGATTGTGCAAACAAGAACAAGATGTTTCTTAAGAGTCTTCACAATGGGTCAGGAAAGTCTCTCCAAGACCAAAAAAAGCTTGTCAAGTCAGGTCAAATGTCAATGCCATGCTGATAGTTATCTTTGACTTTAAAGGATACTTTCAGTATGAATTTATGCAACAGCGACAAACTGTCGATCAGTGGTACTATCGGGATATGTTGCGAAGCCTGTGAGAAAATATGACTGCGGCCTGAAATGTGTCAAGACAATTCACAGCTCTTGTATCACGATAGCACACCTGCACATTCATCCCTGTTGTACAAAAAACAAAATCACTGTGCTGGCTCATCCTCCGTACTCTCCAGACCTGATCCCTGCAAACTTTTTATTTTAAAGTTGAAAACCCCATTGAAAGGACGAAGGTTTGCAACAACAGATGATATAAGACAAAATTTGCAGAGAGCTCTTCGCATGATCCAGCAAGAGGCTTGCCAAAGTGATCGGAAGTGGAAACAGTGTTGGGAGCAGTGTACCAATTGCTAAGGAGAGTATTTTGAAGGAGACAGTGCACAATAAGCAAAAGGTAACCGTAAAAAAAAAAAAAATAATAATAATAATAATTTGTTGACAAAGTTACAGAATTTTTTGAACAGACCTTCTAAATAACCAGGAGACTGTTCACCGAATCTCTACAAATTAAAACTTTGTCGAAAGAGATCATTTAATAAAACTTAGGCCTCTGTTAGTGACTATCAGCTTCACTGAGAAACCATTACATAATCCCAGTAACAGATGTTGGTCTAGACTGTCAGGAGATGTAAACGCACACTGTCTTATCAATAGTTTTAGAGCCAGCAGAGTACACGATGATAGTACCCTGATACTGCTGAAGAACTGAGAGGAACAGACACCAAGCAATCATGGGCATGACAAACTATAGGTCCATGACATAGATTGGTCCTAATTTGCAGTCTGGGTACTAACCAAGGAAGTGTGCATAGGAATACATGAGAAGTACATTCTAAAAGCGGTAGGAGATTGTCTTGGTGGAGAGTCTCGAGGTGCATTTCAATTTGGAAACCAACTGAGGGTAAGCGTCTAGGGGTCAAAACCACCTGAATGAGAAAAGATTTGATAAGTAAGATGATCATGACATTGTGTTGTAGTCATTGTGCCAGGACTGAAGAGGTAAGATCCCCACTTCATTGAGGAGACTGTCTATGGCAGCAGTTCTCAAACTCTTTTGGCAACATTCCCCTTTTGAAATACCTAATATATTACAGAGCCCTAAAATAATCAAAACTTGGTTTATGTTCATTCTTTAACTATAATAATTTAATGAAAATCAAATAAAAATGCGTACATTATATACTACTGTCTTCTACAACAATATACGCACAAGAAACACCATTATACAATACACAAAATAACACTGTATTGATTCCACTGTAAACTGATAGAATTGTTTCCATATAACGGGAGGTGTGAAGTTGCTTTCTTATTTTTAACTAACTGTTTAATGCCACACTTGATAGAATAGAGTTGAAGAAGCAAATCAGTTTCAGCATCTAGTCTGATGTAGTGTTTCGTCTTTGTGGCTGCATATGCTCAGACTCACTTTTCACCAAGTACGAGGGCTATTTGGAAAGTGTGGTCTGATCGGTCACGAAATGGAAACGACTGTGAAAATCAAAAACGTTTTCTTTGCAACACTTAGCTACATCTTCCAGCTACTTGTCTATATAGTCATCAATCCCACTTAGATATCTGTCACAGTGTTGTACACTTGTCTGTAGCTTGTTGTCTGTGCCAAAATGCTGTCTTCATAGCCAACGGTACATGTCAGCAGAGATGGAACTCGGGGAGCAAATTACGAGCTGCATTGTGGGCAATCAAACACCTTCCAGCAAAAACTTTGCAGGAGCACCTTCATTGCCCTGCAGAATGTGGCTAAGAACTGTTATAAAGAAGGAAAGGTCTGGCAGTTATAAGGGATGTGTGACGTCAAACAAAATCTCTTAGCAGGCTTTCATATTTGGTGGGAGACACTATTTAGGCATCTTTTCATGCTCACTGTGCACTCCGAACTGAAAAGAGTGACTTGATACGATCACCAGAGACACTGTTTAACACATCTGTGGAAAGCTGCATTGGATTTTCATTGTGGTTTCTATTTCGTGCCCGATTGTACACCACTTTTTGAACAGCCTCATATATTGTTGGGAATAGGGAAAGAACAGTCAAGAGCCTGTGTGCCAAGTTATGAATATTCATCATGAACCCTGCACAAAAAATCATCAAGTGGTATTGTTTTGAACAATAATTCCTTTCTTTGGTTTCTGCAAGTTCGTCACAAAAGGATTCTGAGCCTATGAATTCATTGTCAGTTTTGTATTCTGCTCTTTTTCGTGGAGGCACTGGACCAATTCTTCAATCTTCTCCCACCACCACACAGAATCCAGACTCTAAACAGACCCAAAACACAGTCATGAACCTTTCTTCCAGAAGCCTTAGCCCCACAGAAATATCAGTCCTTTTCAAAGGCCTCACTTTTTGCCCCACTCCCAAATTCAATCAGAAGTACTTGTTAAAGACCTTCTCTCCTTCTCCCGGTCCCTACAGTGGAAACACTTTCACCACCAACTCTACTAATCAGACTTAAGCAAAGACCAATGCTGAACCCTGCCTCACTCCTCCATCCAACTGTGTTCCACCCCCACTGCCCCCAAATCGCACATTGTTAACTTTCTAGAATTTCTTAAGGGTATACGGAATGAGCTTTTTGATGAAAAAATCGATTTTTGGGTAAATGCATTTTCGAAAAATTTAGACTCTGCCGTTTAATACCATGTATAAAATATTTGGATGACGTGAACAGAACGATTTTAAATAATTTTTTTAAATAATTTCGACACACGATGTTCCGCACCTTGTATATGAGACGCAAAATATACCTGATATAGACAGCCTTGCCAGAGATATAACTGAGAGTTAGCTTTTCTGTTGGCTACACTGCTAGACAGTTGACAATAGATTCTGCACCATTTGTATTGTTTCCTTTGTGAGTACATCCATGTCATTGTTGTGAAAGTTGTATGTAGAGAAGTCATTGAGTTTTCTTTCCTTCAACATGCCAAGACCTAGTCTGAAGGTATTTAGAAAGCGTGTACATTGGCGCAAGAAAGTAAAGTGTACTAAAAATTCGTCTGATTCATCTTCATCAGTATCTGATGTCCCAGTAGCGACTAACCTCAACACTGGTACTGATACATTGAGTGATGCTGCTGCCACTACACCGGAAAGTGCTTCAAGAAGAAAACTAGCTGGAATTGAAGAAGCATACAAGAAACTAAATGCTGGGACTACAAAATATGAGGTAATTAACGTCTCTCTATTCTCAGACGTTTTGGAGAACAATGTGTGCTGCAAACAATGTGGAAAATGTGGTGTTTCATTGAAAACAAACTTACATGTAGGACTTGCTTGTGAATTAGAGTTGATGTGCAGTTATTGCAAACACAGTGTTACTTTCTTCAATTCCTCACATGTTACTGCAGATACAGGTAAACTATACAATATAAACATTAGACTGGTTTATGGATTACGGTGTATAGGAAAGGGCAGGGCTGCAGGTGCCATGTTGTGTGGTGTGATGAACCTCCCTCCTCCACCTTCAAAATTTAACAAACACATAATTGCAATAGGCTCTGTTGTAGAAGATGTGGCACAAGAAAACATGAAAGATGCTGTTGAGGAAGCAGTTGTTGAAAATAATAATTGCAGAGACTTGTCCATAGCTTTTGATGGAAGCTGGCAGAAGAGAGGGCACACATCTCTGAATGGTGTAGTAACAGCTACAAGTGTGGACACTGGTAAGGTAGTTGATGTGGCAATACTTTCCAAGCATTGCAGATGCACGGAGAAAATGAAAACTAAACATGAAAAGGAGTGCATGGCAAATTACTATGGGTCAAATGGTGGTATGGAAGTTGCTGGTGTAAGAAGTATTTATCAACGCTCAGTAAAATGGTACAACATTAGATACATAAATTATCTTGGAGATGGTGACTCAAAAGGCTTTCAAAGAAATTGAGGAACTGAGACCCTATGGTAGCGATGTGAAAATTTCCAAACTGGAGTGTGTTGGCCATGTTCAGAAAATGATGGGATCAAGACTTCGGCGGCCCAAGGCTAGCATGAAAGGCAAGAAATTGAGCGATGGAAAAACTTTAGATGGGAAAAATGGACTGACAGATGCTACAATAGATCATATTCAGAAGTGCTATGGTCTAGCAATAAGACAGAATACAGCAGATGCAGAATTAATGAGAAGAGCAGTCTGGGCTCTGTTTTTTCATACAGCTTCAAACAATGAGAATCACCAACATGGGCTATGTCCAAAAGGAGACGATAGTTGGTGCAAGTACAACAGAGGCAAGGCAACTAAGAAACAATACAATCACCCTCATCACCTGCCATAATGAATGAAATAAAACCAATATTCCGAGACCTCGCAGATATTAGTCTACTAAAGAAATGTCTTCATGGCCGGACTCAAAATCCAAATGAGAGTGTGAACCATGTGATATGGAATAGACTACCTAAAACTGTGTTTGTGGGTATAAACACACTTCACTTTGGCGTTTATGATGCTGTTTCATCATTCAATCAGGGCAATATAACAAAGTGCAAAGTTCTGCAGAAGTTGGGGCTCTGTGTAGGACTGCGAACTGCTGCAGCTATGCTTTGTTTGGACAAGGAATGGCTCAGGTCTTCGGATAATGCCATAAAAGTATATTCAAAGATGGCTAGACAGCATAGCAGAGCCATTAAGAGGAAGCTGTTGGACGATTCTGATAATACAAGCAATGGAGCAGGCTTGTACTGAAGTAAAAACTTTGAAGCTAATTTCCCGTAACTTTAGTTTTTTTGTGTATAAGGTACATTTTCTCAGGGCCTATTTATAGTAGAAAGATGAAATTTTCTGTAGTTGTTCCTTAAGACCTTCTAATATATCTGAATTAAAAGATATGTGGAATTATTTTGTATTAATGGATGTAAATTTTAAAATACTTGTTAAAATGTACAACTTTTTTTAACATTTACAAAAAATAAAATATCTGAAAAACTATATATTATTTTTTTCAAAATTAATAATTCAGCATAAAAGCAGAACATATCTCTGCGTTCTGTGAAAAAAAAATCAAGAGTATCGTCCAAATAACAAATGAGAAAATGTTCCTAACTTTTAGCTCAATTTAACATTGTAAGCACAGGGCGTTCCGTTATACCCTTAACCTTAAACCTTGCCTCACCATCATTTCCCCAATCCCTCAACATGCAAACTAACCTTACATCTGCAGAAAGAACGGCAGTCCACCATCTTAAAACTGATCCTGATCTTATAATCCTACCTGCGGATAAAGGCTCCACCACTGCTGTTTTGAACTGCAAAGATTATCTGGCAGAAGGACTCTGTCAGCTGTCAGATACATCCACCTACAAACCTTGCCACAGTGACCCCATTCCAGAACTCCAGCAGGATCTCCAGTCATTCCTCAAATCCTTAGGCCCTTCCCAGAAACTCTCCCTGGAGGCCATCTCTCTACTCACTCTCTACCACTTTCTACATGCTTCCTAAAATCCACAAACCCAACCACCCAGGGCGTCCCAAAGTGGTGATTCCTATGCCCCCACTGGGGGAATCTCAGCTCTCAAAGACCAACAACTTCAACGTATCACCCGGAACCTATCCTCCAATATGAAAGATACCAACCATTTCCTCCACTGTTCCTGTCCCTTTACCACACGGTGCCCTGCTCGTCACCATTGATGCCACCTCCCTTTACACTAACATCCCTAAGGCCCATGGCCTTACCGCTATTGAACACTACCTTTCCCAACATCTGACAGATTCCAGAGCAAAACCCTCCTTCCCAGTCACCATGACCAGTTATATCCTCACCCACAATTACTTCTCCTTTGAAGGCATGACCTACAAACAAATTACTCTGGGGACCCGCATGGCACCATCCTATTTCAATCAATTCATGGGTCATCCACAGTAATCCATCCTTAATACCTAGACTCCTAAACCCCTCATCTGGTTCAGATTCAGTGATGACATCTTTGCGATTTTGATCAAGGGTGAGGACACCCTATCCACATTCCTCCAGAACCTCAACAACTCCATTTGCGTCACCTGGTCCTACTCAACCCAAAAAGCCACTACTCCAGTTTGGTCACAAACATCACCTATCCCATCAAAGGCAAGGCTACCTGTGAAACCAGTCATGTGATCTCCAAGCTAAGTTGAATCACTGTGCTGCATTCTATGTGGGCATGACAACCAACAAGCTGTCTGTTCGCATGAATGTCCACTGACAAACTGTGGCCAAGAAACAAGTGGACCACCCTGTTGCTGAGCATGCTGCTGCCGCCAAGCATGACATCCTTCATTTCAAAGACTGCTCTACATCCTGTGCCATATGGATCCTTCCCACCACCACCACCAGCATTTACGAATTGCGCAGGTGGAAACTCTCCCTGGAATACATCCTACATACCCATAATCCTCCTGGCCTCAACCTTCATAAGTCATTGTCCTCTCCCATCCAGCCCCTTAACTGTTTCCATTCCAATACTACACAGCCCTCATTCCTCCTTCGTACCCAGTCTTTTTACTTCTCTCATTTTTGCTATCTCATCCCCTCCCTCCATCTAACTTCCTGACTGCACACAGCTGCCCTACCCTCTTTCCACCTCATCCCTCCGCGCTCCGCAACAGCACGTCACTGTACACCACACCTACCCTACTATCCCTCCCCCTCCCCGCTCCAGCCTCCTCCTTACCCCCACCCAGTCGTCACTCCCACCTTGCACCAGTGCTGCTACTCAGTGTGGCTTTAGTTGCCTGAGACTGCAGTCATGTGTGTGAGAGTTGCGGTTGCATGTATGTGTGTGTTTGCCGTCTAATTCTGACGAAGGCCTTTCTGGCCGAAAGCTATTATTTGTGACAGTCTTTTTGTTGTGCTTATATGCAACTCAGCATCTCTGCTACATGGTGAGTACCAATTTTCCTTTTCATAATATTGTTACATTCCATCCTGAATTTTCCATTATTTGATCTTAAAATATTTTATTCGATAAAATTGCTGTCTTACCAACAAACACACTCAGTGATAAAAAGCTTTTGTTAAAAAGTTTTCTAGTTCTCACCCACCAGCACAAGCAATCTGATATATATAACGAAAGCTTTGGTATGTTGATAGAGACACTAACACTAACACACACACACACACACACACACACACACACACACACACTCACACACACACAAAATTCAAGGTTTTGCAACCCATGGTTGCTTCATCAGGAAAGAGGGAAGGAGAGGGAAAGACGAAAGGATATGGGTTTTAAGGGAGAGGGTAAGGAGTCATTCCAATCTCGGGAGCGAAAGACTTACCTTAGGGGGAAAAAGGGACAGATACACACACACACACACACACACACACACACACACACACACACACACATCCATCCACAAATATACAGACACAAGCAGACATATGTAAAGGCAAAGAGTTTGGGCAGAGATATATTTTTCCCACATGGAATATTTCCCTCTATTATATATATACACTTAGTGATCATTTTGTTATTAGTATTGAAAACTACTATACGTTTTCCACAGATAGATAGATTTACAATTCATTAATTTTTTCCAAATATATCTGCCAAAAAAGCTACTGTGGACAATCAAGTTACACTGCTCAGATTTTCTCTTTTTTTTTTTTTTTTTAAAAAAAAGGTCAATCATAAAAGTCGGTAATTCAGTTCTTGGCTCGAATAATCTTGTTAAGTTCTCACCCCAAGATAAACATGTAACCTCGATGTGGAGCAGTCCCATAATTTTCACACAGCACTGAAAACAACTGGCACAGAAAAGTGTGTTTTTAATGTAACTGATTATTTTTATTGTATATAATAGAGGGAAACATTCCACGTGCCTTCCCTCTTCCCTCTCCTTCCCTCTTTCCTGACGAGGCAACCATTGGTTGCGAAAGCTAGATTTTGTGTGTATGTTTGTGTTTGTTTGTGTGTCTATCGACCTGCCAGCGCTTTTGTTTGGTAAATGATTATTTTTATTGCTTCATCAAGAACTAATTATAGATTTGATAGCATCATCTTTATCAGGTGTGCTTGTTTATGCACAATACATAAGCTGGTACTACAGTTTGGCACTTTACTTTCTATTAATGATACCACTCCAGCTATTTTACTAGTCATTGCCAGTCACTATCTGTACAAATATTGATACTGTTGTTCCGATCGAGATGGTTTATTTAAAAAACTGTAAATTGCTTAAAAAATTTCTTCTGCAATAATGATAGTCAGCAGCGATGTGCACATAAGCAAGTCTTCTTCAAGTGAATGTTTATGGATATCGTAACTATCTGCGAGATGGCCAGTTCAGTATCATCAGTCAATGCATCCATTTGCAAGACGAATTTGTTATATTGAAGTCACCCAACCAGTGCTTGCTGATAAAGCCAGCAAATTGTTAGTTCAATGTGAAACAGTGTCGTTTGAAAGTGGCACTGTAAAATGCTTTGCACATTTTTCACCAAACATACAATGTGTAAATTCTGCCGACCTCGGGGAAGATCAGTTTGGTATCCGTAGAAATATTGGAACACGTGAGGCAATACTGACCCTACGACTTATCTTAGAAGCTAGATTAAGGAAAGGCAAACCTACATTTCTAGCATTTGTAGACTTAGAGAAAGCTTTTGACAATGTTGACTGGAATACCCTCTTTCAAATTCTGAAGGTGGCAGGGGTAAAATACAGGGAGCGAAAGGCTATTTACAATTTGTACAGAAACCAGATGGCAGTTATAAGAGTCGAGGGACATGAAAGGGAAGCAGTGGTTGGGAAGGGAGTGAGACAGCGTTGTAGCCTCTCCCTGATGTTATTCAATCTGTATATTGAGCAAGCAGTAAAGGAAACAATAGAAAAATTCGGAGGTAGAATTAAAATCCATGGAGAAGAAATAAAACCTTTGAGGTTCGCCGATGACATTGTAATTCTGTCAGAGACAGCAAAGGACTTGGAAGAGCAGTTGGAACGGAATGGACAGTGTCTTGAAAGGAGGGTGTAGGATGAACAACAACAAAAGCAAAACGAGGATAATGGAATGTAGTCGAATTAAGTCGGGTGATGCTGAGGGAATTAGATTGAGACACTTAAAGTAGTAAAGGAGTTTTGTTGTTTGGTCGAAGTAGAGAGGATATAAAATGTAGACTGGCAATGGCAAGGAAAGCGTTTCTGAAGAAGAGAAATTTATTAACATCGAGTATAGATTTAAGTGTCAGGATGTCGTTTCTGAAAGTATTTGTATGGAGTGTAGCCATGTATGGAAGTGAAACATGGACGATAAATAGTTTGGACAAGAAGAGAATAAAAGCTTTCGAAATGTGGTGCTACAGAAGAATGCTGAAGATTAGATGGGTAGATCACATAACTAATGAGGAGGTATTGAATAGAATTGGGGAGAAGAGGAGCTTGTGGCACAACTTGACTAGAAGAAGGGATCGGTTGGTAAGACATGTTCTGAGACATCGAGGGATCACCAATTTAGTATTGGAGGGCAGCGTGGAGGGTAAAAATTGTAGAGGGAGACCAAGAGATGAATACATTAAGCAGATTCAGAAGGATGTAGGCTGTAGTAGATACTGGGAGATGACGAAGTTTGCACAGGATCGAGTAGCATGGAGAGCTTCATCAAACCAGTCTCAGGACTTAAGACCACAACAACAACATGGTTTTAGTAAATTCTTGGCAATAGTGTGCTGTTCGTCTGCTTGTGCAATGTGATAGCTAATCTAATACGATCCCTCTGGCTTTTTCATACACAGTTTGGGATGCATACTTCATAGTTTTTTTTAACAATTTTTCTTTCTTATGCATAAAATATTTTTCATTATCGCCTTTGCAATTAGGGCACATAGTTTCTAAATGTCAATGCATCTTGGCAGGTACTGTGAAACTTTTCGGTGCCTTTAGAATCAATAAATCTGAGATTGACGTAAGATTCGTCATACACACCCCCCGCCCCTCGAAACCACTGAGATTAAGTTGAATCTCACAATCCTTATTGGAAATCTTTGAGGTTGATGCTGTATTTTCCAAGCGAAGCACTTTTGAACTTTCGGTGCAAGATGTTTTGCAACAACTTAAAGCCAATGCTCCATTTTATCTTTTGAAAGCAACACGTTAATTTTACTCTTTAGCGACCATAGAATATCACCACAAGATATTGCATTTCACAACTGTAGTCAGTAACAAATATGAATTAATATACCAAGCAGTGCGCAGGTCCACTGTGCCAAATTGGACTGCACATTGAAGTAAAAAACTTTAGTAGGAACTGTACTCGTGCTGTGTGACGTGCATTTATACAGACCTGTGCAAAGAGGCATAGGTAGTGAAGGGATGAAATCCAAGGTGGTTCAAGATGTTTGTGGATCAGAGAGAAATGGAAAGAGTGTAGTGATGTTTATAAGAGTTGTTTTTCTCTGGCATTTCCAGGGTCACTAGGGCAGGCTTCTCCGGAGATTTCTTCTTTTGCTCCTTAACTCTTTTAGAAATTCAGTATTCTTCCAAAGTCTTACCTGCTGTGAAAGTAAGAACTGAAGAGAAGCAGACAGCACTGGCATATGCAGTCCCTGGCTCATTCAGCAGCTGGCTGATGTTTAGTTGTTTGCCAACAGATTTCGGGGCAGAGGGTTCCCCAGGAGGGAGCAATGTCACTAGTAGAGGCCAGATGAGGAAATTGCTTCTGCAGCTTGATGCAGTTAGGCTACATACCTGAAGATGGTGCTGCAGTAACGACAAGATGAGGGTTCCTAACTCTTCTATGGCCTTATTTTCTTGTGCAACTACCCGAGGTCAACATCAAGGGAGTAGAAGTAAATACTAAAGATACAATTAATGACCCAGCCACAGCGGAGACAAAATTCAATGTCATTGGAATGAGATGTAAGCTATCATATTTTATTCAGGCTTCAAAATGAGAGAAGTGACAGTAACTTAAGTTCCAGGATTTTAATTCCTTAATTAAAGTAGTACAGTTTGGGAATAAAGGGAGGAGTTTGTCACTGCAACTGACACAGAATGGTTGCTCACACAGGATGTTTTCAAGCAGTGGCCAACCAGTCTCTACATCCACACTGATATTCTGCAAATCACGTTCAAGTGCCTGGCAGAGCATTCATCGAACCACCTTCACAATTCTCTATTAGTCCAATCTCGTATAGCGCATGGAAAGAATGAACACCTGTATCTTTCCATACAAGCACTGATTTGCCTTATTTTATCATGGTGATCGTTCCTCACTATGGAGGTCGGTGTCAACAAAATATTTTCGCATTCGGAGGAGAAAGTGGGTGATTGAAATTTCTTGAGAAGATTCCATCTCAATGAAAAATGCCTTCTTTTAATGATGTCCAGCCCAAATCCTGTATCATTTCTGTGACACACTCTCCCATATTTCACAATAATACAAAACGCGCTGCCTTTCTTTGAACTTTTTCGATGTACTCCGACAGTCCTATCTGGTAAGGATCCCACACCGCGCAGCAGTATTCTAAAAGAGGACGGACAAGTATAGTGTAGGCAGTCTCCTTAGTAGGTCTGTTACATTTTCCAAGTGTCTTGCCTTAAAACGCAGCCTTTGGTTAGCCTTCCCCACAACATTTTCTGTGTGTTCCTTCCAATTTAAGTTGTTCGTAATTGTAATACCTAGGTATTTAGTTGAATTTATGGCTTTTAGATTAGACTGATTTATAGTGTAACCAAAGTTTAACAAGTTCCTTTTAGCACTCATGTGGATGACCTCACACTTTTCATTATTTAGGGTCCCCTGCCACTTTTCGCACCATTCAGATATTTTTTCTAAATCGTTTTGCAGTTTGTTTCGATCTTCTGATGACTTTATTAGTGGATAAACCACAGTGTCATCTGCTAACAACTGAAGACGGCTGCTCAGATTGTCTCCCAAATTGTTTACATAGATAAGGAACAGCAATGGGCCTATAACACTACCTTGGGGAACACCAGTAATCACTTTCTTTACTCGATGACTTTCCGTCAGTTACTACGAACTGTGACCCCTCTGACTGACAGGAAATCACAGATCCAGTCACATAACTGAGACGATATTCCATAAGCACGCAATTTCACTACGAGCCACTTGTATGGACAGTGGGTCAATAGACCGTTTTCTTCGAGGTAATTTATAATGTTAGAACACAATATATGTTCCAAAATCCTGCTGCATATCGATGTTAACGATATGGGCTTGTAATTTAGAGGATTACTCCTACTACCTTTCTTGAATGTTAGTGTGACCTGTGCAACTTTCCAGTCTTTGGGTACAGATCTTTCGTCGAGCGAACGGTTGTATATGATTGTTAAGTATGGAGCTAATGCATCAGCATACTCCGAAAGGAACCTAACTGGTATACAGTCTGGACCAGAAGACTTGCTTTTATTAAGTAATTAAGTTGCTTCACTACTCTGAAGATATTTACTTCTACGTTACTCATGTTGGCAGCTGTTCTTGATTCAAATTCTGGAATATTTGCTTTGTCTTCTTTTGTGAAGGCATTTCGAAAGGCTGTGTTTAGTAACTCTGCTTTGGCAGCATTGTCTTCAACAGTATCTCCATTGCTAATGCGCAGAGAAAGCATTGATTGTTTCTTGCCGCTAACATATTTCACATACAACCAGAATCTCTTTGGATTTTCTGCCAGGTTTCGAGACAAAGTTTCGTTGTGGGAACTGTTATATGCATCTCGCATTGAAGTCCGCACTAAATTTCAAGCGTCTGTAAAAGATCGCCAATCTTGGGGATTTTGTGTCTGTTTAAATTTGGCATGTTTGTTTAGTTGTTTCTGCAACAGTGTTCTAACCCATTTTGTGTACCAAGGAGGATCAGCTCCGTCATTTGTTAATTTATTTGGTATAAATCCCTCAATTGCTGCTGATACTATTTCTTTGAATTTGAGCCACATCTGGTCTACACTTAAATTATTGATTTGGAACGAGTGGAGATTGTCTCTCAGGAAGGCGTCGAGTGAATTTTTAACTGCTTTTCTGAATAGGTATATTTTTCGCTTATTTATCGAGGATTTGGGGATTACAATATTCAATCTCGCTACGACAACCCTGTGTTCACTAATCCCTGAATCAATTTTGATGCTCATTATTAACTCAGGATTATTTATTAAGTGTGTTCCCACAACCGTTTACTATTCACATGGGCAGATGAACTAACTGCTTGAAATAATTTTCAGAGAATGCATTTGGCACAATTTCGGATGATATTTTATGCGTACCTCTGGAATTAAACATGTATTTTCGCCAACACATAGAGGGTAAATTAAAGTCACCACCAACTATTATCGCACGAGTTGGGTACATGTTTGAAATCAAACTCAAGTTTCCTTTGAACCTTTCAGCAACTGTATCAACTGAATTGGAAGGTCGGTAAAAGGATCCAATTGTTATTTTATTCCGGTTCCCAACAATGACCTCTGCCCATTCTAACTCACAGGAAGTATCTACTTCAATTTCACGACAAGTTAAACTGCTTCTAACAGCAACAAACATGCCACCACCAACCGTGTTTAGCCTTTCCTTTCGGAACACCGTTAGGTTCTTTGCAAAAATTTCCGCTGAGCTTGTATCCGGCTTTAGCCAGTTTTCAGTGCCTATAATGATTTGAGCATCAGTGCTTTCTATTAGCGCTTGGAGCTCTGGTGCTTTCACAACACAGCTACGACAATTTACAACAGTTATCCCAATGGTTCTTGTATCTATGTTCTTCCTGTGTTCAGCCTGCACCCTTTGTGACTGAAGCCCTTATTGTGTTTTCCCAAGACCCTCTAACCTAAAAAACTGCCCAGTCCACGGCACACAGCCCCTGCTACCTGTGTAGCTACCTCCTGCGTATAGTGGACACCTGACCTATTCAGCAGAACCCAAAACCCGACCACCCTTTGGCGCAAGAGTCGAGGAATCTGCAGCCTACACGGTCACAGAACCGTCTGAGCCTCTGATTCAGACCCTCCACTTGGCTCTGTATCAGAGGTCTGCAATCAGTCCTGTCGACTATGCTGCAAATGGTCAGCTTTGCTTTCATCTTGCAAGAAAGACTGGCAGCCTTTATCACTTCTGTTAGTCGCTCGAAACCTGAAAGAATCTCTTCTGATCCAAAGTGACACACATCACTAGTGTCGACATGAGCAACCACCTGCAGCTGGCTGCAACCTGAGTTCTTCATGGCATCCGGGAGGACCCTTTCTACATCTGGAATGACTCCACCCGGTATGCACATGGAGTGCACATTGGTTTTCTTATCCTCCTTGTCAGCCAAGTCCCTAACGGTCCCCATAACGCGCCCAACACTGGAGCTCCCAACTACCAACAATCCCACCCTCTGTGATTGCCCAGATTTTGCAGGCTGAGTGATTTCCTCTGGAACAGGACAGGTGGCAGCATCTTGTTCAGTGACAGTGTCAGCCACAGACAGCACCTGGATCCTGTCAGACAAGCTGGGGAGGCCTTACGTGCCCCCGCCTGGGAAGTCTTTTGCCGCCTGCTTCGCCGTGGGGCAACCTCCCACTCGACCACAGTTGAGGGGTCAGCCTCAGAGCGAGCAGTAACTGGGTTGGCCACCGGTGAGGACCGATCCGAGGACTCAGATGTGCTCAATGTCCGTTAGATCCCCCACAGCTGGCCCACAACACATATGCCCAGATTGGTGGCATTTAAAGCACCGCATCAGTAGTGAGAAATACAGCTTCACAACTGCAGCCTCAAGCTGTGTAACCGAAGCCACTACAGCCTGAAGCTGAGAGCGAAGTGTCACCAACTCTGCTCGCATCCGCACACAACAATCGCAGTCCCTGTCCATACTAAAGATAGTGGAAAACAAAACTATGCAGATAAATGGACTATCGGCACGTGCTGCGCAACACTACTGCAGACACTGACGAAAATGCAGGAATTGTGTCTAATAATATGCAGATATTCAAAAACCTAACTACCAAAGCACTCAGGTGAAACTAAATAATTCGCCCGATTAGGAACTTGTAATATGTCACAAAATCGGTTTACTTTCCGGCGCAAACGAAAACGCGAAACCTGTGACTATTAGATATTAAATTTACACGCAGAAACTCAAGAAACTAAACACAGATGATATAATAAAATTCGCTCCTGGTAAGAAACTCGTAAATGTCACAAAAGTGGTTACTTCCCTGTTGCTGCGTCTGTCTCGGTCGGCTACTACTGGGTTGTTCGTATACCTGAAGACATATGCCCAGATTGGTGGCATTTAAAGCAATGCATCAGTGGTGAGAAATACAGCTTCACATCACAAAAGTACACTCATGATTTCGACCTTAGCCATTAGCACTCTGGACTCACATTCAGGACGACAACAGTTCAAACCCATGTCCTCCCATCCCGATTTAGGTTATCCACGATTTACCTGAATCGGTTCAGGCAAATGCCAGGATGGTTCCTTTGAAAGGGCATCGCTGACTTCCTTCCCTCATTCGATGGAACTGATGACCTCTATGTTTGGTCCCCTCCCCAAATCAACCAAGCACCCAATCAACCAACCTCACTTCTCCAACCTTTCCTCATTTGATGAGACTGATCAACCAACAAACCTCACTTCTCCAGGTTTTCGAGTAATTCTGTATCAGTTTGTAGTGTTAAGTCCTGGTAAAAAATTAAACTCCGTACCAAGTTCAAGTTCTTGTAGATGTTATGGTGATGACAAGTATGACACCAAGTTCCTTGCAAGAGTGTTAACACTTGGAACTGTGTAGATGGTGCTGTTTTGATTAAGACATAACCACTTCATAGTTTACAGAGTGTTCTCCCAATACATTTTCAATATTATCTACAAAGCAGAGAGAGAGAGAGAGAGAGAGAGAGAGAGAGAGAGTGAGTGAGTGAGTGAGTGTGTGTGTGTGAGAGAGAGAGAGAGAGAGAGAGAGAGAGAGAGAGAGAGAGAGAGAGAGAGAGAGAGAGAAATGAATGTGGTTAAAATGTGTAAAGTGTTAAACAACAGATAAGAGTAAATCATACATAATTACACTGACACTCTATCAACCCCACCCGCAGTCATTCACACAGTCACACTATCTCACATCCCTGAAGATAATGAAAATATGGCCAGATAGTCTAAAACTGTGAAATCAGTTACAACAGTATGAATACAAGAGGAAATCTAAAAGAATCACGAGGAATACATTGATGGCTGATCACTTAAATAAGCTACTTAAAATCTTAGGGAGCAAGTCGGACATCGCACAGAACTTTAAAAGTTGTACCACATTTGTGTCATTGTCAGTTGAAATAGAGGACAAGTATGCTGGAACATCAGCTACTGCCTTCTAGTCTGAATAGAAAATACAATCTACTAAAACGTGTCACACTAAGATCTGTACATCACAGGCACCACACACTGGAGGTCCTCTCATGGGAGCAAGAAACCATGCATAATACGCATGTGAACACGAGTGTGATCGACCTCATCCTGTCTGTGCAGTTGGATGGATGTACACCATGGCCGAGCTGTTGACTTTACTAAATGCAGGATAGTGTCTGCACTTCCAGCCATTCTTTTACACACGACTCCCTACATCAACAGTGAGGTGACAGCATGCACAAGGATGGCACACTGAACTATCTAATTAATCAATATGCCTTCTTGGCTGCTACATCTGGCATTTTGTTTCCATTAAAACCCACATGCCCTGGTATCTAGCAGAAAGTCACCTCCCTCCCGAGCCTTTGTAGGTGGAGAGAGGAATACTTGGTCTGCTGGCTATTAGTGTTGTAGAGAGTAAGGATCCAGAACAGATGAGGAAAACCCTCCTCCTTACTGTAGGCTTTATACACTTAAAACACTTTCCTGAGAAATGCCATTTTCACACTCAAAACTATTTGACAGCACATCACCAACTCACTACCTAAAAAAGCGTTTAGATAAGATGGACCAACTGAATTTGTGGAGATGGCTATAAAAGCCCCATGATGGAACTGTTCCAGAATATTGTGCCTCCAAATAGTGTCGTGCAAAATACAGAATTCAAAAAATTTTGCCTTACAATTTTGTTTATGTAGGAAAGCCCACTGGCTAGCTATCTCTAGCACATCTAAGGTGGCAGAAAGCAGGGAGGAACAACACAAACAGCACACTCTAGTTGAGGGGAAGGGAAAACGGGCAAACAAAGAGGTAATAGGAACATCCTTGCAGCACAAAGAGTAAAGAACAGTGGAGTGGCTGAGGGGGTGGGAAATGGCAAGAGCAGAAGCACTCTTAGAGACACTATGCATGTCAGAGCACCAGCACCACCATCGACTCTTCCCAATCTCGGAACCATATCATGATCACGACACAATGGGACCACCACCAGGGGAAGGACATACAAGAAAACAGAAGACCAGACAAAATGTAGGGAAAAGAAGGGGGACGGTGGGATGGGATGGGGAGTGGAGCACTACCATAAGCATCAGAAAGTGCCAACTCGAGATCCCACTTGCAAAATGGCATTTGTATGACTCAGAACTGTGGAATCTGAAGTCCAACTCACCACTCTCTATGGTCAGATGATAGCAGCAGAACACTAGATCCAGGTTGGTTGGTTGATTGGTTTAAAGGAGGGGGGAAGGGACCAAACTGCGAGGTCATCAGCCCCTTGTTCCCGGTAAAATAATTACACAACAGAAAGAAGAAAAACAGGAGATAGGCACAATAGCAGGAGAATCGAAGAACCAGAAGAACGACAGAAGGATAACCGACACTACAATGGACAAAACAAGACAAGAAAACCACAGAGAGAAGCAAGAAACAGGTAGAAGGGATAAAAACAAGAGAGCAGATGACCGTGGCTAGCCGATCATGAGAATCAAAAGGAAAAGCCAGCCACTCTGTGACACATTAAAACATCTAGCCTAATAACATTAAAGTGGAGAAGACAAAAGGACAAGGGACATGCGCAAAAACTTATATAGAATGATAAAACCCACCATCACTTATAAAACGTAAAACTAATTTAGCCGCTGAGGCATTGTCAACTAATGTTAATGGCAACGAGTCCAGTAACTGAAGAGTCCATCGCAAGGCAGCCAAAGGAGGACAGCTCACCACGATATGGGCCACTGTCAGCCAGACGCCACACCGACACAGGTGGGTCATCACGGTGCAGGAGATAGCAGTGTGTCACACAAGCATGGCCAGTGCGCAGCTGACAGAGAACCACAGAGACCCTGCGAGAGGCCCGCGTGGAGGTCTTCCACACATTCATAGTCTCCTTAATGGCACGCAATTTGTTGTGCATACTGAGGTTACACCATTACGTCTCCCAAAGCCACAAAATCTTGCAGCATAGTACTGAATGCAGGTCAGTTGCATAGAAGCCAATCTCCATAAGCACTTTCCACATAGTCCGTTTGGCCAGCCTGTCGGGAAGTTCATTGCCTGGGATTCCGACATGACCTGGGGTCCAGACAAACACCACTGAATGACTGGACCATTCCAGGGCATGGATGGACCCCTGAATGGTCGCTACCAAAGGATTACAAGGGTAGCACTGGTCGATAGCTTGGGCTGCTCAAGGAGTCAGTACACAGAAGAAACGACTTTCCAGGGCATGAACTGATGTGCTCAAGAGCACGAGATATAGCCACCAGCTCGGTGGTGAAGACACTGCAGCCATCGAGCAAGGAATGCTGTTCAATATGCCCTCCATGGACATACGCAAAGTCGACGTGATCATCAGCCATCAAGTCGTCGGTGTAAACCACTTCATGGCCTCAGTACATGTCAAGAATCGAGAGGAAGTGGCAGTGGAGAGCCGCAGGGTTAACTGAGTCCTTAGAGCCATGTGAAAGGTCCAGGCGAAGCAGCGGTCTATGTGTACGTGAATGGACCTTAAGTATAGGTGGTAAAGGCAAGGGCTCCAGTTTGGAAAGAAGGGATGGGACATGAACTGCAATTGGAAGCCCTGACCTGGGCTGCCGATGCAGAAAATGAACTGCCATGGGTGGGAAAAGGAGACTGTAATTCCGATGCACAGAGAACTACAAATGTGTGCAACGTAACTGGCCAGCAGTTGTGCACACATAACCTGCAATGGAGGAACTCCGGCCTCCACCAGGACGCTGGTCACCAGATGTGTCCTAAAAGCTCCTGTTGTTAGACGAACGCCACAGTGGTGCACTGGGTCGAGCAAACGTAATGCCGAGGGCACTGCCGAACCATAATACAGACTCCCAGTCAAGGCGGGATTGAACAAGGGCTCTGTAGAGCTGCAGCAGCATAGAGCGATCTGCACCCCAGTTGGTGTTTTGTTTTTGTTTTTTTGTGGTTTTAGGGCGCACAACAACTGTGGTCATTAGCGCCCAGACTAAGTTATGAATGCACTGTAAGGCACAATCTTAAAACAGCAACTAAAAAGGACAACACTATAAAAGGCACATTAACAGGCAAGGGATCAAAAGAAAACAGCATAATCAAATGTCCTTAGACACTAAAATGGCATCCAGAGTACATGGCAGGCCAAGATCAATACGCAGTGTATTAAAATTCGGACAGGACGTTAAAATGTGGCGTACCGTCAGCAATTGCCCATATGGGCATAACGGCGCCGGTGCAGCCGTCAGCAGATCGCGATGGCTGAACCGGCAGTGTCGAATTCGTAACCGGGCCAAAACGACCTCCTCCCGCCGACAAGGGCGTGGAGAGGTCGTCCAAGCCGTGGGGAGAGGTTTCAAGGCCCGAAGCTTGTTTTCAGTTAAGTGTAGCCCAATCGGCATGCCACAGCGGTAAAATGCGTTGACAAATGACCCTGCTAAAATCAGATGAAGGCACACAACAAGAAGCTGTCCAAGGCTGGAGGACCGCAGCCTTGGCTGCGGCATCTGCAGTTTCGTTCCCAGGGATACCGACATGGCCAGGAACCCACATAAAGGTAACCGGAGAACTGTCGTCCGCCAGCTGCGGAAGAGAGCATTGGATCCGGTGCACGAAAGGGTGAACCGGATACGAATCACAGAGGCTCTGGATGGTGCTCAGAGAATCAGAGCAGATGACATAAGCAGAATGTCAGTGGCGGCGGATGTAAAGAACAACTTGGTAGAGGGCAAATAGCTCAGCTGTGAAGACCAAACAATGGCCATGGAGCCAGTATTTGAAACTGTGTGCGCCAACAATAAAAGAACTTCCGACACCGTCATTGATCTTAGAGCTATCTGTATAAATGAAGATCGTATTAATGAACTTCGAACGAAGTTCGACGAACCGGGAGCGGTATACCGAAGCTGGGGTAACCTCCTTTGGGAGCGAGCTGAGGTCAAGGAGAACGCGAACCTCATCCTGGAGCCAAGGTGGCGTTTGGCTCTCACCCACTCGAAAGGTTGCAGGGAGTGAAAACTCAAGGTGCTGAAGGAGGCGACAAAAGCGAACTCCAGGGGGTAGCAGGGCAGATACATACAACCCGTACTGATGGTCGAAACAGTCGTCAAAAAAAAAGATGGGCGGTCGGGCATTGACAATAGCTGACATGCATACCAACAAAGCAGTATATCGCACCGGTAGGTTAGTGGCAATTCACCGGTTTCAGCATGAAGACTCTCAACGGGACTAGTATAGAACGTTCCGATCGCAAGACGTAAACCCTGATGTTATATAGAGTTGAGGCGGCGTAAGATGGACGGCCATGCAGAGGAGTATACAAAGCTCCCATAATCCAGCTTTGAGCGGACGATCGACCGATATAGGCGAAGTAGGACGGTTCGATCCGCTCCCCACGACGTAGCGCTGAGAACACTGAGGACATTTAGAGAACGGGTACAATGGGCAGCCAAATATGACACATGTGGAGACCAGCTAAGTTTCCTGTCAAATGTAAGACCTAAGAATTTTGTTGTCTCCACGAATGGGAGAGCAATGGGACCGAGATGTAAGGCCGGTGGGAGAAACTCTTTGTAGTGCCAGAAGTTAATACAGACCGTCTTCTCGGCAGAAAAACGGAAGCCATTGACGACACTCAAGGAGTAAAGACAGTCAAGACAACACTGAAGACAGCGCTCCAGGAAACATGTGCACTGTGTGCTGCAATAGATGGTAAAATCGTCCACAAAAAGAGAGCCTGATACATCAGCTGGGAGGCAATCTATTATTGGATTGATCGCTATGACTAAGAGAGCGACGCTCAAAACTGAGCCCTGAGGCAGCCCATTCTCCTGGCGAAAGGCGTCTGACAGGACAGAACCCATACATACCCTGAACTGTCGATCCATTAAATGTATGCATGGTGCGGAGAATGCCTGCCCTCCATCAGGTGTCTTAAGCCTTCTCCAAATCAAAGAACACAGCCACGGTCTGGCACTTCCGCAAGAAGTTATTCATAATCAAGGTCGACAAGATAACCAGATGGTCAACAGCAGAGCGGCGCCTACGAAATCCACATTGTACATTGGTAAGTAGGCGTCGAGATTCGAGCAGCCAAACCAAACGAGAGTTAATCATTCGTTCCATCACCTTACAGACGCAGCTGGTAAGGGAAATGGGTTGATAACTGGAAGGCAAGTGCTTGTCCTTCCCCGGCTTAGGAATCGGGACAACAATAGATTCGCGCCAGTGTGTGGGAACATGACCCTCAATCCAGATGTGATTATAAGTACGAAGAAGAAAACCTTTACCCGCAGGAGACAGGTTCTTCAGCAACTGAATATGAATAGAATCAGGCCCTGAAGTGGAGGACCGTGACCGGGCAAGTGCATTTTCGAGTTCCCGCATGGTGAATGGGGCATTATAACTTTCATGATTCGAGGAGCGGAAGTTAGGTGGCCTTGCCTCCTCTGCCTGTTTTCGGGGGCGGAAGGCAGGGTGGTAATGAGCGGAGCTTGAAACCTCTGCGAAAAATCGGCCGAAGGCATTGGAGACATCCTCAGGGGCCACAAGGACATCATTTGCGACCGTCAAACCAGAAACTGGTGAGTGAACCTTAGTGCAGACAGCCGGTGCAGGCTACCCCAGACAACAGAAGAAGGAGTAAAACTGTTGAAGGTGCTTGTGAAAGCGGCCCAGCTGGCATTAATGCTTTCTTTAATAACACGACGACACTGTGGACGTAATCATTTATAATTGACACGATTCGCCATCATAGGGTGGCATTTAAAGGTGGGTAAAGGTGCGTAAAGCACGTCAACAAGCACGTAAAGCGTCTCTACATGCTGTGGTCCACCAGGGGACCGGTATGCGATGTGGAGAAGAAGTAGTATGAGGGATGGAATACTCAGCAGCAGTGAGAATGACTTCTGTGAGGTGTGCGATCTGACTATCGCAGCTTGCGAAGGTTTGATCCTGAAAGGTCGCCCTGGAAGAGAAGAGCCCCCAGTCTGCTTTGGAGATGTTCCAACTAGTTGAGCATGGAGAGGGGGTATGATGCAGGAGATGGATAACACAAGGGAAGTGGTTGCTCAAATACGTATCAGAAAGTGCGTACCACTCAAACTGGCGTGCAAGTTGGGTAGTACATATGGAGATGTCTAAATAGGAATAGGTGTGAATTGCGCCCGAAAGAACAGTGGGGTCACCAGTATTGAGGCAGACAACATTGAGGTGGTTGAAAAGGTCTGTTAACAGGGAGCCACTCAGGCAGGATGCTGGAGAGCCCCAAAGGGAATGGTGGGCATTGAAGTCTCCAGTCAACAAAAATGGTGCAGGTAGCTGAGCAGTAATTTGCATCATGTCTGCCCTAGTAACAGCAAATGACGATGGAGTGTAAACGGTACAAATGGAAAATGTAAAAGTGGGGAGAGTAATTCGGACGGCAACTGCCTCCAGGTCGGTGTGCAATGAGATGTGATCACAGTAAATATCATCCCCGGATCAGCAACATAACCCTTCCATGAGCCGGAATACCTGCCACAGGAGGTAGGTCAAAACGCACAGAGGCATAGTGTGGCAAGTCAATTTTATCGCATGGGCGTAGCTTTGTTTCCTGGAAGGCTACGACAAGCGGACAGTGCAAGCGTAGCAGCAACTTTAAGTCCTCTCGGTTGGAGCGAATATTCCAAAGAAGAAGTGCCATCGTGAGAAGAAAAAGAAAACGGAGAAGCAAGAAGGGGTCACCTCGAAGGCTGCTGAGGGCCTGGCTTCGAGCGAGCATTGCCGCCGCTATCAATAGGCGGAGAGTCATCGTCCATTTGTTCAGTAGGTTCGTCAGCCATCTTGTTAAGATGGCCGGGAGGGGGAGCTTCTTCCGCCGGTGAACCAGCGGTGCGGCCAGGCGAAACGGATGACAGCATGGGGGTGGCAACCGCTGGGTGGCACAGGAGAAGAAACGCGCCGTGGCGGAGAAGGAGAACTTTGCTTCCTATGAGCCTTCTTGGAAGGTCGTTTAGTCTAAGTACTGGTCGATGGTTGGGAGTTCGAGGTACGTAGGAAGTCTTCACGGGACGGTTCCTTCTTGAAGGCCCGTGCATCTGACTTCTGGGTCTTAGCCTTGGCAGAAGCCTGATGAAGGTGCTTGTGTCTTACGGGTGACGGGAGGAAGAGAAGACGTTGGTCGGGCGATCTTAGCACTGGCCAAACAGGTGACCGTAGCGCTAAAGATCAGATCGCATGTCTGCGTCGACACCTCCCTGGTTGTCCAAGGAGAGGCATGGACAGTACTGTACTTCCCCGCTGGGAGCAGCTTGGGCTTCCTACTAGCAAATAGCTTGCGAGCAGCCGAGGTGGACACTTTCTCTTTGACCCGAATTTCCTGTATATAGCTTTCATCCTTGTGGATGGGACAGTCGCGGGAGGACGCTGCGTGGGCACCCTGACAGTTCACACAACGAGGAGTCGGAGGTGGACAGTCACCCTCATGGACGTCCCTGCCACAAGTGACGCATTTAGCCGCAAGACTGGGGGGTGTGATTAAAACGCTGACACTGGTAGCAGCGCGTAGGTGTCGGGACATAGGGGCGAACAGAAATAACCTCATAGACCGCTTTGATGCGCAACGGCAGCTGAACACTATCAAAGGTCAAGAAGGTCAAGAAAAGTGTCCAGGTCGGTACAAGGTCATTGTTGACCTTTTTCATGACCCTATGGACAGCCGTCACACCCTGCTCAGCGAGGAAAGACTGAATCTCAGTCAATCCGTCGAGTGATCTAGTATATACCACACCACGCGACGAATTCAAAGTGCAGTGAGCCTCCACCCGGACAGGGGATGTGTACAGGAGTGTGGCCCGAAGCAGTTTTTGTGCCTGAAAGGTGCTCTAAGTTTCTAACAACAAGGTACCGTTACGCATCCTGGTACAAGACTTGACAGGTCCGGCTATGGCATCTACACCCTTCTGAATAATGAAAGGGTTGACAGATGAAGAATCCTTTCCGTCCTCAGATCTAGAAACTACGAGGAACTATGGGGCAGCCACTGGTGGCTGGTCAAGTTTCTGTTTTTGGGCAAAAGTCGAGAGAGGAGAAGAAGAAGAAGAAGAAGAAGAAGGAAAATCCATTGCGCAGGAATCCCCCACGATTGCCAGCATCTCCGATGGCACTCTCCCTCCTTGTGGAGACCCTCTCAGAGGGCGCTCCCGCCCTAGGTGAATGTTTACACCTCAGGTCACACCTCCCGAGAAACGGACGGAGGGACCAATCGGCATGGTGAGAAGGTGTCAGCTCAGGCAATCACCCCTCCCTGGGCCTGGCCTTTACCAGTGGGTACATGCGTGCCTTACTTGTCTACCCAGGGCGGGGAATTACATGTTACCCCATCACTGGCTACGCTTGTGAACGCGTGGGTCGGCTTTCAGGCACGCACAGGGAGCAAAGAAGAAGGGGGGAAAAAAGGGAGAGAGGGAGAGAAAGGAAAGACTGTCTCAAACGCCGAGGCGGAGACCATAGGGTGGACAGGTAGGCGAGGACAGGTAGGCGAGGACAGGTAGGCGAGGACAGGTAGGCGAGGACAGGTAGGCGAGGACAGGTAGGCGAGGACAGGTAGGCGAGGACAGGTAGGCGACGAGAAGAAGGCAAGGTAAAAAGTAAGGAAGACAGTGAGAGAGGGAGAAGGACAAAGAAAGGAACCAAACAAAGGAAGGAAGAAACTAGAACAAGCGAAAAACCAAAATGACCACAAATGTAAGTCATGGAACCGTCCGTCTCATTTCTTCAATTAAATTAAATATTTCTTCTGTTACCCAAGGGTTTCGACTAGCCCTCGTTTTTTTACCTATTTGATCCTCTGCTGCCTTCACTATTTCATCCCTCAAAGCTACCCATTCTTCTTCTACTGTATTTCTTTCCCCCATTCCTGTAAATTGTTCCCTTATGCTCTCCCTGAAACTCTGTACAACCTCTGGTTCTTTCAGTTTATCCAGGTCCCATCTCCTTATTGAATTTAATTGATGAAAGGAGAAAATATAAAAATGCAGTAAATGAAGCAGGCAAAAAGGAATACAAACGTCTCAAAAATGAGATCGACAGGCAGTGAAAAATGGCTAAGCAGGGATGGCTAGAGGACAATTGTAAGGATGTAGAGGCACATATCACTAGGGGTAAGATAGATACTGCCTACAGGAAAACGAAAGAGACCTAGGAGAAAGGAGAACCACTTGCATGAATATCAACAACTTTGATGGAAACCCAGTTATATGCAAAGAAGGGAAAGAAGAAATGTGGAAGGAGTATATAGAGGGTCTATACAAGTCGATGTTCTTGAGGACAATATTATAGAAATGGAAGAGAATGTAGATGAAGATGAGATAGGAGATATGATACTGTGTGAAGAGTTTGACAGAGCACTGAAAGATGTAAGCTGAAACAAGGCCCTGGGAGTAGAAAACATTCCATTAGAACTACTGACAGCCTTGGGAGAGCCAGGCCTAACAAAACTCTACCATTTGGTGAGCAAGATGTATGAGACAGGCGAAATAACCTCAGACTTCAAGAAGAATATAATAATTCCAATCCCAAAGAAAGCAGGTGTTGACAGATGTGAAAATTATCGAACTACCAGTTTAATAAGCCACGGCTGCAAAATACTAACACAAATTCTTTACAGACGAATGGAAAAACTGGTAGAAGCTGACCTCGGGGAAGATCAGTTTGGATTCCATAGAAATGTTGGAACACGTGAGGCAATACTGACCCTACAACTTATCTTAGAAAATAGATTAAGGAAAGGCAAACCTACATTGCTAGCATTTGTAGACTTAGAGAAAGCTTTTGACAATATTGACTGGTATACTCTCTTTCAAATTCTGAAGGTGGCAGGGGTAAAATACAGGGGGCGAAAGGCTATTTACAATTTGTACAGAAACCAGATGGCAGTTATAAGAGTCGAGGGGCACGAAATGGAAGCAGTGGTTGGGAAGGGAGTGAGACAGGTTCGTAACCTATCCCCGATGTTACTGAATCTGTATATTAAGCAAGCAGTGAAGGAAACAAAATAAAAATTCAGAGATGGAATTAAAATCCATGGAGAAGAAATAAAGACCTTGAGGTCACCGATGACATTGTAATACTGTCAGAGACAGCAAAGGACCTGAAAGAGAAGCTGAACGGAATGGATAGTGTCTTGAAAGCAGGATATAAGATGAACATCAACAAAAGCAAAACGAGGATAATGGAATGTAGTCAA
Organism: Schistocerca cancellata; assembly: GCF_023864275.1. Taxonomy (NCBI): domain Eukaryota; kingdom Metazoa; phylum Arthropoda; class Insecta; order Orthoptera; family Acrididae; genus Schistocerca; species Schistocerca cancellata. The sequence continues at coordinate 396,915,962 of NC_064634.1, read as the reverse complement.
ATTAAATCGGGTGATACTGCAGGAATTAGATTAGGAAATGAGACACTTAAAGTAGTAAAGGAGTTTTGTTATTTGGGGAGCAAAATAACTGATGATGGTCGAAGTAGAGAGGATATAAAATGTGGACGCAATGGCAAGGAAAGCGTTTCTGAAGGAGAGAAATTTGTTAACATCAAGTATAGATTTAAGTGTCAGGATGTCATTTCTGAAAGTATTTGTATGGAGTGTAGCGATGTATGGAAGTGAAACGTGGACGCTAAATAGTTTAGACAAGAAGAGAGTAGACGCTTTCGAAATGTGGTGCTACAGAAGAATGCTGAAGATTAGCCAACTTGATTAGACAAGGCATCAAGGGATCACCAATTTGGTATTGGAGGTCAGTGTGGAGGGTAAAAATCATAGAGGGAGACCAAGAGATGAATACACTAAACTGATTCAGAAGGATGTAGGTTGCAGTAGGTACTGGGAGATGAATAACCGTGCACACAATAGAGTAGCATGGAGAGCTGCATCAAACCAGTATCTGGACTGAAGACCACAACACCAAACAACCCCACCTGGGCTGGTGCTAGTGAGGCAGCAAAGAGTATTACGGTGTGATCAGAATGTTCACTGAAGTTGGTGAATATAGAAGCCACGTCAAGCGGGCATCAAAAACCTATCCCAGAAACTGATAAGACCCACCACATTGAGCAATTGATCACAGGGTAAAGTTCTGGTAGTGGACAGATAGTACGATCATAACAGAAGTGCTTGATGCGTGTCTTGGCAACTGAAAACTGGAAGCCTTGGGTGACAGCCCAAACTGCACCTTTCGTACAACACCCTGCAGTCTGCGTTCAGCAAGCCACACAGAAGAGGAGCAATAGTAAATGTAAAATTTGTCAGCATACAAGGAGGGTGACACTGTAGATCCCACAGTTGTAGCTAGACTATTGACAGCTACTAGAAAAAGGGACACACGCAATACAGAGCCCTGCAGGATGCTGTTCTCTTGTACATGGGATGTACAGTGGGAAGCACTGACTTCAATCCAGAAAGTAGTATGGTGTGACAAAAGTTCTGCAGAAAAATGGGGAGTGGGCCTTGTAGATCCCACTCATGTACAGTATTAAGGATGTGATAATGTCATGTGGTATCTTAAGCCTTTTGCAATTAAAAGAAAACAGTAATAAGGTTTGACACTAGACAAAAGCTGACCAGATAGCAGATTCGAAGTAGACCAAATTGTCAACAGGAGAATGGCCTTGGAGAAAAGCATTCTGGAACAAAGGAGCTCAAGACTCGAGGTACTAACACGGCCATTGGCGCACCATATGTTCCAGCAACTTACAGAGAACATTAGTGAGACTGGGCATTAGCTGTCCATCTCAAGGGGTTGTTTACCCAGTTTCATTACCATGAAAATAACACTTTCTAAGCAATGAACTAGGAACACACACTCACTGAAGATACAGCTGAAAATGGCAAGAACGTTACGTTGGCAATCCACCGATAGGTGTTTCAGCACTTTGCTGTGGATGCAGTGTAACCTGGAACCATGTCAGAGCAAATGGCTAGGGCACTGAGGAATTCCCATTCATTAAATGGAGCAATATCTGGCTCCGAGTGACATGTAGTGAAAAGTAAGTTTATTTGCTCTGCATGCTATTTGAGGACATGAAATGCAGGCTGTGGTTGTGCTCTGGCCAGCTGCATCAATACATCCACAAAACAGAGTGCTTAGGATGGCAGCAGAGACAAAGGCATCCCAGTTAGCACTGTTGACAGCCCATCTGGGTGGACACCATGTGTCACTGCAGAAGGGACAGGACGATCATAAAATGATCAGTAACACAGGCCATCATGGACTCTCCAATGTATGGAGAGAAGACTAGGGCTAAAAATGAAAAGTTCAATGGTCGAATAAGCCATACACTCCACTGCAATGTGTGGAGGCACCGGTATTCTAGATACAAAGAAAAGCTCCATGAGCAAAGTTTGAATGGCTTTACTGTAGCCTCCTCACAAAGGAGTGTGGGCATTAAAGTCACCCAGAATGACAAAAGATAGTGAAGCTGAGAAACCAGTGCAGACAACACATTCTGAGACTTCACCATCAGGTGGGAGACACACATTACAGTGCTGCTTTTCTTTCCATGCTGCAAGTACAACTTTCTGCTACGATTTTTTCCCCTTCTGCCTTCCCATTTTTATTTCTCTTCCACCACTTTATACAACTTTTCATCCTTAATTGCATGGTCCCTGTTATTGGGTTTGACCTACCATTCCTCTTCCAAATTTTACAGAAGTGCAGATTGAGTGGGGAAGGCTGCCCAACTCAGTGTACATTCCGCCTCTTGTGCTTTTCTATCTATGCACCCTTCCTATCTGGCAAAAGTAATACACCCAAAACCCAACACAGCAGACATGCCATTGTGGTGTGTGGGAGGGGGGGAGGGGGTGGAGCATCAAGTACCTGAATGACAGTAGCACCCTCACCATACATGAATCACAATAATGGTGCCCGAGCTGGAATTCCCCACGTATGACAAGGATTGTATGTCCATCGGACCAGGGGCACAGGGACTCTGGGGAGCAGTTAACCAGCCAGGTTGCTGTGACTGTGTCGCATCCATGGGGAGAGTCCCCATTCAGAGTAGGTAGCACCACGGTGGATGACTCGCAAATGTAGTGACAAATTTTCTTCCATTTTATTGAACTTTTCAGGTAATGAGCCACCTTCAGAGGCCAAGCTGGAAGCCCCAGTACCAACCCTATTGTCCTTTGGTCCGCCTTGCACACAACTGACAAAGTGCACACCCACCACTCCAAATTTACACACAACTCATCACTGGTCTGTAAAAGGACGTTGTGGTGGAAGATGGTATACTATATCATATGAAGACTGTTATGGGTGTGACTGTTACAGGAATGTTAATGAGCTTGTTACAGCAAGCGGCACCCACATCTGAGCAGTGGATGACAAACAGAACCACTTTTCATTGTTGGTACTTCCCCAAACCTGTCCTTGAGGTGTTCAACAAGGAACTTTGTACCAATACGATGTGAAACCATATGACACCCTCCCATGTCGCGTTTCAAATGCGTGAATTTTAGGCATATATCTTTGCACAGAGCATAACTTAATCATAGCCAACACTTGGTTCAAGAATCATAAAAGAAGGTTGTATACCTGGAAGAATCCTGGAGATACTAGTAGGTATCAGATAGATTATATAATGGTAAGACAGAGATTTAGGAACCAGGTTTTAAATTGTAAGACATTTCCTGGGGCAGATGTGGATTCTGACCACAATCTATTGGTTATGAACTGCAGATTGAAACTGAAGAAACTGCAAAAAGGTGGGAATTTAAGGAGATGGGACCTGGATAAACTGAAAGAACCAGAGGTTGTAGAGAGTTTCAGGGAGAGCATAAGGGAACAATTGACAGGAATGGGGGAAAGAAATACAGTAGAAGAAGAATGGGTAGCTCTGAGGGATGAAGTAGTGAAGGCAGCAGAGGATCAAGTAGGTAAAAAGACGAGGGCTAATAGAAATCCTTGGGTAACAGAAGAAATATTGAATTTAATTGATGAAAGGAGAAAATATAAAAATGCAGTAAATGAAGCAGGCAAAAAGGAATACAGACGTCTCAAAAACGATATCGACAGGAAGTGCAAAATGGCTAAGCAGGGTTGGCTAGAGGACAAATGTAAGGATGTAGAGGCTTGTCTCACTAGGGGTAAGATAGATACTGCCTACAGCAAAATTAAAGAGACCTTTGGAGAGAAGAGAACCACTTGTATGAATATCAAGAGCTCAGATGGCAACCCAGTTCTAAGCAAAGAAGGGAAGGCAGAAAGGTGGAAGGAGTATATAGAGGGTTTATACAAGGGCGATGTACTTGAGGACAATATTATGGAAATGGAAGAGGATGTAGATGAAGACGAAATGGGAGATAAGATACTGCGTGAAGAGTTTGACAGAGCACTGAAAGACCTAAGTCGAAACAAGGCCCCGGGAGTAGACAACATTCCATTAGAGCTACTGATAGCCTTGGGAGAGCCAGTCCTGACAAAACTCTACCATCTGGTGAGCACGATGTATGAGACAGGCGAAATACCCTCAGACTTCAAGAAGAATATAATAATTCCAATCCCAAAGAAAGCAGGTGTTGACAGATGTGAAAATTACCGAACTATCAGTTTAATAAGTCACAACTGCAAAATACTAACGCGAATTCTTTACAGACGAATGGAAAAACTGGTAGAAGCCGACCTCGGGGAAGATCAGTTTGGATTCCGTAGAAATGATGGAACACGTGAGGCAATACTGACCTTACGACTTATCTTAGAAGAAAGATTAAGAAAAGGCAAACCTACGTTTCTAGCATTTGTAGACTTAGAGAAAGCTTTTGACAATGTTAACTGGAATACTCTCTTTCAAATTCTGAAGGTGGCAGGGGTAAAATACAGGGAGCGAAAGGCTATTTACAGTTTGTACAGAAACCAGATGGCAGTTATAAGAGTCGAGGGGCATGAAAGGGAAGCAGTGGTTGGGAAAGGAGTAAGACAGGGCTGTAGCCTCTCCCCGATGTTATTCAATCTGTATATTGAGCAAGCAGTAAAGGAAACAAAAGAAAAATTTGGAGTAGGTATTAAAATTCATGGAGAAGAAGTAAAAACTTTGAGGTTCGCCGATGACATTGTAATTCTGTCAGAGACAGCAAAGGACTTGGAAGAGCAGTTGAACGGAATGGACAGTGTCTTGAAAGGAGGATATAAGATGAACATCAACAAAAGCAAAACGAGGATAATGGAATGTAGTCAAATTAAGTCGGGTGATGCTGAGGGAATTAGATTAGGAAATGAGACACTTAAAGTAGTAAAGGAGTTTTGCTATTTAGGGAGTAAAATAACCGATGATGGTCGAAGTAGAGAGGATATAAAATGTAGACTGGCAATGGCAAGGAAAGCGTTTCTCAAGAAGAGGAATTTGTTAACATCGAGTATAGATTTAAGTGTCAGGAAGTCGTTTCTGAAAGTATTTGTATGGAGTGTAGCCATGTATGGAAGTGAAACATGGACGATAACTAGTTTGGACAAGAAGAGAATAGAAGCTTTCGAAATGTGGTGCTACAAAAGAATGCTGAAGATAAGGTGGGTAGATCACGTAACTAATGAGGAGGTATTGAATAGGATTGGGGAGAAGAGAAGTTTGTGGCACAACTTGACTAGAAGAAGGGATCGGTTGGTAGGACATGTTTTGAGGCATCAAGGGATCACAAATTTAGCATTGGAGGGCAGTGTGGAGGGTAAAAATCGTAGAGGGAGACCAAGAGATGAATACACTAAGCAGATTCAGAAGGATGTAGGTTGCAGTAGATACTGGGAGATGAAGAAGCTTGCACAGGATAGAGTAGCATGGAGAGCTGCATCAAACCAGTCTCAGGACTGAAGACCACAACAACAACAACAACATCTTTGCATCGTAATGTCAGTGCCATCTGTAGGGATTGTGAATGTCTATTGCTGATAAATGATCTTGTGCCCCTTCCCCTGTATGTGTCAGTTGTGAGCAGCAGCATTCCCCTTATTCACTGGACTGCACAGTCTTCCAACAAGGAAAGAAAATTCAAGAATACAAGAGTCTTGGCCAACACGTCACGAGGCCAAGAAGAAACATATCTTTGCATCCTGTACATATGGCAATGACGTTGCTATGGCTGTTATGACAACATCCTCTCTAGCAATAATAACTTTGCCACATGTGCCTTCTACATGAGGCCCTTGAGGCCGCTTGACTGCACGTGCTCCCCTGGTGTATGGGGGAGGGTGAGCTCCTGCTATTCCCCCCCCCCCCTCTCCCCACACACACCCATTGTGGGAACATTGACTCCCTACACTGACTCCCCAACCTCCAGGCGGAGAAGCAACACCATCCTCAGGCGTCCCTCATCAGGAAGGCACCAGGAAGGAGTCCCTCGGGCGCTCCCTTACCAGGATTATGTCAATCTGCAACTGGACACCAGCCAACGGCTGAAGAAGCACAGGTCGCTGGTCGCAGAACTTTGCGATCCCCCTATGGCACTGAAACTAAGGCAAACAAGTCCTCAAGAACATAGAAACCATCCAAGGAGAAGAGGCTATTGATGCTATTAAGAGATGCTACTGGATTTGTACATACCATATCAACATTAGTAACAAACATGAAGCTCTTAATTCTAAACGAATGAACATTAAGGGAATTCCATTTAAAAAGAGAGAGAAGAATGGTCTGCTGTGAAGCCTACAGTAGGAATTCAATCAAGCCACTACTGGGTTGCATCCAGTAGGGGCATATACATTACAAGAACAGTTCTCCACAAAATGCAGAGACCACAGTATACATTAGAAGACTTTGTAGTGAGCCACTTCATTTCTTCTGTGTATGACATTCGGTGGTGGGTGGGACAGACAATAAGTGTGTCATGAACTGCAAATGGCTCTGAGCTCCCCTAGAACTTAGAACTACTTAAACCTAACTAACCTAAGGACATCACACACATCCATGCCCGAGGCAGGATTCGAACCTGCAACCGTAGCGGTCACGCGGTTCCAAACTGACGCAATTAGAACCGCACGGCCACACCGGCCGGCATGAACAGCAAGATATAATTTTATGACACCTCATTATCCTACTAATGCTTTTCAATGGGCATCATGAAAAGATTAGTCTCCAGTTCCTATTTCCAAAGTACTGCTCTTGTTGCATCACTGTTGTCAGTGTGAAAATTCAGCTCAGCCAAAGAAGTTCAATGAAAAGCACAGACAAAAAAAACAGATGGACTCCTTTCAAAGTGCAGAGTTCATTGTTACAGTGTAGGCAATTTTAATTCATGGAAAATCATGACAGACGACAATAATAATGTGTGAATAATACCATAAAAAGAAAAATGGGTATAAATATCCTATATATCATTTTTGTTATAAAATGCTTTTGAACCAAATCATGAATTGTTCTCCATTTACTTACAATGTTGTAAAGTAATTATTTTGATTCATAAATACCAGCTTTGCACGACATTTCCTTCAAATCAGCAATCAATTTAAATATTTAAGTGCCCATGATTTTTTGACCTCGAGAGTAGTGCTAGGTCTACCTAAAAAATTTCTCACATTTTGTATAGAGAAGTATGGCCTGCTTTCCATTCCCTAAGTAAAAATTTTTAGGACATTTAGGATGGGGGTTTTGGAGAAAATTTCTAAATAATCAAAAAATTTCAGATTCATCCATCTTTACATACAAATATTTTGACAGTTTACGAATTTCATGTATTAATGCCGTACCTGATAGTTAGCAGTCCATCCACTTTATCATTTCTCAAGACAGTTAACACCCTGTGACTATTCATATTTTCAAAACATAATTTTGAAATAAGCAAAAAGTTACAAATTTTCATAGTTTATTCCTCGAAAAAAACTCATAAGTATGTATGTATTAATCATGTCTCATAGTAGGGCCTACTGGGAACAAGGTATTTATTAAAAATAAATTCATGTCACTATCACTTTTGGTTTCTTTATTACAATTTCTCAATTTTCCCTTTTCTTATATTTTCACAATTACTCTCATTTAGAGAGATCTGTAGTGTTTTAACAAATCATCAAAAAATAAAAATATTGTAGTTTTGGAAAGGTGCCATGTGGAACTTCAACATACATTCTTTTTAGAAAGCTCTGAAATAGTGGTGTGACACATTCATTCTTGACCTATATAATTTGACACAAATCACCCACAATATGGTGGCACAAGCCCTTAGTAAATCAAAATAGGAAAAGTTAGTCACCATTTTGACCTTTTTATCTCTAAAATCCAACATTTTCCACAACATGAAAGTTGCAGTGCTTAAACATTTCAAAAGATCTCTAACATATAACTTTTAGTTCAGGTTCTCAGCTATGAACTAACTAAAAATTCAGAATATGATCACATTTTTTTTCCACAAACACTAAAAAGGAGTATAGCAGTAATCACAAGATTAAACGTCAAGGGCATCACAACCTCCTTGTGAATATAGGAAGTATTTTTAAACCCACTGTATTGTACCGAGTGAAAACCAGGATAAAAGCTAAACAATTTTAACAACATTAGATTCTGATCTCTACTAATTTCTGTAGTCAGTTGCTTTTTCAAAATTAAAATGCAACTATTTAGTGGTTGCGGTCACATAAGTCACCAATTTGAACCTCAGTGCAATTAGCCTTGCTGGCTAGACTTCCTGAATTTTTCAATCTCCAGTTTTTCCCGCCTTTAAATTTTTTTTTACAAGATTTTAAAATATTATGATTTAGTGATTTGTGGATTACAAACTCATTGGGGATTATGTCAGTGTGTTTTCTTCCTGTAAACACAAACAAAGGGCAACGAGCGCAAACAGCAACATTTTCCCCCAATTCCGCAACACTGACATTTAAAAATTATATCCTCTGGTCAAATTTTTAGGAATCTGTAAAAAAATAAAAGAGAGCAAAGGATGAATGATGCCATTAATCTAGTGAGGGAAGACAGAACCAATGCTTTTGGAAACAAAACGGAGTTTATGCTTTTGGAGCGACAAATAGGTATTCGTCCAATATTGTCTACTGCATTAACTTAACTACAATGTTTTCTTGCCACTTCCGCTAATACACTTCATTTCTTTGACAGTCCCATGTAACAGACAATAATAGCAGTTTTGTGTTAAAAAGTGACAAGAACCTTTAACTTCCATTACGAATTCCTAACAATGATGCTCGCAGTGAGCTAAGCATTACTCTACTTGGCGATAAACCATATACTTTGCGTCTATAAGGACAACTACTGAATTATTACCATTTCAGTTTCTTGTTCATATAAATCCTGACGTAGACCGAAAACATGAGTTTAAACATGAATATAATGCAGGTTTCCACACTTATGGATTTTTGTGTGCCCTTGAAAATTGACTAATCTAAGAAATTATAGTACACCAGTAAATTAGAAATAGTTTATGAGCGCCTTCTCACAGGGAGGGGGCGAATAGGCATAAGCCACAATAATAAATATATTATTCATTTAACAAAACCGTGGTAAAATGACAACATCAACCGTCTACATCAAACGTTCCTAAGACGTACCGCATTCAAAACCAAACTGATATCGATGGTATGAGACTTGTTTATATTCTGTATCACAGAACAAAAACTCTTAGATAGCACATAACTAAAGACCACTACAACAACGTAGAAATAAAATATCAGTTACCTTTCTAACTTGTACAACTTTGAATTACAGCGCCGTACATTTAAAAACTGGTAAACAAATGATATGGTTCCAAAGATTCTCTTGTCGTACTAGCGGCCCCCTGGACGGGCATTTATTCCTCAATATTTCTGGCTATGCAATAATTTTGAAAGGTTGTGGGGTAGGGAAAAACGTTGTGAAGTACTACTGATCAGATCAAAAACTTTTTAATGTGTTGGGTGTGTGATGAATTTTGTGCTATTTTTGAGCATGTTTGTAAACATTGATTTTGAGAGACAGGTTGTAAACACAAAGCAGCTTCACTTGCTGCGTTGGTATGTATCAAAAGATATAGTTTCTGAACTGCTACCGCTAAATGCCACTGTATGAGGCCAGTGTTTCTTTATATTCTGTTCAATAACGCTTTGTGTAGCAGAGTACATGTTGCATTGTGTAAAAAATAATGGATTGGACAAGAAATCAAATTTTCAAACTTGTCACATTCTGAATCAATGAGACGGAAGGGCCTCTGGAATAAGCGTCCACTAAGATCCATACTCATTAAACCAATGCGAAGTGCATGGCACAGGGTACGTCCTGCCTGTTATGGGCCATGCGGATATGGAGGCCTGAAGAAGCACTGTGCAGACTGTAATTAATCTTTCCCTCGCGGCCCCTATGAGAGCGATACGTAGGGTGGGCGGGCGGGCAGGGGGAAGATATTCGTAGACTAATAATTTAAAGATACATCATAAGATGGCTTTCTCAGTATCGTTTAAGACTATTTTCAGGTGTGTGCCAGTTTCTTCAGCATCTTCACGACGCTCTCACATGCGTCAGACAAATCTGTTACCATTCGTCCTGCCCTTCTCTGTATATGTTCAAATCCCCTGTTAGCCCTATTTGATTTGACTCCCACACACTTCAGCATTACTTCAGGATGGGCCGCACAGGTGTTACGGAAGCAGTCTCATTGTGGCCTCACAACACTTTCCTAGTATACTTCCAGTGAACTGTAGTGTGCCATCTGCTTTATCTAAGATTGAGCCTATGTATTAGTTGCATTTCATATGCTTAAGTGCCCCCTAGAAGGTCCATAATATTGCGCAATGTTTCCTGGCGAACAATAATTTTGAATGCATAGGAGTTACATTCAAAGGTTGTGCGTCAATACTGTTCTCATTAAAACCTTAAAAACTTATGAAATATATTGTGCTGCCTGGAAATATTGTGCCACCTGTTTACAGTTTACAAAGTGACCCAACGAGAACAGAAAACAATATATGTTACCATCACAACATAAACAGTCGCAATGCACTAGGATTAAAGATATAAACTGAGTGTACATCTTCAAGTATATAGCAAATAGCTGTAAATTAAAAGGAAGGTAGGAAGATTGTCTTTAATGTCCCGTCGGCATCAAGGTCATTAGAGATGGAGCACAAGCTCAGATTGTGCAGAGGATTTGGAAGGAAATCAGCTGTGCCCTTTAAAAAGCAACCATCCTGGCATTTTCCTGGAGCGATTTAGGGAAATTATAGAAAATCTAAGTCTGGATGTTCGAATGGTTGTTTGAACAATCATCTAACAGAATTTGTAAATTAATATGTGTTATATTAGAAATAAGCTTCTGGAATTAGAGCATTCAGCGTTTTGATATGTGTGTATCTGAGCATTGCTTAACCCAACACCAAGTAAATATATTTTTTCCTCAAAGGGTGGAGTCATAACATGTAAAAAACAAAGAAAGTATGGTGGGGCATAACTATTCTCAAAGAAGAAGTGAAATTTTCCAGAACTATTTTATCTACATAATTCTCAGAATTTGATGGAGAGTTTGGTTGTGTAGAATTAGAGAATGAAAATATAATTGTAGTTAGTCTTGTGAGTACATTATAGTATGGGCCAGTATTTGCAACTACCATTGATAATAAATTCAGCCGATACATCTACGGCAACTTTCTTAGCCCACATAAATACATGCAACTGCCTCAAATAAAGACTCCCTGAACAGTCCAAAATATTATTCACTTCTCAATGCTGGGGTCTTTGAAGACTACATTGAGATCGACACTCTCATGGTATAGGTCTCCTGATGGTAAATTTGTTTACTGGATAATGTGAATTAACAGTTTAAAAAAATCTGAAAAATTAAACCAAGAATCGTTACTGTGGTGATTTCAACACAGAAATGGCAAACAGAGAGGCAAGTCAGAAGGACATCTCAAAATACAGCACAAACAACTATGCTGCACATAAGAATGCCTGCTTACATAGAATTATCGTTAACTTCAATAGGAAAGATTTTACAGTCAGACTTGCAAGAGGGTTTGCAGATCATGAGCCTTTACTCTTCTTCCTCTATAAGAGACGACCAATTAAAATGAAGGAACCTAAAGTGGTACTGGCAAGATGGCAAAAGGAAGAACACATAAGATTGTTGTTTATTGGTCGACAAGGTAATGCAAATTGGGCCTTTGTACACTCCTGGAAATTGAAATAAGAACACCGTGAATTCATTGTCCCAGGAAGGGGAAACTTTATTGACACATTCCTGGGGTCAGATACATCACATGATCACACTGACAGAACCACAGGCACATAGACACAGGCAACAGAGCATGCACAATGTCGGCACTAGTACAGTGTATATCCACCTTTCGCAGCAATGCAGGCTGCTATTCTCCCATGGAGACGATCGTAGAGATGCTGGATGTAGTCCTGTGGAATGGCTTGCCATGCCATTTCCACCTGGCGCCTCAGTTGGACCAGTGTTCGTGCTGGACGTGCAGACCGCGTGAGACGACGCTTCATCCAGTCCCAAACATGCTCAATGGGGGACAGATCCGGAGATCTTGCTGGCCAGGGTAGTTGACTTACACCTTCTAGAGCACGTTGGGTGGCACGGGATACATGCGGACGTGCATTGTCCTGTTGGAACAGCAAGTTCCCTTGCCGGTCTAGGAATGGTAGAACGATGGGTTCGATGACGGTTTGGATGTACCGTGCACTATTCAGTGTCCCCTCGACGATCACCAGTGGTGTACGGCCAGTGTAGGAGATCGCTCCCCACACCATGATGCCGAGTGTTGGCCCTGTGTGCCTCGGTCGTATGCAGTCCTGATTGTGGCGCTCACCTGCACGGCGCCAAACATGCATACGACCATCATTGGCACCAAGGCAGAAGCGACTCTCATCGCTGAAGACGACACGTCTCCATTCGTCCCTCCATTCACGCCTGTCGCGACACCACTGCAGGCGGGCTGCACGATGTTGGGGCGTGAGCGGAAGACGGCCTAACAGTGTGCGGGACCGTAGCCCAGCTTCATGGAGACGGTTGCGAATGGTCCTCGCCGATACCCCAGGAGCAACAGTGTCCCTAATTTGCTGGGAAGTGGCGGTGCGGTCCCCTACGGCACTGCGTAGGATCCTACGGTCTTGGCGTGCATCCGTGCGTCGCTGCGGTCCGGTCCCAGGTCGACGGGCACGTGCACCTTCCGCCGACCACTGGCGACAACATCGATGTACTGTGGAGACCTCACGCCCCACGTGTTGAGCAATTCGGCAGTACGTCCACCCGGCTTCCCGCATGCCCACTATACGCCCTCGCTCAATGTCCGTCAACTGCACATACAGTTCACGTCCACACTGTCGCGGCATGCTACCAGTGTTAAAGATTGCGATGGAGCTCCGTATGCCACGGCAAACTGGCTGACACTGACGGCGGCGGTGCACAAATGCTGCGCAGCTAGCGCCATTCGACGGCCAACACCGCGGTTCCTGGTGTGTCCGCTGTGCCGTGCGTGTGATCATTGCTTGTACAGCCCTCTCGCAGTGCCCGGAGAAAGTATGGTGGGTCTGACACACCGGTGTCAATGTGTTCTTTTTTCCATTTCCAGGAGTGTATATAATTGTCAATCGACAAAAAGTAAATATGCAGATTTTTGGTATTCTTGTTTACCAGTAACAAAAATTAGATCTTCGACTGCACCAAAAAGTAAAAGAATGAACTGGATTTCTGAAGAACTGGTGGAAATCGGAGAAAACATGCTCATACTAAACCAGAGGCATAAGCATACCTGCACCTCAGAGAAGGAGCTTAGCTTTATACCATTTTTGGCATTTAAAATTGTTGTTGTTGTGCTCTTCAGTCCACAGACTGGTTTGATGCAGCATTCCATGCTACTCTATCCTGTACAACGTTCTTCATCTCCCAGTATGTACTGCAACCTACACCCTTCTGAATCTGTTTAGTGTATACATCTCTTGGTGTCCCTCTTCGATTTTTACCCTCTACACTGCCCTGCAATACTAAATTGCTGATCCCCTGATGGTTCAGAATATGGCCTACCAACCGATCCCTTCTTCTAGTCAAGTTGTGCCACAAACTCCTCTTCTCCCCAATTCTATTCAATACCTCCTCATTAGTTATGTGATCTACCCATCTAATCTTCAGCATTCTTCTGTAGCACCACATTTAGAAAGCTTCTATTCTCTTCTTGTCTAAACTATTTATCGTCCATGTTTCACTTCCATACATGGCTACACTCCATACAAATACTTTCAGAAACGACATCCTGACACTTAAATCTATACTCGATGTTAACAAATTTCTCTTCTTCAGAAACGCTTTCCTTGCCATTTTCAGTCTACATATTATATACTCTCTACTTCGACCATTATCAGTTATATTGCTCCCCAAATAGCAAAACTCCTTTACTACTTTAAGTGTCTCATTTCCTAATCCAATTCCCGCAGCATCACCCGATTTAATTCGACTACATTCCATTTTCCTCGTTTTGCTTTTGTTGATGTTCATCTTATATCTTCCTTTCAAGACGCTGTCCATTCCGTTCAGCTGCTCTTCCAGGTCCTTTGCTGTCTCTGACAGAATTACAATGTCATCGGCGAAACTCAAAGTTTTTATTTCTTCTCCATGGATTTTAATTCTACCTCCGAATTTTTCTATTGTTTCCTTTACTGCTTCCTCAATATACTGATTGAATAACATCGGAGATAGGCTACAACCTTGTCTCACTCCCTTCCCAACCGCTGCTTCCCTTTCGTGCCCCTGGACTCTTATAACTGCCATCTGCTTTCTGTACAAATTGTAAACAGCCTTTCACTCCCTGTATTTTACCCCTGCCACCTTCAGAATTTGAAAGAGAGTATACCAGTCAATATTGTCAAAAGCTTTCTCTAAGTCTACAAATGCTAGCAACGTAGGTTTGCCTTTCCTTAATCTATTTTCTAAGATAAGTTGTAGGGTCAATATTGCCTCTCGTGTTCCAATTCGCAAAGAATTCGTGTTAGTATTTTGCAGCCGTAGCTTATTAAACTGATAGTTCGATAATTTTCACATCTGTCAACACCTGCTTTCTTTGGGATTGGAATTATTATATTCTTCTTTAAGTCTGAGGGTATTTTGTCTGTCTCATACATCTTGCTCACCAGATGGTAGAGTTTTGTTAGGCCTGGCTCTCCCAAGGCTGTCAGTAGTTCTAATGGAATGTTGTCTACTCCCAGGGCCTTGTTTCAACTTAGGTCTTTCAGTGCTCTGTCAAACTCTTCATGCAGTATCATATCTCCTGTATCATCTTCATCTACATTCTCTTCCATTTCTATAATATTGTCCTCAAGAACATCGCCCTTGTATAGACCCTCTATATACATTTCTGCTTTCCGTTCTTTGCATAGAACTGGGTTTCCTTCAAAGTTGTTGACGTTCATGCAAGTGGTTCTCCTTTCTCCAAAGGTCTCTTTCATTTTCCTGTAGGCAGTATATATCTTACCTCTAGTGATATGTGCCTCTACATCCTTACAATTGTCCTCTAGCCATCTCTGCTTAGCCATTTTTCACTGCCTGTCGATCTCATTTTTGAGACGTTTGTATTCCTTTTTGCCTGCTTCATTTACTTCATTTTTATGTTTTCTCCTTTCATCAATTAAATTCAATATATCTTCTGTAACCCAAGGATTTCTATTAGCCCTCGTCTTTTTACCCACTTGATCCTCTGCTACCTTCACTATTTCGTCTCTCAAAGTTACCCATTCTTCTTCTACTGTATTTATTTCCCCAATTCTTGTCAATTGTTCCCTTATGCTCTCCCTGAAGCTCTCTACTACCTCTGGTTGTTTCAGTTTATCCAGGTCCCATCTCCTTAAACTCCTACCTTTTTGCAGTTTCTTCAGCTTAAATCTACAGTTCATAACCAATAGATTGTGGTCAGAGTCCACATCTGCCCCTGGAAATGTCTTACAATTTAAAACCTGGTTCCTAAATCTCTGTCTTACCATTATATAATTTATCTGATACCTTCTAGTATCTCCAGGATTCTTCCATGTATACAACCTTCTTTCATGATTCTTGAACCAAGTGTTAGCTATGATTAAGCTATGCTCTGTGTAAAATTCTACCAGGCGGCTTCCTCTTTCATTTCTTCTCCCCAATCCATATTCACCTACTGTGTTTCCTTCTCTCCCTTTCCTACTATCCAATTCCAGTCATCCATGACTATTAAATTTTCATGTCCCTTCACTATCTGAACAATTTCTTTTATCTCATTATACATTTCATCCTCATCTCAAAATAAATAATACCACTACTAAGACACTAGCATGTATATGTGTGAAACACACAGTGAATAAAAGTAGTGGGACCAGAAGTCTATGCTGCTGATAATCCGTAACGTTGGCGGCTGAGCATTCAGTGGAGCTGGTTGACAGATACATCGCAGGATATTGCTGGAAAGCCATAGGTCCTGCTGCAGTGACTTCTGATCGCTCTCTGACTGATGGGCTGCTAAAAGACAGCACATGAATTTGCCCAGAGCTCTGGTGGGGCGAACTGATGACATTTGGGATTGCACTGCCCTATATAGCTGGGGTGCAGAGGAATTGATGCTAATCCAGTCCCACACTTGTGAGATGGTAGAGGAAACATTTTCCTGGCGTGGAGAACCTCTGGCACTTGTCCTGCCATTTCTTGTCCTTTTTGTGATCGGCGCAGTATGGGGAGGCAACGCCTTGTACATATGCAAACCTGCGATGCTTCAGCATCTGATGGGTTGCCAATACCCTTAGGTGAATGGGGGATAGGGGTACACAGCAATTGGTATTATGTGATCCTAGCCAAAACATTTGATTGTATTTCTGTTGACATTCTACTACGCAAACAAGAGATATATGGAGTATGTGGGAGCATAGCAGCTGTAATGAGTCATTTTGTTGTTGTTGTGGTCTTCAGTCCTGAAACTGGTTTGATGCAGCTCTCCATCCTAATCTATCCTGTGCAAGCTCCTTCGTCTCCCAGTACCTACTCCAACATACATCCTTCTGAATCTGCTTATTGTATTCATCTCTTGGTCTTCCTCTACGACTTTTACCCTCCACACTACCCTCCAAAGCTAAATTTGTGATCCCTTGATGCCTCAGAACATGTCCTACCAACCGATCCCTTCTTCTAGTCAAGTTGTGCCACAAACTCCTCTTCTCCCCAATTCTATTCAATACCTCCTCATTAGTTATGTGATCTACCCATTTAATCTTCAGCATTCTTCTGTAGCACCACATTTCGAAAGTTTCTATTCTCTTCTTGTCCAAACTATCTATCGTCCATGTTTCACTTCCATACATGGCTACACTCCATACAAATACTTTCAGAAACGGCTTCCTGACGCTTAAATCTATACTCGATGTTAACAAATTTCTCTTCTTCAGAAACGCTTTCCTTGCCATTGCCAGTCTACATTTTATATCCTCTCTACTTCGACCATCATCAGTTATTTTGCTCCCCAAATAGCAAAACTCCTTTACTACTTTAAGTGTCTCATTTCCTAATTTAATTCCCACAGCATCACCCGACTTAATTCGACTACATTCCATTATCCTCGTTTTGCTTTTGTTGATGTTCATCTTATATCCTCCTTTCAAGACACTGTCCATTCCGTTCAACTGCTCTTCCAAGTCCTTTGCTGTCTCTGACAGAATTGCAATGTCATCGCCAAACCTCTAAGTGTTTATTTCTTCTCCCTGGATTTTAATACCTACTCCAAATTTTTCTTTTGTTTCCTTTACTGCTTTTTTTGCCCGCATCTCGTGGTCGTGCGGTAGCGTTCTCGCTTCCCACGCCCGGGTTCCCGGGTTCGATTCCTGGCGGGGTTAGGGATTTTCTCTGCCTCATGATGGCTGGGTGTTGTGTGCTGTCCTTAGGTTAGTTAGGTTTAAGTAGTTCTAAGTTCTAGGGGACTGATGACCATAGATGTTAAGTCCCATAGTGCTCAGAGCCATTTGAACCCTTTGTTTTCTCAATATACAGATTGAATAACATTGGGAAGAGGCTACAACACTGTCTCACTCCCTTCCCAACCACTGTTTCCCTTTCATGTCCCTCAACTCTTATAACTGCCATCTGATTTCTGCACAAATTGTAAATAGCCTTTCGCTCCCTGTATTTTACCCCTGCCACCTTTAGAATTTGAAAGAGAGTATTCCAGTCAACATTGTCAAAAGCTTTCTCTACGTCTACAAATGCTAGAATCGTAGGTTTGCCTTTCCTTAATCTTCCTTCTAAGATAAGTCTTAAGGTCAGTATTGCCTCACGTGTTCCAGTATTTCTACGGAATCCAAACTGATCTTCCCCGAGGTCGGATTCTACCAGTTTTTCCATTCGTCTGTAAATAATTCGCGTTAGTATTTTGCAGCTGTGACTTATTAAACTGATAGTTCGGTATTTTTCACATCTTTCAACACCTGCTTTCTTTGGGATTGTAATTATTATATTCTTCTTGAAGTCTGAGGGTATTTCGCCTGTCTTGTACATCTTCCTCACCAGATGGTAGAGTTACGTCAGCACTGGCTCTCCCAAGGCTTTCAGTAATTCTAATGGAATGTTGTCTACTCCCGGGGCCTTGATTCGACTCAGGTCTTTCAGTGCTCTGTCAAACTCTTCATGCAGTATCGTATCTCCCATTTCATCTTCATCTACATCCTCTTCCTTTTCAATAATATTGTCCTCAAGTAGATCGCCCTTGTATAGACCCTCTATATACTCCTTCCACCTTTCTGCTTTCCCTTCTTTGCTTACAACTGGGTATCCATCTGAGCTCTTGATATTTATACAAGTGGCTCTCTTTTCTCCAAAGGTCTCTTTAATTTTCCTGTAGGCTGTATCTATTTTACCCCTAGTGAGATAAACCTCTACATCCTTACATTTGTCCTCTAGCCATGCCTGCTTAGCCATTTTGCACTTCCTGTCGATCTCATATTTGAGACGTTTGTATTCCTTTTCCCTGCTTCATTTACTGCATTTTTTTATTTTCTCCTTTCATCAATTAAATTCAAATCCTCTTACCCAAGGATTTCTACTAGCCCTCGTCTTTTTACCTACTTGATCCTCTGCTACCTTCACTACTTCATCCCTCAGAGCTACCCATTCTTCTTCTACTGTATTTCTTTCCCCAATTCCTGTCAATTGTTCCCTTATGCTTTCCCTGAAACTCTGTACAACCTCTGGTTTAGTCAGTTTATCCAGATCCCACACCTTAAATTCCCACCTTTTTTCAATTTATTCAGTTTTAATCTACAGTTCATAACCAATAGATTGTGGTCAGAGTCCACATCTGCCCCTGGAAATGTCCTACAATTTAAAACCTGGTTCCTAAATCTGTGTCTTACCATTATATAATATATCTGATACCTTTTAGTATCTCCAGGATTCTTCCATGTATACAACCTTCTTCTATGATTCTTGAACCAAGTGTTAGCTATGATTAAGTTATGCTCTGTGCAGAATTCTAGCAGACAGCTTCCTCTTTCATTTCTTAGCCCCAATCCATATTCACCTACTACGTTTCCTTCTCTCCCTTTTCCTACTGTCGAATTCCAGTAACCCATGACTATTAAATTTTCGTCTCTCTTCACTACCTGAATAATTTCTTTTATCTCATCATACATTTCTTCAATTTCTTCGTCATCTGCAGAGCTAGTTGGCATATAAACTTGTACTACTATAGTAGGCATGGGCTTCGTGTCTATCCTGGCCACTATAATACTCTCACTACGTTGTTTGTAGTAGCTTACCCGCACTCCTATTTTTTTTATTCATTATTAAACCTACTCCTGCATTACCCCTATTTGATTTTGTATTTATAATCCTGTATTCACCTGACCAAAAGTCTTGTTCCTCCTGCCACCGAACTTCAGTAATTCCCACTATATCTAACTTCAACCTATCCATTTCCCTTTTTAAATCTTCTAACCTACCTGCCCGATTAAGGGATCTGACATTCCACGCTCCGATCCGTAGAATGCCAGTTTTCTTTCTCCTGATAATGACGTCCTCCTGAGTAGTCCCCACCTGGAGATCCGAATGGGGGACTATTTTACCTCCGGAATATTTTACCCAAGAGGACGCCATCATCATTTAACCATACAGTAAAGCTGCATGCCCTCGGGAAAAATTATGGCTGTAGTTTCCCCTTGCTTTCAGCCGTTCGCAGTACCACAACAGCAAGGCTGTTTTGGTTAGTGTTACAAGGCCAGATCAGTCAATCATCCAGACTGTTGCCCCTGGAACTACTGAAAAGGGTGCTGCCCCTCTTCAGGAACCACACGTTTGTCTGGCCTCTCAACAGATACCCTTCCGTTGTGGTTGCACCTACGGTACGGCTATCTGTATCGTTGAGGCACGCAAGCCTCCCCACCAACGGCAAGGTCCATGGTTCATGGGGAGGGGGTGATGAGTCATAAGCAAAAGAAATCTCTATCCAGTTATTATGCACAGATATTATACCATACATTGCTATAATACTTTATTGATGCTAGCTCTTAGAAATTTTCCTGAAGCGTATTTTATTATGAATACTATAGTTTATTGACGGGACCGATGACGATCGCAGTCTGGTCTCTTTAAGCTCACAAACCAACCAACCAACCAAGTTTATTGACATTTGTTTATTTTATCATTGTGTAGATAATTACTACATACTGTGTTATACTTCAGTGATGAAGCCTATTTCATTGTACTATGATCAAGGGTGAATAAAACTTCTTCATTCTTGATTGACAATATCCTTAACAGTCTGTTGCATGCTACACAGCCGAAGCCACAAGTGAGGTTTGTTGTTGTTGTGAGGAAAATTAGTTCCAAGCAAGAGGAAAGAGCGTTATTTATTGTAGTGTATTGGAATATATTAATCACTGCTGGCACTGTGGGATGTTAGAACAGATGAGTACAAGAACAGAAGTCTTAAGAATCATGAACCGCCTGACTTGTTGCTCAGAAAGTAGAGAGCTGCTACTGATGGAAGATATTTTTTAAGAAAATAGTTACTGCAAAGTGATGAATAAA
Organism: Schistocerca cancellata; assembly: GCF_023864275.1. Classification (NCBI taxonomy): domain Eukaryota; kingdom Metazoa; phylum Arthropoda; class Insecta; order Orthoptera; family Acrididae; genus Schistocerca; species Schistocerca cancellata. The sequence continues at coordinate 396,895,385 of NC_064634.1, read as the reverse complement.
AGTATACATAAATATTTATCTCTGTGTATACATTACTTACCCAAAGATAATCCTTTAGTGCATTTATTATTTCATGGCATGTTTCCATAACTATGTCTCAAATAATGCAAGTATCAAAAGAATTGCCAGTAGCAAGGCATTGTAGCATTATAGATGAACACGAACTGCATCATTTCTCACTGTATATTGTTTGATAACAGGGAAATGGGTATCTGCAGAAATCTCTCTGGAGGGGGAGAAGGTTCAAGAGCAGATATGCGTTTGTGTGGGGACACCAATGTATGGGGAGAACCATTTCCAGTGAAGTATCATATGCTGGACCATTAATGTAGATAAAATTATTATAATAATTGTTTTTGTTCAGTCACAATTGTCTCAACAAATTTCCATGAATAATCTTTGATGCTCTTCGAAACGATTTCTCATCCAGTTTTTTCTGCTTGTAAATAGGAATACCAGTTATCACAGCAGCAGCATCTCTTTTGTTCAACATTTGGAATCACAGTATTAATGCACAACATTATTGATTATTATACATGTATACATTCCATCGTTCTTCTTAACAACACAGGCACTGCAATATCATACAAACCAATATCGCTCATCACATATTTCATGTGACACCCAGTGTCATTCCATTTAAAAACAAAATACTTTTTAAAGTGGAATTATGTATGCCCATTTGACAGAGCGATCCCAGGTTAGTGTATTGCAATTTTCTGTTTATCGATATGTGTTAATTTTATCTATATGTATTAACATGGACAGTGAAGAATGAAGAGTAAACAGCACTCTGGCAGTGATTGAGCAGCGCTTCTGCATGGCAGTAGCAGTCAGCCTGGGCATATCTCCAGATCTCATCCGGATTTTGCACTGCAACATTGTCAAATACGAGAACACTATTTGGCTTTACTTTTCCAGGTAGTGGAATATTATTGCTGTCACTGAGCTTCTGGTACGTTATTACCTCAACACTGTGCAAAATCTCTTGCAATAGGTGATATTTTTGCCGAAATAGGGTTTTTGAAAAATATATACATGCTCAAAGTGGACTCCCTTAGGAGTTGCTAACACTATTAGAACGAGGTTAATCAACCCACAACCCAAGACCCATTCGTCTTGTTGTTCCAGTTTCCAGTACCATCAGTGCAAGACCAGTTGCTTATGATTAGACCATTGTGATGAGGTTGTTTCATCCACTCAGTCATGGAGGTAACTTCATTTAAATTGCGATGTAGGGATTTTTATAAACTCTTACATGTAACGGGATGTGTAAAGAAATTTACATAAGATCATATTTCTGTGTTCACATCTGTAATGTTCAATCATGTGCTTCCAACTCCATCGATGTACAGAATGCATTGTAGAATATGGCTATTCTAGCGGCACCACCGTTTATGATAGGGAAAGTTAGTTTTGTGCAGTATCCTGAGCACAAGTTACAGTCAGGTGCAGGCCGGATTGCAATGAGTTATGCATACCAACAGTTGTGAAGTAGAATAGAGGCCACAGGGCTGTCAAATCGCTGAAAGAGTATGTGTAGCAGTTTTGCATGTCGCAAATCACAAGCAGAAGGGGCCCACTGGCCAACATAGCGTGATATGAGTACGTGATGCGAAGCAGTGCGTATGGCAAAACAGAGGTGCACAGCCATGTATAAATAGGTATAGGTTTCTAACGGGATTCATTCAGGTGTGGCAGCTCTCCTGGATGGTGGGGCATGTCACACCACCAGCTACACGTAGCAGCAGATGGGGTGCCAGCGTTCCAGTCCACGGTGGGTCGCTGGTTCAACCCTCTGAGGCCGACGTGAGGTCCATAGCCAGCCAGCAGCGGGCCACTCCGTGGCTTGCTACCATGGGCAGGCATCCTGGCTTCCAACACACGCCAGAGGCATCCCGAGGCAAGGGCCACAAATTCGAATGTCAGACTGCAGTCACTCGTTGTCGCCACGATCTCAGCCATTCCGGCGAGAAGTACGCAGCTGGCCAATTGCAGCTCACACGGAGCAGCGCTGAGTCGACAGGGACGACGACCGCTGAGTCGACTGCCGGCGTCCTGACGACACTGCAACTCCACTGGTGTACAAAGCTGACACACAGTGCGTGCACAGGTTGGTGACGCAGCCATTCCGCACCAAGCCGTTTCGAAGACAGCAAATTGGTGTCCTCAGCACTGCGGGATCCAGTGATGCAGAACGACACGGGCAGGGGCGCTGTAATTGGAAACAATAAATCATTTGGAAAGTTTGGACGAGTCTTAAACGGTGCCTTCTACCTCTTCCGATTACATTTGGTGTTGCTGTTCCATTCGGTGGCAGAAGTTGCCACTACTCTATGTTTCTTCTGATGGGCAAAGAGTTTGGCAAGCTAACTCCCGCATATTATTTCACAATGTCTCATAGAACCAGTAGACATATGACAACCACCTTTTGCGATACTCTAACCCATGCTGTATTGCACAGTCAGCATTCAATAGATTCATAAAAGTAGTTCATGCAGATGTATGCACTCTTTGTTGTTAAACATTTTAACTGTACTAGGAAAGTCCGCTACAGAGATTGTAAGTTCATCCATTATCTCCGATGGAGAGTAAATGTTTCTGTGGAACAAGTCTGAAATCTGCGTTGACACACTGCATTCAATGCCATTCATCCATGGATAATATTACTTTGAGGTCACAAAATTGAGTGTTTTCAAATACTACCACCAGATAGAACTCTCGATTTGATATATCGACACTGACATACTTACACCCACTGATGTTGAAACAGTATTTGACCCAACAGCATTATTTCCATGTTAGGTGAAAGCTGCTGGAGTAACTTTGCCTTACGTGCAAGGAAACACACATTAGTTAAGCACGTTTTCTTTTTTTCTCTCATTAACCACTATCAATGTTAGTACTTACACTGCCTCACCATAGGGAATGTTGATATACTTCTTGACAGCCTTACCCTATAATGTTTCTCTCACAAGTGGGTGAACTATTTATTGATCACTGTAAATACATATTCGTAACCTCTACAGTCATTATTATTGTCTTTGATTGAGCTACCTGCATCTATGCTTGTGTGGCTAAGAAATTTAGGAAGTTATTCTAGGTGGCATGCTGACATACGCCATGTGGCTGATAAGCGCCTCAGAGCCAGATGTGGCATGCCCTGCGTTTACAGTTTAAAAAACTGCATGTGTGTAGGTCATCTAGTTAGGTGACAAAAGTCATGAGATAGCGATATATGCATATATAGGTGGTAGTAGTATCACATACATAGGGTATAAAAGGGCAGTGGCTTGATGGAGCTGTAATTTGTAATCCGTTGATTTATGTAAACAGGTTTCTGTCGTGATTATGGCTGCATGTCGGGAGTTAACAGACCTTGAAAGCAGAATGGTAGTCAGAGTTAGATGCACTGGACATTCTGTTTTGTAAATGTTTAGGGAATTCAATATTCTGAATTCCACAGTGACAAGAGTGTGCCAATAATTTCTAATTTCAGGCATTACCTATCACCACAGGCAATGCAGTGGCTGATGGCCTTCACTTAACGACCAAGAACAGCGGCGTTTTTGTAGAATTTCCAGCGCTAACAGACAAGCAACACAGCTTGAAATAACCATAGAAATTAATATGGGACATACAACAAACATATCTGTTAGGACAGTATGCAAACGACCAGTGACTCTGGTAATACCGTGACATCACCTTGAGCGCCCCTCCGGTACTCGTGACCGTATCAGTTGGACCCTAGAGGACTGGAAAACTGTGGCCTGATCAAATGAGTCCCCATTTCAGGTGGTAAGAGCATATGGCAGAGTTCGAGTGTGGCGCAGGCCCCTTGAAGTCGTGGATCCAGTTTGTCAACAAGGTACTGTGCAAGCCAGTGGTGGCTCTATGAAGATGCAGGCTGTGTTTACATGCAATGGACTGGGTCCACTGGCCCAACTGAACTGAACACTAACTGGAACTGGTTATGTTCAACTACTAGGTGAACATTTACAGCCTTTCAGAAACTTCATGATCCCAACCAACGTTGAGACTTTTATGGATGACTACGCCATGTACTAGGCCACAACTGTTTGCAGTTGGTCTGAAGAACATTCTGGACAATTCAAACAAATGATTTGGCTACCCAGATCTCCCGACATGAAATCTGTGGAACATTAATGAGACATAATTGATAAGTCAGTTTGCAGCACTTTCACAATTTTGGATGGCTATAGAGGCAGCATGGTTCAATATTTCTGCAGGGGACTTCCAACAACTTGTTGAATACATGCCATATCGAGTTACTGCAATACGCTAGGCAAAACAACTTTTGAAATGGCATTAGCAGATATGCTGTGACTTTTGTTATTTCAGTGTTTTATTTATAATATTTCTCCTGATGGGCGTGAATCCAGTGCTATCCACAAAATTATACGCATTTATTTAAGCAATAATTATTTATTATTACATAATTTCTTACAATATCCTCATTATAGCAAGATTTTTCAATCACACCCTCGGCACTGCAAATGGAACTTGCCTGCACATCATCATAAGTGGACCCATCATGTCATGCTGTGGATAAAATAAGTAAATACAGAAACGTAAATGCTTAGCAGTGTGAAGTGGAAATAGCAGACTTTTTTCCAAATATTTACAGCTGACATGTTCATCAATCATCATCATTGTCAAGATGCGCTGTGTGAGGCTATTTCTAAAAACCAACAATCTGTTGCTGCTACTGTGAACACCACCATTAACTCTGTAATAGCACAAAAAGAAATTAATCCTAAATATGATGTCATACAAACTGAGTAACAATTATAGATAGCTGAATTCTCAGAGCAATTGCTTATTCTTCTTTTGTGGTGCAAGACTGGATAGGCTTTTTGACCCTTTCAGACCTGAATTTTTTTCTGGAGGAAGAAAAATTTTTCTTTATGTGGTAATGTTCTTAGGTGATTTTTCAATGACTTCAGATGTAAGATTTGTACAACACTATATGCGCATTTTAAGTTAAATATACTTTGTACACTTGGCTTCATTTTATGGACTAAAATCACTAATTATTAAATATTCTCTATTGTAATAAAAAATGATCATTCAATAATTACCACGCAAAATAACAATAACAATATTCAAATATACAGTGATATATAGCGAACCAACCACAACTGTGTGTTCTGGTGGTCACGAGGTATTCTCATAATGATACCCAACAGTTCGACAGCACTTGCACATGACGAAAATGTTGAACATTCACGAATGTGTGCTTCAGGTTCTCATTCGGGAAAAATATTTCTGTTGCAGCTAAGACATAGTAAAAGTTATGCAAGAAATTATAGCCAGAGGGTATGAAAGGTTTAAAAATGGTATACAGTTCCAACATGTGGAGCATGGTGTGTTTATGGTCAAAATCATGTAATGCATCTTCTTGCCTTTCTGTGGCACAGGCGCGATTTGCTGAACAATACTCCTCCTATATGTAGTCTAATGCTCTTCCACTATCATTCCCTTCTACTCTTGATGTAGAAAGTTGTCTCTACATTTCTCCTACAGTTGATTACAACAAATAGACTTGTCAGATTTTTCCTTGCTCAATGCAAGGGTCTCATTAATTGAACAGATGATGTACTGATGGCGAATAAATCATAGAAACGCTGATTGTGTACATGACTGCAATATGAGGAATCTGTCGAAGCGGAACATCAAGCCATCTGCTCCCCCACCACTGTGAAAAATGAGTTTAAATGTAGAGGTCATCAATCACCTTTTCACAGCTGTTTGGAAACGCTGCACAATGCAGTCTCCATATTTTGTGACTGTCTTCTATTTAAAAATCATCCTGTGAGTGTGTTGAGGGAGCAGCAGCAACATAATTTACACTGTGCGATGCCTAGTTTTCTGTGAGAGCCAATAAATCGAAATGTGTTAATGTCAGTTTAGAACCTGACACAGACCTTGAAGTTGCGGTGGAAAAAAAAGTAGGGTGGTGTACAAAGCTATAGTAATACATTTCTTAGATGTGGTACAGCACAAAAAATCAACATATCAAACAAGACAAATGCTTCAAATGGCTCTGAGCACTATGGGACTTAACATCTGAGGTCATCAGTCCCCTAGAACTTAGAATTACTCAAACCTAACTAACCTAAGGACATCACACACATCCATGCCCGAGGCAGGATTCGAACCTGCGACCATAGCAGTCACACTGTTCTGGACTGAAGTGCCTAGAACCGCTGGGCCACCGCGGCCAGCCCAAACAAGATAGAGACTCTCCCCTGCCACTCACAGTCTGTGGGATATGGTCCTTATACAGTACGGGTGATGAAACTTTACACTGGTCTGTGCAGGTGACTTCGATTACTGAGTGGAACAATACCTGTATACCTAATAAGATCGCCCGACATGTGCTTGATGCTAGCATGCAGATTGTATTTCTTTTCGATACATATATATATATATATATATATATATATATATATATATATATATATATATATGTGTGTGTGTGTGTGTGTGTGTGTGTGTGTGTGTGTGTGTGTGTGTGTGTGTGTGTGTGTGTGTGTGTATATATATATATATATATATCCGAAGACAGGAACGTGGTGATATCTTATCGAGTTCTCTGCTGGATGACTTTAGTGGAGTTTTTATAGTTCATAGTTTTTTATTCCCTGTTTGATGGTTCAAAATAACTATGACAGACTTGAATGCACCATGAGGAACGCAATCTCCTTCAGACTGCAGTACCTGTATGTAGTTTGGAGACACACTGAGGTGAAGTAGCAAAATCCTCGTCCTTCTTCCAGTTCCCATACTGTCTTTTTCTAATACTACCTCGTGTCCAGGAGAGAGCTTCGTTTTGATGCTGGTATTATACATCGTACATAGTTGGCAGAGTAACGACAATGTACTCCCATTTCCACCGAGTGGTCAAAAAAGACGGTCCAGTCGTATTAACTCAGCCTACCATGTTTCTCCACAAGCAGCAGAAGGTCCTAGATGCAGTGTATTCCGACTTCTATTCACTTCCGATTTAAATTTGGACGACCACATGCACGAAGCTGCAGGGGTGGCGGGGCAGAAACTGAGGAACAGTTACAAGATGCATAGAGACTGTATAGGAGTTTTACTGTAGTAGAAAGCTTCGAAAAAGGTGACTCGTTTCGAGATATCAGAGTGTCATGAATGTGATTCACTTGTGACTGTAATAATTAAAAGACATGTATTGCAGACAGCATTTCTACTAGAAAGCGTAACACTATAGATCTCAATCTAGCATTGGATTTTTTTTAAAAAGTGATTCGTCACATAGCACACCAACTACTTTATGTAATCATTATCAATCAACTATCGCCTACAATCCAGTGGATATATCATAGAACCTCTGGCATGGCATCGAGATAGAACGTGTTACAAATACTTGGAAAATATCTAGCGGCAGCACGAGGCAGTTGCAAATACCGGCTTTATACCATGTTCCTTAGCCGAACCACTTTCTAAAGTCGGTGCATCGTCCACCCACACTTTCAGTCTGTTAATACTACCCCACGATCACTGTCTGTATTGAATATCGCTGTATTTCAGTGGAAAATCAGTTCATTCGGAAGCAATATCATATCTTGATTTATAAAGCTGGTATAGTTTTTAATACGGATATCGTTAGCCGTACTTGTGTCCGCCTGTAAAACCAAGACCACTTGTGACGTAACATAGTCGTTGAAAATCGTGTTTTTAACATATGGTGGCTTGTAAGACGATTACCTCCCTCTCCCTGAGACACACTGCTACCAGTCACAAGAAAAACAAATGAGACCTGTCCAACCATCGCGGATTGTCGCTCAGTATTGTTTGGTGTCACCAGCATTCTGTTATTGGCGAAGTATTATACTTAGTAGGGAATTTGTGATAGAATCTTTGTGATCAGTGGGCTTATAAAGTACCATATGTCTGTGTTCCGACATGTTCAAAGAAAATGGCTTCGTTCTGTCGTGTGGAAGGTATGGATTTGACGTAGAAAATTACAATAGCAGTGAGGGGAATGAAAATTTTGTACTTGGAAAATTATGTCCAGTCATAATTTTTTTTTACTTTATTGATATTTTAACACCTGAACAACCAGGTAGGTTGGCAGCGGCGTGCTACGCCGCTCTTCAGCCATAGTGGTGACAATAACAGTACAAGAACGGAGAATTAAAATGAATAGAGTGATGGGCAAAACATAGTGGTCACAGAGACACAAAAAACACGGAGCCGTTCACACGCGACGATAACAACACTGAAAACACGTTGACACGGCGCACATAACACCGATGAATCTGACGGCACAAGTGAACGTAGAAGCGGGACAGCGGTCACTAAAAACACAAAACGACGTCACACACACGAGACACAGATGGCGATGATCTCCGGTGCGCGAAAGTCCACGTAGCGTGTGCGTGTCCGGGGACCTGCCAAGAGGGGAAGAAGGGTGAAGGCGGGTGGAGAGGGTGGAGAGGGGATAACAGAGATGCCAATGGCTGAGGAGATGGGAGGAGGAGTAGAAGGACAGGGGAGGGGAGGCCCGGGGGAGGAGTGGGGAGAAGGGGAGGAGGGATGGAGGATGCCCAAAGGAACAGATACAGGAAGAGGGAGAGGATGAAAGTTGGTAGGAGGGGTAGATGGAGGGGAGGAGGACATCATCAGGGAGGGGGAGCTGGCGGAAGCCACCTTGGGAGAAGGTAAGGAGGGTGGAGAGATGGAGACCGGGTGGGACGTGGGAATACAGGCGCGGCAGCGGGCGGGGGTGGGAGAGGATCGGGGAGACGAGCGGGTGAGGAGGATCAAGTTTACGGGAGGTGTACAGGATCCGTATCCTTTCAAGGAAAAGGAGGAGGTGGGGGAAGGGGATGAGATCGTACAGGAGCCGCGTAGGGGAGGGGAGACGGATGCGATAGGCAAGGCGGAGAGAATGGCGTTCAAGGATTTGGAGGGATTTGTAAAAAGTAGGGGGGGGGGGCGGAGATCCAAGCCGGATGGGCATAACAAAGGATAGGGCGGATGAGGGATTTATAGGTGTGGAGAATGGTGGAGGGGTCCAGACCCCACGTACGGCCGGAGAGGAGCTTGAGGAGACTGAGTCGGGAGTGTGCCTTGGCTTGGATTGTCCGGAGGTGGCGAGTCCATGAGAGGCGACGCTCGAGGGTGACGCCAAGGTACTTAAGGGTGGGAGTGAGGGCGATAGGACGGCCATAGATGGTGATAAAGAAATCCAGGAGGTGGAAGGAAGGGGTGGTTTTGCCTACAATGATCGCCTGGGTTTTGGAGGGATTGACCTTGAGCAGCCACTGGTTGCACCAAGCGGTGAACCGGTCAAGATGGGATTGGAGAAGGTGTTGGGAGCGCTGTAGGGTGGGGGCAAGGGCAAGGAAGGCGGTGTCATCGGCAAACTGGAGAAGGTGGACGGGGGCTGACGGCGGCGGCATGTCCGCCGTGTACAAAAGGTACAGAAGGGGGGAGAGGACGGAGCCTTGGGGCACACCGGCGGAGGGGAAAAAGGTGTAGGAATCTGTGTTATGGATGGTGACATAGGAAGGACGGCGGGAGAGAAAGGAGCCGATCAGACGGACGTAGTTAATCCAGTCATAAGAAAGCTACAGATTTTTATATTTCCAGAGCCACCGTCGCCAGGAGGGGGTATATCTGATACTTCCCTCAGTGTTGAATGTCATCAGATTGAGGCTGCAATCGTAATATTTAATTGTAAGTACAGTGATGAAATATATGTGGCTGGCTTGCTAGGATGATTCTGCCCGGCGTGCGGGAGCGCACATGGTGGCTGTAGCCTGTGGCCAGAACAACTGACATTTCCGGCTTGTGGCGGGAGCTGTCTGGATTGGAGCTGACCTAACTGTGTCGCCCTCTAGGCGGTTGAATAACGGACTAATACTCCATATGTGTTGGGCGGCCTTCGTGATCGGGTGCGTTCTCCGTGGAAATGTGATAAGATTCAATATGGGCGTGTGTTTGCGCTGGACAGTTATTCACTCCCATGTAAATTGTCTGGTTGACTGCTTCTGCTTGGTATTTCCTGTCTTTATTTGGTTGAGAGAACATCGGTTGTGGTATGTGTTGTGTGCATCTAGATGGTAAAAGACATGTGAAACAGATGTTTGCTGGTTCTCTAGACATGAGAAAACCCTTAGCCAATTTTGTAAAGTACAAGGATGATTTGGAATCTTTTATATCATTGGCATCGGTATTCATTAAAAAATATGGATGGAACTACCAGTTACCTCTACTTTTTCAAGTTTTCATTTAAAGATCTTCGCAGATGAGATAAGTTTGTAGTTGCTCAGTGGTTTGCAGCATATTCCACCTTGTTGCACTGTGCTAAAATTTCGCGTTTCTAGAAATATAATTTCTGAACTATCTTCGGAACTATACTGTGCAAGAGATCAGTAGCAAACTGCTATGTGCTCGATATCGGGAACTATTGCATAAATGGTACGATATTCTGGTAAACCAAGTGAAAATACATACGCTTTTGTAATTCCAGAGTCCGGGAATGGGTGTAGAAAGCACTGTCGCAAGCAAGCAAGCAATCTGATTATGGCCGGAAACAGTAATGCCTTTGAGCCGAGGGGAACCATCCCAGTCTTTGTACACCTGTTGAGAGAGTGACTTCTGTCTGTGAAGGGTGCTCTGATCGCACATCCGGCCAGCGTGTGTGTTGGGGCAGTTGACTCGTGACCGTTGGCGGCATTGGATGATCGTCTGATCTCACGGGAAATATCTAGTGCCACAACTGTATGTAAAGTGCATGTGCTTATGTTTCTTTGGGGTCTGACTATCTTCGTGGTATATGTACGAGAGTCTGGTGGTCGATAGCTATAAGCAGGACGCAGAAGTGATGATTTTGTATGTTGCAGGATATGAATTGTGTTTACTACATCGAGAGGGTACGTTTTGATATAGCTGGGTAGGAGGTTGAAAAGGTAAAGGTTTCATGATCTGCAGACCACTTTTGCAGCGTTTAACTGTCACTGCAGTATGACTGCTGCATGTTTTTTTCGGTCTGTACAAAATAGTTTTCTCGCTGAAAGTCTCATCTGCAGGAAATGGCGGACAGTGCTCTCACACTGGCAGCAGGACCAGTTTGGCGGATAAATTCAGTAAGGGCCAATCAGAACGCTCCATTCACAGGACGTCCTTTGTGTGTGGCATAGGAGCCTCTGCAGACTGTTTCGAAGGTAAGGTATCTATGGGACATTCTGAGAGACACTTGATGTCTTCTTTGTTTGAGTGTTCAGAGACAAGTCCTAGCAGACTTTTCTCCTCTGGCGGGATGCTGTCCCTCATCCACCATTGTGGTTTGGAGCATCTCCAGACCACCAGCAGTAGAACATCGAAAATTGACCAAAAATTCCAGCTGTATTTCTCGTCTGTAGAACAGTGCTTCTAATTCTGTTTGGCAATTGTTTGATTTTCCCGTCTGCGCTTAGATACCAATGTGTGCTTTGAGAAGTGAGGAAAATTTATTCCAGCAGCAGCAGCAAATATAAAACTCAGCCCACTCACTGTTTCAGAAAAGTGATGAACACCACAGCAGCTGTGGGACTCAGAAATGTTTCTCTCTCTCTCTCTCTCTCTCTCTCTCTCTCTCTCTGGCAGTGCCTTCAAACAAGCAGCTATAACTCTAAAAGTGGTGAACGTCCTGTTTAGATTTTCAGAGATATTTATTTCGACTTCCAAATATCGTCGCTATGGCGTGCAAAATTAGATATTGCAGCTGATACCGTGTTTGGGATCTGTTTCCCACAAAAAGGTGTGAAGTGTCTCAGTGACGTTTCACAAGTGTGCAGTGACCTTTTTTTGAGTCCATGTTCGAGCGTAGCAGAGATCTTTTTTGAAAATGTGTATTTACAGACATATTCAGATGGATTTAGCAACTCCTGAAGAAACCCATGCACAACGACAAGGGTATTTCCCACAAAAGCGCGTGAAGTGTCTCTGGGATGGTTTCACAAGTGCGTCGCGATCTTTTTAGAGTCTGTGTTCAAGTATGACGGTGGTGGTATTCCTCTGAATAAAACGTCTAATTGTCTAAATACTCTTGCGTCATCTACAAAGCTCTCTCTCTCTCTCTCTCTCTCTCTTTGTGCAGTGGTACATTTAGTTCCTTTGACATCTTCATGTTATGGATGTAACAATATTCCACAACACCAGATGTAATAACTCCCAAAGCAGTTTGTCTTTGACGACAAAGAGTACCCATACACCAGGGATGGCAGGGAGGAAAGCTGCAGGTATTTCCAACGTGACAGGAAAAGTACGTGGCCACTTCTGTGGCTATCGCGTGGCTGTGTCGAAAGCCTGAGTGTGGCCTCTGGGGAGAGGGAGCACGTGCACCTGGATGAACGTCTTGCCTCCGGCACTTTGGAAGACTGATTGTACTTTTAACGAATGACCTACAGTTACAACATACACGTTTATCAGTACGAGTTGCGAAGTGTAACTTAGCCCCATCCCGCTGCATCTTCATTATTTCATGAAACGTGTTTGTCTTCACGAAATGTCATTGCTATCAACACATTACACAGATGCATTATTACAACTGATATATCCATTAAACTACTCCTTCTCCAGCACAGACATCATCTGTCGAACACAGTAAACTATTACATCTGTTTTCCCAGTCCAGCAGGTAGTCACAGTCTGAGTCTTTTTCCCACCATTCCTTCCAGACCGCCATCTTGGATTATGTCATGGGAGGGGAGAGGGGAAGGACTGACAGTGCTCTCTGGTGGTGGTGGTGAGTACTAGGTCAGTTGGACCCTTGATCTCATGGCGAACACACTGGACGGAGCCACTCTATAAGACAACTCAGATTGTTTAAACAGACAATACATACGTCCATCCTATCTGGCAGCCCAGCACAAACTGAGGTCTTTTTCCGCCAATTTCCAGATGGGGGAGGGGATCCCTGCACACAAAATAAAGACTTACATCTGTCCTATCCAGCAGCCCAGCACAGATTGAGTCCTTTTCCTACCAATTTCCAGGTGGGGGAGGGTGGAGAGTGGGGACATGGGAGAGGGTTAGGTTAGTGGAGTTAGCCCAATTGACCTATTTTTCCGCCAAAATTTGAACTTCCCTCCATGACGTCACTGCGACATTGCTACATCTGTGGCCGCCATGTTGGATCCGCCATCTTGAATAAATTTGGCAACAGTGTAGACTCGGGTTACACTGTCTGCTACTCTCACGCACGCACATATCTTTTGACCTGTCTCTGCTGCCTTCACTGTTCCACTGCATCCAAAGTGAATCAAATGTCATCATTGTGAGACTCTTTCCTGACAATCCTTTTTCACTGATGACCTCAGAGTTTGGTCCCATAGGAACTTATCACAAATTTTTTAATTCTTTTTCTAACTCTTAAGCAATCCTCCTCCTGAGCTATAAATACGCAAAAATCAACATGTCACTGCAAGAACAGTACCAGAACCTTAAGTAAAAACGACGACAGATAAATACACTTACAGCAAGCAAACAAAAACACCATGATCTTATGCACCAACTGACTTTTTTGAGGTAAAATTTGTCCACAGTGATAGATCGCATATTTCAATATTCCTCACGAGCAATGGTCACAGCGCTGTTGTTACTGCATAGTGTCCAGATGATTTCCCTAAGATATTTGCTGATGAAAAATAAATTATAATAATAAATCATTTTCTACTTGCCAGTTGAGTGCATAAACAAGTGCTGTAGATCATAAGCGTAAGGCGCGAATTGTCGCGATTTTCCATCCAATACAGACAACAATAACAGTAGTAGATCCCAAAGTATTAGTATAAGACTCGACGAAATGGCCTATATGGATGAAGAGATTAAAATTCTAATGATCAGTTGCCAAAACATAAACAACAAAGTGCCAAGCTTTGAAACAACCCTAGCAAGCAGTGGTGATCATATAATAATAGGCACAGAAAGCTAGCTAAACACCGAAAGGATAGTCCAAGCGAAAATGGAAATGATGCATTTGTAGCCTTAGACAAGAAACTCAAGTCAGCCAAGGTAGAAACTGGAGCTGCATACGAGATTGTTTGGGCAAGACTCAGTATAAAGAATGCATGTAGACTTCTAATTGGGTAATTCTATCGACCACCAGACTCAACCTCTGTTGCAGACGAACACTTTGGAGAACACCTCAGTTCACTGGTACAATGTTCCCCAATCATACCATGACTTTAGTCATCCAATAACCGGTGACAAGACATCTTTGAAACACTACTAAATCCTACTCTGGAAACACCCAGAGCAAATAGACCAGAAGGTTACTCATGCCATAAATATATATCAGAATATGGCCTAACATCAATAGAAGGTTGTTAAGGCTTTCGTGGCCACTTGTTGACAAACTGTCTATTGGCTTCTATCTCGGGTTCTCCGGCCGACGTTCATCTAATGATTTTTCTGACGTTTCGCCAGCACGAGTGGCTGGCATTGTCAAAGTTTTATCCCCCATTGCCGGTGGTGAACTGGAGTTTCAACAAGAAAGAGGAAAGCCTTAAGGTAAACGGATCCTGGCTTCCCGTACTGCAGCAAACGACCGTCGCAGGTAGCAAGAGGAGCACCGCACCGGAAATGACCGCGTAGAAGCCCTCGGACGTAGGCGCGCCAGGTACATATAGTCTGCGGTCGCGAGCTCGGCTCCAGTTCACCACCGGCAATGGAGGGCGAAACTTTGACAATGCCAGCCACTCGCGCTGGCGAAACGTCAGAAAAAATCATTAGATGAACGTCGGCCGAAGAACCCGAGACAGAAGCCAATAGGCAGTTTGTCAACAAGTGGCCACGAAAGCCTTAACAATTTTGTATTACGCCTCTACGGGGAGGAGATTTGCAGATTGTACCGACGCCTTGACCAACGACGGAAGAAGAAAGCGCGACTGATGTCCTCTCTCGCCTTTCTGTCACAGTGCCGAGATGAATGTGCTACACCGAAGTTCTTGAGATGTAAGCGCCTATTCACCACCGCCCAAGCACATCGTATCTACGACAGAATGGAACGAGCTTTTCTTCGTGAGCAAATACATACTACACGGAGAGACTTGGCAAGAACGGATCAGGAACTTCTGGACATTTTCTATCAACTAAGTAGCAGAATGCATCGAGACGACTGGGACAAGATCGACAGCATCACTCACAGGAGCATGCAGAACGAACTCGAGCGCTGCACCGAGCGGCAGAAGAAAAAGTTTGAAAGATTTGAAAGATGCCGGAAGCAGACCGTCAAGGCGATTCCCGACATGTCACACACAGTGGTCAACCTCACTGAACGACAATTGATCGAAGAGGAAGTGTCTGTTCTTTAAAAAGGAGGGAATTTCGCTGTCATCCCGAGAACTATACCTATGGAGGACATCATTGCCAACACCGAAGCATCCATTCGGCCCCTTTCTTGTGAAAAGGCAGAGGAAATACGCACTGAAACAGCCAGGATACTGCGCCGAGCAAAACCACCAGCTTGCAACCTGAAGAAAGAAGAGGTACAAGCCATTAAGAATCTCAACGCCGACAAGAGTATATTGGTACTGCCTGCCGATAAGGGGAATGCGACCGTCGTAATGAAGACCGAAGATTATGGCTCAAATGGCTCTGAGCACTACGCGACATAACGTCTGAGGTCATCAGTCGCCTAGAACTTAGAACTAATTAAACCTAACTAACCTAAGGACAGCACACACATCCATGCCCGAGGCAGGATTCGAACCTGCGACCGGAGAGGTCGCTCGGCTCCAGACTGTAGCGCCTAGAACCGCACGGCCACTTCGGCCGGCCGAAGATTATGAACAAAAGATCCGAGACCTATTAGATCCGACGACGTACCGAAAACTAAGCGCAGAACCGACGCAACGTATCAGTAGGAATACGAATCGATTATCCATTAGAACAACGTTCCACTGAGACCGATCGTTAGCGCTCCTGGCTCACCAACGTAAAAACTGGCAAAACACTTGGCCTATCTGCTCCAGCCACACGTGGGGAAGACCGACACATACATTAAGGACTCAGGACATTTCATTGAGAATCTGAAGAAACTGAAACTTGCACCAAACGACATCCTGGTCAGCTTTGACGTTGTTTCGTTATTTACGAAAGTGCCACTCAGTGACGCTCTGGAGCACATCGGTTCCAGGTTCCCGCAAGACATCAAAAAGCTCTTCCATGCATGTCTCACCACGAGCTATTTCAAGTGGAATGGCGATTTCTACGAACAGCTGGGAGGCGTCGCCATGGGTAGTCCTCTCAGTCCAGTGGTGGCCAACGTCTTCATGGAACAATTCGAAGCACAGGCACTGGACTCGGCGACTTGCAAACCTAAGGTGTGGTACAGGTAGGTCGATGATACTTTCGTGGTGTGGAGCCATGGTGAAGGACAGCTCGATGACTTCCTAAGACACTTGAACAGCCTCCATGCCAACATAACATTTACCATGGAAGTAGAAAAGGACGAGAAACTGCCATTTCTAGATGTGCTAGTCACAAGGGACGGTGAAAACCTGGGACACAGCGTGTATCGAAAACCGACACAAACGGACCGATACCTGCACAAACTGTCGAACCACCACCCGAGCCAGAAAAGGGGCATCATTAGTACGCTCGTAACGAGAGCAGGACGAATATGTGAGCCGCAACACCTCAAACGAGAAATGCAACACCTGGAAACTGTTCCGAGGAGCAATGGGTACTCCACAAATTACATTAGAAGTGTAACAGAGCCAAACACTCGGCGAAGTAAGGAACCAGAAAAAGAAATGTCGGGAACGTCCTTTCTACCATACATTCCCAGAGTGACGGACAGAATCGGCCGTATATTGCGCAAACATGGCGTAAAGACGATTTTCAAACCGACAAGGAAGATCAAAGAGTGTCTTAGATCGGTGAAGGAGAAAAGAGACCCACTGGCAATGTCGGGAATACACCGTATACCATGCACATGCGGAAAAGTTTATGTCGGAATGACTAGACGATCAATTAACACCAGGATCAAAGAGCATAAGCGACATTGCAGGTTGGGGCAGGTGGAGAAATCGGCCGTGGCAGAGCACGCACTGAAAGAGACCGACCACGTAATAAAATTCGCCGATACGGAAGTTCTGGCTGTAGAGAAGCACTATCACATGCGCTTGTTCAGAGAAGCTGTATAAATACAAAAACACGCGAACAGTTTCAACGAGAAAGAGGAAAGCCTTAAGGTAAACGGATCCTGGCTTCCCGTACTGCAGCAAACGACCGTCGCAGGTAGCAAGAGGAGAACCGCACCGGAAATGACCGCGGAGAAGTCCTCGGACGTTGGCGCGCCAGGTACATATAGTCTGCGGCCGCGAGCTCGGCTCCAGTTCACCACCGGCAATGGAGGGCGAAACTTTGATAATGCCAGCCACTCGCACTGGCGAAACGTCAGAAAAATCACTAGATGAACGTCGGCCGAAGGACCCGAGACAGAAGCCAATAGGCAGTTTGTCATCAATAGAAGGACCTGACCACTTTGAAACTGGTATGTGAACTTCAGGCAGCTGCGACAATAGTGATTACCAAAGTGCAAAAGGCAACAAAAAGGAGTGGGAAGATATATATATTCAGCAAGTTAGATAAACAGGTAATTATGTCATATCTGAAAGTGGAATTCAAAACAAGTATAAAAGAATAGTTGTCCATTCTGCAGATAGCTATGTTTCTAGCAGGACGCTTTATGATGAGAGGGATTCTTTATGGTATATGGTATGTCACTTTAATGTGATCACCTTTCAAAGATGAGAATAACCACATTTTACTGTGCAAGACATGCAGAAAGAGAGTCAATGAGATTCTGAAGGTACTGACTGGTAGGGACGTGGAGCCATGCTGACTCCAGTACTGTGGCCAGCTGCACTAGGTTTCTCATTTGAGCGTCCATGGTGCGAATAGCCCAATCATGGTGATCCCACAGATTCTCAGTTGGGTTTCAATCCGGGGCGTTTGGTGGCCATGGGAGTACAGTAAAGTCATGATGGTGCTCTTTGAATCAGGCACGTACACTGTGAACTATGTGCTCGTTGCATTGTCCTGCTGGTAGGTGCAATTCTACCAAGGAAAAAAAGCAAAGCACTCCGTCTTCAGGCCACAAGTGGCCCATCGGGACCATCCGACCGCCGTGTCAACCACAGTTGAGGATGCGGATAGGAGGGGCGTGTGGTCAGCACACCGCTCTCCCGGTCGTTACGACGGTTTTCTTTGAGCGGAGCCGCTACTATTCGGTCGAGTAGCTCCTCAATTGGCACCACGAGGCTTAGTGCACCCCGAAAAATCCCAACAACGCATGGCGGCCTGGATGGTCACCCATCCAAGTGCCGGCCACACCCGACAGTGCTTAACTTCGGTGATCTCACGGGAACCGATGTTTCCACTGCGGCAAGGCCATTGCTCGTACCAAGAAAAAAGAAACTGCATGTATGGGTGGACATGGTGTCCAAGGATAGATGCATACTTGTGTTGATCCATTGTGCCTTCCAGAATGATGATATCACCCAGGGAATACAACGAAAACATTCCCCAGAACTCAGCATTCCATCCTCCTGCTTGGACCCTTCCGACGAAATGTACGGGGTGTCTACTTTCAGACGCTTCACGACCTACACGCTCCGTCGAAGGATAGAACATGATGTATCTGAAAAGATTACGAGTCACCTCTCACTGGACGTCCAGCTGCGGGATTGGCGAGCAAATTCAAGGCTTCATCGTCGATGAAGAGGAGTCAGTACGGGTGCGTGAACCAGACGCCTGCTGTGGAGGCCCATACGCAAGCAACGTTTGCTGAACAATTGTTGAGGAGGCACTTGGTTCATCTGTGCAACCAGTTGCTTAACAGTCGCACTTCTGTTCGCCCGTACACACCTCTGCAGCCGCTGTTATGGATGGCCTGTGGTGCATCACAGTTGGCTCGGCGCCAATTTTGGATAATACCATTGTCGCATACATGGTATACTTAAACCACAGCGGCACGCAAATAGTTTACAAACTTTGCTTTTCGAAAATGTTTCCGCGCCTGAGCCGAAAGTCAATTATCATGGTCTTTTGGACGTCAGATAAATCGCTCCATTTCCGCATTGCAACAACAACTGCATTCCTATAACGTACTTTATGTAGCCATATGAGTTTTATAATTAATTTTAGCCCATGAGGCGTAAACTGTCACTGTTACGTGCTATAGTAATTTTAAACATCTAACACATTACAGACACGAGAAAAAGTAAGAATTGTAATTTTACATGGTTTTACTCATAATAATTTCATGTTACTACTTAGTTACTACACAACATAAATATTACAAAAAATGTCGTCAAAACTGTAAACTTCAGGCGCAGCTCATAGAGGGCGCCATACTCAAAACCGATGTGTACTGTTGTAATGTCTCTTGCAGCGGCCTCTCCGCGATATTTTCGGAAATTTTATAAATTATATAACTCAGTACGTATCTCGAAATATCTCTTCATATCTTACCGATTCCTAAACTTTAATATACGATGATTATCAATGCAAAGTAGTTTCAAGCTCTATTATTCCTTGGAGCGTCCATTTACTCCATGGAATAGCTTCTCTGCTATCTGTTTTCTCTTATGAAAAGAATGAGGCAATGCTTGCCGATTAGCCGTGAAAGAAGGAGGATGTATATGTATGTATTGTTGAGCTAGCCGCCATCTTGATGAGATTCTGTATGAGAAGGAATTTAATACATGAACTAAGCTAAAGTAAGTGTGTTCGCGTATTATTTAACTGATTATTATTGACAGTGTCTGCTTACTACGCTGTGTTGCACGGGATCAGTGGGGAGCGTCTGATTTACACTGGACGAACCTGCCGTTTTGTGTGCTCAAGATATCCAGTCACTTCAAATAAATAGGCTAACACGGTCTTACCAGCAGATCTCCGGTCTTCCCCATGTGATCACCGAAAGTTAATAATTATTACAAATGTTTTCAGGAGATCGACTGGCAATTTTCGTCGCTCCGAGACTTCGAAATTGCTTCACTGCCTTATGGAATTTAAGTTAAGCTCAATTTAATCAGGATAGAACAGTATTGAACTGTGTGAATGTGATAAGCCTGCTTTGTGAATGAAAATTCCCTTAACATACGCATGTTCTTACTAACCTGATAAGTGAAGCTAAATCAGGTCGGTGTGAGAGAGTTTTTTAAATTTTTTAGGTCCCACAAAAAAATATTAAACTGTGAAACCAACATATAATTTTACGACAGTAATGGCTGAACTGTGTAAGCATTCACTTGAGCACGAACAACTACTACGATTCCGCACTGGTATGTAATGTTAACATTAAAAGACAACGATGTGATGGACTTATAACTTTTGTAAATCACATTGTAATATATACTCTTGTATTTGTTTTAGCATTGATAATGACCTGACACAGGTCGAAATCTGATCTGCGTTGTGACTATAAATCTCATATTAAAGCAACTTAATCCTACGACTGATCGCTGCTCTATCTAACCCAACAACTGCATTGTTTTTCCGTGTCCCCCAGTTTGATTCATATACTCTCCACAGCTAGTGCCGCCTGTGAATTGTTAATTATTGGACGCTGACGTAGAACATAGGCGGCGGTCACATTAATGTGACTGGACCATGCAGAAACTTCTTTGATACACCGAGCACTGCAAATACGTATAAAACAAAGAATAAGCCTATCTATAAAGAGATGCTGAACAAAACGCATTTGGCTATCAAGAGGACAGAGAGGACAATGCGTCAGATGTTTAATGACTACCATAGCAGAATCTTATCGAAAGAACTCTCAAAAACCCAAAGAAATTCTGGTAATGAAACCAATCTAGCCATTGTAGACTCATGGTTGACGCAGCAAGTAAAAATGTGGATTTCAGAGCAAAATCAGAAATGCTGAAGTGCGTTTTCAAATGTTCATTTACTAACGAAGATACAGAAAAACTGTCCTGTGAGGGCTACACCACACAGTAATATCGGTGTTTCGGCTTGGGTCGATACCCAGTACCTCAGAATGACTGTTAATCTGTAAATGTACTATATCACGTATTCCATATGCACTGTTGCAACAATAAATCTTGAGTAAATTGGAAACCTCTAAAAGACTGTACGATTTTTTTCTGGTATTGTGTAACATCAGTGAGATACAATTGATGCCGGCTGAAGTGGCCGAGCGGTTCTAGGCGCTACAGTCTGGAACCGCACGACCGCTACGGTCGCAAGTTCGAATCCTGCGTCGGGCATGAATGTGTGTCATGTCCTTAGGTTAGTTAGGTTTAAGTAGTTCTAAGTTCTAGAGGGCTGATGACCTCAGCAGTTAAGTCCCATAGTGCTCAGAGCCATTTGAACCATTTTTGAACACAATTGATATTCGTCTACTCTTGCGAGCACCTGGATTTAAGAATTTACATGAAACGGAATGCTTACATAGGCTCAGTCGTAGGTAAGGCAGACAGGAGACTGTTCATTGTCAGGATACTGGGAAAATGCAGTTCGTCTCATATTAGAAAATAGTTCTGGTATGGGGGGCCCATATCAACTATAGAGATTGGACAAAAATACGGAAACACCGCGAAAATGCATGTTCGAACAGAAATGCAGATGCTAGTCAACACTGCAGTTTGTCCTGTTCTATTTGACCACGATCGTCACCTGTGCAATGTCCTCGCATGTTGCAAGTGTTAGTCTCGGTCGCCGGCCGGGGTGGCCGAGCGGTTCTAGGCGCTACAGTCTGGAACCGCGTGACCGCTACGGTTGCAGGTTCGAATCCTGCCTCGGGCATGGACGTGTGTGATGTCCTTAGGTTAGTTAGGTTTACCTAGTTCTAAGTTCTAGAGGACTGATGACCTCAGAAGTTAAGTCCCATAGTGCTCAGAGCCATTTGAACCATTCCAGTCTTGGTCAGACCGGTGTTCCGTAAAGTTATGTTGTGACTAAGTGAATTCCATCGCTGTCAAATTGTTGGTGCTTGCATAGTGGCTGCTTCCATAATCAAAGTAGCCCAAATGTTTGGTGTCTTGAAGAGGAGCCATATCGAAGATTGATAGTGCATACAGGGAAAGCTCGAGTACGTCACCCACTATGTCACAAGGTGGACGGAAGTGTATGTTCTGTTATCGTAACAGACGAACATTGTGATGGAAAAGAAGAGAACGATAGCTGCAAAAGTCGCCGCAGAACTGAATGTCTCACTCACGAACCATGTCAATACCAACACAATATGAGAGAAACTGCTTAAGTAACGAACTGCAGGGCCAGCTGGAACTTCAAAATCACTCATCAATGATAAAATGCCCTTAGCAGCAAAATAAGGAGTCGAAGCAAAAAATGTGGAGTATGGAGCAATAGAAGAACGTTATTTGTCCATATGAGTCTTGTTTCATACTGTTTCCAACTTTTATCTGAGTTTAGGCTCCAAGAGTGAAACACAGTTAGGGTTGGGTGATGATTTGACCAGCCATATCGCAATATTCCATGGGCTCCATGCCTAGTCTGCAAGATCGCATTACTGACAAGGATTATGTGACCATGAGGTGACCATGTGATTCATCCCATGGTACAATGTTTGTTTCCAATGGTGTCGCTGCGTTCCAAGACGACAGGGCCACTGTTCACACAGCTCATATCTTCCAGGACTGTATTTATGAGCACTGGGATGAATTGTCGCAACCCTCCTGGCCACCACAGTTACCATATCTGAATATAATAGAGCCTTTGCGGTCTATTTTGGAGAGAAGGGTGTGATATCACTATCCACCTTCATCATAGTTATCTCAACTTGCCATTATTTTGAAGGAAGAACGGTAGCGATTCTACTGAAAGCCGTGCGAGATATGTGTCTATCCACTCCACGACTGAAGGTGTTTTGAATGACAACAGTTGCCTACATCGTATTGGGCATGGTAAAGTGTTAGGCTTAGGGGTTTCCATATTACTGCCCACCGCCTATGGGACCAACAGGAGACATCGAACGTATACAAATGTCACGGAATTGTTGAAGAACGTGAACTGACAGACACTTGATGAGATGCCATTTATGTCACGAAAGGCCACTTACAAACTCTCTAGAACCAGTATTAAATGAAGACTTTAGAGATATTTTTCATTACCCTGTGTACAGTTGCCATAGAGACAATGAAGATAGGATTGGACTAATTACAACTCGCACAGAAGCTATTAAGCAGTCATTAATCCCGCACTCCATACGCGCCTGGAAAGGGAAGAATTTTTAAAATGGTATCATGCAAAGTCATGGTTTGAATAGTATGTTACGTTGTTAAAGTTCACTAATTATTAGTATGACATTAAGATGTCCAATATGTTGTCACTTTTATGCAGATTTCTACGTGATATGGAAGAAATGGAAACGATGTATCTTTCCCTAAGTGCCAGCACTCCTCTGCTGACAAGAGCTCTCAAGTTCGTGGGATTTATACATGGGAATGGTGTAGTCATACCAAAAGACTAATTATCAGGGTCTACCCGCTAGGATCGTGTGAAAATCTAGGCATACATCTACATGATGTCATTCACAATTAAGTGCCTGACTGAGGGTTCGTCGAATCACCGTCAAGCTATTTCTGTACCGTTCCACTCTCGAACAGCACTCGGGAAAAACGAACACTTAAAACTTCCTGTGCGAGCTCTGATTTCTCTTACTCTATTATGAATGATCATCCCTCCCTACGTAGGTGGCGCCAACAAAATACTTTCATATCCTGAGAAAAATTTGGTGATTAGAATTTCGTGAGAAGATCCTGCCGCAATGAAAAGCGCCTTTGTTTTGATGATTGCCACCCAAATTCGCGTATCATATCCATGGCACTCTTTCCCCCCGTTTCGCGATGACACAAAACGGACCGCTTCTCTGAATTTTCTGATGTCCTCCGTCAATCCTATCTGATTCGCATCCCCCACCGCACAGCAATAGACCTATTCCACAGGAGGACGGACAAGCGTCGTGTAATCACTAATCAGTCTCTTTAGTAGCCCTGTTGCATTTTATAAGTGTTCTGCTAACAAATCGCAGTGTTTCGTTTGCTTTTCCCTCATCATTATCTATGTGATCGTTCTAATTTATGTTATTCTTAATCGTAATCTCTAAATTTTAGCTGATTTATCGTTTAACCGAAATTTAGCGGATTCCGTTTAGTACTCATTTGTACGACTTCACACGTTTCATTACTTGGAGGCAATTGTCACTTGTCGTTCGATACAGATATGTTGCCTAAATTGTCTATGATCATATTATGACTTTACAAAATCGTGGATGTAGATCAAGAACAGCAGACGGCCTGTAACGCTTCCTTGTGGAACGCCATATATTACTTCTGTTTTACTCGATGAGTTTCCATCAACTAAAGAGAGTGCTTACACTACGCTTGACTGCCTCTCTTCTTGAGCATCGTTGTGCGGTGTAGGATCCGTGTCAGACAGGATTGATGGAGGACATCGGAAAAGTTCAGAGAAGGGCAGCTCGTTTTGTATTATCGCGAAATGGGTGAGAGAGTGCCACGTATATGATATGTGAATTGTGGTGGCAATCATTAAAACAAAGACCTTTTCGTTGCGGCAGGGTTTTCTCATTACATTCCAGTCACCCACTTCCTCCTCAGAGCTTGGAAATATTTTGTTGGCGCCCACCTACATGGGGTTGGAACGGTCATCACAATAAAATAAGAGACATCAAAGCTCGCTCGAAAGATACAAGCGTTCGTTTTCCTGCGCGCTGTTCGAGAATGGAACGGAAAAGAAATAACCTGAAGGTAGTTCAGGAGCTACGGCCGCTACGGTCGCAGGTTCGAATCCTGTCTCGGGCATGGATGTGTGTGATGTCCTTAGGTTAGTTAGGTTTAAGTAGTTCTAAGTTCTAGAGGGCTGATGACCTCAGATGTTGAGTCTCATAGTGCTCAGAGTCATTTGAACGATTTGAAGGTAGTTCGATGAACCCTATGGCATGCACTTAGTTCTGAATTGCTAAGTAGTCAGGTAGATGTAGAACGACAATCAACTACTTTATTGGGTGAGGTTTTCTTAGTGTGTACGGGTAGCAGGGAACCAACAAAGTGACACTGATTGAGGTTCACCATCGAAGTGTTGGTTGGCGATGGGTTGGCCTTGGGACCCCTCCTAGTGTGGACACTGGGGCGAACGTTCGTTGTTTTAATAGTTATTTTACTGTGTTTGTTGAATGAGTGTACGTTTATTGTACAGGTTTCCCGCATACGTAATCAGAAATATATATGTTATGGTCTACAGTCACAATTCTTTTTTTCCCACATGTCTGTGAGAAAAACAAAAAATTGTGTCTGAAGACTAGAATACATATTTTTTAATAGTACACGAAATTTTACATTCTGAAAAATTGTAGTCTCTCTGTAGCAAGTAAATGTTCAAATAAAACTGAATTCCAGGGTTCAAAATTGCCCTCATAGATACAAAAAGAAAGTCTCCAAAATTGTTATTCAGTAACTGATTCTAAATTTTTCTTTGTCATATCTTAGAACACATTAGATTTCAACTAACTTTTTAAGTACCTTATTGCAAAAATAGAAATATTCTCAACACAGTAGCCCTGGAGTTCTACCTGTGAATAGCCATGTTGTTCACTAGCAGAACTGTGAAGACTGGATAATATAAAATCGTCGTCTTTTGCGTGTGTTTCTTGATCAGGGTCCCCCTGAATAGGTCAGGCGTGCACTACACGCCGGAAGCGGCTACAAGGGTAGCGGAGTACGTGTGGAGTGCACATGGGGGTTTTTTAGGTTAGAGAATCCCCTCCCTAGGCCCGACAAGACGCCTCCTGAGACGCGGCAAGATAGGAGTAGGCAAAATGCAACAGGGAATAACAATATTAATGTGCTAATAGTAAACTGCAGGAGCGTCTATAGAAAGGTCCCAGAACTGCTCTCATTAATAAACGATCACAACGCCCATATAGTACTAGGGACAGAAAGTTGGCTGAAACCAGACGTAAACAGTAACGAAATCCTAAACTCAGATCGGAATGTATACCGCAGAGACAGGCTGAATAGTGAAGGGGGAGGCGTGTTTATAGCGGTAAGAAGTGCAATAGTATCGAAGGAAATTGACGGAGATCCGAAATGTGAAATGATTTGGGTGAAGGTCGCGGTTAAAGCAGGCTCAGACATGGTAATTGGATGTCTCTATAGGCCCCCTGGCTCAGCAGCTGCTGTGGCTGAGCACCTGAAGGATAATTTGGAAAATATTTCGAGTAGATTTCCCCACCATGTTATAGTTCTGGGTGGAGATTTTAATTTGCCGGATATAGACTGGGAGACTCAGACGTTCATAACGGGTGGCAGGGACAAAGAATCCAGTGAAATTTTTTTAAGTGCTTTATCTGAAAACTAGCTTGAGCAGTTAAACAGAGAACCGACTCGAGGCGATAACATATTAGACCTTCTGGTGACAAACAGACCCGAACAGGGAATCAGCGATCATAAAGCGGTTACGGCATCGATGATTTCAGCCGTAAATAGGAATATTAAAAAGGCTAGGAAGATTTTTCTGTTTAGAAAAAGTGACAAAAAGCAGATTTCAGAGTACCTGTTGGCTCAACACAAAAGTTTTGTCTCAAGTACTGATAGTGTTGAGGATCAGTGGACAAAGTTCAAAACCATCGTACAATATGCGTTAGATGAGTATGTGCCAAGCAAGATCGTAAGAGATGGAAAAGAGCCACCGTGGTTCAACAACCGAGTTAGAAAACTGCTGCGGAAGCAAAGGGAACTTCACAGCAAACATAAACATAGCCAAAGCCTTGCAGACAAACAAAAATTACGCGAAGCGAAATGTAGTGTGAAGAGAGCTATGCGAGAGGCGTTCAATGAATTCGAAAGGAAAGTTCTATGTACTGACTTGGCAGAAAATCCTAAGAAATTTTGGTCTTATGTCAAAGCGGTAGGTGGATCAAAACAAAATGTCCAGACACTCTGTGACCAAAATGGTACTGAAACAGAGGATGACAGACTAAAGGCCGAAATACTAAATGTCTTTTTCCAAAGTTGTTTCACAGAGGAAGATTGCACTGTAGTTCCTTCTCTAGATTGTCGCACAGATGACAAAATGGTAGATATCGAAATAGACGACAGAGGGATAGAGAAACAATTAAAATCGCTCAAAAGAGGAAAGGCCTCTGGACCTGATGGGATACCAGTTCAATTTTACACAGAGTACGCGAAGGAACTTGCCCCCCTTCTTGCAGCGGTGTACCGTAGGTCTCTAGAAGAGTGTAGCGTTCCAAAGGATTGGAAAAGGGCACAGGTCATCCCCGTTTTCAAGAAGGGACGTCGAACAGATGTGCAGAACTATAGACCTATATCTCTAACGTCGATCAGTTGTAGAATTTTGGAACACGTATTGTGTTCGAGTATAATGACTTTTCTGGAGACTAGAAATCTACTCTGTAGGAATCAGCATGGGTTTCGAAAAAGACGGTCATATGAAACCCAGCTCGCGCTATTCGTCCACGAGACTCAGAGGGCCATAGACACGGGTTCACAGGTAGATGCCGTGTTTCTTGACTTCCGCAAGGCGTTCGATACAATTCCCCACAGTCGTTTATTGAACAAAGTAAGAGCATATGGACTATCAGACCAATTGTGTGATTGGATTGAGGAGTTCCTAGATAACAGGACGCAGCATGTTATTCTCAATGGAGAGAAGTCTTCCGAAGTAAGAGTAATTTCAGGTGTGCCGCAGGGGAGTGTCATAGGACCGTTGCTATTCACAATATACATAAATGACCTGGTGGATGACATCGGAAGTTCACTGAGGCTTTTTGCAGATGATGCTGTGGTGTATCGAGAGGTTGTAACAATGGAAAATTGTACTGAAATGCAGGAGGATCTGCAGCGAATTGACGCATGGTGCAGGGAATGGCAACTGAATCTCAATGTAGACAAGTGTAATGTGCTGCGAATACACAGAAAGATAGATCCTTTATCATTTAGCTACAAAATAGCAGGTCAGCAACTGGAAGCAGTTAATTCCATAAATTATCTGGGAGTACGCATTAGGAGTGATTTAAAATGGAATGATCATACAATGTTGATTGTCGGTAAAGCAGATGCCAGACTGAGATTCATTGGAAGAATCCTAAGGAAATGCAGTCTGAAAACAAAGGAAGTAGGTTACAGCACGCTTGTTCGCCCACTGCTTGAATACTGCTCAGCAGTGTGGGATCCGTACCAGATAGGGTTGATACAAGACATAGAGAAGATCCAACGGAGAGCAGCGCGCTTCGTTACAGGATCATTTAGTAATCGCGAAAGCGTTACGGAGATGATAGATAAACTCCAGTGGAAGACTCTGCAGGAGAGACGCTCAGTAGCTCGGTACGGGCTTTTGTCTAAGTTTCGAGAACATACCTTCACCGAAGAGTCAAGCAGTATATTGCTCCCTCCTACGTATATCTCGCGAAGAGACCATGAGGATAAAATCAGAGAGATTAGAGCCCACACAGAGGCATACCGACAATCCTTCTTTCCACGAACAATACGAGACTGGAATAGAAGGGAGAACCGATAGAGGTATTGAAGGTACCCTCCGCCACACACCGTCAGGTGGCTTGCGGAGTATGGATGTAGATGTAGATATATATCACTGACATCTCCCTCCATCCACTGGCTAGCATTTCCATCTAACTTAGGATCGTTAAAAGAGATGAGTTTCTGCGAAACATAGCGTACAGTACTGAAGAAAACAGGTACTTTGCTCAAGAGCTACGGTCAACGAGAACCCTCCCCCCCCCCCCCCCCCCCCGCCGCCGCCCACCCGACAGGTGTAAACTACAAACAAAACAAAGTAGATGGTGATCCAACTGAAAGCAAAACACTATAGTATTAGGCATTTAAGGAGTGTAGGGGGTGTACGGGATCTTCGAGAGCCAGTTCGAAAATTTTTGTGCGGTCTGAGAGACCACACCTCGTGAGTTAAGGGTTAACTCTATGACTATAGCTCACATCGCTTCCGCACATAAAGGCGGAGCAATGGAGGAATGAGAACTGCGCATGAGTGCCAGCAGAGAGTGGGCAAACAAAGTCCAAGTTGTCAAACTGTGTTGCTGCGGACAAGTCAGGCTTAATTACCTACAGTACATCGTAATATATGTACAAATCTATGAGGGGAATAGTAAATATTAAAACCGATTTCGATCAGTCGTCATGAGAGAAATATTAATTCACATCTTGAAGATGTTGCATCCACTGCTCCACAGATTTACTCTGCTTGACGTCGGGAGGCGAGAACAGCTGACACACCTTTGTGAAGGTGTGAAGTACAATTATTTCAAAATTACAATTGTCTAACGACAAGATCATTGAAACTGCTTGCAATAATTATCATTTATTGGGATTTGAACTGTATTATAAGAAAAAAATGTAATAGACAACAAAATTAACTTCAAGCACAAACCGAAATCATTGTATTTGCTTGACAATGACTTCTACTCAATAGAGTTTTTAAAAATGTCTATAGGGTGTTTATGTTCATGTGTTTGACTGTAGTTAAGAGTAATCACTGCGGGTAAAAAAGAATTAGTGGTAGAAAAGACTAATGAAAAGACTATCATAAAATGGTCAGTAAGTTGTCATATTTTTCGCTGTTAATGGGCATTATGGGTGTAAACTAACTCGTTCGACATTACAGTTAGGGACCGTATTTATAATCCATCGCACAAGCAAACAATTAACCATCATCTGCAAATAACTCCAGGGAATGATGATCGATAACATCGAAAACCACCGATATCTCGCCCAGTAACAGTTACTGTCATTTTAGGGCCTTATCCAGTTCGTGCCTTAAAAATGACAGCGTTTACATGTGGAAATATCGGACTTTTGACTAATTTATCCAGCTGCATTCTCGCCTTTTGTTAGAGCTTGTAACATTGTGGGAGAAGCTTAACTTCTCCTTGAGCAATGTGTGGAATATTATAGTTGGCAAAATTTGAAGAATACAAAGTCCTAATCAAGAAGGCTACGAAGTTCTCGTTATTATGTATGCAACTGGTATGTTGACAAACCCATTTTTTAAGCCATGAGTCTTTAAAACTAAGAAATATTATTACTTTGTTCCAAAGTCTACATCGTAATACCACTGTCACTTCTATATGAGTCTATTTCAGTACAATCTGTAAATTTATGTGATAGGTTCAAGGCTTACATCCATCATCACTTCCCTGTCAAACTATTCATTCTTAAGCTTTTCAGCATGCCGCACAGACTGTCCCCACGCTACAGGTGGGATGTTATCTATAGTCTCATGCACAAGCAGTTCAGTGAATGTTTTCTTGAATGTTTTTATTTTTTCTACTATATAGCCTTCTCCTTTGCCCAAAGCCCATAGGGCTACACTGATGGTGACACGTAGGTAAATGCAAAACTGTGTGACCCCATTTACGTGCAAAGGAGTCAAGTTTGTTCGTACTGCCACGTGACTTTTATACAAGCTGCAGGAGATCGGCATGACACTGGTTTATACTGTTATTAATATTTCTATTTTTAAGCTGGGAAAAAATACCCGATTTTGTGGTATTTATACTTGGTGTTTTCTCTGTAACAGTTGAATTACAACTGGCAATGACCGACTTTAAAGCAAAGTATGACAATAATTGTGCATCATGTCACGAGAATTGTGAATCACGTCTCGAAACTGTCAGCGTTCATTTCCGATTGGTAGTCACTGCCGTTTTTCTTACATGTAAATACAAATTCACTCTCAGAAACAAAACCAGAAGAAGAGTCAGCATGCAGAATAATTATCTGAGAACCTATTCCTACAAAAATTTTAAAACTGCGAGTACCATCACTCATTTTCCAGAAAATCTCTCTGGAATGATTCTAATTGGCCTATGTTTCATCAAGGCAATACACTATTGAACTACCTCCTTCTCTTGTATCGTGAATATTTATATGGGATGTAGTTCGTACTGCACCTATGTCACTTCTCTGAACTAAAAACTCTCTTCTTAACATATCAGGATACAACAATCTTAGGGGTTATTTTTACTCATCGTAGCTGGTAATCTGTCGCAGCAGATGTCAAAATGGCTCTGAGCACTGTGGGACTCAACATCTTAGGTCATAAGTCCCCTAGAACTTAGAACTACTTAAACCTAACTAACCTAAGGACATCACACACACCCATGCCCGAGGCAGGATTCGAACCTGCGACCGTAGCAGTCCCGCGGTTCCGGACCGCAGCGCCAGAACCGCTAGACCACCGCGGCCGGCTAGCAGATGTCCTGGAACAGTAACTGTAGGTTTTTACTATGAAGTAAAAACAATATTTAATCAAGTATAGTGTTTCATTTAATATTTATTACAGTTTCAAAATAAAGGCATCTTGACAAATCTGAAATAAGTTGTAACATACTTACAATAATGATGTAAATTATGCACAACAAGCTACATACTCTGTGTCCAAAATCACACAAAGTACTGACCTCCATTGCCAACAGGACTGTAACTATTTATACTTTCTTAACAATCCCGAACAATCCTTGGCATTGTTTAGAAACATCTTTTCATTACTTAACAATTAAAATGGACATAAAACGATTAAAAATACATATCTCATTGCATACTTACTCCAGAACAGCCAGTATACTACGATATTAGTATATGTCTGTTATTTTATTCGAGAATAAATTCTCGAATAAGAAATTACAATAATACATTTACATTTTTTATTAATTACTAGAGACTCCCTTCATGGAAAATGTTCCCTTCATTTTCAGTGCTTCACATTAGTGTAATTAAGATTCCATAATTATTTTCTTTGTAACTTTTTCACAAGTACATATTTCCATACACCTCTATATCAGAAATTACTGTTTGTGGTTAAAATTTATGTGTTTAAAAAGGTTTTTATTAGACTGTTACGTTTCAAGGAACCAATGTCTAAAAAATTCTCTACATTGACAAATCACTTACCACTGAATCTAATTTTCTCCTGCATAACTGTAACACGTTTTTCTGATGTCGGGCATTCATCATTCACCTCGAGCACTTTAAAACATCGTTGTTAAAACCATCAATTTGTGTTACAGTTTTCTTGCGATTTCGATGCTTTCCAGGCGACACGAAACCAACTTTTTCTATGGTTCCTACAGCTCTGACACCTTTGTTTACAGTTCTCTTTATAGTTCTCTTGCCGACAGCACATGATTCTGGAGCCCGTTGTTGTATCTTCAAATGTCAACAGTAGGAGACCTGCTTTCAATTCACATTCGAAAAAGTTATAAATGCGGTAAATAATCGCTTTCGCCTGCTTATGAAGCACTTCACATTTATTGCTGTCACCTGTCTTTTTTTTTTCTATCGCACTTAAACATTTACAGATACACATTCACACCTATAGTGCCAGAAGAAAAAAAAGAAAACAAAAAGACACAGTTGAATGAATAATTCGGTTGTCGCGAAGTACAGCAACAGTGGAGCATGTAGGGGTGAGATTCTCGCTGTCTAGCTGTAACTCGCTGCTAGCCGCTCGGAAAGAGAATGAACATTATTGGTTGACTGTGGCTAGTGGAGGGAGATGAGCAGAATGGCTGAAAATTGTGCCGCCTTCCAACATGACGCGGACTTTAACAGCTAAGACAAAATCACTGTAAAATATGCTTTTCTGAAACATTCGATAGTCACAGTTTCTTCTTGGCGGGAGTAGCAACGTGTTACATCCTAACGAGAAATTATGACATTAAAACAATATGCCAAGTAAGAGATATTAGATTACTCCATCGCTATCTTGGCGATTACATTTGTGTATGTACTGAACGTTGATCCTCTTCGTTTGTAACGTTGACGAGAAGTGGAACCAAAGTATCGTACACACATATTAAAACTTCGATATCTACTAACTAGAGAAAATATAGATACATAAACACATGAAATAATGTTTATGAACCAACGCATAGAACACTTGCTGCTTTCCCATTGTGTGTGTGTGTGTGTGTTTTTTCTTTCGAAGTTCCAAATAACGTCACAAACAACTGTTAAGTTTTCTCCTTCAGTACATCCGACATTTTCACCGTCATAAAAGGCTGTACATCAATTTACGTTCTTATTTATGTACAATGTAGGTTTGTGGTCGTTCAGATATTTCTAAAAAAATGTTATTTTTCGAATTTAATTATCTGGCCTCTTTTGTGAAAGAATACTAATAGGAAAAATACCCAAATCCTTTGCAATGTGTCACAACAGCAAAAAAAAAAAAAAAAAAAAAAAGGGTAAAAGACACAAAAGCACCTAATGTATTATTGTACAATGAGTGAGCGCAAATGAGCATAGGGTTAATTCATATTACCTGAAGAAATACAGGAACCAGCCAAAGACGCATTTTAGGCTTTCACCCACTTGCTAGTAACGTGACTCATTTTGAACGCTGCAGCTGCCTTTTGCTCTGTAACTAGTGGGCCTTTTGACGACCTTATATACATCGCACAAACACGCTAATGCTGGCAATCCAACCACGCGGCCATGCGTTCGTTATGCATCTAGATCGACATCTACATGACGACTTTGCAACTCACTCATAAGTGCTTGGCAAAAATTTCGCCGAACCATCTTCATGCTATTTCTCTACCGTTCCACCTTCTAACAGCGCTTGGGAAAAATGAACTCTTAAATCATTCCGTACGAGCTCTGATTTCAATAGCAATCGAGCTATTACTTTTTCGCCTGAGCCACAACCTACAAGGATTCACTACACGCGGCCGTAGGATTGTCTGCAGGGCATATGCCGCTGACGTTGCATTTATTGTCAAAGACAACGACGAGATAGAAAAAGCACTCGACATAATAAGCAAATATGAACAAGTATCTGGTGCGTAACTGAATAGAAATAAGTCTGGTATAGTGAATATTGGAAGCGGATTAGGAGTTCCCATTGATGGACCAATAAAGGAAACTGTCACCATGACATGTCTTGGGGTGGAGTATACAAGGAATATTCGGCAGACAACCGCAGTTAATTACAGAAGAATCCTCAACACCATCCGTGCCTGTACACGTCAGCACAATCTCCGTACTCTTGATGAGAGACAAAGAGTGGCTCTCGTGTACATCTATTTATCCTCCAAATTAAATTGCGTGGCGCAAGCTCTTCCAATGCCGAGGGAATCAGCGAACAGGATTTTGGCTGCTTTTGGCCACTTCGTCAGCCGCGGCCACATCTTCAAAGTCAAGTAACAAACGTCACACTACCGACTGAGAACGGTGGATTGAATCTCACAGAACATGTACAATAAAGCACAAGCGTTGTCTGTAAAATATATAAACTGTGGTAGCGGTCAGTCAATAGTGTTGCCGCATTTCTGTTAAATGAAATAGCGCCAGCCGAGTTAATAGACGCAATGTATTATCTACGGCAGTTACTTATCAAAAACAACTTTATACTGGAATCGGTGAGCTCCAACATCAGCGAACGATCTTCATTAATCGGCAGAGAAATGTTCAACCGATTTCTAGACATGTACGGGACTAAGACGTTCACGGACCAAGAAGTGTATTTTCCGACAATGAAGAGTTTGCCAGTCCATTCGAAGCAAGCCACGACGAAAGTGACGCACGGGAAAAAACGAAAAATAGAAATAACACCTATTTCTTCGGATTGGAATGAAGAAGATGATGGAGATGAGCGGACCAGAATCCCATATGCAGTGAAAGTAAAGGCCGTGGAGATGGCAGAACTTCATCCAACGTGGTCATTGAAAACGTTACAAAAACATTCCGCGAGATTATTGAAAAGCAAAACCCAGTTTTCAAAGTGGAGATTCCAAATCTCAGTAGGAGGGACGCGAAATGATAAACTGGAAGTAATCAATTCGTATGTTTACGACCGGTTTATCGAGGCGAGAGACCAGAGAGCAGACCTCGTAACAACACGGATGCTCCAACAGTGGGCAATGGCTGCTGCTTTTCAATTTCTGGATGGAAATTTTGGCTTCAAAGCGTCGGAATCTTGGGTTCGTCGCTTCAAATCGATGCATCGGATATCTCAACGGCATGTAACAAAATATGTCAGCGAGAAAGACAAGAGAACTTTGGAAGAGTGTAAGTAGGCTGTTTAGGTTTTTATATTGGTAACGCCACGTAGCGCTCTGTATGAAAATCACTGGCTGTGCTGTGTGCAGTCTGTGGCTGGTTTGCATTGTTGTTGGCTATTGTAGTGTTGGACACTTGGCTGTTAACAGCGCGTAGCGTTGCGCAGTTGGAGGTGAACCGCCAGCAGTGGTGGATGTGGGGAGAGAAATGGCGGAGTTTTGAAATTTGTAAGACTGGATTTCATGAACTGCTATATATTATGACTTTTGATGACTATTAAGGTAAATACATTGTTTGTTCTCTATTAAAATCTTTCATTTGCTAACTATGCCTATCAGTAGTTAGTGCCTTCCGTAGTTTGAATCTTTTATTTAGCCGGCAGTAGTGGCGCTCGCTGTATTGCAGTAGTTCGAGTAATCAAGATTTTTATGAGGTAAGTGATCTGTAAAACGTATAGGTTAATGTTAGTCAGGGCCATTCTTTTGTAGGGATTTTTGAAAGTCAGATTGCGTTGCGCTAAAAATATTGTGTGTCAGTTTAAGCACAGTCATGTATCATTTTTCAAAGGGGACGTTTCAAGAGCTTCTAGAAATCGGCACGAAATATCAGCAGCAAACAAGCAATATAATCACGATATTCAACCCTGATTATATCATAAACACAGATCAAACAGGATGTGAATATAAAATAAGCAGCAGGCGCACTTTGTCCCACAAAGGCGAAAAAGTCACCGAAATTGCTGTGGGACAAATAACTAAATTGAGGTATTCGTATACTGCGCAATATGCAATCACATTATCTGGAAAACTGCTGCCCAAATTATTTGTTTGCCTGCTAGAAGTGACTGGAACGGTCGGCCCCCGAGTCAGAAACGACGTCGACGGATATATGGAGAAATACCAGAATGTTTACATCACATCGACAAAGTCCAGAAAACTGCATAAACAAACGTACGAAGAGTTTTTGGATGAAGTAATTCAACCATACGTGGAAAATAATCAATTCCTCTACATCGTAGACTCGTGGGGTGGGCAAACCTCCACGGACGTGCATCAAATGAAGTTCAACGATGAAGATGGCCTACCAACTTGTAATCTATCAATGATACCACCGCGATGTACACCGTTTTGTCAGCCATGCGATGTATATTTTTATCGACAAGTAAAGAATTACATTCGCCACTTCCAAAACGCTCTGTACCTATTGCAACACAACGTGGAAATCACATCCAGGGAGGACACGGTAAAAATCCATTAGCTGGTAATGACATAAATAAGGTGACAGATAACTGCAGTCATAAATTACAGTATTCAAAAAATGAGTCTTCAGCAGTAGCACAGTTTAGCACCTTCACTGTCACCTTCAACTGGTGGCAGATCAGAATGCACATTTCCTTCTTCTGCAGCCGGTTCCTCATCATCATTTCCCAGACCCAAATTAATCATTCAGTAAATCCTTGATGTGTGTTCCTTCCAGGGTAAATTACATGGACAGAAGAGCAGTCCCGAACAGCGACGTCGCAAAATACTTCGCTGCCTTGTTATTTTTGTCAGTCGGCTACTCGCCCACTTGCCACAATAGTGAAACTTTTCTGTATATAAAGAGCTGCCCAAACTTTAACAGGCAATATTTCATAAACGAGGCACCTACAATTTTAGGGTGTGATAGGTGCCTACCCACACTATAAGCAGGCGAAGTGGGAGCTCATAACTCGATGGACCTCCCAGAAGGTCCCCTCGTCAGCGAGATCAGTTTGGGAGCAGTATACCAGAATTATAAGTGGCTTGCTTGCACCAGCATCACAAAGCAACCGAGAGACAGAACACAATTAGCGTTGGATATTTTCAGCTATTTGACAAAAATTACCACTCATTTTGGTGTAGGAGGAAATGACTACCTAACCTGTGGGAAGCCTTCAGCTATGTCACGGAAGCATCTGTAACGATTACCTGACGAGTCTAATCTTACTCCAGGAAAAAATTACTCAATATGCAAAGGGATCTCATGATAAATTTAATTAATTAGTCAATCAAT
Source organism: Schistocerca cancellata (assembly GCF_023864275.1). NCBI lineage: Eukaryota > Metazoa > Arthropoda > Insecta > Orthoptera > Acrididae > Schistocerca > Schistocerca cancellata. Next base: position 396,858,237 of record NC_064634.1, on the reverse strand, counting down.
TTGATATTAATGACGTGCCCCCGAGCGGGTCAAAGTGAGGGCGAGAGTACAATAGATATGATTCGAGAATTGAAGCGGTAATCAGGCGTTTTTTCGTTGCGGCGAGATCTTTTAACGGAGTTTCACTCTCCAACCTACTCAGGGAGAGATGATCATCGTTGTAAAACTTATTATATTACCGAATTTATAAAGTGATACACAGTATAAACCTAATATTTACAGCTCCGCTGATGCGCTACCTTGAGAGACTTCGTAGGTGACGAGGCATTTGGTTACTATAGCAGAGTTCGAGAGTGGGGAGGCATCGTGTGATATAGGTAGAGCTTACTCTTAGCACTCTGTCACGAGCCAACAATGTCTTAAATTTCTAGTCCTGTGATGCAGGACCCAGCAGATGTTAAGCTGATAAGAACAGATTTTTCTATTTGATGAAAGAATATTTAGAGGAAATAGTCATTCCATAGTATTGTACAATATTTTCAAAACAAGTAACGATGTGTATGGTTTGATTTCGCCTGTCTTCGAAAATAACTCGTATGAAATGGAGGAATGCAAATGAGAAATTTGGGGTATATTGACGAAACAACATCCCCATTTCGGCTTGGGTAAAATGGAGTTTTTAAATTGAGGAGTCTACGTCAGTTATGTGAAGATCGCACCCAGCCAGAAATCAATGAAATTCGCCCCCAGTTTTGCTGGAAGCTACCTGCTCAAGGCCAGAGTAACTGCGCCCACTGGAAGCACGGTCTACCTCCACTTGGGCAGTCCTCGTCCACTCAAGTGATTGACCGCTTGGCAAGTCATTGTCAGTGCCAGTCTAAAGGCCCGTTCCCACTAGAGCGCGGCGTGCGGCAACGGCAGCGGCAAGCGTTTTCCGCTTTAACGCGGCGGCTCGCGGAAATGGCGTTCCCATCTGGAAGCGGCAGACGCTAGGGTAGCCAATGACGGACAGCCACTGAGGTACGGGGTGGGACCCACTGAAACGACCAGTTTGTTTGAATAACTATATCTTAGACCTACATGAAGGAAAGACGAAGTTGGGTGAAGACATACCAATTTTTCATTTTCTGTACAATGTACTCTTTCACATATTTCATTATTCGCGTTTTCGCATTTCAACATAAACAGATTTCATGACTACCGTTCATGATTGTTCACTATCTCCTAACACATTGAAAAAATGTACGATAAAAGAGATTATTCAGGTAGTTAAGCGGGACAAAAATTTAAAATGGGATACGGTAGCGGGTACACGAAAACAGTAAGAACACAAAGGCTAGGTGGAAGGGATGAAAGTGGAAGCCACCTGATAGAATTTCACACAGAGCATAATGTAATCATCGCCAGCACCTTGCTTAAGAATCATATATATATCGAACAGAGTTTTCGAAACCAGATTTTAAATTGTAAGGCATTTCCTGGTGGAGACGCAAACCTGACTGAAGACTGTCAATAGCAAGAAAAGCGTTCTGAAAAAGAAAATTTGTTCACATCGAATATAAATTCTAATGGTTGGATACTATTTTACAAAGGTATTTGTGTGGAGTGCAGCCTTGTATGTAAGTGAAATGTGGACGATGAACAGTTCTGTCAAGAAGACAATGGACGCTTTCAAAACGTGGTGATCAATAAGAATGCTGAAGATTAGATACGAGGATCATGTGACTAAAGAAGAGGTACGGAATTAAATAGAGGAGGAAGAGGAAATTACGGCACAACTTTGACAACAATAGGGCTTAGTTGACAGTACGTATTATGGGGCGTCAAAGAGTGAGGACAAAGGGGTTGGGTGATAGTATTCTGATAATAATCATCTGTTGAAATACTATTCTACTATTTTATCTATTAACGTAAGCAGTGAATTTACTCTTCCATGCACTCCTCCACAAAACATTTAAACCTAAACTGAAATCAGCTGAACACCAAATCTTTCAACCACTGTCTGACAACTACTGGATTCACTTTCAACTTTCTATACCTATCACTGGCTAGCCTCACACACATACAGATATAAGGAGACCAAAAATAAACAAACATTAGTTTTCAGCAATAATTTTGCAGGTTGTCAACATGTACATAAACAAATCAAACAGGAAGGAACACGAGGTGAACACACTGTAGTTAAGACTTCAAATCAGAGTTTTCAGTAAAACGTCTACTGCCAGTGACAGAACAAAAAAGAGCGAACATGAAAATGTGCTTATGTTCCATAATCTAAGTTTTAGTTCAACCTCCAGCATGTGACCAGGTGAGGGGAAACGTGTATGTCCGCCAAAAACTCGATTCACAGTAAGTAATCAGTCATTCACGTAAGAAAAGATGTGAACTGTTTTATAATCTGAAAGTATCACATATCAAAACAAAAGTGAATCATTCTAGATTCCACCGAAGATGCCTTAAAGTAAAAGGCAAAAAGCGTCTTGAATCAGTAAAGTACACTGGATAAAGAAAAAAAAAGTTTGTTACTTACTTATCAATAGCTGTAGATATTTAGTAAATTACATCTTATGACATACCAGCAAATTAGTTTCGGCTTAACTTCTCATTCCACATGCTGTTAAATGCTGTTAAAAAAATTCATCTATCCCCTCTGAAAAACTGTAGTTACTTTCATATCTCGGTAGATAAACAGATTTAGGAGATTTATCATGCGACGAAATACATGACTTTCACAAGTTGTCGTTTGCAAAAAAACACGTTTCGATTTCTTGAACCGTTTACGAAATTTGCGGTTGATACAAACCACATGGTTTACGACGAGCAGGACGAAGCACCGGTTGCGTCGTGAGCAACCCCGCGCGCGGTCACCGCACAGCCCGTCCGCCGACATATCATTCAATATCTCGAGAACGGTGATAGCTATCGATCCGCTCTAAGCTTTAAAAACAATTTCGATATGTTGACTAAATTTCAAATGCAATAATGTATTACCTAAAATGAACTGTACGCAAAGTCCACGCAATGCGTTTTTACCTCTACACACTCATTAAAATTTCGTGTAAAGGTTTACATGGCAACCACGCCGCTGACGCGCGGTTTTGACGCGTGGCAGCCCTAGTGGAAACCGGCCTTAAGGCCGCTTTCACACTATACAGTTTTGACCGTGCGGCAAAGAGCCGTATGGCTGTAGGTGTGATGAAATGTATGGTACCTTTCACATTATACGACGACTGAAAAATGCTGCTGCCGAGCCGTGCTGCAGCCGTGTCTTGCCACCACAGGCCGGTTCGCACAAGGGCTGTCGCGCGTCAAAACCGCGTGTCAGCGGCGTGGTAGCCATGGAAACGGCGTCAGCGGCACGGCGCGGAGGGCTCTGCGTTGCGGTTTGACCATGTCGAACAGCTTCCGCTGCTGCGTGCCGCGCTCCAGGTGCGCGCTGCCAATCACAGAAAGCGCTGAGCGTGACGTCAGGTACGGAACCCTGGACCACACGAACTTTCGCCGAACCGCTGGCGCGGACGCAGCGGCAGCTATGAAATACTTATCATCCAATTGCAAGGAAACTAGAAAAAATTGATTCTTGGACATGTGATATCTTCTCTCGATAAAGGACCGAATTTCTTTTCGTTATTAGTCGTGGTTACTTGCTGTATCGCATTTACGTAAACCTTTACACGAAATTTTAATGAGTGTGCAGAGGTAAAAACGCATTGCGTGGACTTTGCGTACAGTTCATTTTAGGTAATGCATTTTGCGTATGAAATTTAGTCAACATACCGAAATTGTTTTTAAAGCTGAGAGCAGAACGATAGCTATCACCGTTCTCGAGATATTGAATGATATGTCGGCGGACGGACTGTGCGGTGAGCGCGCGCTGGTCGCTCGTGACGCCATCGATACTTCGTCCTGCTCATCGTAAACCATGCGGTTGTATCAACTGCAAATTTCGTAAATGGTTCAAGAAATCGAAACGTGTTTTTTTGCAAATGATAACTTTTAAAAAGTCATGTATTTCGTCGCATGATAAATATCCAAAATCTGTTTATCTACCGTGATATGAAAGTAACTACAGTTTTTCGGAAGGGATAGATGAATTTTTTTAAAAGGCATTTAATAGCATGTGGAATGAGAAGTCAAACTGAGACTAATTTGCTGGTATGTCATAAGATGTTATCTGCTAAGTATCTACAGCTATTGATTATTTCCTTTGGAAGTAACAAACGTTTTTTTTCTTTATCCGGTGTACTTTATTGGTTCAAGACACGTTTCGCCTTTTACTTTAAGACATCTTTGGTGGAATCTAGAATGATTCACTTTTGTTTTGATATGTGATACTTTCAGATTATAAAACAGTTCACATCTTTTTTTACGTGAGTAACTGATTACTTACAGTGAATCGAATTTTTAGCGGACATCTGCGTTGTCCCTCACCTAGTCACATGCTGGAGGTTGAACTAAAACTTAGATTATGGAACATAAGCACATTTTCATGCTCGTTCGTTTTCTTCTGTCACTAGCTGTAGACATTTTATCGAAAACTTTGATTTGAAGTCGTAACTACAGTGTGTTCACCTCATATCTCTTCCTGTCTGATTTGTTTATGTACATGTTTCAACCTAAAGAATTACATGCTGAAAACTGTTTATTTCTGTTCTCCTTGTATCCTTATGTGTGTGTGGCTAGCCAGTGATAGTTATAGAAGGTTGAAAGTGAATGCAGTAGTTGTCAGACAGTGTTTTAAAGGTTTGGTGTTCAGCTGATTTCAGTTTTGGTTTAAATGTTTTGTAGAGGAGTGCATGGAAGAGTAAATTCACTGCTTACATTAATTGACAATATACACTCCTGGAAATTGAAATAAGAACACCGTGAATTCATTGTCCCAGGAAGGGGAAACTTTATTGACACATTCCTGGGGTCAGATACATCACATGATCACACTGACAGAACCACAGGCACATAGACACAGGCAACAGAGCATACACAATGTCGGCACTAGTACAGTGTATATCCACCTTTCACAGCAATGCAGGCTGCTATTCTCCCATGGAGACGATCGTAGAGATGCTGGATGTAGTCCTGTGGAACGGCTTGCCATGCCATTTCCACCTGGCGCCTCAGTTGGACCAGCGTTCGTGCTGGACGTGCAGACCGCGTGAGACGACGCTTTATCCAGTCCCAAACATGCTCAATGGGGGACAGATCCAGAGATCTTGCTGGCCAGGGTAGTTGACTTACACCTTCTAGAGCACGTTGGGTGGCACGGGATACATGCGGACGTGCATTGTCCTGTTGGAACAGCAAGTTCCCTTGCCGGTCTAGGAATGGTAGAACGATGGGTTTGATGACGGTTTGGATGTACCGTGCACTATTCAGTGTCCCCTCGACGATCACCAGTGGTGTACGGCCAGTGTAGGAGATCGCTCCCCACACCATGATGCCGGGTGTTGGCCCTGTGTGCCTCGGTCGTATGCAGTCCTGATTGTGGCGCTCACCTGCACGGCGCCAAACACGCATACGACCATCATTGGCACCAAGGCAGAAGCGACTCTCATCGCTGAAGACGACACGTCTCCATTCGTCCCTCCATTCACGCCTGTCGCGACACCACTGGAGGCGGGCTGCACGATGTTGGGGCGTGAGCGGAAGACGGCCTAACGGTGTGCGGTACCGTAGCCCAGCTTCATGGAGACGGTTGCGAATGGTCCTCGCCGATACCCCAGGAGCAACAGTGTCCCTAATTTGCTGGGAAGTGGCGGTGCGGTCCCCTACGGCACTGCGTAGGATCCTACGGTCTTGGCGTGCATCCGTGCGTCGCTGCGGTCCGGTCCCAGGTCGACGGGCACGTGCACCTTCCGCCGACCACTGGCGACAACATCGATGTACTGTGGAGACCTCACGCCCCACGCGTTGAGCAATTCGGCGGTACGTCCACCCGGCCTCCCGCATGCCCACTATACGCCCTCGCTCAAAGTCCGTCAACTGCACATACGGTTCACGTCCACGCTGTCGCGGCATGCTACCAGTGTTAAAGACTGCGATGGAGCTCCGTATGCCACGGCAAACTGGCTGACACTGACGGCGGCGGTGCACAAATGCTGCGCAGCTAGCGCCATTCGACGGCCAACACCGCGGTTCCTGGTGTGTCCGCTGTGCCGTGCGTGTGATCATTGCTTGTACAGCCCTCTCGCAGTGTCCGGAGCAAGTGTGGTGGGTCTGACACACCGGTGTCAATGTGTTCTTTTTTCCATTACCAGGAGTGTAGTAGAATAGCATTTCAGCAGATGATTATTATCAGAATACTATAACCCAATCCCTTTGTACTCACTCTTTGACGCCTCAAAATATGTCCTGGCAACAAACCCCTCTTGTAGTCAAAGTTGTGCGGTAATTTCCTCTTCCTCCTCTTATTAATTCCGTACCTCTTCTTTAATTACACGATCCTCGTATCTAATCTTTAGCATTCTTATTGATTACTACGTTTTGAAAGCGTCGATTGTCTTCTTGATAGAACTGTTCATAGTCCACGTTTCACTTACATACAAGGCTGCACTCCACACAAATACCATTGTAAAATAGTACCCAACCATTAGAATTTATATTCGATGTGAACAAATTTTCTTTTTCAGAACGCATTTCTTGCTGTTGACGGTCTTCATTTTATATCCTCTCTACTTCTGCCTTCTCAATTACTGCCTCTCTTTCAAGTCACTGAAGTCTTAGAAATGCAATTTGGTTTCTGTACAAGTTGTAGATAATCTTGTGTCCCTGTGTTTTATCGATGACATTTCCAGAGCTTGAAAGAATGTTTGTCGAAAAACTTTGGTTCTTTACTTATTCAAGTTCCATCTCCTTAATTTGCTACCATTTACTGTCTCTTTAGTTGTAAACTGCAGCTCGTAACCAATAAATTATTGTAGGTTTGCGTCTGCACTGGGAAATGTCTTATAATTTAAAATCTTGTTTCGAAAACTCTGTTCCAAGTATATATTATTCTTTCGTGGTTCTTAAGCAAGGTGCTGGCGATGATTACATTCCGCTCTGTGGGAAATTCTATCAGGTGGCTTCCACCTTCATCCCTTCCCCCTAGCCTTTGTGTTCTTACAGTTTTCGTGTACCTGCTACCGTATCACATTTGTCTCGCTCAGCTATCTGAATAATCTATTTTATCGTACATTGTTTCAATGTGTTAGGAGATAGTGAACAATCATGAGCGGTAGTCATAAAATCTGTTCATGGAGAAATGAGAAAACAGGAATAATGAAATATGTGAAAGAGTACATAGTACAGAAAATGAAAAACTGGTATGTTGCATGGGGGCTTAATTAAAAGAAATAAGAATGCAATGCAAATACTTTTTAATTTTCTGTCGCTGTATGTCCGATTACGCAAGTCTCGTAAACGGCTGGCCCTGACTAGTTTTCGTACGCAATCTGACTGCATGTAACAACCACAAAGAATGAAATGAAAATTTCAGTTAATACAATTAATTAATTAAGTCCCCGGCAACTATAAAATCTACGAAGCCAACAAAGCACAAGTGTAGCTGTTCTGTATGTGGTAGTATGACTCAACGCACATCTAGCACGGTTCTTCTTTAACAAGACAAGAATTTTTAAATATCATTTATACTGACGTGATAAAAGAAAATTAGAAATACTATAATTGTGCAAGAAACCCAGAATTACACTCTAATACAAGAACACACGCCAGATGCTTTGTTGACTGAACCTGTAATGAAGCATTATTCAGGACACACAAATAATAAGAAAATAAAGAACAGTAGTTAGTAACCTTAATTTATATTGACGAAAAGCACTCAGATCATTACAATATCTCCATTGGAACAACATCTGCTATCTCTCCCATCAAATAACTGCATAAACATGGAACAACACTCTCCACTACCGCATCTCACTCTGACTTCAGCTACAAGCAGTGTCCACCACAACTTCTCGGCGAGAACTGCCTGCCGCTACGTCTCAATAATCACTGCCAGTGGAGGCGGCGGAACAATACTCTCTGGCACGATTTTTGGCGCTGTGGCTCAGTGTAGCCACCTTTCATATGCCCTTCCTCCACGGGCTAGAATTTGATGGTATTTTTGCCAGCATTGGTGGTGAAAATTCCACCAAATTCGTCAAAAAAAAAAAATACAGACAAAAATAAAAGATAATATTAATACGTAAATATCATATAACTAGATAAAATTTTGGCTTTGCACTGACCTTTCAATAGCCTAATATATAAAATACACTAAGCAATACAAATTCTTTCATACATATGACTTTACATAATAGTTTACAGAAATATCATGTGGTTAAACAATTCAATCGATAGCGTCAGCAATGACGAATATCAGCAGGTAAGTCTTATAACTTTTCACAAACAGTAATACACAAAAAATCAGTTTATACAAAAAAAAATATTTTCACAACATGTGGTTGACAGTTCCAGCAGCAGCACCCAGCAATGTTGAGTAGGTGCAGACTCCAACAGGTGACATCATTTCAGTAGAAGCAGTCCATCAGTGGCACCCAGCATTGTGGAACAGGTGCAGACTCCAAGAAGTAACATCATTTCAGTAGAAGCAGTTCCATTTGTGGTACCCAGCAATGTTGAAGAGGTACACACAGCAACAAGTCACATTTCTCAGCAGAAGCAGTTCATCAATGGCACCCAGCAATGTTGAGTAGGTGCAAACAGCAACAGGTGACATCATCTCAGTAGAATCAGTCCATCAGTGGCACCCAGCAATGTTGAGTAGGTGCAGACAGCAAGAAGTAACATCATTTCAGTAGAAGCAGTTCCATCTGTGGTACCCAGCAATGTTGAAGAGGTACACACAGCAAGAAGTAACATCATTTCAGTAGAAGCAGTTCCATCTGTGGTACCCAGCAATGTTGAAGAGGTACACACAGCAACAAGTCACATTTCTCAGTAGAAGCAGTTCATCAATGGCACCCAGCAATGTTGAGTAGGTGCAAACAGCAACAGGTGACATCATCTCAGTAGAATCAGTCCATCAGTGGCACCCAGCAATGTTGAGTAGGTGCAGACAGCAAGAAGTAACATCATTTCAGTAGAAGCAGTTCCATCTGTGGTACCCAGCAATGTTGAAGAGGTACACACAGCAAGAAGTAACATCATTTCAGTAGAAGCAGTTCCATCTGTGGTACCCAGCAATGTTGAAGAGGTACACACAGCAACAAGTCACATTTCTCAGTAGAAGCAGTTCATCAATGGCACCCAGCAATGTTGAGTAGGTGCAGACTCCAGTCCATAATATTCACTATCACTAATCACACTGTTGATCAGAGTTTATCAGCAGAAATGAAACATGTCCTAGTGGCACCAATCACGTAGAAAAAGTACAATTAACAGTCCATAATATCACCATCACTAATCAGACAGTTCAAGCATGAACAATAGTTTGAATGCACATACAAATGCTTTTACAATGCTCTTACACTAAACATACAAATCATAACAAACACACAAATGATGGCTCTGAGCACTATGGGACTCAACATCTTAGGTCATAAGTCCCCTAGAACTTAGAACTACTTAAACCTAACTAACCTAAGGACATCACGCACACCCATGCCCGAGGCAGGATTCGAACCTGCGACCGTAGCAGTCCAGCGGTTCCGGACTGCAGCGCCAGAACCGCTAGACCACCGCGGCCGGCACACAAATGATATCAGATAATTGTCATATTACTATTACAAATACACAAACATCAGTAAACCTATAATATTTATGGGTGTCAGTGCAAGCCACTACAAACAAATAAAATAATATTTAGGAGATAGGTGGGTAGGATTAGGAAAGGAAAACACACAAAACACACTCACTCATCTTTCATCCACATTAAGTACTACTGTGTAATTGAATAGTGTTAACTGTGTAATTCAATTCTGTCAAAATTTTATGTTCAACTTGTGTATCAAGTAGTAGTGGCAGCAGTGTATAACAGTCAATAATAGTTAAGTCAGCATCATAGTCATCATGTCAAGACCAATGTTTGCCAAGCCAGATCAAAATGTACGGTCGCTGAACAACTGTCAGTGTGCCAAGATATGCAACTTCCTCTCTCCAAAAAAAAAAACTACATACTGCTTAGTGATTTAACAAAGTGTGTGTAGACAATCTTCCTTCCATTTTAGTGTTCTAGTCTGCTATCTTCATCCTCCTTGTTCCATATAGACCAACCAAAAAAAAAATATGCACCTCACTTATTTTACCTCTTATACACCATAACTCCAATCAACTTCATATAATCTCAATACCTCCATAATACCTCTTCAATACGTCGATACATATAAACCTTATTGCCAGTATCATTTCACTTCCATAACAACTATTTCCTCTAGTCAGTCTCCTCGATCGAGTACAGATAAAATCCTAATGCAAACCTCCTCATCCCATACAATCCGAAGACACACTGTCAACACACAACCTCTGTGTAATCCATCTGACCAAATCTTCTACTCATTATGAATTATAAACAAAGAATGCATACATGACCTCTAACAGACTTAGTTCGAATAACTCTCAGTAATTAAGTACGATTACGGAGTGTGAATGATCCTAATATTTCACAGTGTGTACACCACTTCAAGAATTATGGCAAACAGAAGCAAACATGTGGAGTATTTCTTGTGTCAAGTGTCACTTCCTATTTCAATTGCTCACGAAAAATGCAGTGTAATAACTGTGTTGGTATGTCATGTCGCTAGCTTCCTTCCTATTGGCATACATTTATACAGCTTTCATAAAACCTCCAGCTCATGTGACTTCTATGAAGTTTCTTGTACTAATGTCGTTCGTCGAATTATAGCAGTTCATTTTCTTATCTTAAAAATATAAGGCACTGAGCGTAAGCAAGGCAAGCAATAGCGAGTAAATATACCAGTAGTGAACAGAATGTCAACAAGTGGATGCAGCACAATACTTACAACGAGGCTCTGCCAAGTGAACAATCTGCAACTAGTACCATAGTGTAACCTAAACTCTATGTTTGTACACTGTACATCAGCATTGCTATATACCAAATTAAAGTATAGTTATGACAACAAGCAGAAATGTGTAAATGTGCAATCCATACGCATAGCAGTAAACATATATCTTACGTACTAAACAGGTCATTAGCATCGTATCTTAATAAGTAAACATGAAGGCGCAAGCAGATAAATCACGAAGTATAACTTACATACCTAACCACATCAGCACAATTAATCAGGTGACAATTATAATTTAAATAAATAGGCACAGCAGGCACATAATTAAAAATATGACATCAGTGAAAAAGCAGTGCAGCCAAGCGATGCATAATATACACAAGTAACAATCCAGTTCATTAATAATCATTGTCAAAATCAGTTAACGTACGCAAGCACGTCGCTTCACAAGTAATTTCATTGAACATGTAATTAGCACAAAGTATGAATCACGTAATCGCGAGCAGCAAATTACGTCTAAGGTACGTACCTAAGTGGAAATATGTTACCTGAAAAATAAACTCAATTAATAGTTACCTTTTTTTAGTTTATTAGTTTCTTCTTGGAAATTACATTCTTCCTGAAAATTTCTCGATAGCAAGTCGTCTTAACGTCGGAGACACACAGAATTTACCTGAAGTTCTTAAATATCTTATAGAACCGTATCCTGAAAAATACTGAACGTTAGTAACATAATTTATCAAGTCATTATAGCTTTATACTGATTTTATTCGGAGAAAGACTGTGTATTTGTTTACGGCTGTCAGTGCATTCGCACTGAGCGCTCGATCAGCTGTAGGTGCGAGACGTAGGAAGTGATTGTTTGCGGTCAACGACTGCCTTGGGCGGCGCGCAGACTTGACTGTTGCTTTGAGTATCTGCCGCCGCCAAAACACAGCGCGGTGTCCTTGTACTCTCTGCGTGTTTACATGTAGCTGTTAGTTTCTCACAAGTATGTCATTCTACAAAATTTTTTCAAAAGTATATCATTCCACAAAAATTTTAACGTTAGATATATGATGTATTCCCTTAGAGCGTCGTGATTTAAGAGTTTCTACTTCGACAGTGTTATCATGAATAATTTTGCGAATTCTATATGGGCCGTTATAAAGCAGAAAAAATTTGCGACACAAGCCTTTTCCTTTGTGAGACAAACGATGAGACTTAATTAACACCTTCTGACCAACTGACAAGATTTTTGAACGACCAGGACGCTTAGCTGATTTCTCTCTTCTAGCAGCCGCAGATGCAATATTTTGTAGAGCCAGGTTGACAATTTCAGAATGCCGCAGTTTCCGTGTAGGCGGGAAAGGAACGATTTCAGAAATGCGATTTGTCGGTGCTTTGTTTTTTAATATCAGTAAAGGCGGTAAAGAAGTTGAATCATTAGGGAGTTCATTCAGAATGTTTTGAAAAATATGAAGATACTGATCCCACGTTCTGTGATTCTGATGACAATAAAGACGACACAATTTATTGATTTCCTTCATCCATCTCTCTGAAGCGTTAGATTGAGGGTGAAAAAGTGAAATGAAAATTGGTTTAATTTTACGACGCCGTAGAGTACGAAGCCAAATTTTAGAACGAAACTGTGATCCATTATCTGATATAACCTTATCAACATGACCCACTTCTGTAAGAAAATTTTTGATGAAAGCGTTAGATACTGAACGAGCTGTTGCTTTGCGTAAAGGTGTAAAACACACATATTTTGATGTCAGTTCCACTGCTACGAAAATGTACACAAAACCATTAGTAGATCGAACCACTGGACCGAACAAATCAACTGCAGCCATGTCCTTTAATTTTGCTGGAATGATAGGAAACAACGGTGCTCTGTGAGAAACTGTCGGCGGCTTAGCCTTTTGACATAATTTGCATTTGGCAAGAACAAATCGAATACGTTTTTCCATATTATTGAAGTAGCAATTTTCTCGTAATTTATGAAAGCATTTTCTGGGACCAAAGTGTGCATAACTGAAATGCGTATACCAAATCAGCTTATTAACCCACTCATCAGGAATACAAACTAACCAAACAGAGTTGTCGAGCGATTTTCGTTTAAAAAGAACTTTCCAGATAGATCGCAAAAACGAGGTGTGACCAAATTGTCCAATCTAACAAAGCGTCTAAGAAAATTACAGACACCAAGGAAACTACGAACATCACGTTTTGGGGTAGGAACAGCATAATTACGAATAGCGTCTAATTTTTTCTGGATCAGGAAGAATACCTTCTGTAGAAATAATGTGACCGAGAAATTTCACCTGAGAACGACTAAATTCGGATTTTTCTAAGTTCACTGTAATGCCAACTCTTGCAAAAATACGTAACAATGAATCCAAAATTTTGTTGTGCTCACTCCAAGAATGTTTAGCAATAAGAATGTCGTCGACAGAAGAAGTAATATTGTCACGAAGATAAACAGGTAAAATTTCATTTAAACTACGAATGAATGCTGCTGAAAATACAGTAAGTCCAAACGGTAATTTCCAAAGTCACTTTTGGGTAAAATAGTCATATCCAGTTATTTTTTTAGCGTCTCTCTAGATAGATTGATAGTCGAAGAGTTGTTTTGATAGATGCAAAGAATAGTAAAAGAGTAGCCAGCGGTGCAGAAAACTAAAAGAGAAATAGCACCACTACAGCTCGGGGCCCTATGCTCGCTACGGCACATATTCACTTAGCGTAGTGAATCCCCTGAGGACTTTAATAGCTGCACTTAAATTTCAGTTTGTGACTTAGTGGCAAATTTGGCGGAAGTGCATACATAAATTGATCTAACCATGCACATGGATGTATGTCATTCTTAGAATTGCGGAAGATCTTAAATTTCCGAACAGTCAAAAAGTGTTTATAGTCAAAGTTTTCGCCTCGTGGCGACAAAGACCTACCGCGTCTGTCCCAGTCCCAATGCCGATTATTGTCAAGTTCGCGCGCCTGGCGCTCTTTTGTTGCATCCCGTAAATGAAACAAATTATTTTCTTCAAAGCCCTCTGCTATCTGTGATTCTAGATTTCTTCTGCTGTCTTTTCCTACGATTTCGCCTTCAATTTGTTTGACTTGCTTTCGTAATGCCTCAACTTCCCTTTTAACGCGTTCATTAAATTTTCCCTGATTTTCAACATGTTTATTAATGTTCTGGTATTCTTCGGTTTCTACAAATGGCAATGGTGCTGTATCATCTGAATCTCTGTCCCCATTCAGACTAAGATTTGTCAATTTGCCTGAAATCTCCTCAACTCTTTCTGATAAATCACCTATTTGTTCTTTCTGTTTATTTACGTCTTCCGTAAGTGTCGCGACTCGCGTTTCGGTATTGTCACATTTAGTAGTTAACTGTTCACACTGTTGCTTTAAGTTATTTATTCTGTCATTTGGTACGGATTCCTCAATTCCTTCAATTATTTCTTCCTTATCGTGTGCACATTGTAAATTTAATTCTGAAAATTTTTGCACTATCACGCGATCTTTTTCTTCCCGTTCTCTGTCCTGTTCCTCTTGTCTAATTTCTGTTGAAATTAAACTATTATTGTGAGCATTCAAAATTGGTTGCACTTCTTCTCTAATTTCTTTGTTTGATTCATCTTTCATGTTTTTAAAACATGTCCCTGTTCGTGAGCCTAACTGTGTTTCCACTGTTTCCATCTCGGTTTTACTTGTTCCTATTTGTGAGCCAAACCCTCTTATCACTGCTCTTAATTCAGATCCCATTTTTTTAAATTCAGATCTAAACTGTGTTTCCATTCGTGCTCCCAAATTTAATATAGCACCCATCAACTGCTCCATATCTTCTGTCGTTAACCACGCAATCTGAGAATTTTTCGATTGTGAAAAATTTTGAACTGTTTCCGGACTATTTTCCCGACTTATTAAATTGTTTTCAACACCATTATTCATCATACTGTTGTCCTGTGTTGGCGAGTTCGCCATGTCAATAATTTCGTTATTCTGACTATTCATCATTTTTACCTGTTTCATTGACCGCGTAGTCATTTACAAAATATACAAAACTCGTCACTATATGAAAATTACACACAATGACACTTTATCTCCAACCATATCATTCACACGAAATGCTTCCTTCAAACACGATTAACGAACAATAGAAGAATGACAATCACCAAATCTACACATGCAATTACTAAACTACAAATTACTACAACAATACTATTGTCTACTATTTTTACAATCAAAGATTCCAAGGGACGATCCGAAGCAGCGGTCGCCACGTGCATGGGGGCTTAATTATAATAAATATGAATGCAAATATTTTTAGTAGCTGTATGTCCGATTACGCAAGTCTCGTAAACGGCTGGCCCTGACTAGTATTATTACGCAATCTGACTGCTTAGAATGACAACAAAGAATGTAAGAAAATTTCTGTTAGCACAATTAATTAATTAAGTCCCCAGCAACTATAAAACCTACGAAACCAACAAGGCACAAGTGTAGCTGTTCTGTGTGTGGTAGTGTGACTCAACGCACATCTGGCACGGTTCTTCTTCAACAAAACAAGAAATTTTAAATACCATTTATACTGACGTGATAAAAGAAAATTAGAAATACTATAATTGTACAAGAAAACCAAAAGTACACTCTAATACAAGAACACACGCCAGATGCTTTGTTGACTGAACCTGTAATGAGACATTATTCAGGTCACTGAAAGAATAAAAGAATAAAAGAAAATACCTCCATATATTGACGAAATGCACTCTGACCATTACAATATCTCCATTAGAACAACATCTGCTATCTCTCCCATCAAACCACTGCATAAAACATGGAACAACACTCTCCACTACCACATCTCACTCTAACTTCAGCTACAAGCAGTGTCCACCACAACTTCTCGGCAAGAACTGCTTGCCGCTACGTCTCAATAATCACTGCCAGTGGAGGCGGCGGAACAATACTCTCTGGCGCGATTTCTGGCGCTGTGGCTCAGTGTAGCCACCTTCCAATGTCTTCACCCAACTTCGTCTTTCCTTCATGTTGGTGTATGATATTGTGAATCAAACGCACCGGGGGTTTCAGTGGGTCCCGCCTCGTACCTCAGTGGCTGTCTGTCATTGGGTACCGCTAGCATCTGCCGCTTCCAGATGGGAACGCCAATTCCGCGAGCCGCCGCGTCAAAGCGGAAAACGCTTGCCGCTACCGTTGCCACACGCCGCATGCCGCGCTCTAGTGGGAACCGGCCTTACAACTGACGGTCGCCGTACCGCAAGTTCGACACAGCGGCCTACGTGACTAAGTGCATGCTTTTACATTGGACGGTTTTGAGTCGTATGGCGTCGACTAGTTCGTTGTAGTGTCGTGTTATTCATTTGTGTTTATTCTTGTTTACTGAAAAGTGTAGAAGAATGGATGAAATTGATAGTGAAATTTTGATAACCTTGGTGGAAGTAAGACCTGTTCTAGATGCGTATAAAGATCGTATTGCTAGAAAGAATGCTTGGCTGGAAGTTTGCATAGCACTGAAGCAAGAATTTGATGAGATGGAAGATAAAGATAAAAATGCGTTTGGTAAGTATTTATTTAATATTAAATTTTATACGTTTTATGTATTAATTTACCTTAACGTGATAGCCAACATTTGAACAGGTTGGATGCAATTGCGGAATTGTGTGTTTTGTCGTTGTAACACATCCTGAAGTTTTCTATGTAATTCGTCAAAAGAGGTAATAGACATTCGGAAATAGTTAAAGAATTTCTTTCCGTCGTTCCTCAAATCTTCAAAGAGTGTATAAAATGAACCCACTTCCTCTCTTCTATGGTTAATGGGGTGTACATACCTACAAAAGGCGACGTTTTCTTTTGCGACGATGAAGCAACCACAAAGCAAAAATTCGTTTACTGTTCATCTTCACACGCACATTAAGCAAACTGAATAGACACCAACAACTGGTCACGTCAAAAAACCGTGCAATGTGGAAGCAACAGTCGCGGCTAAAACTCTTACGGATTTTTGCCGCACGGTCAAAACCGCATAGTGTACAAGCGGCCTAACTTTCGGAGTGTTCAGTTCGTTCGCCTTGTGTCTCTGTGTGCTTATACGTTCGATACGGAACTGTCAACAACCGCTCACAGTAAACCATATGCCCACTATGATAGTTACTCGTTCATCGTAAAGAGAACCAAAGCAGATGGGACTGTGAAAGGGCGCTGTTTGAAACACAGAACAACATATTGCCGAGGAATGCTTAAGACCAAAGACTGTATCGTGCTTAGTTCAAATGGGAATCAATGTGGGGCACCGTATGACGCTCGCTTAGAAGTAAAAATAATGCCGAAGAGTCAGGCGACTTGCACAATCGAGGGTATCAATTTGTTACCGAAATGCCAGAACAGCAAACAATAAAGAGGTTATTGTACATACACCGGGCCAAACCACATGGCGATCAGGAAGAGCCAGAAACACGACAAGAAGTTGATCTTCAAGCAGAGTTACTAAACATGAATGACGGCAGCAGTTTTCTCTTAAATGCTGATACCTTTGGAGATAGGATCATACACTACTGGTCATTAAAATTGCTACACCACGAAGATGACGTGCTACAGACGCGAAATTTAACCGACAGGAAGAAGATGGGTGATATGCAAATGATTAGCTTTTCAGAGCATTCACACAAGGTTGGCGCCGGTGGTGACACCTACAATGTGCTAACATGAGGAAAGGTTCCAACCGATTTCTAATACACAAACAGCAGTTGGCCGGCGTTGCCTAGTGAAACGTTGCTGTGATGCCTCCTGTAAGGAGGAGCAATGCGCACCATCACGTTTCCGACTTTGATAAAGGTCGGATTGTAGCCTATCGCGATTGCGGTTTATCGTATCGCGACATTGCTGCTCGCATTGGTCGAGATCCAACTACTGTTAGTAGAATATGGAATCGATGGGTTCAGGAGGGTAATACGGAACGCCGTGCCCGATCCCAACGGCCTCGTATCACTATCAGTCGGGATGACAGGCATCTCATCCGCATGGCAGTAACGGATCGTGCAGCCACGTCTCGATCCCTGAGTCAACAGATGGGGACGTTTGCAAGACAACAACCATCTGCACGAACAGTTCGACGACGTTTGCAGCAGCATGGACAATCAGGTCGGAGACCATGGATGCAGTTACCGTTGACGCTGCATCACAGACAGGAGCACCTGTGATGGTGTACTCAACGACGAACCTGGGTACACGAATGGCAATGCTCGTGGTCTCGCGGTAGCGTTCTCGCTTCCCGAGCACGGGGTCCCGGGTTCGATTCCCGGCGGGGTCAGGGATTTTCACCTGCCTCGAGATGACTGGGTGTTTGTGTTGTCCTCATCATTTCATCATCATCCAGGAAAGTGGCGAAATTGGACTGAGCAAAGGTTGGGAAATTGTACGGGCGCTGATAACCACGCAGTTGAGCGCCCCACAAACCAAACATCATCATCACGAATGGCAAAATGTCATTTTTTTGGATGAATCCAGGTTCTGTTTACAGCATCATGATGGTCGCATCCGTGTTTGGCGACATCGCGGTGAACGCACATTACGCCCGGCGTATTGGTATGGGGTGCCATTGGTTACACGTCTCGGTCACCTCTTGTTCGCATTGACAGCACTTTGAACAGTGGACGTTACATTTCAGATGTGTTACGACCCGTGGCTCTAACCTTCATTCAATCCCTGCGAAACACTACATTTCAGCAGGATAATGCACGGCCGCATATTGCAGGTCCTGTACGGGTCTTTCTGGATACAGAAAATGTTCGACTGCTGCCCAGGCCAGCACATTCTCCAGATCTCTCACCAATTGAAAACGTCTGGTCAATGGTGGCCGAGCAACTGGCTCGTCACAATACGCCAGTCACTGCTCTTGATGAACTGTGGTATCGTGTTGAAGCTGCATGGGCAGCTGTACCTCTACACGCCATCCAAGCTCTGTTTGACCCAATGCCCAGGCGTATCAAGGCCCAAATTGTGTGAAAATGTAATCACATGTCAGTTCTAGTATATATATTCGTCCAATGAATACCCGTTTATCATCTGAATTTCTTCTTGGTGTAGCAATTTTAATGACCAGTAGTGTAGTTTTTTGCGGAAAAGCAGGAAGATAGGCTCTAAAGACTAAACAAGACATTTGTAAGGAAGTATATACTAGTCATGCCGACTTCGGAAGTTCAAAGTACGAAACTAACATCTATCCGCTGGCTTTTTCATTCTTACCAAACAAAAGAAAAGAAACATATATCCGTCTTTTCCGCAATGCTGTGGCTAATGCACCAGAATGGAAACCTAATAATGTCACCGTTGATTTCTAATCAGCTGCGATTTCTGCGCTAAAAATTGTGATCCCGTCGATTCAAGTGAATTGCTGCCAGTTTAGGACTATTTTGTAGATAGATGGTAGGAAAATGACGAAAACCCGACCAGTCTTTGGAACTTCTACAGACGGCGCCGTCGTACCACAAGCGCTGTAGAAGTTTGGCACAACAAAATTAGTAATATTCTCGGAAAACCGAATGCTAAAATTAAAGACGTGATCGAGTGTATGAAGACCTGGGACTACAGAGAACTCGGAACGTGCATTAATGAGGTCAGAATTACGTATGGAGGGCAAACGAAAGAAAACAACTTACACGAAACTTGATGAAATGCTGGAAAAAATATTAGAAATGTATGAAGAGGACGGTGACATCAAGGTTTCTTTGAAAGCCATCTCTTATAGCCAAAAATTTGAATGAATCCATAAGTTAGTGTTGAACATTTACAAAGAACAATATGAAAAGAATGTACAAAATGTAAATACTCAAAGTAACTAACAAATTTAAAAATAAAATATAAAATTTAAAAAAATTAAGTACAAAAAAAAATACAAAAAGTAATTTTAAACACGCCTAAATGACAGTTTGCTCTTGCCATTTAGTAAGTCCAAAGCCTGGATTAAGTGTGATGGAAGTGTGTTTTGGTGTAACAATGTATGCAAAACCCTAGTTTGGGTGCAACGAATTGATATTGTGGTGAACAGCATATAACGACGGCAAGAGGGTTGGGTTGTTTGGGGGAAGGAGACCAGACAGCGAGGTCATCGGTCTTATCGGATTAGGGAAGGACGGGGAAAGAAGTCGGCCGACGGCAAGAGTCGGACGTTCCGTGTTACGAACGCATATGTGTCTTACCGAACCAAAGATTTTGTTTTAAAGACTCTTTGTGAAGAAAATGAAGAGATCAGGGGTGTGAGAGGAGGAGAGAGATTGTATTGTTGTGAGACGCCATTATGGTACATAGTAAATGTTCAAATAGTTTTTTGCACAAAGTAAAATCCAACAACTAACGTCAAGTACTCAAGTGTGTACATTTCCATACCGACATTAGTTAATTATCACGGTACAGATATTACGAGACGTAGATCGCTTGGAGGTGATGTTTTGAACGATAGTGCGAACCTCCATTTTCCAAGGTCAGAATTCGTCGAGAGATTATCTCCGAGTTAATAAACTTTAACTTTCTAAATTATTGGACCTATCATCCAGAGTCATCAAACAACATAGTCTACAGTTGTGCCAAACGATCTGCGTAGCGAGTAAAGGTTATAGAGATTTCAATTGGAGCAGGTAACAACGAGGAATTTCCGATAGATCACTGGTGCGGAATACGTCTCTTGCTCTCCTATTGTATTTAAAACGTAATATTTACATTTTCCAGGTTTTCAAGAGAGTAAAGATAAAAGAAAATAAGGAACAAAGCTAAACCAACTAAAACCAATAACTAAACTAATAATCAAAGTTAAAGCACACTCAAAGAATATTTATTTATAATAATAAATAAAATAAAGAATAATTTTAATTAATTAACCAATAATAATATAGTAAACAGTTTATTACGAAAAATCGTATAAGAAACGTCGTTTCATGTATGGAGTGCCATGATTGACTGTGTGATATTTTTTTTTTTTTTCTCTCTGATGCAGTCACAAAATTTTCACATTTGGCCTGTATCGGCGAACGTCGTCCATCTCCAGAAACAATGTAATACATATAAATTACTAACATATAATTTAAAAATCGTATCTCTTCTACTTGTCAAAAGCATACTTTAAAATAAACATAAAATAAAGTAGGGCTCATAACGACTGATGGTATATCATGTATATGTAATATAAAGTACATAACATGCCTTGTCGCATAACGTGCGAAGATGTAGGCGCCCTGTAGCCCTAGGTGTGACGTGAGAAGCCGTGTACAGCTGATTACACCTATATTTGTGCCTAACCCTGCACTTTTAGTTAGTACGACAATGTGTCTTAGATACATTATATGTACCATATGATGTTCCACGGCTGTGGACCGCATCCATATTTTATATTCTGTGTTTGTAAATTGGTTTTTCTGTTTTCGATTGTAGTCCGTGAAGATATAGCACTAAGTAAAAATCATCTAACAGAAAAAAATGATCACTTCTCATAATAATTAATGTGGCATTACGAATCTTATTCGATCATCGCTAGTCGTTTACGCGGTCTGTAAAAATTGGCTATTGCTGACAATATAGGCCGGCAGTGTTGTCTGGCAATATCGCGGCCACACGAATCACAGCCAAATGTACGCCAACATTGCCGACCACTGTTGCCCGGCAATATTTGCGGCAGAAATGTGTTTACATGAGCCACGCTGTGACCGCGTAATGAAAAAAACAAGATAGTGGATTTGGCTGAAGCTCTCCTTCATTTGCATTCTACAAGGTAGGAAATTATCAAGAACAATAGAAATAGGGCACCATGGCTGCGTTCTTTTTCAGAGCAGTACATAATATACGTTCTCGCATAATGTGCAAAGATGAAGGCGCACAGTGCAATAGCTGCGAGTATGTGGTGCGAGGTGTGACTGCTTCCGAAACTTTAGCTTGTTAACTGATACTAGAAACATACCTTTTCCAGAATGCTGAAATCCGATTTCGAATATGTCAGTTAAAAGTAATTCGTCCGAGAATATGTAAAACCTATACCACTATTACGTACTATATACGAGTTACAACCGTTCAGTTTTCGGCTAGTGGTGGTTGATACAGAGGTCTGAAATTCCTCTTTCAAGAGCTGAAAAAAAATTTTGAAGTTAACACCAGAGCTGCTAGTTATTTAGTGTTGGCTGACAAGTTTTGGGCTTTGCCAATTTTCAGATACCACCTGCTAAAGAGAATAAAATTTGTAATGAGCCGATGGGTCGAATGCGGATAATCAGTGTAGCCTATCAGTAATAGTATGGTTCATATGGTAACCACTTTCGTATTTTCTATTTAAGGGTGACACATGGGAGACGGACGGTTTTAAGGATGACACATGGGAGACGGACGGTTTTAAGGATGACACATGGGAGGCGGACGGTTTTGAACTGCGTAGTACTGAGGGCGCGGTGGTGGGATGTGGTCGTGGTGGGCATAGTTCTGATCCACACAAGACGCCATTTCATTTACTCAGTCTGGAGCAGTGGGTCTTGCAACATCGAGTGTTTGTCTATGGCAGTTTCGTGAAAACTGTTGAGTCTATTATTGCTACGCAGCGATCGTTTCGTGCGCGGTTTAATGTCAGTCGACATGGAGCTGTTCCGAGCCGTAACACAATCCTCAGATGGGTGGAAAACTTCAGATCAACTGGAAACATACTGGATAAGAAGCATCCTGGCCCGAGACGCAGAGTAACGAAACCAGAAAATGTTGACAGGATAAGGCAAGCGGCCGTCAGAAGCCCAGGACGGTCAGCTAGACGTCATGCTAGTGAGTTACGAATCAATTGTGAATCGGTAAGACGAATTTTGCATAAAGAATTAAAATTTCATCCCTACAAAATGCTCATTGTCCAAAAACTTAAGGAAACTGATTTTGCTGTACGAGAAGACTTCGCTTACAGAATGCAAGTGATTTTGGGATCGAATGAAAATGAAATTTTATTGATGAGCGATAAAGCTCGTTTTCATTTAAACAGGACCGTGAATAAACAAAATCTACGTTACTGGGCTCCAGAGGATCCACACATTATCCACCAGTGTCCTCTACACTCAGAAAAAGTAACAGTCTGGTGTGCTCTTGGCTCTGTTGGCATTATTGGGCGTTATTTTTTTGAAGAGAACGGGGCCACAGTTACTGTTAATTCGGTTCGTTACATTCGTATGCTTGAAACATTCTCGAAACCAGAACTAAGAAGACGACGAATCTCTTTAAAAAGCGTTTGGTTCCAGTAGGATGGGGCAACATCGCACACCGCAAACACTTCAATGACAGTTCTTAGACGCATGTTTCCTGGCCGGATTATCTCACGTTTTGGCAATGTTCCTTGGCCTCCCAGGTCTCAAGACTTATCAGTATGTGACTTTTTTCTGTGAGGGTACCTTAAGAACTGTGTCTATGACCACAAACCACGAAATTTGGACGAGTTACCGAATGCAATCATTCGAGAAATTGCTGCCATCCCTGCAAAGATTTTAGTCCGTGTGATGGAGCATTTTGAGAAGAGACCTGAGTCCTGCATTCGAAATGATGGACATCACCTTGACGACATTATTTTTCACAAATAACTTTGTTAACTAAAATGGCAAATAATGAGCTTTGATTTTGTGTAAATAATTTTAAAGTTGGCTGAGTATTATTTCGTTAAAAACCGTCCGTCTCCCGTGTGTCACTCTGTATTTATGTCATAACACTTACATGTATCTCAGATCTGCGTTAAAATATGTCGCAATTGTAGTTACACCTTACTGTATTATGTTAACAGAGCTGCATAATATATATTTTCCTTCCAGAATGAGATTTTCACTCTGCAGCGGAGTGTGCGCTAATATGAAACTTCCTGACGGATTAAAACTGTGTGCCGGACCGAGACTTGAACTTGGGACCTTTGCCTTTCGCGGGCAAGTGCTCTACCAACTGAGCTACCGAAGCACGACTCACGCCCCGTCCTCACAGCTTTACTTCTGCCAGTACCTCATCTCCTACCTTCCAAACTTTACAGAAGCTCTCCTGCGAACCTTGCAGAACTAACACTTCCTGAATGAAAGGATATTGCGTAGACATGGCTTAGCCACAGCCTGGGGGATGTTTCCAGAATGAGATTTTCACTCTGCAGCGGAGTGTGCGCTGATATGAAACTTCCTGACAGATTAAAACCGTGTGCCGGACCGAGACTCGGGCTCGGGACCTTTGCCTTTCGCGGGCAAGTGCTCTACCAACTGAGCTACCCAAGCACGACTCACGCCCCGTCCTCATATTTTCCTTAATTATTGTACCTTCATTACCCAGCATGACGTGGTTCACGTGACAACGATATTTTATGTACAATGGAGAAGTTCCTAAATGAACTACGCTGTGCATCACGCTGGTTTGTTTATCGTAAATATTATCACGATTTTGACAGATGTTGATGCAAGGAATTTTATTATGTCTCATATAATCTTTGATGTATTCAATTTTCTTCGTGCTTGTATTAAGATCAATGACTGTATCCAGCGTAAGACAGTGTTCCATCACATCACAGTCGTACAATAAATATTTCATTTGCTTTCAGCGCTGTTTGAAAGCAAACATATTGTTTTATTTGTATTTCAATGAATTCTACATACAATAGTATTCCGCTGTTATAATTCTCACTCTATAGATTGCAATTAATATGCTGATTAAGGTATTCTTGAAGGTTTCTATGAATCGTTTGTAGTCGCGTATTTGATGATTAATGCATGGTGTAGTGCCTTTCATGTGCTGATTAAGGTGCTATGGAAATTTTCTATGATTTTTCTGCTGGGTGATTCTGTTTGTTGATTTAACGTTTGTTTTGTGAATGTACATTTTTAGAGGTATGTCCATCAATTGGCCTTTGACGACATCTGTAAAGTAGCGAAATTTCTATCGATATTTTCTATGGAGTTTGTATTTTTCTCTGAGGTGCGAGCTGAAAACTGAAAGGTTATTTTCGCTTCTGTTTATGTATCCTGTATATCTCGTTTTAAGGGGACCTGGAGTTCAGCGGGCTGGACATCTCCTCCTCGCTTTCATCGTGTGTTATTCTTCATCTACAACGCGAAGGCAGTTGCAGTTTTGTACCAACACTGAGTGTTGTGCAAGGAAAGCTATTTAATTATCTGTAGTAGTTTACGAAATACGACATTCTGTATAAGACGGTTCACTTTGGAGGAATTTGGTGAACATAGCTCAAATAGATATAGGTACCTAATGTCCTGAAAATGTAGTTTCGAAAGAATGAGAAAAGATTGTTCTCAGTGTTTTCGACTCACCGTATGTGGCCAGCTGATTCTTCACCCTCTGTAGACTTTTTCAAGAATCTTTTCCTTTCTCTGGACCGTTAGTGCTGACTTTCGCAACACTTTCAGCTTCAACTACTTGCTGACAATCTTTGGCATTCAGCACAGCTATCATATTATTTCCTGATTGGGTGCCTAATTTGTCCATTAGTTTTGTCTTGCTAATTACAGCATCACTGAAACAAAGGACAGCATCCATTACACCTGAGTACTGTCAGTCGAACAAACAATGTTTTTGGTACTCTTTCCCACACGCAGCTGTTAAAACTCTTATTATGGTTTGGTGTATGGCCACGTAGACATCTGCTAGGTAATTTTGTTCCTGCAAAGTCCTTGTATATTGGCTTTACTGTTTCCATGACTTGGCAGGCAAGAAGTTTTTATGGTGATATTCCTTGCCTGTCGCATGATCGTGACTGGTTCGCTGCCATTTGTTCAAAGAACGTTTAAGTCAAAATCAACAACTGAAAAGTAGATAAAAAATACATTTTCTGAAACGGGAGAAATTTGTCTTTAAGATGGTGACAAAAATAGGTTTCGAAAATTTCAGTCATTTCACTTCCAGGTCCCCTTAAACGTCTGTCTGTCCAACGTAAGCTTTATTACATTCGTTTTTTTTAAGTACCAGAATAGTTATGTCGTCATGTCTTGGCTACCTTATAAATGATGTTGGTGCCGAGTGTGTTTCTGTCAAAATTGCGATAATACATGCATTAAATAAGCCAGCGTAATCCAATGAGATCAAATTCTCCACTGTATATAAAATATCGTTGTCCGTGGATCACATCATGCTGGGCAATGAAGGTACCACGGTACAGTAAGCTGTAAATACAATTATGACATCTTCGAACGCAAATCTGAGGTACATTCAAGTGTGGTTACATAACTAGAACTGTCCACACCAGACACATCCTAAATACAAAATACGTGAATAGTTACCACATGAACCTTATTATTTATGATACTTTTATTATTTACAATCGACGCATCCACTCGTAACAGATTTTGTTCTGTGTAAGAAGTGGGGGTAGTCTGAAACTTGTCAACCAGTACTACGAGGTGCATTCAAGTTCTAAGGCTTCCGATGTTTTTTCTCCGGACTGGAAAGAGATAGAAACATGCGCATTGTTTTAAAATGAGGCCGCGTTCATTGTCAATACGTCCTAGAGATGGCAGCACCATACGGCAGATGGAATTTTACCGCCAGCGGCGAGAATGAGAACTGTTTTAAATACTTAAAATGGCGACGTTTTCCTTACTTGAACAGCGTGCAATCATTCGTTTACTGAATTTGCGTGGTGTGAAACCAATTGAAATTTATCGACAGTTGAAGGAGACATGTGGTGATGGAGTTATGGATGTGTCGAAAGTGCGTTTGTGGGTGCGACAGTTTAATGAAGGCAGAACATCGTGTGACAACAAACCAAAACAATCTCGGGCTCACACAAGCCGGTCTGACGACATGATCGAGTAAGTGGAGAGAATTATTTTGGGGGATCGCCGAATGACTGTTGAACAGATCGCCTCCAGAGTTGGCATTTCTGTGTGTTCTGTGCACACAATCCTGCATGACGCCCTGAAAATGCGAAAAGTGTCATCCAGGTGGGTGCCACGAATGCTGACGGACGACCACATGGCTGCCCATGTGGCATGTTGCCAAGCAATGTTGACGCGCAACGACAGCATGAATGGGACTTCCTTTTCGTCGGTTGTGACAATGGATGAGACGTGAATGCCATTTTTCAATCCAGAAACAAAGCGCCAGTCAGCTCAATGGAAGCACACAGATTCACCGCCACCAAAAAAATTTCGGGTAACCGCCAGTGCTGAAAAAATGATGGTGTCCATGTTCTGGGACAGCGAGGGCGTAATCCTTACCCATTGGGTTCCAGAGGGCACTACGGTAACAGGTGCATCCTACGAAAATGTTTTGAGGAACAAATTCGTTCCTGCACTGCAACAAAAACGTCCGGGAATTGTTTCACCAAGACAACGCACCCGCACATCGAGCTAACGTTGCGCAACAGTTTCTTCGTGATAACAACTTTGAAGTGATTCCTCATGCTCCCTACGCACCTGACCTGGTTCCTAGTGACCTCTGGCTTTTTCCAATAATGAAAGAGACTCTCCGTGGCCGCACATTCACCAGCCGTGCTGCTATTGCCTCAGCGATTTTCCAGTGGTCAAAACAGACTCCTAAAGAAGCCTTCGCGGCTGCCATGGAATCATGGCGTCAGCGTTGTGAAAAATGTGTACGTCTGCAGGGCGATTACGTCGAGAAGTAACGCCAGTTTCATCGATTTCGGGTGAATAGTTAATTAGAAAAAAATCGTAGGCCTTAGAACTTGAATGCACCTCGTAAATAACTAATTAGCAACTTCGTTGTAAATGTTTAAAACGTCTTTTCTTCCACATTTTTGTGCTGCCAGACGCGATGCACAGAAAAATTTGGGATATTTAAAGTTCGTTTCTCATTCATGTGCTTCTTCATACAAGCCATCTGCAGTGCCTTGGTGGAAGGGCTCAAAGAACACCAAATAGCAGACCAAAGTTGATCAGAGTTATGGCGCGTGCAAAGTAATGTATACAACCATCGCAATAAAACAATAACAGTTGGCAAATTGATGCCCATTTAAAAACGCGTGATGAAGCTTCAAAAACGTTCACGGGTCTTAATAACTGGTGTAGAGTAAAGTTTATGTTCCGTATTGCAGATCTTCTAAAACGGTAGCAGTGGAACGTCCTTTTCAGAATTCGCTCTTTGTATACATTACTTTCTGTTTCTTTCGCTTTGTAGATGTATTTATCACGTTCATGGATGTCTCATTGGTTGTCTCGTTTGTCCAATTTTACATACCTGTAGCTACTTCTGTATTCTTGGAGCAGTAGTTCGCGTAATTCATTAGACGAACCTTATCTCCAAGAACGAAATAATGCTACACTCCTGGAAATTGAAATAAGAACACCGTGAATTCATTGTCCCAGGAAGGGGAAACTTTATTGACACATTCCTGGGGTCAGATACATCACATGATCACACTGACAGAACCACAGGCACATAGACACAGGCAACAGAGCATGCACAATGTCGGCACTAGTACAGTGTATATCCACCTTTCGCAGCAATGCAGGCTGCTATTCTCCCATGGAGACGATCGTAGAGATGCTGGATATAGTCCTGTGGAACGGCTTGCCATGCCATTTCCACCTGGCGCCTCAGTTGGACCAGCGTTTGTGCTGGACGTGCAGACCGCGTGAGACGACGCTTCATCCAGTCCCAAACATGCTCAATGGGGGACAGATCCGGAGATCTTGCTGGCCAGGGTAGTTGACTTACACATTCTAAGGCACGTTGGGTGGCACGGGATACATGCGGACGTGCATTGTCCTGTTGGAACAGCAAGTTCCCTTGCCGGTCTAGGAATGGTAGAACGATGGGTTCGATGACGGTTTGGATGTACCGTGCACTATTCAGTGTCCCCTCGACGATCACCAGTGGTGTACGGCCAGTGTAGGAGATCGCTCCCCACACCATGATGCCGGGTGTTGGCCCTGTGTGCCTCGGTCGTATGCAGTCCTGATTGTGGCGCTCACCTGCACGACGCCAAACACGCATACGACCATCATTGGCACCAAGGCAGAAGCGACTCTCATCGCTGAAGACGACACGTCTCCATTCGTCCCTCCATTCACGCCTGTCGCGACACCACTGGAGGCGGGCTGCACGATGTTGGGGCGTGAGCGGAAGACGGCCTAACGGTGTGCGGGACCGTAGCCCAGCTTCATGGAGACGGTTGCGAATGGTCCTCGCCGATACCCCAGGAGCAACAGTGTCCCTAATTTGCTGGGAAGTGGCGGTGCGGTCCCCTACGGCACTGCGTAGGATCCTACGGTCTTGGCGTGCATCCGTGCGTCGCTGCGGTCCGGTCCCAGGTCGACGGGCACGTGCACCTTCCGCCGACCACTGGCGACAACATCGATGTACTGTGGAGACCTCACGCCCCACGTGTTGAGCAATTCGGCGGTACGTCCACCCGGCCTCCCGCATGCCCACTATACGCCCTCGCTCAAAGTCCTTCAACTGCACATACGGTTCACGTCCACGCTGTCGCGGCATGCTACCAGTGTTAAAGACTGCGATGGAGCTCCGTATGCCACGGCAAACTGGCTGACACTGACGGCGGCGGTGCACAAATGCTGCGCAGCTAGCGCCATTCGACGGCCAACACCGCGGTTCCTGGTGTGTCCGCTGTGCCGTGCGTGTGATCATTGCTCGTACAGCCCTCTCGCAGTGTCCGGAGCTAGTATGGTGGGTCTGACACACCGGTGTCAATGTGTTCTTTTTTCCATTTCCAGGAGTGTATTTCACGTGTCTTGACACAGCAACACTGTCAGCAGAGGAAGAAGAAACGAGGCTGAGAGTGAAAGGCAAACACACACAGACAAGAACTGAGATGGATATGGTCCAGGCATTGACGCGTTGCAGCAGTGTTACTGGCAACACTATTGCGGCCACACATTGTCGTAAAATAAGATTTTCAGCTCTCTTACTTGCCGGGTGGCAATTCTACCTGCTGGGCGGAGATCGGACACAGAGATTAGAGGACCTTTCCTCGACCTTTTGTGGGTGCGAATTTCACTGGATGCCAATTTCAGCACACCGTCTGTGTCAGGGGTGAGTGTGCAGTTAGTTCAAGTCGCATCTACTTGTCTAGCATTGTGCCAGCAGCGGAGTGGTCACGAGGGGTCAGTGATTAGCAGCCATGGCATAAGCCTGTCGCGAGTGGCAGATACAAAGAAAAGTTCCAGCTGCCTGGCTCTTCAGGTATACAATGCACCCAGTAGATGGCGCTGGACTAGACTGTAGGTAACTGGTAAGTTTTTTCGTCTCGAGATGTCGTGTTCAAGTAAGATTATGTGCACTACACTAAAAAAAAATGGTACCATGTATTTCTCATGTTTCTGTTGGCTAGGATGCAACTTGCGACTGTAAATAGGTATAAGCGTGTATCATGCACCAATGATGTTGCTACAGGAATCCTGCATATGGGGCAGGGATTTATAGCCGCACTGGGTCAGTGGGTTGCTGCATTCGAGGGTTGGATTCCCTCACTTCCTCATCGAGGACTCGCACTGCCTGGGCTACTGTCAGGGTGTATCTTCGACGTGGAAGAGTCCCAACCGTGCCTGTCGCGTTGTTGCCCGTCTGCACGCCGTCACTGCTGCCCGCCGCCGCCGCCGCCGCCGCCTGGTCGCCGTCTCTCGGTGCTCGCCGCTTCTTCTGCCGCCGCCGCCGCCTGGTCCCCGCTTCTTCTGCCGCCGCCGCCGCTGTCGCCGTCTCTTGGTGCTCGCCGCTTCTTCTGCCGCCGTCTCTCGGTGCTCGCCGCTTCTGCCGCCGCCGCTGCCGCCGTCTCTCGGTGTCGCTGCCGCCTGCAATCATGGACGCCCCAACTACCACCATCATCTACACCTCCCCTTCACCTGCCCCCACTGTAATGTCATGGAGTGCTTCCTCTGGGATTCACCCGTCTCATGCACCTCCCCTACTCACAGTCTCCTCCCCATCTATCTCCTCTCCATCGCTGTATCCCCACCTGTACGTCACTCCTGCTCCTACCCCTGCTACTGCCCCTGCTGCTGCTCCCGCTCCTGCCTCTGTCCCTGCTCCCAACCCCCCTCCCACTCCTGTCGCCCGCCGAGACGACTTTCCCCCTCGCCCCCCTGTGACTACCACTGCTTCCCCAGCCAGAGTCTCCACCCGCCGCGCCACAGTCGCCGCCACAGAGCGCCCTACCCTCTCATCCGGTGCTACTGCCTCACAGGAGGGCCCTGCCTCCCACCACCTCCCCATCCATCCAGTCCCTCATCCCTCCTCCCAGGCAACATCCGCCAAAAAAATCTTCCAAACGGCCCAGTGGCGACCTCTCCTCTACTCCCTCATCCAAAAAGCCACTGCCCGCCCCACCTCCCACTGACCCCGCTATGGATACCACCCCACCTCCCTCCTCTCCAGCCCCCTCCCTGTATACCTTTGTCCTAGCCAACCCTGATCCAAAATTCCTGGATGCCCGAATCCTCACCCTTGAAATCCAGAAGTACATCCCCAGTGCACCCATCACCCAACTTATCCCTCGCAGAGACTCTGTTCTCATCAAGTCTCCCTCTCCGTCCTTCCATACTGATCTCCCCCGGCGCCTTCCCCGCATCACCTTTGGGCCCCATGCATCCCACACCCCATTCCTTACATCCTCCTCTCCTCGTCAGCCCCAACCGCCTCATCGTCCGCCGACCCTCACTGCCGTCATCACAAAACTCAGCCCTGCGGTCACGGAGGCTGAGATGTTGGCGGAACTGAATGCCCACCCCTCCCTGGAAGTCCGCTCTGCCTGCCGTATTTACAACTCCTCTGGCCCTATTTTCCTCATGCGTATATTTACAGAGTCCGCCTCCTCCATCGACCACCTCCTCACGCAGGGAGCCATGATTTTCAACCGCCGCCACCCAGTTGACCCGTCCCGTTCCCCTCCTCAATCCTACCGCTGCCAGCGTTGTCTTCTGTACAATGACCACCACCCAAAACTGCAAGAACCCACATACCTGCCCCCATTGTAAAGCCTCCCACTTCCTCAAACAGTGTCCCAACCTAGCCTCCCCCCCATCCTGCAACACCTGCAATGAACCTCACCCCACCTATTCCTCCAAATGCAAAGCCAAGCCCCCTCCCACCAATCCTGAACTCACTGTCGCCGTTCGCCCCATTGACCCACCCATCCACCCTAACAATTCCCTCCATCCTCCCCCTACAGCAGAAGACATCATCCGGTTCTTCACCATCGTCCTGCAGAACATCCACCCCTTCCAGCACCCCCACACACTCCAGCAGATTTCCCTTACCGCCCACTCAGTTTTCCACTTAAACACCTATGCCACATACTCCCACAACCAGGCCCACTTTACCTTCACCCGCCTAGACACCCTCGTTTAAGCCCCTCTCCCCTTCCCGCACCCTTCCCACCCCCAACCTCATGGCGCGTCAACAGCATCGTCTCCTCTACCTCAACATTCGCTCCCTCCCTGCAAACAAATACCTCTTCATGCATACCCTCTCCCAGTACCAGGTTGACTCCTTCGTCCTTAATGAAACCTTCCTCCAACCCCACCATGTAGTCCGCATTTCCCCTTATCTCCTTCACCACACTGACAATCCCCTTCCCCTAGCTTGAGGCGGTGTCGCTATAGGCCACCTCAGGCATCTCCCTGTCCGGCCGCAACCCCTCCTCAATGACCTGACCGAACACCTTCTCCTCAGCCTATTTTTACCCTCTCTCACCGTCACCTGTGCCACTATCTATATCCGCCCCGCAGCTCCTCTCCCCTTTGACTTCATTTCCCATGTTGACCGTAGCTTCTCCACCTATGTGATCGCCACTGACCTCAACATCCACAGCCGTGACCCTGGCACCCTTAGGTGGTGGCATCAGTTCCTTGCCACCCTCTATGGTGACCTTGTTCCTCTCCCACAGCACACCCGTCCTAGAAGTAACTCCACCCCCGATGTTATCCTCGCTTCCCCCAACCTCCTTGGTCGCATTGCCGTTGATGTCCTCGATCCCGTCGGTAGTGACCATCTCCCTGTCCTTCTCACCATCTCCTCTACCCGTTCCGCCACTGCAGCCACCCGCCCAGCTGCCCCTCCAAAGTCTGTCCATGACTACCACCGTGCCAATTGGGATGCCTACCGGGAATCCATTGCCTTACAGGTCGAAAGCCACCCCCTCACTTTCCACCACCCTGATGACATCACCCATGCCTCTTCCTTTCTTCAGAAGACCATCACTGACGCTGTGGAGGCTCATGTCCCTACAAAACTCATCCACCCTCACCGCCCTACGCTTCCTCCACAGGCCGTCCTTCTTCTGCGTGAATCCCGCAGGCTCTACTGCTCCTTCCTCTGCACTCGTGACCAGGATACTCTCACCCGCCACCGGCAATTACAGCGACATATCCGGAACCTCCTTACAGCAAAGAAACGCCGGGATTGGCGTCAGACATGCACACGCCTTAACTCCACCCTCCCTGTCAACTCCTCCATGTACTGGTCAGCCTTCCACCGCCTTACTGGTAGGCATACCACCCCGCATTACCCCATCCTCCATGACGATTGACCCTTTCCTGACAACCTCAGTAAGGCTAACCATTTTTCTTCCCACCTATCCGAGATCTTCTCCATTCCTGACGATCCTCATTTTGATTACTCCCTCTTCCCCACCATCCTTGACCGCACTGACGCCTCTGTCCCACCGCTCGCCCCTAGCTTCCAGTACTTGGATCGGTTACCCCCCTCAGACATCAACACTCCCATCACCACGCAAGACATCACACTCGTCCTCCGCGCTCCAAACACAACACCGCCCCTGGTCATGATGGCGTCACCTACCGTCACGTCAAGGAATCCCCTCCATCCTGTCTGTCCTTGCTACTCTGAACAATGTCCTCCTCTCCACTGGATTTTACCCTGACCTGTGGAAGACTTCCCGTGTCCTGCTGTTCCCTAAGCCTAACAAACCCCCCTCTGCTACCTCTTCCTATTGTCCCATCTGCCTCACCTCCGTGTTCAGTAAGGTCTTTGAGGCCATCCTCTCTCGCCATATTCACCGCCACCTTAACCAGCACCGCCTCCTTCCTCTTACGCAATGTGGCTTCCGGCCTTCCTTACCAATCTTCTTTCCCTCCAACTTAACTCCCGTCGCTCTGCTATCTTTGTTTCCCTTGATCTCCAGAACACCTATGGCCGTATCTGGCATCCCAGGCTCCTCTTCAGACTCCAGACCTATACTCTCCCCGTCCATCTCGTTGCTTCCTTCCTCTCCCATCGTCCCTCCTATGTGACTATCCACAATTCCAACTCCCATACTTTCTACCCCTCTGCCGGCGTGCCCCAAGGTTCTGTCCTTTCCCCTCTCCTCTATCTCCTGTACACTGCTGATATGCCCAAACCTCCCCCTCCTGTTCATCTTCTCCGGTTCGCTGATGACACCGCCTTCCTAGCCCTTTATCCTACTCTTCAACGGTCCCAAAGTACCCTCCAAACCCACCTTGACCAATTCACTGCTTGGTGCAACCAATGGTTCCTCCGTGTTAATCCCTCCAAGACCCAGGCGATCATCATAGGCCGCACCACCCGCTCCTTCCGCCTCCATGATTTCTACCTCACCATTTATGGCCGTCCTATCCACCTCACTCCTACCCTCAAATACCTTGGCCTCACACTCGGCCGCCACCTCACCTGGACTCCCCATCTCCTTACCATCCAAAACAAAGCTCACAACCGCCTCCGCCTCCTGAAACTCCTGTCCGGCCGGACGTGGGGCTGCATCCTTCCACCATCCTTCACACCTACAAATCCATGATCCGCCCCATCCTTAGTTATGCCAGCATCGCTTGGATTTCCGCCCCTCCCTGGTTCTATAAAGCCCTCCAAATCCTCGAACGCCATGCACTCCACCTCGCCTTCTGCATCTGCCTTCCGTCCCCCAAGCGCATCCTCTACGACCTCATCTCCTTCCCCCACCTTCTCCTTTTCCTTGAACACATCTGCACACTATATATTGTCCGCCGCCTTGATCCCCCTCATCCCCTGGTGTCCCCCTTCCTCTCCACTCCCAAACAGTTGCTACGCCTTTACCGTTGTGTCTCTCCCTCTCTACATCTCCACACCCTCCATCTCCTTTCCCAACACAACTTCCACCATCTACCCCTCCCGGATGATGAGCTTCGCCCTGACATCTACCCTTCCTACCAACTCTAACCCCCTCTTCCTGCCTCCTCCTCAGGGCTCCCTCTCCTCCCCCTCCCTCCTTCTGAGCGGCTTTCCCCTCCTACTCCCCCTCCATCTCTTATGCCTCCTTTCAGTGTCTCTGCACTCCCTCCTGCCCTGTCTTCCCTTTTACTCTCCTGCCCCACGTGTCTCCTGCCTCTTTGTGAACCCACGGTTGCCCCTCCTCTCTTCCTTCCTCCGCTTCCTCAGCTACCCCATGCTCTCCCCTCCTTTTCCATCCTCTCTGACCTTTCCCTCGGCAGGTCCCACCTGGTAGTTTTACTCTTCATCGTGTGTGCTCCAAGTGGGTTTTAAGTGTGTAGTTTCGGAGTGTTTTTAATACTGTGGCCAACTTTTAACCTGTGCGTGCGCATTCAGTGTCTTCTCTGTGTTTCAAGAATCGCCAACTGTGTTTTTTAACTTTCTGGTGACTTTTTTACCTGTCCCCCATGAACGTCTACATGTCCATGTCTTTTTACCTCCATTTTCTCCCCTTACTCTGTTTTATGTTCCCCTTTTTTATCTCCTTATGTATGTAGCATTTTATTCTTGTTTTAGTAGTCGTGTCTCTCGGCTGAAGAGCGGCGGATTGTGCCGCCGACAGCCCTCCCCTGCCCATATGGGGCAGGGGAATGAAAGCACAATAAAGGGAAAAAAACAAAAAGTGGGTTGCTGTTCTAATATTATTACCCATCATTATGTTCCTTCCAGCATCTGTTTACCTGAAGGATGCTATGCCCTTGCACTTCAGCAACAGCTTGCTGTCCTATTATTATTACTAGCACCCATCCTTCTCATATAGTGCTATTCGCTAGACTGGCTGGAGCAACTCTCTAGCACTAGACAAACAGCGAAAATATCCTCTCTACATCCAGCAGTTATTGACAAAACTGGGTAGAGCTAGTGTCTAGCGTTCGATCAATGGCAACTACTCCTCCCTTAATCTAATGCTTCACAGCCAGACGAAAAAAATGAATGTTCCCTCCAAGTTTTGAATTTTCTACCACTAGGAGGAGGGGAGGTAAACTGCACCAGTATTCTGTGTCACCCACCTTGGATTGTAATGTCATGGAATGTGTAAGTATTCGACAGATGATGAATTAACGAGAATAACCTAGGTCCTACCACACCAGTAATATGCAATCTGAATTTCTCTAAATAAAGAATATATTATTATTTATTATGTTCTCTGTAATACAATGTGATTAGCGTTTGCGTTTACGGCAAAAATTTGAATTTACCAGGAAATCTTGAATTTCGCACATATTCGTGGATTTCCCTTCAGTATGAGGGTGTGGAGGGGAGTGCAGGAACTCTCTGATCGGCTGGGGATTTCGCCGAGGGAGAAGGGGTAATTAATTGATCAAATTAATTAATTATTCAATTAATTTGATATCAAAAGTGCTCTGGCATCAGCTCCCTTTTCCCAGAAGGGTACAGGTTTTCGAAGAGGAATGGGGGAAGATTTCCTTTGTCTGCTGCTGACATCATAGTGCAGTCAGGCGTTCTTTTAACTTCAAGCCAAAAATTGAATTTTCCGCCGTTTTTATCCTGGGCAGGGGTGAATATGGGCTGTAATTTCCCTCAAAGACTCACGTGCTAACTGGAAAAAACCCATGACGCCATCTATATATACATCTTCATCTGTACTTTGCAAACCACCATGAGATACATGGCAGACAGTATGTCCCGTTGTACCAGTCACAAATGGAGCACGGGAAGAATGACTGTTTGAATCCCTCTTATCCCTACGAGAGCAACGCTAAGTGGATTGTAGTATATTGCTAGAGTCATCATTTAAAGCTGGTACTCGAAACTTTGTTAACACACTTTCTTGGAGTAGTTTACATCTATCTTCAAGAGTCTTCCACTTCATTTCCTTCA
Organism: Schistocerca cancellata; assembly: GCF_023864275.1. Taxonomy (NCBI): domain Eukaryota; kingdom Metazoa; phylum Arthropoda; class Insecta; order Orthoptera; family Acrididae; genus Schistocerca; species Schistocerca cancellata. The sequence continues at coordinate 396,821,308 of NC_064634.1, read as the reverse complement.
GTATCTCTGGGACATTGTCCTATGGATTAAATAAACCTGTGACCATTCATGCTGCCCTTCCCTGTATACATTCAATATTCCCTGTTAGTTCTATGTGGTAGAGGTCCCACACAATTGAGCAATATTCTTGAACTGGTCGCACAGGTGATTTGTAAGCAATCTCTTTTGTATACTGATTGCACTTCCCCAGTATTCTGGAATAAACCGAAGTTTACCACTTGCTTTACCCATGACTGAAATCTATGTGATCATTCCATTTCATATTCCTACAAAGTGTTACATCTAGGTATTTGTGCAAGTTGGCTGGTTCCAATGGTGACTCATTGTTATTATAGCCATAGAATAACACATTTTTCTTTTGTAAAGTGCAAAATTTTACATTTCTGAGCAAGTTGCATTCTCTGCACCATGTTGAAATGTCATCAAGATATGTCTGAATATTTATGCAACTTCACTCAGGTAGTATTTCATTATAGGTAACTGCATCATCTGCAAAAAGCCTGATTTTACTATTAATACTGTCTGAAAGGTCATTAATATACAGCATGACCAGCAAGGGTCCCAGCATACTCCTCTGGGGTGCACATGAAGTTACTTCTACATCTGATGATGACTCTCCATTCAAGATAACATGCTGTTTCCTTCCTACCACAAAGTCCTCAATCCAGTCACAAACTTCACTTGATAGCGCAGATGATGGTACTTTTGACAACAAACGTAGGTCTGGTACTGAGTCAAACTCTTTTATGGAAATCAAAAAATACTGCCTCTACCTGATTGCTTGATTCAGTATAAAATCGAAGATTACCATCACCACTGCATGTATTTCACGTAGAACTTCGATTGTGCAGACAGGTATGCATCCACTGCAAATGTGTAAATGATGGCAATATTGTTTCTTTCTATCGTTTCCATTTTCGTTCGAAGATTTTTTGCTCATTTTGCGGTCTCTCCATCTCTGTTTTTTGTTTTATTCGCCTTCCTGTGTTACTTTGATTTTACGTGTGGACTCACGAACCGTGTCTGATTTGTTGTTGACAGTATGTATGGCCAACCAGTGAATGGGCGCCTTTTGCAGGACATAAGCGCATCCACGTGGGCTAACCCTCAGCTGAGTGTCTGGAAAGTATCATTTGCTTCACATACTGCCCTCCCCCCCTCCGCGGCCGCCTAAAACATCCCCTTGAATCCACGTCTGACACCATTAAAACACATCAGGAAAGAGAATATTTTCTGTCGTTCAGGTAAAAATAATTTTGATGCGGTAATTTAAGAAGTACTGCAGCGGCAAACAAGATGTGTCCATGTATGTGCAAAAGCCGTTGCTTTTAATTTTTTCCGATTTTTTTTGTTAAACCACTATCAGTCTTTTCCATCCTTAATCCATTTATTTGGCACCCACTTCTATAGAGTACGAATTACAGTCCTCTTAAACTATTCCCATAATTCCTTCATGTCCATTATACTGGAACAGAATGATATCAATTGATTGTCTAAGTTGAATGTTGAAAAATGCTCATTGCCATCCAGAGGATTGGAATCCCTCCTTCCACATGGAAGAACTTGTCGACTGGGCTACTCTCAGTATCTATTCTCCAGCTGGAAGCTCAGTGGCCCTACTCTGCACCGTCTCGCTGCACGGCGCCGCCACCGCTGCCGCAGATGCCGTCCTTCTGTCGCCCCCGCTGCCCCCATCGTCATCGCCCGCCGCTTTGGCGTCTGTGCTGGCCGCCGCCTCCTCAGGGTCTGATGCCAGCTGCCTGCTGCCACTATCTGTCGCCGTTGCCGTCGCCATACTGTCACTGTGCTGTATCTTTGTCTTCGTCTTTGTTTTCGTCTTCGCCTGCTGTGTCGTTTCCCAGCTCTTCATTTCCGTTTCCTACCCCAGTGATGCCCATAGGCTCGATTCCATTTAAACATGGACACACAAACCACCACTGTCATCTACAACTCTCCTTCCACTGCGCCAACCAACACTTCGTGGAGTACTTTTTTTAGACCCCCTTCTTATGCCCAGTCTCCCCTCATTGCTGTTTCCTCCCCCTCCATCTCCTCCCCCATATTATATCTGTACATTTATCCATTCACTCCTGCTCCCCCCTCCTGCCTCTACCCTCTTCCCCAGTTGCCCTCCAACCCCAGCACCTCATTCACTCACCTGGGTCATAGCCTGCAGGGCCACAGTAGCCATCCCAGATGATATACTGACACCACCTCATGTTAGCACCTCTGCACCCTAAGCAGGGCCTGCCTCCTGTCATCACCTGCTCCCACATTTCCCTCACCCTTCTTCCCAGGCTTCCCTCACCAAAAAAAAAAACCTTAAATGACCCAGTATCGAACCCACCCATGCCCACCCCCCACCTTCTGACCCCCTATGGATACCACCCCTATTCCTGCATCCCAACCTCTCCACAATGCACAGCTACATCTCCTTCTGCCCCAAGCCAAATTGCTTGACATCCATGCCCTTACCTTAGAAATCTGCAAATATTCCCCCAATGCCCCATTTCCCAACTCATTCGCTGCAATGACTCCATCCTTATCACATCCCCCAGTCCCTCCCTCCACACTGACTTCCTCAAAAAAGTATCCCATATCACCTTTGGCCCCCATACCACCCTTACACCCTTGCTTATCCACACCTCTCCCCACTCACCCTGACACCCTCACCATCCTCCAACCCTCCAAACCTCACTGATGTGATCATGAAGCTCAGCCCCATGGCAGCATGTCTTCACCGAATCCTCCGCCTCCATAACCCTTATGCCCATATTTATAACAGCCAACTCCCTGTTGACCCTTCCCACTCTCCTCCCCATTCCTACAGGTGCCAAAATGCATTTCCTTACCTCCACCTGTAAAAATCCTACCACCTACCCCCACTGCAAAGCCTCTAATTTCCTCATCAATTGTCCCAACTCTCCTCCCCTCCTTCCTGCAATACATATAATGAAGCCCACCCCACCTATTCCTCCCACCAAACCAGAGCTCACTGTCCCCATTTGTCCCATTGATCAGCCCATCCAACCCAACAATTCCCTCCACCCACCCCCCTTCTCCATAGTCAAAGACATCATCTGGTTCCCCACAATTATCGTTCAAAACATCCACCCCTTCCAATGCCCACACATCCTTCAGCAGATCTCACTCACCACCTGTTTCATTTTCTACCTGAATACCTATGCCACCTACTCCCACAACGAACCCCACTTTGTCTTTACCCACCTTGACACCATCACCTAAGCTCCCTCTCCCCCCTACGTCCCCTCCTTCTCCCTCCATCTTGATATGACAACAGTATCACCTCTTTATCAATACATCTGCTCCTTACCTGCCAACAAGCCCCTATTCATGCATACCCTGTCCCAGCACCAGATCGACACCTTCATCCTCAATTATGCCTTCTTCCAATTTTACATCTTCACCTCTCCCTATGTCCTTTTCAGTACTGGTAATCCCTTCCCTATAGCACAAAGTAGGGTTGCTATTGCACACCGTAAGCATATCCCCATCCAGACACAACCCCTGTTACTGATCCTACCAAACACCTTATCTTCAGCATCTTTTTCCCCACTCTCACCATCACCTGTGCCATTATATAATCAGTCCTGCTGTTCCCATCCCCTATGACATCCTCTGACATATTGAACACACCTCCTCCACGTCCATGATTGCCACAGACCTTAATATCCACAGCCATGACTCTGCCACCCTCCTGCAGTGGTATTAATTCCTTTTACCCTCCAAGGCGTCCTTGTCCCCCTCCCTTAGCATATCTGTCCTGAAAGTAACACCACCCTCGATGTCGTCCTTGCTTCTCCAAATCTCCTTGGGTGTATCACTGCGGAAGTCCCCAATCCCATTGGCAGTGACCACCTCCCAGTCCCTTTCACCATCTCCTTTGCCCCTCGCCCTCCCCTGGCTCCCCACCATGTCACCCCTCCCAAAGTCATGCACGACTACCGCCATGTCGACTGGGATGCCTAATGGGAATCCATTGCCACCCAGGTCGGAAAACACTCCCTCCCCTTCCACCATACTGATGACATCACTCACACCTCATACTTATTCCAGAAGACTCTCTGACACCCATGTTCCTACCGAACCTATCCACCCCCATCAACCTATCCTTCCTCCACAGGCCATACTCCTTCTCTGTGGATCCCACTGACTCTATTGTTCCTTTCTCCACACTCGTGACTATGACACACTCCTCCACTATGGCAATAACAAAGAAACGTTCATAGCCTTCTGACAGCAAAGAAACGCTGGGTCTGGCACCATACATTTGCATGACTCAACACTATCCTTCCTGTCAACTCCTCCAAGTACTGGTCGGTCTTGCAACAGCTTAGTGGTAGCCATCCCACCCCACATTACCCACTCCTCCATGACAACTGCCCATTCACTGAAAACCTCAGTAAAGTTAACCATTTTGCTTCCCACCTCTCTGAAGTCTTCTACATACCAGATGACCCTCATTTGGAGTACTCACTCTTCCCTGATGTCCTTGACCACACTGTTTCCACTGTCTCGCCACTTGCTCCCAGCTTCCACTACTTGGACCTGTTACTACCCTAAGAATTGAGCACTCGTATCACAGCACAAGGCATTAAACTCTTCCCACTCTCCATACTAACACTGCCCCTGGTCACAATTGCGTCATCTACCAAACCTCAAGGAATGTTCTCTGTCCTTCCTTGCCACTTATGCCACCCTATACAACATCACCCTCCCTACTGGCTTTTACCCTGACCTGTGTAAGACCTCCCACCTCCCGTTGTTCCTTAAAACCAACAAACCTCTTCTGATACCTCCTCCTATCATCCCATTTGCCTCACCTCCATCTTGAGTAAGGTCTTCAAGTCCATCCTCCCCTTTACCCAGTGTGGGTTCCAGCCCTCCTTCTCTGCTGACGACCAGCCACTTATCCTTACCCACTTCCTCTCCCTTGCTCTGCTATTTTTATTCCCTCGACCTCCAGAACGCCTATGACCATATATGGCTCCAGACCTACACCCTCCCTATCAACTTCATCTGTCTCATTGTCTCTTTCCTCTCCTGCCGTTCTTCCTATGTCGCCATTCATAATACCAATCCCTGTACTTTCTACCCTAACAATAGTGTGCCACAAGTCTCCGTCCTTCCTCCTCTATTACACCTCCTGTACACTGCTGATATGTCCAAACCACCACCACCTGTCTCCTCCAATATGCTGATGACACCGCCTTCCTTGCCCTCTATCCTACCATTCAGTGGTCCTAGCACTCCCTCGAATCCCACCTAAACCAGTTTACTGCTTGGTGCAACTGGAGGCTCTGAATCAGTTCTTCCCAAACCCTGGCAACCATTATAGGATGTACCACCCCTTCCTTTCGGTTCTGTTATTTCTACCTCACCATCTTCGGTTGTCCTGTCTAACTTACTCCCAACTTGAAATATCTTGACCTCATCCTTGACTGTCACCTCACCTGGACTCCCCAACTCCTTACCATCCAATACAAAGCCTACAATAGACTCTGCCTCCTAAAACTCTTGTCTGGGTGGACAAGGGGATTGCATCCTTCTACTTCCCTTCATACCTATAAATCCTTGATCGATCCCATCCTTTGTTATGCCAGTGTCGCCTGGATCTCTAGCCCTCCTAAATTCTATAATGGCCTCCAAATAATTTAACACTACGCTTTCCACCCTGCTTTCCATACCTGTCTCCCATCCCCCACAGGAATCCTCTGTAACCTCATCCCCTTCCCACATCTCCTCCTTTTCCTTGAACACATCCATTTCATCTACACCAACCACTACCTCAATCCCCCACACCCCCTGGTGTCTTCTTTTCTCTCCACTCCCTGCCTGCTGCCACAGCTCTATTGATGAGTCCCATACCCTCCACCATATCTCCCAAAGAAACTTCCAATGTCTTCCCATCCCGGATGATGTGCTTCGCCCCAATATTTATCCTTCCTGCCTACTCTAACCCTCCTCTTCTCTACCCCTCCTCCCTAGGGTTCCCTCTCCTTCCTCTACCCCTCGACTGTTTCTTCCCTCCTACCCCCCCCCCCCCCTCATAACTCTCACTTGTCCTTTCCCTTGTGCTCTCTCCGGGCTGCATCCTCTCCACCCTCCCTGTCTCCTGCCCCTGCCCCTTCCTGTCCCCCCTCCACCACCGACCCCCCTTCTCTCTTTCCTTCTCCTCCATCTCTTACCTCCCCTCCCTTGCAGGTCCTTCCAATTTTAATACAGTTACTTTGTTCTGTTTTGGTGCTCGCCATGTATGTAACATGAGTGCAGTGTGTGTTCAGTGTTGTCGCCCTGTGTGGCTCTCATTACTGTAAACGACATTTTTAATTGTGCTCTTCGTGCCACCAGTGTTTATGCACTACGTCTTCATCAAATGCAATTTTAATTACATCTGGATTACATCATGATTTGTCAAACTGCCCCTTTTTTGTATGTTTTAACTCCCATTGTTTCCCCATCTCATGTGTAAACTTCATCTTTTAGCCCTATATTTTATGTATTTAATACAGTCTCTTGGTTAAAGAGTGGCGAATCATGTCACTGCCAGACCACTCCTGACCGCAAGGTATGGGATATGAAATAACAATAAAGAAAAAAAATGCTTATTGCTCTTTCTAGCCTTCTTGTTTCATTTATTACTCATCAATTTATCTACATCCGCTTCAGTTGTACTAATGATTTATTTAAACCACAACTTGTTTCAGGATATATAATTCCATCTTCAGAGATATAAAAGCAAAGAAGAGATTTAATACAATATACATGGAAAACCAGAAGAGCAAATTAACGAAATGAGGCGCCTCACTTATTGCATTTGATATTGCATAACATGTGGTTGGGTCAATCAGTGCAAGGGCTATCTAGGCGGAACGAGAAAAAGGTGAGGGCCTAACAAGCGAATGAACTTAAATTGTGACGCTACGACGATTTACTTGCCATGGTCTATGTTACCCATCATTTTTAATACAGTTTTTAATTTTTCTTATCCCTTGTTCATTCATTTTGCCTATGTACCATTGCCTTGTTGCTTAAAACGGCACATACTGTTACGTGTTCGAGAGTTATTTAGCATAGTTCGTTTATATTCTATTATCCTTCTGACTGAAGTATTGCAAGCGTTCGGACCAGTCAGTCCAGATTTTCTACATCTTCGCTGATAATGACGTCGGTTTAGTTCCTTGTATACTGCAGGCGCCTGCGCCGCAAACTGCCTCTAGAGCTCAGGCGAGCCCTTCACTCATCCGTCAGCATACAAGACGAGTCAGCTAACGTCGACGTGGCACTCTACGACTTTTGTGATGTCACTTCCTGCTATTCCACATTGAGCAGCCATTTCGTCAAGTGAAACATAAAATAAGTTTGCGATATTTTGGCGACGTGTCACGTGAAGTAGAAGCAATTGGAATCAAGAATGCTCTCTACGACAAATACACGCCTGAGTATGTGTCTGTCTGGCGTCAGCAATACAGAGTTCGTGGCCAACGACAAATACTTGTCAAATCCCTTTTGTCAGATCTTTGGCAGTGTAGTAGGGAAGCTTTTACCGAAGATTTCTGATAAAAGTTAGAGCGAGGGCCATTGTTTATGTGTCACTTCGCTTGCATAAGTGAATTTAAGCCATAAAATGGTGCAGTATATTTGTTGCGTGGCTACCACCATAGTGATTATTGCAAAGTATGAAGAATACGAAATTCTTCATAACACAAAGCACACTGACTACAAAAACCCTAATAAGCGGTCTGAATCTTACAAAGAAACAGGTCCTTTGGAAATGGCTACATTGTGGATGACGCTACTCTTACATATAAAAACAAAGGATGTGGAAGGAGATCGAGATGTGAAACGCAAAATGTGTTCAGAGCATACATAAGTGAAATAAATGCATTCATTTTTAACCTAAATAACCTAATTTAACCTTCATAAATTCCTCTTTAAGTGATCTATATATTGGTTCACATTTCTGGAATAATACATAAAACACTACACTGTGGCATCCGAGTATTATGTTGAAAGTTGGAATAGCTTTCGCCTGGTGCTAAAAATCTTACCTTAGCCATGAGATGATCTTTAGGACAAGTAGCATTCATGATTTAAATAATTAAACGCTACACCAATTACGTATTTTTCACGATTTGCACACTGTTTTGCGAGAATTTATTCTCATCATCAAGTACTAATATTTGCATAGGTGTTTCATGTGATGTTGCACAAAATCTGATCAAAGAACTCCGTCTGATTGCAGTAAACCATAAAAACAACTATGAGGTACTGGTGGAAGTAAAGCTGTGAGTACAGGGCGTGAGTCGTGCTTGGGTAGCTCCGTTGGTAGAGCACTTGCCCGCAAAAGGCAGAGGTCCCGATTTCGGTCCAGCACACAGTTTTAATCAGCCAGGAAGTTTCAAGCTTTAGGATATCTCTGACAAAGCATCCATTTGTGTCGACACTACACTGCTGATGTCACATAGACTTGTGCTTAGGCCTGTATTTATTGTAGGCCACGCAGAATGCTTGATACTTGCAGAAAGCAAGATGCCATTTTGCACTTGTTCAGTGGAGGCTCATATTCGGTGGGTTTTATGTTATACTTTGCACTACATGAATATACGCTGTTTCTAAGTCCCAGAACATTGAATGTTTCGAGAACGAATCATTGGTTTGGTTTGTTGTGATAAAACTATGGAGAACGTCATAAGTAGTAGGGTAAAGCCGCTATGAGGTCAATTTGTTTTGTGGGCTGCATACATTCAGGGGCAAGCATCATTCATCGACAAACCCATTTTTATGCTAATTGATTTATGACCCCTGGGGGTTGATTTATGACCCTCTGGGGATTATCTGTCCTTCTGACAAACCCCCCACTCCTCATACTTACCCTACTCCTCACCCACCCCTCTGGGAAATCCCCAACCATTCCCTTCCCCTTGCCAATACAAGTACACTTTTAATATCAAATTAATTGAGTAATTAATTAAATCGCCACACAGGGTAGCCACGTGGCCTCAGCTGTGTTGTCACCATTTGTGTGGCTCCCCCCATCAGAGGTTTGAGTCCTCCCTCACGCATGGGTATGTGTGTTGTCCTTAGTGTAAGTTAGTTTCAGTTAGATTAAGTAATGTGTAAGCCTAGGGACTGATGACATCAGCAGTTTGGTCGTATTGGAACTTACTGCAGATTTCCAAATTTCCAATTAAATCGATCAACTAATTACCCCATACCCTCACCCACCTGGAAATTGGTGAGAAAGACACACAGTATGTGCTGAGCTACTGGAGAAGAAGTATATAGGGTAGTTTATTTTCTTTATTTTGTGCACTACTATGTTGGAAATTGCCAGGAAAAGTTCAGCCCCTCCCTTCCCACTCCCTCACACATTTTGAATTTCACGAGCTTTTGAATGGATTTCTGGTGCTTTTTCGCTGTCAACCCCCTTAACCTATTGTTCTGTTCAATGTCACTGCTTTTGATATCAAATTAATTGATTAATTAATTAAATTGGTCGAAAAATTGGCAGTCAATACCCAATTGAGGTACTCCCTCTCCCCTTAACTTACTGTATCACTTTCGGTATCCTGTCATTGAACACAAGCTGCTTCAGGTCTGGCCTGAGTTATTCAAGTAGCCTCATCCCACTCCATCAGTCTGATAGACTAATTAATTAAATCAATATCCTTTTTGTGTGGGACAGTTGACCTTAGTGGATACAGCTCCCGTCTGGAAATATTGGTTGATTGGCAGGAAACTGATTACAGTGTGTGGAATATTGTTTATTTAAGCAATTTTTGGAGTACAGTGTGTGAAATATTTAAACAACTATGACTTTTTTTATTCTGATCATGAAAGGAATAGCATCGTGAAGTACTTGCCACACATAATAACAGTCACAGATAACACTAAATATATATGGTGATTGCTAGGCTGCACCATAAGCCAGTGTCCAAGTCAGCCAAGAGGCTGCACTATGCACTGGCTACTGCAAGCCGCAATGTGCCCAGGCCCATGACACCACACTGCACCCCTAGGGATGCCGGCCATCTGGTGTTTATAGTACATCTCCTGGTATTAGCATGTTGACCGTACAGAGACCGTTGATCAATATAGACACTCAGCATCCAGAGAGCTCCATTGCCTGCAACAGTGGACACGAGTTACATTTTTTGTGACTGTCTGGCAGCCAAGCGACCCACAGCTGTGGTGCCCTTTGTTCACTGTGGCGCCCTTTGCTGAGAAATTCCCACTTCAAGTGGCTGCTTCCAGTTGCAGCACCTGCACAATCTGCTCCCAAACACACAACTTCCACACCAGGTCCATGGAAGCAGCTGTTCCATGTGCTCGCCCTGCTGCTCAAATACTGACTGAGTTAGTTCACAGTACCATTGGCATAGGATGCTCCCTCCAATCCCCTCCTCCCCTCCCCTCGCCTCTCTGGTTACTTCCCGTTGAACAAGCATCTGGTGGCGACAACTCCTTGACATTGATATCTGGGAATTCCTGTTGAAACGCAATCTCTCTCCCACTCTCTGAAGTAGTTAATTCCTACCCAGCAAGCGTCCATTGTGTACCACACTAACACCACTTTTGTCCTGAACAACGTAGTCGATACCTGGCAAATCCCAGCAGAGGATGTCTTGGAAATATTGCCTCACTCTGTCAGATCAAGTGACTAATTAATTGAATTTATACCCTTTGTGTGTGGTCAGTTTTTCCTTGCATCCTGTTGGCGGATACTAGGACTGGTATATTTGCCGGGATTCAATCCCGCAAAGTACCCCATTTCCGAACCCTACTGGTTGCAAATTCATTATGCTACAGGTAGCTGAAAATTTCTAATTTCAGCTCAGTTGCATGCAATGACCTTCAACAATTTGTGGGAGACAGGGCAAGGGGTTGGACTGTTGTGTGCACTCGCAATATCACTATCGGAAACAATAAGTTGATCGGTTGGGAATTTTATGTTGCGCTTGGGTTTTTAAAGCACTATATAATCCCTAAGTTGGTTCTCTCAGCTACACCAGAACGAAGAATGAAGAGAAGGAGGAGGCAGAGAAAGAAGAGGATGAGTAGGAGGAAGGGTCTGCCACATGATTGCATACTAACAACAACAAATACCATCCCACCTTTCCAGTGCAAGACAAAATCCTTAGGCTGTATTGAGAAGCAGAAATCTCCGCACACTTAAACCATGTTCCATTCTACAGTAGCAGTTTTTATAGTTGGAGATCACTGAAACACTTGTACATCACGTGCACTCATGTCTCATTGTCCACAGGCAGTGCCCTGGCCAGAGAATCATGCAGCCCTAGTTGCTGCTGTGGATGCGTCTCACAATAACTGCGCCAGGTCTGCAGCTGGACTTGGTCCACCAGTGAGGACCATCCATCTGTGGAAGGTGCCCAGGATGACTGGAGCGATATGAATCCGGATGTTATCAATACTTCCAGTGCCAACACTTGTCAATGATCGATATTGAATGTTCTCAAATATCCACATAAAAACTGAAGAATACTCGCAACACACATGTTTGCGAAGAATGCCCGACACATACTGAGTATTAGTTTGGTATTCACCTGTCCACAGGGCAACATGGTGAGGTCAGCTGCATCGCCATTACCTGCCTGACCAGTTCGGGAGGCTCATACCTTAAGCTGGAAATGCCCATTCTTTCTGGCTGCTGGTTACCTCTGTCACACATCCGGACTCCAGGCGGAGTTGTCCCAGGGAACCAGCCACATATTTATCAGTGTAACTGTAGTTAAATATTACGATTGTACCGCCAATCTAGTGACATTCGATGATGAGCATGGTGTCGGAAATAGCTCCTCTTGACGATTGTGGCTCTGGAAATATCAGTCTCTTTATGACTGGACATAATTTTCCATGTAAAATCTATCTGCCTCCTCACGGCTACCGATGCACTGATAACGCAGTTTTCCATGTCAAATCTACATCCCCCTTACGACCAGACATACTCACACCATCGCCATTTTCTTTCGGAACTCTGACGACAGCAACGTTACATTCCAACAGCATAACATTGAGAGGTGGCATGAGCCCCCTCTCATATTTCTATCTTACGATTCACCTCTCTAATTGCATGCGGTGGAAAGTTGCTATTCCTTCACACGCGGACTTCCCACGCAGCGTCTCTCGTCACCCGGGTGGTCCAGTGATAGACGGGCTCTGTTTGACTTTGAAAGGGTAAGCCGACAGGTGTGAGGGAGTCGAGTGAATGCTTTCCAGACGCCGACATTGTCAAGAGGCACGCCCGCAGGGCCTGAAGTAGCGGCTGGGCTAGAGGTTCCGTTACTTCACAGAAACTTAGCGAAAACACTTTCTGGCGGGCTACCAGCGAGGTGTGGGGATGACTTGTGTACCCAGGCAGCTATGGCGGGAAAATTCCCGCGCTTTCTGCAAAATAGTAACTGTGATTGGCTTGCTCAGGGCATAGCTCCGTGACGTAGCAAGATCGGCGCAGAAATTGGCGCCAAGAATCTCCATTGGTGGAATGGTAGCGTTCCGGCAATGGAGTGGAATTTTCCGCCGGTTTTCGAGTTGCTGATTGGAACGTTTAACCACGGCCACTGTCGTGGGGGCGGGAATCTTGTGTGTTCGGCCTGTACGGGTGCTCTAAGGAGTCAGCTCTCGCCTTTCGGTCGAGGACGTCGAAGCAACCAGCCAACGGCTCCGGTACGCCAGATCGTGTCCTGGCAGTCAAGAAGACAGTTTGGTAATGTATGTCCGCAGCACCGGCAGATAGGGATTTTCCTAGGTGATAATCAGAGCTCAGCAGAGCGCGCCTGTTCGTCTTTTTTCTAACTTTGTTCTGTCTTGGGTAGCAGCAATTAATGTTGGGTTGGCTATGTGTTTTCTCTAGGATTTGAGTTGCAAGGAATTGGCTGCACATACCACTTCGTCATAATCCTCACAATCTAGTTTAGGGACAACTTCACATTCACAGCGTTTGTTTGAGTATCCAATTTGAGCCAATTTGATGTATTGTAAATATTTCATGTGTTTTTGTTTATTATTTTATGTTTAGTCTTAATAAATCATATTGTTATTTTGGACAGAACTTTCATTCTGTTAATCGGTAGAGCAACCCTATCATTCCTCAATGTGTTAATGAGACCTTCGTTTATTTAACTTATTTATCAAATTAAATTATTGCAGGTGCCAAACTCTCTTCTACTCCACTGGCAGGGTTGATTATAGTCAGTTCGCGTATTTTTTTAATCCTTGTGCAACAGCAAAAGTCGGAGTTAGAATAGGGGGGGCTTAGCGCATCATGTACATATGTAGCTTCTAGAAGAATTTAGTGTTAAATACACTGCTTGCCCCGGCACCTCGCATAAAATGGCGACCCTTAGCCTCGGATCTTTCCTGAGAATCACTGATTAACAAACAGTATTCTTAGTACGAACATTCAAATTTTTTTTCTCTAATTTTTTTATTGATTAATACCCAAGTTTTTTGTCTGGTAGTTCCGCGTTTAGTTTTAAGTAGCGGCGCGTGATTACAGTTTTTGTTTTCAGTGTATATATTTTTTTGTTTGTTCATTGTTTTTTGTGTTCCTTTGATGGTGTGTCTGTATCACATCACACTTTGTCGGGTTTGTGTGCGGTTTCTGTACCACAACAAATCGTGCGTATAATTACAGCGTTGGAGAGGCGTTGTTGAAATTTTATGTCAATGTGTAAAAAATATATGGAGTAGATTAATTCTATTGTGCATTTTAGATAAATTTGTTATTCATGATTGATAACGAGAAGTAAGGCACGACTATTATCGAGCGAAACTAAAACAAAAGAGGATAGCATAATGGATAGGAGGCAGGTTACTGACGAGGATAGGTTCGGAGATGAGATGGGCACATTTTTAGCAGCACAGGACGACAGGGTCATTGATGAGGAAGGTGATTTGGACGCGATCTTAGAGCAACGTCGCGACCGTGATTATGATAGTGAATTGGAGGATGGTACAGAGACAGGCACACAGGTCGAGACGGTAGCAGAAGTTTATAGTCAAACGAACGAGTGCAGACAGAGGCCAACTTGGTCACGTCAGAGCTCTAGCGCCCAGGTGTCCAGAGTTACATCGCCCATGTATGAAGAGGATCAAAAAGATGACGTAAACCCAATACTGAGCTTCCTACGATCAATGAAAGAAGAAGCTGATGAACAACGTAAGAAAGAGAAGGAAGAAGCTGAGAAACAACGTAAGAAGGAGAAAGAAGAAGCTGACGAACAGCGTAAGAAGGACACAGAGGCAATAATTTCGCATGTAGGGGAAATTCGTGGGGAATTATTAACAGTAAAGAAAGAATGTGGAGAAGCAAAACAAATGTCAATGGTAGCACAAAAAGTAGCAGGCCTAGCTAAAACTGCAGCAACAGGGGCAATGAAAATCGCAAGAGTAACTTCTCAACTCGCAGGGCGCTTGCGACGTGCGACACAAGTCCACTCCAAACCCCTAGCGGCCTTAAAGACTCAAGGTAATATTGCGGTTACGAACATCACGAAACGAATGAAAGAAGTAGAGAGTCGGATAGCAAAACTAGAGCGAAACGGGCACACGAGCACTGCGCGTTCGGATACCAATGATGGAGTACACAGGATTATGTCTCCGAGGAAACGCCCGCCGTGCTCTAGCCCAGTGACAGCGTGCGGAACGAAGAATGCACACGCAGAAACAGCGAGTAATAGCTCCAATAATTGCAGCCCACTTAGAAGAATGAATGCTGAATGCCACTTCCACTGTGATACGGACGTAGCACATCACAGTTATCAGCAAGATAGATCAGGACACTCAGCAGACGTGCAAGTATCGGAAACGAGTGACAACACCAGTGCGAGGATCGGACAGAATTTTGATCACAATCACTTCCTGTCGATACTAAAACTCCAGAAATTCAAAGATAATGGCGGGTCGATGCACCCGAAGAGCTGGGTGATGCAATTTACAAATTCATTACCGTCGTCATGGCCAACCCAGGCCAAATTAGAATACATGTGTGGACACATCGAAGGCCAAGCCGCGGAAAAGATGCGGGGCGTGGAAGCGACGTGTCGGACTTATCAGGAATTTGTTGGTGCATTCCTGCGGACCTACTGGTCAAAGGAAACGCATGACAGGATTAAAGAGGAAATAATATTTTGTCCTGAACTGGAAGTGTCCGGGCATTGGAGCGCAACCAAATTTTTTGATGATTTACTCAAGAAGAATCAGTTTTTAGATAGTCCATATAGCAACGGAGAAATCATTAAATTTTGCTTTTCCAAATTGCCTGTTAGGTATCAACAGACACTTGTCGGGAAGTGTGGATCTGACATAGATGCATTCAAGAGTCTACTGCGCGAACTCGAAGTAGTCTTCGATAAACAAGACGCAAAGGACAGGAAGAAGGCGCAAAATAACAAATACCACGGGCCAGCAAGGGAAGACGACAACAGGTCGCATAATCGCACTCGTCAGTTAGGAAACCAGGGTTACGGAAATCAAGGTTACGCTTGTCAAGGTTATAGAAACCAGAAACACGGAAACCAGAACGTCAGGGAACAGGGTCAATCTAGACAAGGAATCTGGGACAGGAGGAATGACGAACGGCAAAGCGACCGTAATTGGAGAGAGCGAAATGAAGGACAACAGGAGAACCAGGAGATTGAAATTAGACCTGCAAATCCTAATGCACGTCAGAGGAGGGGGAGTCTAAGAAGGGATTGACGCTAGTCCATAGGACGCCACCACTTCTCTCACACAAAGAAGTTCGTGGAATAATAGTAGTTTAAGTGGTGTACATAGTAGAATAGGCAAATACATGAACCTTTTTTCGGGGAACAATAATCGTTGCATTAATAGATTAAGATTGTTAAAGTATTAACACGCTGCGTTTTCTCGCATAAGAATTTACTGCTGTTAACTTTTTTTTGTCTATGTTCGCGATCTCCTCTGTCGTTGCGATAAGAGGCACTACCTTTCCATGAGCAATGTTTTGTCCTTTCCTATCTGGTGTCCATGTTAAGGGATAAAGATGAGTGACGAGATGTCGCACAAACGGGCGCATACAAGAACGTGCTCTTAGAAGCGTTCTGAGAAGTCGTGATACGCTCCATAGCGGCCACAACCAGTTCGTGAGACGTTCATACCAATGCTTGCAGGCACGCGTCAGTGCACTGCAAGATTTTGGTATATTGCGTGATTTAGAGGATGAATATGGGCAGTATAGTTTTTGCAGAGCTGCGCCAGCATCGTTGTCTTGCAAGTCGGGGTGAACCTGTGAGCGTTTGACTCCAATGGTGCCCTAGACGATAGAAATGGGGGCATAAAGCCTACCATGCCAATGTGCTGGTTGGGGATTTAGCGTGCTGCTCGTGACTGTCACAGATGAATAACCAGGGACTTATACTTAGATATTCGTGACATACTGTTTAGCTGGCGTGTGTTGGGCGACTGAATCCGCAACAGGAACCAGTCCTGGCGTGGTCATATTACATTGCTTCTGGAAAGGTGTGCTGTGATCGCGAAAACCGCATCACATAGAGAAGGAAGTTGCAATTATAAATTTATTGTCGTGTATAGCCATGGCTAACCCAGTCTCTGGAGTTTCAGTGAGGCGTAGTGAGAACTCGGAGGCCATGTCGTACGGCGCGCACATCACTGTCGTCAATAGCGGCGTGCAGCGAGACATCTAAGCGGAACAGGAATTATGTAAGAGTGTTGTATAAGGTAAAAAGAAAAAAATAATAATAATAAGAGAGAGTACCATATACTAGGATAAATTAAACTTTAGGATTTTACAATAACTAGATCCTTAATAGTGTGGCGGTTTTCTACCACAAGTCTTCAGCAGAGCGCGCCTGTTGAGATGCTATTTTTCAGGTCACCAAACCACAGACCCGAGATGGAGGGAAGACTGGTGAGCGAAAGTAGCATAGTTGCATGTTCTTTATAGCACAGTAAAACTTAGACCTGCGTAACAACATAATTTAATTAAAAGACATTGAATGTAGATCGTTGGCAAATGGTAGTTAATTCTTGAGCATTTCTACTGTCGATCTATATAATTAATATTAATATTAGTGCGGGCCCGCACATTTAGTTGTTCATCCATTACATAGCATCAGTTATCACACACCATGTACAATACTGAGATCGGTCTCTACACAAATATCAAAATAAATTAATTCCATGTCTAGATTAGATACACCAAGATAGCTACAGATAAATAACTATAAAATTAAAATTAGAGTGTCTGAAATGACAGACCATCAATGTATCGTTATGTAAATTTATTATAACATAGAAGGTCATGGGGATAAGTGAGGCATAAGATTTTTGTAAGAATTGTGCAGATGACGGGGATCGTGGCAATGCAGAGGCCAGCCGGAGCAAAAACAGGAGGTCTTCGGCCACCTGACGCGTAGGGCGCGAGAGCATCCGGTTCTACAAGCTGACAGTCACCGGGCCGTATACCTGAGGGATTAGGCGGCAGATAGCCCTCGCCGGGCCGCAAGCGAAAGTGAGGCTGGCCATTGACACTGACACGCGACCCACACGCGACAGCCAGCGAGCTCTCCGGACGCGGCAGCCGTTTGGAGGGATTCCCTGCGGCAGACCACGTTGTCGCGAGTACACGAAGAAGATCACATATGGTGTCATAATCGGCGTCTCATGTGCCTCAGGACAGAAAGGGACGCTATATTCTCACCTGTTTGGGTTTTTTTGCAACTCACTAGCATTGGCCGATCTGCATACACAAAGCAGTATTGTGCCACACTAACAAATGTATGGTCTCATTTCTAACTTCTCCTCTCTATTAGAGAGCAGTTTTAGCAATCGTCGCTCCTAGTTCGATCCTGTATGGATGACCTCACACACTTGTGGAGTCACTCCACGTGCCATCATCCCTCGTCGAACTGCAATATTGGGAAACGTAAAGTATTGTCCAGCAAGAGAAGAGACCTAGACTAGTGATGTATCCCAACAAGTAGACCTCAGGGACAATTAATCGACGTGAGGAGAGCCTATCACTGTGTCTTCCTACAGTACTGCCGTGATCATATGCGTGGGTCTGACTACAATCTCAACAGCGTACTGCAGACGCTCCAGCACTCCCTATTGCTGTTGCAACAACGTAGCAACAACACCCGACGTTTAGCCCTACGTGATGTCAGTACTGTGGCCCCATCCCAAAAGCCCCCCTCCAATGCTCAAGGCATGGAACCACGTGCATCAATGCATATGACTCAACATACCAACCCCCTCAGAGAAACTAATGAATTTGTGAAGAGCTTCAAACATTTCTAACAATGTGATTTAGTGCCTCATTCTCAGCACAGTCGTGAACAGTGTGCAATGTGCACGCACAACTTAATGTCCCATGAACCTTGTTTTTTTTAAATTTCTTTCTCTAGTGTTGTTTTTGTAATGTATGTGATACCTTGTATGTGTTTGTTTTACACTGTAATTCTTATTACAAATTACTGTATTGTTCTCCACACCATGTTATTTTTGTATCTTGTATTTATTGTTGTGTGTATGCAAACAGTGTGCCTGAAGTCCCCATAAACTGAAGCAGATACCACCACTGTCATTGTGAATGGACCATCAGTTCAGGGAACATTTTGTAAAGGTTATTCTTGCTGCAGGGAGACAGAATGAATCGGAGGTTATAATTAGATTCTGAAAGCTCACAAAGAGATTGTTAACTTAAATAGTATCATGTGTGAGTGAGTTCAGGTTAGTTTAATGATTAAAATTGTTGTAACATCTTGGGCATTTAATTGCGGAGCACTCCAACTCTGATTCTAAAGAATAAATTGCTCCATATTTGGCTCACATGTCCGGGCCATATTTAGAGAGTGAATGTCTGTGTGAATCGGTGTTTGGAAGGGGCTCCCTGGGTATGGATGTGTGATGTGAGTGTTAGTGTTCCATATTAAGAAGGTGAAGTTGGCTACATCATAAATAATCCTCCCTCTATGAGCTGCATTTTTCAGTTGCAGTGATTTTCTATATAGAGTGCGGCATGTGCAGCCAGTTTGCGAGATTGTTCTTGGGCGATTGACACACTACCTTGCTCCTAAGTGAGCCAACCACTCACCAATTACAATCTAAAATGGCGTAGGGGCTATGAGAGGTGGCATGTGCCCCCTCTCATATTTCTATCTTACGATTCTCCTCTCTAATTGCATGCGGTGGAAAGTTGCTATTCCTTCACACGCGGACTTTCCACGCAGCGTCTCTCGTCAACCGGGTGGTCCAGTGACAGGCGGGCTCTGTTTGACTGTGAAAGGGTAAGCCGACAGGTGTGAGGGAGTCGAGTGAATGCTTTCCAGGCGCCGACATTGTCAAGAGGCACGCCCGCAGGGCCTGAAGTAGCGGCTGGGCTAGAGGTTCCGTTACTTCGCAGAAACTTAGCGAAAACACTTTCTGGCGGGCTACCAGCGAGGCGTGGGAATGACTTGTGTACCCAGGCAGCTATGGCGGGAAAATTCCCGCGCTTTCTGCAAAATACACTCCTGGAAATGGAAAAAAGAACACATTGACACCGGTGTGTCAGACCCACCATACTTGCTCCGGACACTGCGAGAGGGCTGTACAAGCAATGATCACACGCACGGCACAGCGGACACACCAGGAACCGCGGTGTTGGCCGTCGAATGGCGCTAGCTGCGCAGCATTTGTGCACCGCTGCCGTCAGTGTCAGCCAGTTTGCCGTGGCATACGGAGCTCCATCGCAGTCTTTAACACTGGTAGCATGCCGCGACAGCGTGGACGTGAACCGTATGTGCAGTCGACGGACTTTGAGCGAGGGCGTATAGTGGGCATGCGGGAGGCCGGGTGGACGTACCGCCGAATTGCTCAACACGTGGGGCGTGAGGTCTCCACAGTACATCGATGTTGTCGCCAGTGGTCGGCGGAAGGTGCACGTGCCCGTCGACCTGGGACCGGACCGCAGCGACGCACGGATGCACGCCAAGACCGTAGGATCCTATGCAGTGCCGTAGGGGACCGCACCGCCACTTCCCAGCAAATTAGGGACACTGTTGCTCCTGGGGTATCGGCGAGGACCATTCGCAACCGTCTCCATGAAGCTGGGCTACGGTCCCGCACACCGTTAGGCCGTCTTCCGCTCACGCCCCAACATCATGCAGCCCGCCTCCAGTGGTGTCGCGACAGGCGTGAATGGAGGGACGAATGGAGACGTGTCGTCTTCAGCGATGAGAGTCGCTTCTGCCTTGGTGCCAATGATGGTCGTATGCGTGTTTGGCGCCGTGCAGGTGAGCGCCACAATCAGGACTGCATACGACCGAGGCACACAGGGCCAACACCCGGCATCATGGTGTGGGGAGCGATCTCCTACACTGGCCGTACACCACTGGTGATCGTCGAGGGGACACTGAATAGTGCACGGTACATCCAAACCGTCATCGAACCCATCGTTCTACCATTCCTAGACCGGCAAGGGAACTTGCTGTTCCAACAGGACAATGCACGTCCACATGTATCCCGTGCCACCCAACGTGCTCTAGAAGGTGTAAGTCAACTACCCTGGCCAGCAAGATCTCCGGATCTGTCCCCCATTGAGCATGTTTGGGACTGGATGAAGCGTCGTCTCACGCCGTCTGCACGTCCAGCACGAACGCTGGTCCAACTGAGGCGCCAGGTGGAAATGGCATGGCAAGCCGTTCCACAGGACTACATCCAGCATCTCTACGATCGTCTCCATGGGAGAATAGCAGCCTGCATTGCTGCGAAAGGTGGATATACACTGTACTAGTGCCGACATTGTGCATGCTCTGTTGCCTGTGTCTATGTGCCTGTGGTTCTGTCAGTGTGATCATGTGATGTATCTGACCCCAGGAATGTGTCAATAAAGTTTCCCCTTCCTGGGACAATGAATTCACGGTGTTCTTATTTCAATTTCCAGGAGTGTAGTAACTGTGATTGGCTTGCTCAGGGCATAGCTCCGTGACATAGCAAGATCGGCGCAGAAATTGGCGCCAAGAATCTCCATTGGTGGAATGGTAGCGTTCCGGCAATGGAGTGGAATTTTCCGCCGGTTTTCGAGTTGCTGATTGGAACATTTAACCACGGCCACTGTCGTGGGGGCGGGAATGTTCTGTGTTCAGTTTTGTACGGGTGCTCTTGTAGGTAGTCGGCTCTCGCCTTTCGGTCGAGGACGTCGAAGCAACCAGCCAACGGCTCCGGTACGCCAGATCGTGTCCTGGCAGTCAAGAAGACAGTTTGGTAATGTATGTCCGCAGCACCGGCAGATAGGGATTTTCCTAGGTGATAATCAGAGATCAGCAGAGCGCGCCTGTTCGTCTTTTTTCTAACTTTGTTCTGTCTTGGGTAGCAGCAATTAATGTTGGGTTGGCTATGTGTTTTCTCTAGGATTTGAGTTGCAAGGAATTGGCTGCACATACCACTTCATCATAATCCTCACAATCTAGTTTAGGGACAACTTCACATTCACAGCGTTTGTTTGAGTATCCAATTTGAGCCAATTTGATGTATTGTAAATATTTCATGTGTTTTTGTTTATTATTTTATGTTTAGTCTTAATAAATCATTTTGTTATTTTGGACAGAACTTTCATTCTGATAATCGGTAGAGCAACCCTATCATTCCTCACTATGTTAATGAAACCTTCGTTTATTTAACTTATTTATCAAATTAAATTATTGCAGGTGCCAAACTCTCTTCTACTCCACTGGCAGGGTTGATTAGAGTCAGTTCGCGTATTTTTTTTTATCCTTGTGCAACAGGAAAAGTTGGAGTTAGAATAGGGGGGGGGGCTTAGAGCATCATGTACACATGTAGATTCTAGAAGAATTGAGTGTTAAATACACTGCTAGCCCCGGCACCTCGCAACATTTCCCACTATCGTTTATATGTGCATATAGCTTCCAAAGGAATTGTGGTTTATCTACACTCATATTAGTGTGGTATCGCTTCGCACTGCCAAGAAGAAAAACCGTCCAGCCACATCGCCATTATCGTATATTTGTCGAGGCATAAAGAGTGTGATAACAACTGAAAAGCCCTCACATCTTTTATTTATGTCACGTATGTTCTTGCACGATAGCTGGTGTTTGCTACAACGGGAAGAACTGATACTTCCAGACAAGTCACAAACCCCTGCTAATTCCCTCGAAATCCCATCACATCCCAACAGCTAGGTTCCATAGTTAGAAGCCTGTCTAGCCCTCCGTTCGCCACTGACTAGGTAGAGAGCTATCACAACAAGAAAAATAACACGCCAGCTTACAGAAGGAACTTCTTAACCATGTAGAGTATACATGGACTGCACAAAGAAATTCAGGAACATAACACCTAAAATCCATTGATACTGAATGACAGTCAACAAATATCCTTTTGTGCATATCCTAATCTCCTTTATCGTACTCCTATGATTACAGCGCTAGAAATACGACAATGTAATGGTGTCAGAGTCTCCACTGACAGTACAGTGTTGCCCTCTCTCTTCGTTATTTCTGAAAATCCAACGGAGTAAAACTACGAATTATAAAAGCTTCAGTAATGTCACATGGTAGAGAACTCAATAAGATTTTTCCGCATCTCTCTCTTCCGATATATCGGAAACAAATATCATCTCCGTGTTGATATCGACCATATGTGCGAATCACATTAATTATACACATATATGCTCCCTGGAGCACGTAACAGTGATCGAAGTTGCTTCCACAGATCTTTGTAAAGTTTTATCGCCTGTTCTGGATCCTACAGTCACAATAGAGGGATCTTGTGTTGTTGTGCGTAAGCAGTTTGATACATAGTAGCTTACTGTAACACACCAAAGCACTGTAGGACTACAGCTGTGTGCACATCCATACATTTTGTTTTTCTACCGTTATTTTGAGATCTGTGTCTGGTAGTAAACCACTATTAACACGTTTCGATCCATCGACTCTCACAGAAAGCTGAACATCACATGGTGTAACCTAACTTGCTCTCACAACACACAGAATGGCTGAAATAAAAGACAGAGGCGGTGTTTCTTATTGACATAACTATGGAAGACATCGCAATATATAGAAACTGGCAGATTTTGTGGCGTTGTGGAGCGTGTCAAACAGCTATCCGAAGATAATGACCTCTACATTTAATCTCATCTTTTACAGTGACAGGGTAGTAGATGTCCCAGAATTCTGTTTTCGGTGAAAGTCAGAGCATTGATTCCTTATATTGGTGATGCATATGGCTTCCAGATATGTGGTCACTGTGTTGGTGTCCTAGGTGGACGTCACCCTGACACACAAATCTTTGAATACTGCATCTTTGATTTTTATGACCCATAATACATAACCACATGTGGAGCAAGGGGGCATTCTGCAGGACTTAAACCCACAGAGCGCAGATAATGGGCATCATCAATTTTCAATCCCACCAGTGGAGAAATGGAATGATTTTCATACTCCCAGCCAAGCATGTAAGTACACTCACCCCTTCATATTTTTGTTGTATTTTCATCAGTTTAACGTATTTTCCATGAAATTTCGTGCTTTCACCAGGTTTTCCATAATTTGAACACATTTTACTCAATTACTCGAGGCCAAAACCACCACTCTCAATGACTTGTCACGTCTCATCGCGTCAATCTCGTGATGCTATCAGCCAGTGACATGGCCATTCTATACAGGTCTTACTCACGTCACCCATCCAATTGTACATGACCTCTTTATGCTGAGGAGTTTGATAGTCCTTGTTGATGTATAGTAGATACGAACCTGATACATTTGGGAGTACTGTGGTGACATAACAGCCGCTTAAGAAGAAGAAGTAGAGGGAGAAGAAGAAGAAGAGATTTATGATTTATACATAATGGAGCTCCAGAAGCAAGGAGTTTGAAACATGTCCCATAAATTTCTTGTGCTATCCATCCTGTAGAATTGTTGTACTGTTTATATATCATATCAGGAAGGTACTGTGAAGAGAGAAATGATCATAGAACATAAACACACATTCCTAAGGCTACACAGTTCTGCACTTAATCATGCTATAATGTTGAAGCAGTGTGCTTTCTGATATATTAGTTGCATCGAATGAAATACTCTTAATACTCCAGTGCAGGAAACATGTGTCCAACACATGACATATATTCACTATGGAAGTTTTCTATCCCACTCACTATGTTGAGACATGTTAAGATGATAAAACTACTACCTTCTATACCAAAGAAAAAGAATCATATTCTTTGTGATTCACGCACTATATAGCTTTCTGGAGGTATATAGCATCCCCTGTTCACATCTGATTATGGTTTGGAAATTGTGTGATGCTCGCATCACTCCTATAAAATGGTCGTCAGCAACGGAAAATGCATGACATAAACGAGGAAATAAACAAATGCATGGCAGTGATGTTTGACATGTGAAATTACTGCTGATCTAACTCTGTGAACAGAACACAGTCTCTTCTATGCACGCCATCTGTCAAGCAAATGTATACAAAGGGATTGCAGTCCGTCACAAACCACTGTCACTAACTTAGAATCTTTGCAGTTATGAAAATGAAGACTAGATTTATGTCCAAGACGTGGAAGGGGAATGGAGAACTTTGCATACGTGCTCATTCGTCTAGAGAAAGTTGCTGCAATAGGTTTTCCATCAGTTTGGTTGACATGATTCATCACATATACGTCGGAAGCCCCTGATTACCACTACTGTAGTGGTCGAAACCGGTCACCGGAATAAATAAAATGTGATCAAGACTGTTTTTGATAGTAAATATTTGTAACAACATTGATCACTGTTCACTCCCACAATGTATTCAAAAGTAATTAATTTATTACCTCATCCCCCTCCCTTAGCAGTATGTCATTCTGGGTTTGTTTGCCTCTCCCCATTCCCTTATTTATAACATACCAGACTGCTTTTATTCTCTGCTTTATATATTATTTTGTCATTAAATGACATTTTTGCAGCAGTCAGCACCTTCCTGTACATCTATTTGTATCTATGATAGAAATTTGAGACTTCTGGATCATTGCGAATCTTTTCATGGAACTGAGGTGTTTAAGTGTTTGGGGGAACTTCTTAATACCTGCTGTTATCCATCTGTTTTTGTGAGATGTTAATACAGACATGCATACTTTTGAAAATGCCTTTCCAAAGTTCAATTTAAACAATGTGGAGAATTTAGAGAATTTCAAATTCACATTGATTTCATTATACACTTCATCCCTGCTTTGTTTTTCAAGTTATTTTGAAAAATCTTTTATTTTGATTTCTAGTAGATGTCGTATGTAGGCTTGTAGCTTAGGGAATGATTTGATGCCTGATTTTACTGTTGTTATTCGATAGAGATGGTCTGATAGTCCGAGATACTTCATAGCTACATCACGTTTTTCCCTGTCCATATTTGTGGCCACATGGTCAATTGCTGGTGTGTCACTGTAGGGACATGCCAAAATTTTGAAGGATGTTTATGAAGGTGCTGCTGGACTCATTTATGATATTACTGTTGATGTTAATGTCCCCACACAGAATTATGTTGACCTTTGTACTTGAGACTTTATCAATAACTTCTGTTAATTTATTGAAAAAAGTGTCCACACTACCACTGGGATATACATACACCCAAAAAATGATTAATTTCTTAGTGATATCAAGCCCTGTTCATTCAATAGCTGATATTTCAAAGTGTATGTCTTCACTTACTGTACCTTGGTCATGTCTTGATTTGAACTGTGTTCTATAAAGACAAATCAGTCAATCGATCCCATCAGAAATCTCGATACATCTAACATGGTTAAAATTTGACTTCACGTTTATTGAAAGAGGAACAAACGTCCTTTGCAGCAGTTAACGTCAACAAAACACTTAGGTTCCATTTGAAGAATAACAATGTATTTAATACAATCCGCAGAAAATATGTTGAATGTTATTACAGTTACAAAATGGGACAGTTCAAATCTGAGGGAAGAAAATGTATAGCAAGGCTCAACATGAAGGGTAATACTTATGAGCACTATGCTTTGAGAGTAGAGCAAGCGAATGGTTTTTGCTCCAGGTTCGGTTAGCTGTTAGTGCTCTGTCAGAACATCTGACATCATGGAATGATTGGTTCAACACTTTTATTACAACTCAATCTGATGACTCCTTTGTTCAAACTGGATACAATTGGATTTTTAAAGCAGAATGGATTAAATCCACTGAAGTACTGACGTTAGTTGAGGGAAACAGGCATGTTCACATTTTTGGAAAACTCATTGTATATTCCTAAGCTAAATAAAAATTTGTTAACAGTGGGAGTAGTCACAAAAAGTGGAATAAATGCTATTTTTGAGGACAAGACAATGGTAGTTTGCAGTTTGGGCCTAGTTACAGCAGGAATTGAGAATGCCAATCAGCATCATCAAGTGTTGTTTAAATGTCAGCTGTACTTCAGGCTACACCACTTCCTTGAATTCCACAATGATCTTTCTTGCGAATCATATCAGTGCGGCAGGATCAAGAGAAAATCGTTTAATTCAAATTTAATCAGGAGTGAAAGTTTCTTGTGAATTTATTCATGCAGATTTGAGAGAATGGGTGAGAAAAACATCTCTTAAAGTTGCACATTTGTGTATAATTTTAAAGGATGACTGCATTTTATATAGATTTGTGTATTTCCTTAAAAGCAAACATGATGATTTCCCCATGATATTGGAATTTCAGAGACTGATTAAAAGACAAACTGGAGACGGAGTAGAACCAAATTTATAAATAAGCAATTGGGAGATTATTTCAAGCAAAATAGAATAATACATGAGAAAACAATTGCCTATACCCCACTGCAGAATGACTGAACTAAGTGAGAAAACAGTTCCATTGTTGATTGTTGACCATTATTTCGCTGACTACAACCTTGTGTCACGAATTCTGGGCATAAGCAATAACATGTGCTGCATACATCTTACAGTGATGATCACATGAAACAAACAATAATGTTATGCCATATGAAAAATGGTTGGGAAAACCTGTTTCTTCAGGACACATGAGGAAGTTGGATCAGCTGCATATGTACACATTCCTAATCTGTTTGGATCAAAATGGAATAGTAAATTGAAGAAACTGTTCTTGGTTGGCTCTTATGAATGTAGTATCAATTATCGCCTCTACAATGTTGAATCATAGAAAATTACAATTTCCTGCATGTCTCTTTCAGTGTGGGAAAAACTAGTGGCTTAAACCTGGAACAAAGGTGTGCTAAATTTTATCTATGGATCATGCTGCAGAAGCAGTTCAAGAGGAATCTGCAGAGAACGATACTAGTGAAAAAGTCAAAGAAAATGAAAGAATGAATCTGAGAGATTTATGGAATTTATGAGTTCCTGATCCTTTTTAGAACCAAGATATAGCTTGTTCAGCCATTACCTTTCAACTTCAAGCTTTTGAAGAAGCAACTGAATCACAGGTAACTTGCACACTTTACAGAAACTTCACCATGCAAGACCTTCTTTTAATTTTGACAGAAAAACAGTCTCAACCATGAGTGTGACAAAATCTTTAGGTATACATATTCAAGGGAATGAATAATATAAATGAAAAGTTAAATACACTAACATATGCTGTAAGAATCCTCTCCAAAATGTGACTCATGCATCAGTGGTCACTATGTACCATGGCAGAATCCATTCACTATTGATGTGTGAGATTATCTTTTGGGGAACTTCATGAGTAGCAGAAAAACATTTAGGCTACAAAAAATGTTGTAGGTATAAAATCACATGCAAAATACAGAGACTCCTGTAAACCAATATTTAAAAGTCTCAATACACTTTCCTTTCCTTATTTGTATATCTACAAAATGCTAATATTCATAAAATTAAGCATCTTATAAGAAGATAATATCATCAAGAATAATAGTGATTTACACTCTCATGGTACTAGGCAGTGCATTACCTGCATGCCAATACAGTAGTTGCAAACATTTGTAGGGGAGGAGTGTTTAGTACTTGCATTATGCCTACTGAAAACAGACACAAAAGCTCCAAAAGTTTAAGGTGAAACTGAATGAATACTTGCTTGACCACTGCTTCTGTTCTGTTTCTGAGTTTTTGGAACATATAGTGTAATAAAGAACATGTAGTGTAATTGATTACATTTCTTAACCATACTATTTTTTCAGTCATCTTATTGTTTTATAATTGTTTCGATATTCAGTATCAAAATCACAGCATGTATAAACTTGTATGTACTATATCGAACTGGACTTTTCCTACAACATTTGTACAAACTATATACTAAATAACAATTTACAGGATGAATAAAGAAGAACAAATAAAAATACTAGAGTCATCAAAGTGGAAACAAGCAATGGAAGAGAAAATTGCATCTTTGAAAAAGAACAAAACTTAGAATCTGGTGCCATTGCCACACAGTTGCAAAGCAGTTGAATGAAAGTGGTCTATTGTGTGAAGCAGAATTCTGAGGGAAACACTGACCAATATAAAGATAGATTATGTGCAGAACGCTGCTCACAACGAGAAGGCATCAGTTATGAATAGGCTTTTTCTCCTGCAGTCTCATACAATTCAATCAGAGTTTTATTAGCCATAGCACTTTCATAAGATATGGAAAACAGGCCATTTGATGTTAAGACTGAATTCCTCAATGTGGATTTGAAAGAAGAAATTTACATGATGCAACTAAAATGTTTTGTTTTAGAAGAATCAAAAATAGTTTACAAACTGAAGTACAGTCTATATGGACTCAGATAATCACCATTCCACTGGAATAAAAATAAATTTTACAGTTGCTGACAAAGTTTGGAACTGAGCAACTGAATGCAGACAAATGTGTTTTCCATCCTTTAACAGATGACACTGATGTCTGCCTGGCATGGTAGCTTGCTTATCAGTAATCTTCAAAAAAAATTGCAAACATTTTCACAACAATGGTACCAACATTTGAAATGGATTGAAAATTCAACACACTCACTCTGCAAAAGAAATCTACATAGGGCAGCAAGGTACATCAATCATTTACTTCGGCAATTCCACTTACTATTCGAAACTGAACTTCATTGCTTTTGATGCAGGAACTGTGCTGCACAATTGACAATCTGCTGCAAACCAGGATATGGCAATGGAGATGGACAGCAACCTATTGGCAAGGACTCTGCAAGTTAATGTTTGCAACAACTGTCTCACAGCCAGACGTTATATTCAGCATGAGCATTGTGAGTAAGTTTTACATAATCCAAGTGTTGATTATGAACATGCTGTTAAAAGGATTATGAAATGTCTACAGCACAAAAGGACCTGACGTTAAGGTACAAAACCGGCTTTACTGGGCTGGTGGTGTGCTCTGTCGCCGATTTTGACGCCAACTGTCACACTCGTCAGTCAACAGTGGGCTCTGTGAGCGTGTTAGCACCTGGGCCTGTGACATGGTGTTCATGTCCGTATAAATATGTAACAAGATCATTAATGGAGGTTGAAAACATTTACAGCAGAGACAGATGCTCCTACTGAAGCTGTTTGATTGTGCGGTGTTCTCACTGAACTTGATTTTTAGTTAGAAAAACCAACCAAGCACTACATCAACAAGCAAGGTGCTATTCACTTCATTAAAAACAAAGAACATCACAAACGTACGAGACACATAGATATTGAATACCATTGCATATGTTGACCCATTGCAAGTAATGAGGTTGAAATTTGTTATGTTTGTTCTAAAAAACTGTTGGAAGATTTATTTATGAAACCTTTAATTTGGGACAACTGTATATTGCAGAGAAAAACTCTGTCAGTGATCTCAAAAACGAATGTAATGAACAAGAGTGAAAATGTTGACAAGAGTGAACTCGTTATAGTGAGTGTTCTTGATGGCCTTTCTTTTGAAATTCGTAATGTGAGAGCATCACAAATGAATGTTCATTCTGTGCATGCTATGTTTCGTGACATTATAACAAATATATCTTTGATTTTCTTTGTTGTGGTGCCTATAGTACCGCTTTTTGTTATAATAAAAATAGCAAACCGCAATTTCACTTTACTGCACTCCATGATTTTCAGGAAATTCTCCTGAGGAAAATCAAATTAAAGACATAGAAACCTTAATTAATAAGGCAGAAATGAAAATGTTTTAGTGCTTCAAATAGATCACTGAACTTAGTTTGCTGTTCCAAGGGCCCATAGGACATAGTTTCTACTTAAGGTGAGTAGAATAGTCAGAGGCTAAAGCAACACATAAAACATTTATGATAAATTTAGAGCACTAAGAGCTTTCTTCAGGCAACAGATTTTCTGCTTGCTCGTAATAATAATAATTTACTTGATGAACTTCAAATAATATTTATTGACTTCTGAATAATCGCATGGAACTGTAGCACTTAGCAACCTATCAACAACAAAACAAAAAAATTGCAATTGTCAGCAGGCCTATTCAATTTAAATATCTTTCAGCCTACTGTGATAATGCATAAAATGCATATTTGATCAATCTACTGTTATTATTTTAAACAGATGCTATCCAAAGATAAAAATAATTGTATATAAGATACAGGAAATGTTAACTGTTACTTACAAAGAAGCACAAAGTAAGATGAATACTTACAAAGTTAAAATGTTTTAAGCCACGATATTACATTAGTCATTACTTCAAAAGTGTAGTGCAAATATAAATATATGACACTGGTCTTTAAAAGATGACTTACTAATACTAAATGTATACAGAGCTGCACTGAAGAGAAGGTCAGGACTGTAAGTGTTACTTTATACAAAATATTGAGAAATTGGTCAAAGAACTTGAGAGGTGGCATGAGCCGCCTCTCATATTTCTATCTTACGATTGTCCTCTCTAATTGCATGCGGTGGAAAGTTGCTATTCCTTCACACGCGGACTTCCCACCAGCGTCTCTCGTCACCCGGGTGGTCCAGTGACAGGCGGGCTCTGTTTGACTTTGAAAGGGTAAGCCAACAGGTGTGAGGGAGTCGAGTGAATGCTTTCCAGACGCCGACATTGTCAAGAGGCACGCCCGCAGGGCCTGAAGTAGCGGCTGGGCTAGAGGTTCCGTTACTTCGCAGAAACTTAGCGAAAACACTTTCTGGCGGGCTACCAGCGAGGCGTGGGAGTGACTTGTGTACCCAGGCAGCTGTGGCGGGAAAATTCCCGCGCTTTCTGCAAAATAGTAACTGTGATTGGCTTGCTCAGGGCATAGCTCCGTGACGTAGCAAGATCGGCGCAGAAATTGGCGCCAAGAATCTCCATTGGTGGAATGGTAGTGTTCCGGCAATGGAGTGGAATTTTCCGCCGGTTTTCGAGTTGCTGATTGGAACGTTTAACCACGGCCACTGTCGTGGGGGCGGGAATGTTCTGTGTTCGGTTTTGTACGGGTGCTGTTGTAGGTAGTCGGCTCTCGCCTTTCGGTCGAGGACGTCGAAGCAACCAGCCAACGGCTCCGGTACGCCAGATCGTGTCCTGGCAGTCAAGAAGACAGTTTGGTAACGTATGTCCGCAGCACCGGCAGATAGGGATTTTCCTAGCTGATAATCAGAGATCAGCAGAGCGCGCCTGTTCGTCTTTTTTCTAACTTTGTTCTGTCTTGGGTAGCAGCAATTAATGTTGGGTTGGCTATGTGTTTTCTCTAGGATTTGAGTTGCAAGGAATTGGCTGCACATACCACTTCGTCATAATCCTCACAATCTAGTTTAGGGACAACTTCACATTCACAGCGTTTGTTTGAGTATCCAATTTGATGTATTGTAAATATTTCATGTGTTTTTGTTTATTATTTTATGTTTAGTCTTAATAAATCATATTGTTATTTTGGACAGAACTTTCATTCTGTTAATCGGTAGAGCAACCCTATCATTCCTCAATGTGTTAATGAGACCTTCGTTTATTTAACTTATTTATCAAATTAAATTATTGCAGGTGCCAAACTCTCTTCTACTCCACTGGCAGGGTTGATTATAGTCAGTTCGCGTATTTTTTTAATCCTT
Source organism: Schistocerca cancellata (assembly GCF_023864275.1). Taxonomy (NCBI): domain Eukaryota; kingdom Metazoa; phylum Arthropoda; class Insecta; order Orthoptera; family Acrididae; genus Schistocerca; species Schistocerca cancellata. Next base: position 396,789,330 of record NC_064634.1, on the reverse strand, counting down.
GTGCAACAGCAAAAGTCGGAGTTAGAATAGGGGGGGCTTAGCGCATCATGTACATATGTAGCTTCTAGAAGAATTTAGTGTTAAATACACTGCTTGCCCCGGCACCTCGCATAAAATGGCGACCCTTAGCCTCGGATCTTTCCTGAGAATCACTGATTAACAAACAGTATTCTTAGTACGAACATTCAAATTTTTTTTCTCCATTTTTTTTTATGATTAATACCCTAGTTCTTTTTCTTGTAGTTCCGTGATTAGTTTTAAGTAGCGACGCATGATTACTGTTTTTGTTTTCAACGTATATATTTGTTTGTTTGTTCATTGTTTTATGTGTTTCTTTGATGTGGTGTACGCACCACATCACATTTTGTCGTGTTTGTGTGCAGTTTCTGTACCACAACAAATCGTGCATGTAATTACAGCGTTGTTGAAATTTTATGTCTATGTGGAAAATTATATGGAGTAGATTATTTTTATTGTGCATCGTAGATAAATTAGTTTTTCATGAATGATCACGAGAAGTAAGGCACGACTATTATGCAGCGAAGCTAAAACAAAAGAGGATACATAATGGATAAGGGGCAATTTACTGACGGGGATAGGTTCGGAGATGAGATGGGTACATTTTTAGCAGGACAGGACGGCAGGTTCATTGATGAGGAAGGTGATTTGGACGCGATCTTAGAGCAACGTCGCGGCCGTGAAACAGAGACAAGCACTCAGATCGAGACGGTAGCAGAAGTTTATAGTCAAACGAACGAGAGCAGACAGAGGCCAACTTGGTCACGTCAGAGCTCTAGCGCCCAGGTGTCCAGAGTTACATCGCCCATGTGTGACGAGGATCAAAAAGATGACATTAACCCAATACTGAGCTTCCTACGATCAATGAAAGAAGAGGCTGACGAACAACGTAAGAAGGAGAAGGAAGAAGCGGACGAACAGCGTAAGAAGGACACTCAGACTATAACTTCGCATATAGGAGCAATTATATAGGAGCAATTCGTGGGGAATTACTAACAATAAAGAAAGAATGTAGAGAAGCAAAACAAATGTCAATGGTAGCACAAAAAGTAGCAGGCCTAGCCAAAACGGCAGCAACAGGGGCAATGAAAATCGCAAAAGTAACTTCTCAACCCGCACGACGCTTGCGACGTGCAACACAAGCTCACTCAAAATCCCTAGCGTTCTTAAAAACCCAAGGTAATATCGCGGTTACGAACATCGCAAAACGAATGAAAGAAGTAGAGAGTCGGATAGCAAAACTAGAGCGAAATAGGCACACGAGCACTGCGCGTTCGGATACCAATGATGGAGTACACAGGATTATGTCTCCGAGGAAACGCCCGCCGTGCTCTAGCCCAGTGACAGCGTGCGGAACGAAGAATGCACACGCAGAAACAGCGAGTAATAGCTCCAATAATTGCAGCCCACTTAGAAGAATGAATGCTGAATGCCACTTCCACTGTGATACGGACGTAGCACATCACAGTTATCAGCAAGATAGATCAGGACACTCAGCAGACGTGCAAGTATCGGAAACGAGTGACAACACCAGTGCGAGGATCAGACAGGATTTTGATCACAATCACTTCCTGTCGATACTAAAATTCCAGAAGATCATAGATAATGGAGGGTCGATGCATCCGAAGAGCTGGGTGATGCAATTTACAAATTCATTACCGTCGTCATGGCCAACCCAGGCCAAATTAGAATTCATGTGTGGACACATCGAAGGCCAAGCTGCGGAAAAGATGCAGGGCGTGGAAGCGACGTGTCGGACTTATCAGGAATTTGTTGGTGCATTCCTGCGGACCTACTGGTCAAAGGAAACGCATGACAGGATTAAAGAGGAAATAATATTTTGTCCTGAACTGGAAGTGTCCGGGCAGAGAAGCGCAACCAAATTTTTTGATGATTTACTCAAGAAGAATCAGTTTTTAGATAGTCCATATAGCAACGGAGAAATCATTAAATTTTGCTTTTCCAAATTGCCTGTTAGGTATCAACAGACACTTGTCGGGAAGTGTGGATCTGACATAGAAGCATTCAAGAGTCTATTGCGCGAACTCGAAGTAGTCTTCGATAAACAAGACGCAAAGGACAGGAAGAAGGCGCAAAATAACAAATACCACGGGCCAGCAAGGGAAGACGACAACAGATCGCATAATTGCACTCGTCAGTTAGGAAACCAGGGTTACGGAAATCAAGGTTACGCTTGTCAAGGTTATAGAAACCAGAGACACGGAAACCAGAACGTCAGGGAACAGGGTCAATCTAGACAAGGAATCTGGGACAGGAGGAATGACGAACGGCAAAGCGACCGTAATTGGAGAGAACGAAATCAAGGACAACAGGAGAACCAGGAGATTGAAATTAGACCTGCAAATCCTAATGCACGTCAGAGGAGGGGGAGTCTAACAAGGGATTGGCGCTAGTCCATAGGATTCCACCACATCTCTCACACAAAGAAGTTCATGGAATAATAGTAGTTTAAGTGGTGTACACAGTAGAATAGGCAAATATTGAACCTTTCTTCAGGGAACGATAATTGTTGCATTAATAGATTAAGATTGTTAAAGTATTAACACGCTGCGTTTTCTCGCATAAGAATTTACTGATGTTAACTTCTTTTTGTCTATGTTCGGGATCTCCTCTGTTGTTGCGATAAGAGGCACTACCTTTCCATGAGCAATGTTTTTGTCCTTTCCTATCTGGTGTCCATGTTAAGGGATAAAGGTGAGTGACGAGATGTCGCACAAACGGGCGCATACAAGAACGTGCTCTTAGAAGCGTTCTGAGAAGTCGTGATACGCGCCATAGCGGCCACAACCAGTTCGTGAGACGTTCATACCAATGCTTGCAGGCACGCGTCAGTGCACTGCAAGATTGTGGTATATTGCGTGATTTCGAGGATGAATATGGGCAGTATAGTTTTTTTTTGCAGAGCTGCGCCAGCATCGTTGTCTTGCAAGTCGGGGTGAATCTGTGAGCGTTTGACTCCAATGGTGCCCTAGACGAGAGATGCGGGCATAAAGCCTACCATGCCAATGTGCTGGTTGGGGATTTAGCGTGCTGCTCATGGCTGTCACAGATGAATAACCAGGGACTTATACCTGGATATTCGTGACAAACTGTGTAGCTGGCGCGTGTGTTGGGTGACTGAATCCTCAACAGGAACCAGTCCTGGCTTGGTCATATTACATTGCTTCTGGAAAGGTGTGCTTTGATCGCGAAAACCGCATCACATAGAGAAGGAAGTTGCAACTATAAATTTATTGTCGTGTATAGCCATGCCTAACCCAGTCTCTGGAGTTTCAGTGAGGTGTAGTGAGAACTCGGAGGCCATGTCGTACGGTGCGCACATCACTGTCGTCAATAGCGGCGTGCAGTGAGACATCTCAGCGGAACAGGAATTATGTAAGAGTGTTGTATAAGGTAAAAAGAAAAAAAATAATAATAATAGAGAGAGTACCATATACTAGGATAAATTAAACTTTAGGATTTTACAATAACTAGATCCTTAATAGTGTGGCGGTTTTCTACCACAAGTCTTCAGCAGAGCGCGCCTGTTGAGATGCTATTTTTCAGGTCACCAAACCACAGACCCGAGATGGAGGGAAGATTGGCGAGCGAAAGTAGCATAGTTGCATGTTCTTTATAGCACAGTAAAACTTAGACCTGCGTAACAACATAATTTAATTAAAAGACATTGAATGTAGATCGTTGGCAAATGGTAGTTAATTCTTGAGCATGTCTACTGTCGATCTATATAATTAATAGTAATATTAGTGCGGGCCCGCACGTTTAGCTGTTCATCCAGTGTAGCGTCACACACCATGTACAGTAGTGAGACCGGTCTCTATTTTGTTATAATGATAGCCATAGATTAATAGCTATAAAAGTAAAATAAGAGTGTCTGAAATGACAGACCATCAATGTGTCATTATGTAAATTTATTATAACATAGAAGGTCATGAAAAAAAAGTTAGGCATAAGATTTTTGTCAGAACTGTGCAGATGACGGGTACCGTGGCAATGCAGAGGCCAGCCAGCGCAAAAACAAGAGGTCTTCGGCCACCTGACGCGAAGGGCGCGAGAGCATCCGGTTGTATAAGTTGACAGTCACCGGGCCGTATACCTGAGGGATTAGGCGGCAGATAGCCCTCGCCGGGCCACAAGCGAAAGTGAGGCTGGCCGTTGACACTGACACGCGACCCACACGCGGCAGCCAGCGAGCTCTCCGGACGCGGCAGCCGTTTGGAGGGATTCCCTGCGGCAGACTACGTTGTCGTGAGTACACGAAGAAGATCACATATCGTGTCAGAACCTGCGCCTCATGTGCCTCAGGACAGAAAGGGACGCTATATTCTCACCTGTTTGGGTTTTTTTGCAACTCACTAGCATTGGCCGATCTGCATACACAAAGCAGTATCGTGCCACACTAACAAATATATGGTCTCATTTCTAACTTCTCCTCTCTATTAGAGAGCAGTTTTAGCAATCGTCGCTCCTAGTTCGATCCTGTATGGATGACCTCACACACTTGTGGAGTCACTCCACGTGCCATCATCCCTCGTCGAACTGCAATATTTGGAAACGTAAAGTACTGTCCAGCGAGAGAAGAGACCTAGACTAGTGATGTATCCCAACACGTAGACCTCAGAGACAATTAATCGACGTGAGGAGAGCCTATCACTGTGTCTTCCTACCGTACTGCCGTGATCATGTGCGTAGGTCTTGGTGCAATCTCAACAGAGTACTGCAGATGCTCCAGCACACCCTATTGCCGTTGCAGCAACGTAGCAACAACACCCGACGTTTAGCCCTATGTGATGTCAGTACTGTGGAATTTGTGAAGTGCTTCGAATATTTCTAACAATGTGATCTAGTGCCTCATTCTCAGCACAGTCGTGAACAGTGTGCAATGTGCACGCACAACTTAATGTCCCATGAACCTTGTTTTTTTTTTAATTTCTTTCTCTAGTGTTGTTTTTGTAATGTATGTGATACCTTGTATGTGTTTGTTTTACACTGTAATTCTTATTACAAATTACTGTATTGTTCTCCACACCATGTTATTTTTGTATCTTGTATTTATTGTTGTGTGTATGCAAACAGTGTGCCTGAAGTCCCCATAAACTGAAGCAGATACCACCACTGTCATTGTGAATGGACCATCAGTTCAGGGAACATTTTGTAAAGGTTATTCTTGCTGCAGGGAGACAGAATGAATCGGAGGTTATAATTAGATTCTGAAAGCTCACAAAGAGATTGTTAACTTAAATAGTATCATGTGTGAGTGAGTTCAGGTTAGTTTAATGATTAAAATTGTTGTAACATCTTGGGCATTTAATTGCGGAACACTCCAACTCTGATTGTAAAGAATAAATTGCTCCATATTTGGCTCACATGTCCGGGCCATATTTAGAGAGTGAATGTCTGTGTGAATCGGTGTTTGGAAGGGGCTCCCTGGGTATGGATGTGTGACGTGAGTGTTAGTGTTCCATATTAAGAAGGTGAAGTTGGCTACATCATAAATAATCCTCCCTCTATGAGCTGCATTTTTCAGTTGCAGTGATTTTCTTTATAGAGTGCGGCATGTGCAGCCAGTTTGCGAGATTGTTCTTGGGCGATTGACTCACTACCTTGCTCCTAAGTGAGCCAACCGCTCACCAATTACAATCTAAAATGGCGTAGGGGCTATGAGAGGTGGCATGAGCCCCCTCTCATATTTCTATCTTACGATTCTCCTCTCTAATTGCATGCGGTGGAAAGTTGCTATTCCTTCACACGCGGACTTTCCACACAGCGTCTCTCGTCACCCGGGTGGTCCAGTGACATGCGGGCAAATGATCAGAAAGTGAGTATTATAATCAAATGTTTTATGTTTGTATGATATACTTTCTGACATGTGCCACACCCACGAGAAACATCTCATTTTTGAGTCTATGGACGAAACTGCATCCAATCTATTCTAATCTTATCTGTTCTACTATTATAGACCAGTACACAGACAGCACCACATTAGTCTACATACAAATAATTTGAATTTGAAATAGAGCTGGCAATTGATAGACGCTATCAGTGTTTGGGAAAGGCTACTGGCATCACAAAGTTATAATTTTTGGTGGCAAAGCAGAAAGTGGCGCAACTCAATCTAGTAGTTTTCACATGTTATCGAACAGCATCACTTTAGTACATGTATTCCAGCTTGATCGTTCCCAAGCTATTAATATATGGGAAACTTTGACAGCGTGCACAAGCCAATGTACTCTGAAAACGAAGCAGGGAGCTCAATACTAAATCAGTACTGAGGTCACTGAAACCAAACTGTACTGTGTTTGGGTCTCTGTGTTGAGCAGAACAATGAGCAAACTGGAGCAGAACCACTGGGGAGTCTCTTCTCAATATATCTGCATAGCGACTCTTGGGATAATAACACAGTCTAACATAACAGTCGCGACTGTAAAAGTTGTTACCATTTGACAGATGGAGCGACACTGAAGAACTTCAGATGTGTCGTAAGCATAATGTTAGATGTGTCGTAAGCATAATGTTTGTTTTCATACGTGGTTTACGAAATACTTGAATTATTTTGTTGCCTCCAATACTTTGTGTAATATCAGAAGACATAGATGTTTCTAAAAATGATTCTAAAACAAGCGCAAGTATGAATAAAAATCATGAAAACAGTGGCAAGTTACAATACATTTGTGAAGAAACACTTGTGATGTTGGATAGAACTGCAGCTTAGCAAGTTGATATCAACGGAATATAAACATAGATTCACACATAAAAAGCACAGACATGTACCTCTACAGGGGAAAAGGGATCGACGCCGCATTTGTCGTTCTGTAGATATACTGTGTTTTAGTAAGTGTCGCCTGTTGCCACAAGTACGATGTTCATCTTTATATTATTCTAAGTGGGACAAGCAACTGCCAAAATAGTGGGAGAAACATACTGTTAGTGTAAATCTCAAGTATTCAAACCAATAACATTGTCAGAAGTGCTGTCATATGTTAAATTTGCCATTAGAGACTCTTCATCCAATGACATATGCACTAGTTTACCAATATCGGAGAAATGTTGTACCTTCTGCGTTGAAAGGTGGAACATATTGTCACTTATACTCTATTTTATTTGTGTACCTTCCACATACCTATGTAACGTATGCACTGATGGAAACATAAAACATTTTGGCAAAACCTGTATGTCTGAGTAATGTAATATAACAAAATTAGAGCAAACAGCTTATTTTTGTCTTTCCATCTTGCAGATGGCATGCTTATCTGGCTTAACAACAAGTCAAGGGCATATATTTTTTTAAATATAGGGATCCTATAGTCTTCAAAATTTGTCTATCCTTCTTCACTTGATACTTCTGATTTTTCCTTTGCTGTCTGTACATAAAATGATAGCACTTTCCTCGTCCTGTAACAGTTTAGCATAAAGTCTAGCGATTTGCACATTCTGGCATTCCACGCGCTTTTTCTAGACACGAATAATTGCACTTAATTTTACCACTTGATCGTCGAAGCAGGTCTGTGTTGACGATTCAGATGAATCTGGCACTGATATATGGAGAATTGAACTGGCTGCTTCAGTGCCATAGAAGTGTTTTACAGCTTTAGGCGGATTGTCGAACCTTTGTGGCATTTTTCTCTTCAGCGTCAGTTGAGGTGGCTTATCTGGAATGTCAAAAAAATGTGGTTAGCTGCATTCCACACGAATATATTATCGTCTGCATTCATGAAATGGTTTTGTTCTACGTGCATTGGACAAAGCTTAACATTATTATAAAGGTAAATAGGGTCTTTTTCATAATATGCTTTCATCTGCTATTCACTACCCATTTTCTGCTCAAAGAAGGAAACATTAATTATCAATATACATGTAGTTTGCAAGCGAATCCTGATGACACAATTTAGTAACATGCTGTTATATTCCTCTCAAGATGTGGTATCTTCTTCTTGTTGTTGCTGCAATTTATTTCGCTACGCTACGTTTCAATTTCTAAATACACAGTACAAACCAAAATAAACAACTACTATTCGCTTTCGCTTTCACTATCGCGCTGCACTCAACAGTTTAACTTACTGGCCGCTTGGTGCGCTGCTGGCGCAGAAGGCAACAACATTGAGGCGAAGTGTCGCGACTGTTATGTTATACCACAGTCTAACATAACAGTCGCGACACTCACTGCTGTAAAAGTTGTTACCATTTGACTGATGGAGCGACACTAGCGCTACAAGGTGAACATCACACGCGCCGTAAGCATAATGTTTGTTTTGCATCCATTTCCTACGTAATTTACTAAATATTTGAGTTATTTTCTTGCCTCTAAGGGTTTGTGTAGTATCAGAAGGCATATATGTTTCTAAAAATGATTCTAAAATAAGCGCAAGTATGGACAAAAACCATGAATCGAGTGGCAAGCTACAACACATTCGTGAAGAAACACTTGTGACGTTGGTTAGAATTGCAGCTTACCTCGGCGATATCAAAAGAATATAAAAACACAGATTCACACGTAAGAAGCACAGACATGGACCTCTACATGCAAAAGCGATCGACAGCTCATTTATCGTTCTGCAGGCCTACTGTGTTTGTCATTGGCGCCTGTGGCGCATTCTGTCATCGTCGCCGACACAGACGCAGCTGGGGGCCGCAGTTGACCCACCACCACGCACCTCAAGATACGGACGACATGTCAGTTTTCCAATACGCTATTTGGAATGACGCTCCGCTTCTACCATGGGGGCTGATGTGGCGTATTCTGTCATCGTCCAGCGCCGTGACATAATCGGGTGTTTGAAATTACAGTGCTGCGATACTTTCCCGCTTGACGCCAGAGACGCTATACACAAGCAACGTTTGTTCTGTGTTTTATTTCTGTGTTGATTTCTGTTCCATGTTCTACTCCCTGTCGAAAACGTGAATCCGAGTGTGTTAGATACAGATTAATTTACCGTACTGAACTTTTCTCACGCCTTCGCACGAGTTATCGGTTGCAGTGTATTATTGTGTGTTCCGACCGCAGGGTTTCGTTAATAAATTATTCCATCAAGTGAGACAAGCCTACTTCTCTTACTCAGCCTGCAAGCACACGCAGATGTTAAACCGTCGATCGCGGTTAATTCAAACCGGTACCGACATTGCGTGTTGCCACAAGTACGACCATCATCTTATATTATTCTAAGTGGAACAAGCGACTGCCAAATAGGGGGGTGAAAAATGTTGAAAATATTATAATGAATTGATTACATTACATTTCACGCAAAACCAAATATTTGAATAATTTTCAATCAATCTGTCAGTGAACAAGGTGCTAACAAAATAATGTAATCACACGAAGGAAGCAAGGAAAATTAAGTGACTAACGACAGAAGTGAATAAAATACATACCAAACATTACGCTTTTGTAAGACACGAATAACTGCACTTAATCTAACCACTTTTTCGTCAAAGCAGGTCCGTGTTGACGATTCACACGAATCTGGCAGATACATGGAGAGCTGAAGTGGCTGCTTCTGTGTCATAGGACCGTTTTACAGCTTTAGATGGTCGAATCTTTGTGGCAGTTTCCTCTTCATCGTCAGTTTAGGTGACTTATTTGGGATGCCAAACAGTGTGGGTACTACATTACACACGAGTTTATTATTGTCTGCGTTCATGAACTGCTTTTGTTCGAAATGTAGCGAAAAAAGCTAATATTATTATACAGGTAAAATGGGTCTTTTTTCATAAGGTCTTCTCGTATGCTATTAACTGCTATTTTCTGCTCCTAAAACGAAACATTAACACACAAGTAGTTTGCAAGTGAATCCTGACGATACAGTTTAGTAACATGATGGTATATCCCTCTCAGGATCCTTAGGAAACCTAAAAAAAGACAGCTGTGGTGTCTTCTTCCTATGTTGCTGCAATTTATTGCGCCACAATCGCTCCGCTTGTAAAACATATTGTAGAAATCAAAATAAACAACCACTATTCGCTTTCACGATCGCGCCGAACTCACAGCTTAAGTTACCGGCCGCTTGGGGCGCTGCTGGCGAAGTAGGCAACAAAATCGAGGCGAAGTGTCGCGACTGTTATGTTAGACTATGGTGATTGGTGATACTTCGTTGTGTTTGTACATCTTTGGAGTGTATAACAAGAATGGCGTTAGAAGCATGGAGGCAGAGGCCGATGCCCACGTGATCGTGTTGTTGTTGTTGTTTGTGAGTAGTGTCCGTGTTGACAGTAAGTAATGACACAGTAGTAACTAACGTGTGCTCCCTATATTTAGCTAGAAGACTTTTCTCGCTGTAATTCGAAATGGATACAGAACAATCGGCGTTGGATAAAAAAAAAGTACACCGAGAACGACATGCAGGTGAGAAACAAAATTCAGTTGCATACAATAACATAAAATTGTATTATCATGAGATATCTCTTGGGGGTGGTTATTGGTCACACACGCGTGAGTAACTATAGTAATGGGAGCACAATTGCGCTTAATGGAAGAACTACAGCAAAACTGGCCAAATGAGATCCAAGAGTAATGATGTGGGGTAATTGGTGTTTGTAATTATTCTAAAGACGTGTATTTTTGTATAGAGTAAAATAACACATGGCAAATTTTTTCGAATACTTAATTGCATCTCTAACAGGCATTGGATTGGAAAAATGATGACATCATTTAAAAAACCTGCAAATCCAAATAACACACCTGACGAAAGTGGTTTGATATCCTTCAGGCGTCTGTGTTTTTGCAATAAGATAGTAGGGGAAAAAAATCAAGATTTTAGAGGGGACCTAATCGTTAGTTTAACCAAAGCGAGTTCATCTACAGCAACTACCTGAGGAGATGAAAGAGAATGGGCATAACGCATACTAGGAACTGAATATCTGATTGATGCTTCTGCGTCTGCTGGTATAGGGACTATCTTCCCAGCTGTCAGAAAAGAGTCAGTGACACTATGATGATAATACTCAGTCACTTACCCCCTGATGTAAAATGTCGGCCAGGTGGCGAAGTTTACCATATTCTACAATAACACCCGTTGATAAAGCCATATATTTCCTAGATACATTTTCATTTATACTACATCTCATTTGTAGTGTACAAGATTAGCATATTTACTTTACTACTGGGTTCAGCTGAGCGAAGCTGCACAGTGGTTAGTACAATGGAGTCACACTTGGGAGGATGACAACATTTCAAATCCCTGTCCAGTCACCAGATTTAAGTTTTCCGTGATTGCCCTGATGTGCCCCAGGCAAATTCCAGGATGTTTCCTGTGAAAAGGGTACATTTATTTTCTTCCCCACCCTTTCATAATCCAAGCATGTTCACTGTCTCTAATGACCTCGTTTTTGATGATATGTTAAACTCTAATCTTCGTTTCTTATCGGCTGATTCCATATCAACTAGTCCATGAGTCCTCACCATTTCAGATTTTGTCGAAATTTAGTGTGAGTCTACAAGTTCGCTAAACAATCTAAGGAAGATTTACAAACTTGTTGTCAAATTTTAATACTCAATAAGTAGGAGCATCCTAAGTCAAGAGTGCTAAAATGTGGTGTTTTGCTGTGGCAAAATTTCTATGAAGCTGAAATTGCTTGTTCTCTTGTTGTAGGCCTAGTGGATTTAATACCTTGTTGCCTAATAGCCTGTGTAACTGTCAAATTTTATTGCTGTTGGGTTCATTGTTTTTTAGATAGATGGGAGTAATGCGAAGATACAGAGCTTTTAAACCCTTGTTTGTTAAAAGAAATCTCTCTCTCTCTCTCTAAGTTTGTGTGTAGTATATCAGTATGTCCGTGAGAAGCACCAAAATACTCTGAATTTACCTTGTAGTTAAGTTTTTATAGCAAGAAGTGCGTTGAATATGGCATGAATGTATACAATCAGGCAGCACTGCAGATAAATGTGTTACCATACCTTTTATTTCACATTCACATTTGTTGGATTCACCAAATTACTACCAGGTTATGAAATACCTTCTGACCTATGCTAGACTTTGGACAATGCTACATATCAGTTTTTCGTCACAACCAAGAATGCAAGGTAGGACCACTGTTAAACTCTAGCTCATAATTGCATTAACTGCCATTAGAAAGAACATTTGTTTCTTACTCTACAGAATATCAGTTTTCCATGCTTCCTTTCTTTTTTATCAAGAACTACAATTCTGTGTGTTAAAGAGAAATATATAAACCTATCGAAACTAGGTGTCTGCTTTGACCCATGATGACGTAAAATTGGTTTTGAACCACTCACCAAAGTTAAATGATAAATTAAGTTTATGTGCCATAGGAAGAGTTATAGTTGTTGTCAACACATCACTCCAAACTTTTTAATGGCCGAACATATCATTATGTTATAGGCTATTTACAACCAATGTAAATATTGTAGGTCAGTCATGAGTGGGTGGGTCGGGCGGTATGCACACGTGTACACATTCTTGCATGTGATTAGACATGTCATTTAATTTGCAACATATCAAATATCAAAGTGGATTGTGTCTGAAGGTGACTAGTCTCTCGTGCGCAAGCCTCTTCATCTCTGCATAACTATTGAAATCTTCATCCATGTGAGCCTCCTCACTGCATTCGAACCATGTCTCCCACAACAGTTTTAATGCCTCACAGTTTTCTCCATTACCAAATTGATGATTCCTGTATGCATAAAGATGTGTCCTATTGGTTGATCCCTTCTGTTAAGTCAAGCTGTGCCAGAAATTTTTTTCCCCCTGATTCGATTCAGCATCCCATCTTACCTATAGCATTCTTCTGTAGCACTGTATTTCAGAATTTACTATATATTCTCATCTTGTCTAAGCTGGTTATTGTCCACATCTCACTTCTGTGCACTCCTAACAAATACCTCCAGAAAGGACTTCCTGACACTCAATTTAATGTTTGGTGTTAACAATTTTCTCATTTGCAGAGCATCTTTTCTTTATATTGCTGGTCTGTATTTTTATGTCTTCTCTACTTCTGCCCTCATCACTTATTTTTCTTCCCAAGTAGCAAAACTCATTGCCTACTTTTAATGTCTCATTTCTTAATCTAATCCTCTCAACATTGCCTAATTTAATCCAAGTACATTTCATTATGCTGGTTTACTTTTGCAGCATATGTTCATTTTGTAACCTCTTTTGAAGACACTATCCATTCCATTTAGCTGCTCTTCCAGTTTCAGTGTCTACAATGAATGTCAATGCGTTTTTCTCCTCCCCCTTGAGCTTGAATCCTCTTACCAACTTTCCCCTTGGTTCCTATGCTTCTTGCTTAGTTGCAGTATTGAATAACATGAGGGATAGGTTACATCCATGCCTCACTTCATTTACAGCTATTGCTTCCCTTTCATGTCCTTTACATTAGATTCAATTTTTGTTCTATAGACCCAAAAATGAGATGATTTTCGTTAGTGTGGAACAAGTCAGAAAGTGTAACATAAAAAACGGAACATTTGAATATAAAACTCACTTCCTGATCATGGGTCGACAGATGCGTCCAATCCCACGCGTCGGCTTTGACCTGTGACGTAAGGGTGTTGTCGTATGTGACGTCATGACGGCGCGGAGTTTGGTTTGAGTGTGGCTGTGTCCAGTTCTGTTTTATCTTATTTTATTTACTTTTCTGATCTGTTTGTTCTATCTCGTGAGATTTTTTTTTAAATTTAAAAACGCTTATTACTTATTTTAATTATCTGTTTACTCCAATTTCTGTTTTAGTTTATTATATTTATCTTTCTGATCTGTTCGTTCTATCCCGTGAGATTATTATTATTTTTTTTTTTTAAGACAAAAAAATACTAATCATTTACTGAAGCATCTTTATCTTCTATGGGTTGCAGGGGTTACGACCCCTGGGGAGGTGGGTGGGTATTCATGCATGGCTGTCTTCACTTACACGTTGTAGCTACGCAAGGCGTCTAAATTTGTTTATATTTAGTTTGCCCCCCACCCAAAACACCCCATTTCCCGCACTTGTCCCGTTAGTGTCATTAGGCTTCTTGTGGAAAGTGTGTGTGTTTGTTTTTGTTTCCGCCATATTTGTGACGTCATGGGTCAAAGCAGACGGGCGGGATCGGACGCTTCCGTGTTTCCCTGATCATTTGTCGGGAGATTGTCAAAATATGTGAATACATTACAGTAAACTGGAGCTGCTGATATTTACAGGATTAATACGGTATCAGAATGAAACATAGTTATGCACTTTTAATAAATTTATCATACACATAAAGACCCATCTTGAGTGTTGTGACCAAATACTGTCAGAACTGAAATCTAATGAAAATTTTTACTTACGCTGATCTAACAGTCCCTGTTAAGATGTTTATCCTTAGAGTAGGAGGAGCTGGCTATCAAAAAGTTTTTCTGACTTTGTTTAAACTGTGCTCCATATGAAACGAAGTTTTTAAAGGTTGCTGGCAATTTATTGAAGATGTTTGACTCTTACAACTGCAGTCTGGTTTATGTATAAGTTGTGAATAACATTTCACTCAATGTACTTTATTCATACTATCTTCAGAACATCAAAGAGTGTAGTCTAGTCAACATTGTCAAAAGATTTCTCCAAATCTGCAAATGCTGTAAATGTCGGTTTGGCTTTTTTCGATGTGTCTTCTAAGGTAAGTCAAATGGTTGGTATTGCCTTGTTTGTTCCTACAAAATTCAAATTAATCTTCCCTGAGATAGGCTTCTTTCAGTTAATCCATTCTCCTATAAATAGTTCATGTTTGTATACTGCAGGCATGACATATAAATATTGCTGCACAGTGTGCTGTAACGGTTACCGGTAGTCACTGCCTGGCATGCTGCAGGTTGCCAGTTCAAACTCGGCCATTAGCTGTTTTTTGTTGTTTAGTATTTATCATTTCTAGAAGGCTCTCGAAATTTTTTGTTAGTATATTCTGGGTTATTTGATGTTAGTATAAAAAGCTGCAGTCTGCATCCAGGACACTTTTGTTTTGGCTGTATGTTGATGTTCATAGTAAATGTCTGTGTTGTAGGTTGTTTACAACACTGCTTGTGGCTATTGTGTTACATTGTTTTGTGGTGACACTAGCTACTTCAAAACATGTTTATAAACATGGCTCTAATAGACAATGTAAAAGCAGTCTCCTACACAGACAGGAATCAGAATACAAGCTGTACATTGTTCCCATGGTCTGTATATTCAGGAGACCAATTGATTCCAAAGCAGCAGTAAGTCAGCTGCACATCAGGCATTTATCAGAGTTTTCCTGAGGTGCTGGGCATGGCCCGATCTAATGGCTAAAAGGACTCAACCAAGCCATCAAATATAATAGGGGGGATGACATCAAGTATTTGGTGAATGTGTGTATTTACTTGGATGCCACAGCTCAGCAGTGATATGAGAACACCAGAGAAAAGCTCAACAACTGGGATATATTTCTAGGTGAACTGAAAAACTGTTTGCCGACAACCAGCAGCAAATCCACTGAGCAGGAGACCAAATGAATAACAGGACTCAGCCCCACAGTCTGACATTCAGAATGTTTTAGCTTTATTTGACATTGTGAATCATAAAATGACAGAAACTGACAAAATCTTGCACTTTGTGAAAGGAGTCGCAAAAGAAATGAACCGAGCTCTTCCTTTACAGCTGTGTCTAATCCTCAGCCTCCAGGCCACATGTGGCCCACAGCTACTATCAGTGCAGCCTAAATTTGAGCATCTATCACATAATTGTTAAAAAAAAGAAAGGAATACAAAATTCCATGTATGTAAAGTTAAGATAAATTGAATATTTTTGATTTGAAACTCCTCCCACATGATGCTACTCTCTCATTGCTCCATACCTTTTTTTCTTTTTTTTCTCAATGCTTATTATTATGTGTTACGCAGTATGGTCCAGGTAAGGTAAAATGTTGGACATCACTGTAGTAAAGGTTGTTACAGTTACAGATGAATTCATCACGTGGTGCCAGTGCATCAACGAAATACAACAGAAAACACAGATGAAAAGGGTATGATGGGCCCCTGAATAAGGGTCCCTATGGCAATTATGGAAGGCCACCATGATCTTCCTTTCTTATGTGCCAGGTTGTGGAAGAAGAGGTACAGCATTTTATACAACCACAACTGTCATATCAAGAAAGAAAGAGTCAGCAGCCATGAATGTTGACCTGATATGTCCGGTAGTAAAAAATAAATGTTGAAGAGGTGTATCAATCATCAGCACCTATCTCCAACACAAGACAAAGTGCCAGGAATAATGGATTTGGCTATGTCAGACTTCATGCCGCAACACAGCACCTGACAAATGCACCTACAGCTAACTCCATCACCAAGTATAATGCCCTTCAGATGAACAGACATTTGAAGGACAGCATGTCATTATGTTGTCACTGTGCATGCCCTGGACATGTGCCTTACTGTGTAGAAAGGAGACGAGTTTATGATGATTACCATTTGGCCAGTTGTCAAATACGACAACAGTTCCTTTTGCATCAGCCAATTGCAGCTGATTGTAGTCGACATGTTGGACAACACACATCACCATTTCCTGTTGCCACATAGAGATACAGGTGACTCAACTAGCTGCCAAATTCAGGAAAACTAAGTGAGGCTGCCACAGATGAAAATCCCCCAAAGATTACTGTCACATGGCTGTCAAGAAATCTCACTGGCTACATCATCAGTGACAAGTCTATCCAGGTGCTAGTTGACTTGGCAACTTCCTTTATTATATTGTCGAATGCTTATTATTGTTAGCTAGAGAAAACTATGTTCTGGGATACGAAAGCAGTGGTGTTGAAAGTCTTAAATGGAAAATATGTCCAATCGACAGGAACATGTTTGTGAGAATACTGACTGTCAATGATAGAACACAGCTCTTTGAATTTGGTGTTTTATCAGGATGTAGTTGTAATTTTATTCCTCACATAGGACCACTACCAGGTATCATATACACACATAGACTGTGGACGACCACCACTCCAGATTGAAGGAGCTGTTTCAACAAACGCGCTACAAACAAAGACTGCTCTGGGCACGTGTTTGCTGTTGAAGACGATGTTATTCCACAATCATCAGAAAGACAAATTCCAGTCACCAATCTAGATATTCAGATAACTTTTGAAGCTTTTATTGATTTCAGGAAGTTATTCAGGCTCATGAAAGAATTCTACATTCCAATAATGATGTTTCGTGTAATAGGTTTTCAAGGAGAACTTTGGATGATTAATTGTCGCAAGCAGCCACAATTCATCCATTGAGGTATGTGCATAGGGATAGCCAAACCAGTCCAGGAAGGGTTGCTTTAATGCCGTTGGTAAAGAATCGTGCTCTGTCACCACTACAGACAATGCTAGGAAGCAATCCACTATGCCCCTCCCCCTCCCCCACTGCTCAGGGGGCTCACAGTTATTTTGTGAGTTCGTGCATGGTGCTCATGGGGCCACGAGCTATTGCAGCCATTTCTTCCTTCCTTGGCTCCTTCAACTTACTCCCTTACTATTCTCGAACCCCACCCCACCCTCCCCGCCCAGACGTCCCTCATGCCAGAAACCACCACCACTCGACCACAAGATGCACCATCTGTGCACCTCAAGATTGTCTGCTCTCTTTCGTTTCCAGATCTTGCAGACTCCTGTACTCCCTCTGTACCCTGCCCTCATCCACCTCTGAAAGAGAAGAAGAAGAAATGTAAGTCCCAAGACAACCCCCTCCCCCCATCCCTGGTGCTATGAGAGGTGCCATCTCCCCCCTGGCAACCTGAGTCTGACATCTTATTTATGTATGCCGTCCCATCCTTGTTGGTGACGACCACTGATTGAGTGACACGACCTCCTCCTTGGCTTCTTAATGTCTAATCTGGACTCTCACCACATGACCATCCAGTGGACTGCAGCGGATACTATCATCACTTAACAGACATACAATCTCTTGTCTCTTCATATACTGTGTTCTCTCTTGTTTTTCAAGAAATGCACTTCCTTGATGTCCTCTCTCTCCAGCATTTCTTGGTTATCGGATGTTCTGTCGGAACCGTGCCGGCCCCGGTGTAGCATCTGGTGGGGTCAGCATTTGGTTCACTCCGATGTCATTATTGACTGGATCCCCCTACGTACCAACCTGGAAGCAGTAGTGGTTAGAGTGCAAATGACTCAGGCAATGTCTATCTCCCTCCAAGTAGGCCACTTCCTTACATTGAACTGTCTACCTTAATCCAGCAACTCCCACCTGTTTCTCCTGCGTGGGGACTTCAGTGCACACTATCCACAGTATGGGAGTGCTACTTCAACAGGTGGGGTCTCCCAATTGACCAACTTATTACGGACCTTGTTTTATGTCTTCTCAACTATGGTTTCCCTACCTACCTCAGTGCCGCTGATCGCACCTTTACTGCTATCAATCTCACAATCTCCTCCCTTGCTCTCGTGGCTTCCCCATGTTGGTCATCCCATGATGACCTTTGTGGCAGTGACCACTTTCTGATGATCCTATTGTTCCCCTGCTGCTGTTAGGCAGGCAGGCCTCCATGTTGGGCATTCTGCAGGGCCAATTAGCCTTTATATATGTCTGCTGTGCACTTCAACACCTGCCCCTCAAATTCCGTTGAGTGTGGTTGTGCAAGGTGTCTCTGCCACCATTTTTCTTGCTGTTGGCACTGCTGTCCCCCTATCGACAGGCCCCCCTCATCGTTGACTGGTATCACGGTGTAACAAGGATGTAGCAGTCGCTGTCCAGGACTGCCAACGGACACTGCAACAATTTAAACAACATCCTCCACAGACTAACCTTCTCGCTTTTAAGCATCTCCATGCTAAGGCTCATTACTTTACCAAGCAGAGTAAAAAGAAATGCTGGGAGCGCTGTTTCCTTCCTGGGGATCTATGCCTCTTCATCACAGGTTTGGTACAAGCTCCATAGCCTTCTGGTCTGCCAGTGACAGTCAACTGTCCAGGCTATTAACCTTCGAGGTACTCTGTGCACTGAGCCATTGGTCCTTGCAGAACACCTCGTGACGCACTGTGCAACTGTGTCGGCGTCCTCTTCCTATCCTGCTACCTGTCTCCGGAAGAAATACCGTGTTGAACAGTCTCCTCTCTGTTTCAACCCCCACCAAGCTGAACCCTATAATGAACTCTTCACTAAATGGGAATGCTTCTTCATGAGACATGGCCCCATGCCCAGATTCCATCCACAACCAGATGGTCTAACACTTTGACGTTGCCCACAGTCAACATCTACTCGTGGTCTTCAACTGCATTTGGCTCATGGGTGCTTTTCCGTCACAAAGGAGACAGTATAGTTATCCCTGCCCTTAAGTCCGGAAAGAATCCAACATCTCTCAACAGCTACCATCCGATTAGCCTGATGAATGAATTTTGTAAACTACTTGAGGGGATGGTCAGCTTCAGATTATTTTGGGTACTTGAATCTCTGGGCCTTTTGTCCCTGTATCAATGTGGCTTCCGGGCAGGACAATCTCCAACTGACCATTTACTGACATTGGAAGCCACCATCCAACAGACTTTAACTAGCCATCGGCACCTTGTCGTGGTCTTTTTTGACCTACATAATGCATTTGACATGGCACGGCGTCGTCACATTTTAGTTACCCTCAATGACTGGAGCTTCCGTGGCACCATTCCAATTTTTATCCACGTGTTTTTATCTCACTGACTCTTCCGAGTTCAAGTTGGCACTTCAATCAGCACCCTTCAGATTCAGGAGAACGGTATCCCACACGGTTCTGTGGTAAGTGTCACACACTTCCTCATTGCCGTCAATGGGCTTGGGCCTGTAGTTACCCCAGCATTGTATGTCAATGGGTTTTGCATCTGCTGCAGCTCCCACTCAGTAGCATCTGCTGAGCACTGGCTCCAAGGTGCCATCCGATGGCCCTCTGTGTGAGCTACCTTCCATGGCTTCCAGTTTTCTCCCTCCAAAATGCAGTTTGTGTATTTTTGTCATCGACCCACAGTACACCTCGATCCAGAGCTTTATTTAGTTGACCAGCTCCCTGGTGTTTGATGTTTGGTTTGTAGGGTGCTCCACTGTGCTGCCATCAGCGCCCATACAGAGTCCCAATTTTTACACAGTCCAATTTTTTTACCCAATTCAATCTAGCCACTGTCACAGCTCCATGCTGCTATAACACAATCACATTTCTTGGACCTTATTTTCAATAAAAAGCTGATATGGCTGCCCCATATTCACCACCTAAAGACTAGATGCATGCGGAAGCTTAATGCTTTCTACCTCCTAGCCCACACATCTTTGGGTGCAGACTTACACTCTTTCCATCTTTACCATGTTCTGGTCTTGTCCAGAATAGATTATGGTAATCAGGTTTATGGCTCAGTGGCTTATTCCACTTTGCTACTACTTGATCCTGCTCATCATTGTGGGTAGTGTTTGTCTATTGGTGCTTTTTGCACTAGACCCATTGACAATCTCCTCACAGAAGCAGGGATTCCCCCTCTACAAATACGACAGAGGCAACTCCTGGTTTCTTATGCAATCGCCAGTCGCCAAATCCCTGACAGTCCTATGTACTCTGTCGTCTTTGCAAATTAGGGTTGTCTTCCTCCTGACAACTGCCCATGGGTGGGATTGCCGGTTGGCATGTGTCTCACTTCTCCCTGTCGGGATCTCCATCTCCACTCACTGGAGTGTACCCCATGTATTTCCTCCCATGCCTCCCCCCTCCCCCCCTGAACCCTCCCTCCCTAGGATGGTGCTTAAACAAAGGATGTGGACTGACCTATTCCAGGGTACTAAGGTCTCTGTCGCCCGTATGGCTTTCTGGCGTCTTGTATGTGCCATCGTTGCAGAGTTCCAGGATGCCACCATGTTCTAACTGATGCTTCCATGTCTCCTACTGGCTTGGAATACCATTTATTGCTGGGGCTATTGACCGATGCTACTCTCATCACTCTTTGGTCACTGCTATCCCTGACCTCTCTGACCTTGGCTGTGTTGCTTGCTCAGTTGTCTTTCTCTGGGTCCCAAGTCATGTGGGCATCCCAGGGAATGAACTGGCTGACAGTTTGGCTAGAGGAGCGTATACTTACCTCCCCATTCCCTTTCGCGATTCCAGCTGCGTGTATGCGGATCTACGTCAAATCTCTCTTTACTCAAAAGTGGAATGACATCTGGTACGCTACTGCTGATAGTAATAAACTCTGCACAATCAAGGAGCCTACTGCAATTTGGCACTCTTGCTTCAGCTCTTCTTGGAAGAAGTCCACCATTTTATGCCGTCTGCGCATTGGTCATACCAGGCTCACCCATTGTTTCCTCCTGTGGCAACTCACTCCCACAATGTGGTTGTGGAGCCAAACTGATGGTATCCCACGTATTGGTGTAATGTCTCTGTCTTTTGGCCCTCCGCGCGAAGTATAGTCTTCCCGATTCCTTAATTTTAATATTAGCAGACGATTCACAGATGGTTGAACTAGTCCTCAGTTTCCTCTGTGAAAGTGGTTTTTATTTCCAGGTATAAGGTTTTGCTTTACTCCTGGAGCAGGGGAGGGGTGGTTGTGGTTGAGAGCTCTCTTCATGTCATCTATGTCAGGGACCCCATGACTACTCCCCATGGAAAGACTCACCCTTTTTTTCCAGTTTTTAGATTTGGTTCCATGTTTTATGCCTTTTGCTGTGTGTGTTTTAACTTCATTACTTTATGATTTGAGTCCCCTGACTCGATCCATTCACTTTTAGTGGACCCTTTTTCCTCTGCGAGTAACTTCGGAATCGTAAGACTGATGACCTCACTGTTTGGTCCCATAAAGGCTCTCAATTAATCAAACAAGTCTTACTATCAAACTGTGAATAAGATCTACCCCAACTGAAGAACCACATGAGTTAGCCATTCTATGCCAGTTTTTGGATGCTTTTAAATCTCAAATGGAGAAAAGACAGACAAAGTAGCTCTTAGTGAAACATCATATTAACACTTGGGATCATCCACCAGTTAGCTGGCGCTCATACAGGGGGTCGACAGCTGAACGATAGTC
The DNA here is from genome assembly GCF_023864275.1 of Schistocerca cancellata. NCBI lineage: Eukaryota > Metazoa > Arthropoda > Insecta > Orthoptera > Acrididae > Schistocerca > Schistocerca cancellata. Next base: position 396,767,342 of record NC_064634.1, on the reverse strand, counting down.
AATCCAGAAAGAAGTGAAGAAGAGTCTGCAAGATAACATCATTGAATCTTCAGAGAGTCTTTGGTCATTTCCTTTGATTCTTCTGAAGAATACGGTGACGCATTTTAAACTTGAGCCAGAGTTCCTCTACTTGCTCCTACCCTGTGCTGAAAGTTTCAAGTTCCTCATGGAGATATGACAGTACTGATTTTTTTATCTAGTTTACTGAACATGATGTATCTTTTTGCTTGTTTTAGTTGTCCTTTGTACTGTTGTAGTCATTGTTGCCACAATTGCATCATGTTCACTGATACCAGTTTCGATCTGGCTATCCTCAAAGAGGTCAGGTCTATTTGTTGCCATTAGATGCAAATATTTCCCTCATGATAAGTTTCCTAACTATCTGTTCTAGGTAATTTTCAGAGAAGACATTTAGTAAAGTTGCACAGGATGTCTTATCACGCCCACTGCCAACATAACTGTAATTTTCCCAATTAATTGTTCAATGATTAAGGTCTCTACTGATGATTACAGTATGATTGGAGATGTTATGTATGTGTGAACTGAGGTTTTCTCTTAAGTTTTCGGTTACATCAGCAGCAGATGAGTCTGGTGGGTGATAGAAGGATCCAATTATCATTTTATGCCCACCCCTCATAATGAGTCTTGCCCAAACAATCTCACATGCAGCTTCAATTTCTATCCTGGTGAATTTGAGTTTCTTGTACATTGTGACAAATACATCTCCTCCATTTTCCATTTGTCTACCCTTTTGATATACACTTTAATTTTACCCAAAAATATCACTGCTATCAATTTGAGATTCCAATTACCTTTCTGTACCTAGCATTATGTGAGCTTCACTGCATTTCATGAGTGCTTCAAACTTGGGCACTTCATTGCAAATACTTCATCAGTTTACCATTGTTGTTGTTGTTGTTGTGGTCTTCAGTCCTGAGACTGGTTTGATGCAGCTCTCCATGCTACTCTATCCTGTGCAAGCTTCTTCATCTCCCAGTACCTACTGCAACCTACATCCTTCTGAATCTGCTTAGTGTATTCATCTCTTGGTCTCCCCCTAAGATTTTTACCCTCCACGCTGCCCTCCAATACTAAATTCGTGATCCCTTGATGCCTCAGAACATGTCCTACCAACCGATCCCTTCTTCTGGTCAAGTTGTGCCACAAACCTCTCTTCTCCCCAATCCTATTCAATACTTCCTCATTAGTTATGTGATCTACCCATCTAATATTCAGCATTCTTCTGTAGCATTATTTCTGCTGATAACGACCATTATGATTTTAATACTCTCAAGAGTGGGATGCATCTCTTTTTATCTTACACTCACACTTCTGGGCTTCCTACAGCTGTCATTATTTGGATTGGTACGTGTGTCACCTAATCTAAGAAGCCTTGTATGCAGCTCATACACAGTCAGCATTTAAAGTGGAGCAACATTTTGGCTGGTGCAATGTACTACAAGGCAGTGAACAAATAACTTTAAATGAAGCCCACTGATTAAAAGATAACCTGTTGAGCTAAAAAGTTGCTTAGTTCCTATAACAGTTGAAGCAGATACACAAAATGAGATTTCTGTTAAGGTAACACAAAAACCTGTGGTAAAAGTTACTAATTTCCTGAAACATTTTGATGTTAATTCGAAGTTGATGTTAAGTTGAAAATAGAGTTAATTTACAATGAATCCAGATAATATATATCCTAGTCCTCTTTAAAGGAAAACTAGATGTAACACAATATGTTAAGTTAGAAAATCTGCTACAGTAACTAAATTACAAATGCTGATTTGCTACAAATTGCTCATACATTATGCAAAGGTCAATGGTAGCTTGTGAAAATTCTCAGAAATTCATGATGCAAAGGTCAATGGTAGCTTGTGAAAATTCTCAGAAATGCATGTTTATTTGTGTTGATATGCAATGAAATTCAGGGGTAATGTAGTCTTTGGCTGAACTGTGAAACACAAATACTGATTTTTGCATCTACATCTATGCTCTGCAAACTACTATGAGGTGCATGGTAGATGGTATGACCCATTGTACCAGTTATTATGATTTTTTCCTGTTCCATTCACGCATGGAACATGGGAAGAATGATTGTTTGAATGCCTCTGTGTGTGCAGTAATTAATCCAATCTTTTCCTCACGATCCCTATGTGAGCAATACTTAGCGGATTACTGTATAGGGCGATTATAATTTAACTTTCAAACCACAGTAGAAATAACACTACTGGTCAGAATGACATCAAATTGCAACAAAATATTATCGGAGGAGGAGGAAAACTTATGGCAGAAGAAAAATAAATAGTTACAAAACGTAGCAATAGATGGCACTGTACGCATCATAATTTAATGGTGGTCGACTTCAAATGACAAATGATTCATACAGCAATGCCTAAGTTGTACAGGTATGATTCTGTTAGTTATGTAAGCTTGTCCACCACGGCAAGGTCATATCACATTGGATGGAAAAAATCGGTTTTTAATTGTCCTGAGGCCAAAAACCACATAAAAGCATCAATCAAAATCAAATCAGATTATTAATTTCTGTGTGACTGTCGCAAAACATGTTCAGTGTGCTGTCCACCATTTTCAGCAATAAGTTGAAATCGAGAAACACAGTGTTCCGCAACTGATCGAATTGTTTTCAGGGTAACATTTAGAATGTATGGCGCAATGCGTGCCTTCAGTGCAGATAAGTTTGCAATCGGAACACTGAACACAACATCTGTCATATAACACCACAGCCAGAAGTCACAAGGATTAAGATCAGTTGATCGGGATGGCCTGGCTGTGGGGAAATTGCGGCTGATAATTCTAGCATTTCCAAAATAGCGCTTCAGCAGCTGCTTAACTGTATTTGCAATGTGTGGAGGTGCGCCATCTTGCATAAAAATGATTCCATCCACACATTCATGCTGTTGGAGAGCTGGACTGATGTGGTTACGCAAAAGACATGTGTAGCGCTTACCAGTGACAGTACAGGTAACAGGACTGGAAGCACCTGTCACTTCTAAAAAATGTGGCCCTATGATGAATGATGCCGTAACCCTGCACTGCACAATGACCTTTTCAGGATGAAGTGGTACTGGTTGATTTGCGCATGGATTTTCCGTTGCCCATATTCGACAGTTCTGTGTATTGACATTTCTTATCAGAGGGAAGTGGGCTTCGTCTGTCCACAAAATTTTCCACAGCCAATCACTGTCCACTTCCATGCAAGCAAGAAATTCTAAAGCAAAGGTCTCTCTTGCTGGCAGGTCAACAGGAAGCAACTCGTGCACATGGGTAGTTTTGAATGGATACAAAGAAGGGTGTTTACTAGGATTTTACACACCATGCTCACGGGTATGTCCAGTGTGTACTACGTGTTTGCACACCACCATTCGTCTCCTCCTACATTGCTGTGGCCACTACTTCCACTGACGTCAGATCAAATTGTTTCCTCCTTCTACCAGGTTACACACCAAAAGAACCCATCTTTTTGAATTTCTGAATCGTTTTTTCATCGGACCAACGCCTTTTTTTCAAACCCTTCAGTGTCCGGAACTTCTGCAGAGTGATGTGTGTACAGTCATCATTCTTGTAATACAGCTTTACAGGCAGACTGGGATCCTGCATTGAGGCAGTCATGGTGAACATTGCAGACGCGAAAGGAGGAAAAGCCATGTATCCAGAATGTTTATATCAACTTCATTGGGTCGTGTGTATGACGGGTGTTTTCATTTATATATTTTCTTCTGCCAAACGTTTTTCCCCTTCTCTGATATTCCAATGCAATTTGACATTATTCTGACCAGTGGTGTTATTTGTACAGCATCTTGAAAGTTTAACTTTAATTGTAACCACCCTGTATATCCATAGAGTGATGATTTAAAGGTGGTTCTCGAAACTTTGTTAATAGATTTTCTTGGGATAGTTAACGTCTGTCTTCAAGAGCCTGCCAGTTCAGATCCTTCAATATCTCTGTGACACTCTCCCATGGTTTAAACAAACCTGTGACCATTCATGCTGCCCTTCTGTGTATATACTGAATATCTCTGTCAGTCCTATGTCTTGTAGATCTGACATACTTGAGCAATATTCGAGAACTGGTCACATGGGTGATTTGTAAGCAATCTCTTTTGTAGACTGATAGCACTTCCCCAGTATTCTGAAGCAAACCAAGTTTATCATTTGCTTGACCCATTACTGAAATCTATGTGATCATTTCATTTCATATTTCTACAAAGTGTTACAACTAGATATTTGTATAAGTTGACTGATTCCAGCAGTGACTCATTGATATTATTGTCTTAGAATACTACATTTTTTTTTGTTTGTTTTTTTGTTTTGTAAAGTGCAAAATTTTACATTTTGGAACATTTATAGTGAGTTGCCAATCTCTGCACCATGTTGAAATCTCATCATGATATGTCTGAATATTTATGCAGCTTCACTCAGATAGTACCTCATTATAGGTAACTGCATCACCTGCAGAAAGCCTGATTTTACTGTTAATGTTGTCTGCAAGGTCATTAATATACAGCATGGCCAGCAAGGGTCCCATAACACTCCCCTGGGGTACTCCTGAAGTTACTTCTACATCTGATGATGACTCTCCATCTAAGATAACGTGCTGTGTCCTCCTTACCAGAAGGTCCTCAATCCAGTCACAAACTTCACTCAATATCCCATATGATCGTACTTTTGACAATAAGCATAGGTGCGGTATTGAGTCAAATGTGTTTCGGAAATTAAGGAACACTGCATTTACCTGGTTGCCTTGATCCACAACTTTCAGAATGTCATGTGAGAAAAATGTGATTATATATGAAGAACAGATACCATTGATGACGGCGCAGCTTCTCTAGAATGAAATGATAATTTAATCGACACCCTAACTGCAAACAGGCCTGTTTGCACTTAGGGTGTTGCTTTAATTATCATTTCAGAAAAGTGTGAGTTGAGTTTCACATGGTCGATATTTTCAAAATCTGTGCTGGTTGGCACTGAGGAGGCCATTCTGTTCAAGATACTTCATTATGTTTGAACTAATACGTTCTAAGATTCTATGACAGATCGATATCAAGGATATTGGACAATAGTTTTGTGGATCACTTCTGCTACCCTTCTTGTAGATAGATGATTTGCTATGAAATAAATTATACATCCAAAACACTCATACCGCTAGCTTATGAAAATATTGTTTTGTAAGTGTTCAAAAATTCTCAAACTAACCTGTTTCTCATGCAATTGTACAATGAAATTAGAGAATAGTGGTTTTGAAAGTTCTCAAAAATTTAAAAGAGCACAATTTAGTTTAAGCCTACAGTTGATGTTAACAGTACAAGTTCATCGCAGCACTCGCAAAGACTTGAAATTTCACAATATATCACAATACAAATGGGTATTGATACAATCAGTGAAAGATTATGCAGGGATGATGTGAACACTAAAATATGTGAATCTAGAACTTTGAATCGGTACACAATCTTAAACTCAAGTTCTCACTCAAGGGGAAATTCCTAAGCTGGCTTTTATACATAAAGCACAGATTTTAGACTTAGCAGAGGGGAGATCCAGCATAAAACCATAGAAGACCCGATTCCAATCAATAAACAGAGCATTGTATAAGAAGAACTGTAGTCTGATGGTGTGAAAATGGTTGTTCATCATTTCAGCTCATCTATGACCATATATCCTGAAGGTTTTCTTTGACACTACAGTATCTGATCGCCTGAGATTTGTGAAGGTTCCGGACAGCCACAGGCAGAGGTGTCACTAACCAAGTTTCTACACTGATCGATTAGGCACTAAATGAACCACTCGAAGAAATGCCAGAGACGGAAGTATGTGGAGTTGTACCAGTGGGGCATGTGGAACCAATCCCACCCATATTTTGTAGAAGTCCTTGATGGGAGCTAAAAAGTGGAAGAAATGAAGGTAACACCTCAGTGATTAACTGAGGCATTGAGATGTTGACAGGCACAGAGACAATGCTGAAAATGTTGCTAAGCTTTCAGACAGATCATCCATCAGAACAAACAGAATACACACAATCACGGTTGTAAAAATAATGTATTTTCTAGTGTCATTAATAGAATTCTTTCAAAGTTCGATAAAATATTGTCCAGGTCCTGTAAACTGTCACTGAGCATAGTGGTAGAGAAACTAAGACACTTGGTTCATATTCGGACTGGTCACAGTAGATTCCTTCCCCTGTACTTACCCACTGTGAGGCAGTGCTCTTGTTGAATGCTTTTGTGGGTGGTGACCTGCACAACTGACAGTCATTTGTCTGTCATGTTGACTGCTGTCAGCTTTCAGCATCACTGTGTGTTGAATGCTTCTGACAGTGCTAACTACAGTGTGTAAACTTTTAGATGGCAGACCTCTCCCTAGTCCTGAATCGTTAGAAGTCGGTAAACGTCGGGAGGCTTCGGTAGGCACGCAGTTTCAACTGCTGCCAACATTACGTAGCTGACTGTGTTGTACAAGGTAGCCATTGTCGTCTGCTTCATTATTTTTTTGCACTGTACTGTTCTGCGTGTTTTTATTGTGCAGTTATGCTAAACATTATCAAAATGAGTGAAGAGGCAGTTGCTGGCCCATCTCGGGAGTCGCCAACAACCCCTACCGGTAGGCCTACGGTTAGAAGGAAACCAGTATTACGTAGTGATGCTCGCAAAATTATATTTCGTGTGACTGAATGCTGCGAAAGGGAAAGGGAGCAGAAAAAATTGCTTCACACCATTTAAAAATCTTCAGTGAGAGCTGCTGCATACACAGGACAGAGCATGCGTAGCATTGGAAGATTCAAACAGTTTTCCAAGAATCATCCTGGCCTATCACCACAAATGCCTGGCAAGAAAAGGTGAGTTTCCATTTCAGATATTTTGGGAACGCACAGAGGGCAGACATACATACATTCATTTTTGTGTATAGGGATTGACAGTTATGTTATACTATATGACCTGTTTAAGTATATTTAAATTTTATAATTAATAGTTTAACATTGCGGGGAATGAAATAAAATGAAAAAAAAAATATTGCAAGCAGTGGGAATCGAACCCGGGTCCGCTGCATAACAAGCCTTTACCTAATCAATTTCGCTGCGCATGCTACAGTGATGTAACTGTTGAAACATTGTCCATTACTCTTTTTGGGCGTTCGGAGAACAACTCACCAAAGTTTCATTGCAATTGGATGAATGGTTTGTGAGCGCGTAGTAGACAAACATTCATTTTTATGTATATAGATTTTAATGTACATGACGATTTCAGTTTCGTTTACAAACAACATTTAAAGCGAGTTTTACTTCCAAGCCTTTCGTCTGCTTTCGTGTAAGCATGACGCGCAATTTGTAGTGCCAGCACTGCAACTGGTAGGCGTGCCTTGTCCCCCCCCTCCCCCCCCAACGGCTCCTCTCCCCTCGCCAGCCATTGCTTGCTTCCTCCCCTCCCCGCACTCCCCTCACAACTCTGCCGTCTTACAGTTAACACACTGTACAATGCTGGCCATTAAAATTGCAAGGTGAAATTCAACAAATGCCAAACTGACAGGAAGTGTACTACATGCCTGGATATGGAAATGATTAGCATTTCTGCACAACTACATAAAGTAGAATGGGGTAATGCCATTTTCATTCCATATGTAAGGGAAGATTATGCATCAATTTCTCATTTGGGAACTCTTTCAGTGATGTTTGTTTGTGATAAGATAATGTTACGTCTTGTGAAATAATGAGAACCATCTACTGGCAGGAGTTGGAATTCAAAAGCAACAGGATTGTAGCATGTTGAGACTATCATTTATCATTCAGTGTCACTGACAATCCCATAGCTGTACCCAAATATGGAATTAATGGGTGCAGAAGGGCCATACTCGCTGCCTCCATCTGTGGAGGCTCAGAGGAGAATGAACATTGCCAGATTGCATTTGTCGTCATTAAATGGATCCAGCACTTGTCGTGATAGTATGCGGTTCCACAGGATACAAAAAATGATCTTCTCTGGTTTGCATAGCCAGTAATTTGAACAGCAGTCATTTCAAGTATCTGACACATGATAAGATCAACTATGCCCTATCATTGAGGTCTAGTGACGTTCTCTTTCAGGAAGATAACACTGCAGGTTGCCTGTGCTGTTCCGACATGTCTCGATTCAGAGGTTGTGTGAATGTTGCCTGGCCAGCATATTCTCCAGATAACGTCTAGTCGGGGGTTGCCAAGAGACTGACATGCCACCACTTGCAAGTCACTATATTTAAAGCAGGATGGAATGATGTTCGCCAGGGCTGGCCATGGAATGCCAAACTGCACATGAGCCCCATGTGCAGGCTGAGGCTTGTCCTGCCTTGGCTTCGATCAGACCTTCTCAGAACTAACTGGCATGGCATGACATTTCTTTTAATATTGTGGTGCAGGGTTTTTCATTCGCATGCCTCTCTTCAGTTCATGGTGTGAAGATGTTCGTAGGTCCAGTGGCTGTTTGTGCAACAAAAGGCATTCTAGCTATCAACCGTCATGAACCTTTAAAAATGAGCGACAGAAGACAGCAGTGAGAATTGTCAAATATCTATTAAGCAGTAGTGTAATCAGTGGGTACTGCCAATTCTCTGTGGAACAGTGTTACACCACCACGTAGAAAGAATTTTAAGATATAGTTGACAATGAAAGAGAAAAAATTACAGGGATAATAGACAGAATTCATTGTTCTATACATCACGAAGCTCTTTGAGCTAAACTTGCAGGCATGGAGCACAGAAGGAATTGGTGATATGAATAGCAAAATTTCTGAAGTCACATGCACTATTCCACTGTCAGTCGCAACAGTTTTCAGTGGAATTGAACAAAGAGTACAGAGTGTGGAGGCTTTATATATTACTGCAGAGTTTGTTGGTTAACTAAAGGGGCATGTCTGGAATGAATTTTCGATTTAAAACCTGCTATTGTTGAATTTATGAAGAAAAAAGGAGTGCAGTAATGAAAATTAGAACATCTAGCATAAATTACAGACCTCTCATTTTAAATCTCATTGATAATAAAGAAAAAAAACAAGATTTGAGTTCTGGGCTGAACTGTCATTTGTGTTTACTTATGTTTGTTGTGTTTAACTTTGGACACTTTATTAAAATTGCAAAAAAGGAGAATGGCTGCCTAGTGTTGATCTCCAGGAGATAGTTTGGAAGTACTGTCGATAGAAGAAAAGTAAGTAATAGTAATCTTAAGTTTTCCCACCCACCTCAGTCCCACCTTTGGCCTTAATGACCTGCACTTTCCTTTCTTGGTGAAGGACCATGTATTTCTGAAGGTAGGATTACTTAAAGTAGATGACATCTCCTCCGCTTTTAGCTGTAGCTGTTTCCTTACTGAAAATGAACATATCATTTAAAAAAAATATAAGATCGTTGGAGTGGTATTACAAAAAGTTAATAAAATGTTTCTATTGGTAGTAATTGAAATTCCACTTCCTTAAGATAAATACTTGTCATGATGAACATCATTTCTTGGTCCTTGTAATTTCATGTTCAAGAAAATGTATGGAATCCAACCATTGTGATCTTGAAAGAGTATTGCCATCAATTTATCGTTTCATGTGGCAGGTTGCTTCTTTTGATGTGGTGATCCTGATTGCCCCAGTAGTGTTGACTGCGTTTTCCTCAGGATGAAAATGAAGCTGCCAGATTCTAGTACACTTGATGACTTCATTAAAGTGTTTCCGCATACCCACAAAAGCTCTGTATAAGATTACCAAATTAGCTTTTCTTCTGATTTTCATTACCTTCTTGTCAAGAGTGAGAAACCATTAAGCACTCTGTTTTCTGTGTCCTAATTATTCAGTTATCATTAATACAGATCTTTTTACCACACCTGAGTACTCTGTGATCTGACCCATTTGAGTTGCCTCTGTCATTATGGATTACTTCACAAATGATTGATACATTTTCATCAGTTGTAACTGTTGATTTATTTGAATGTGCATGTTACTGGATACTGTAATCTCTATGCTGAAACCTGTGAAGCTGAAAAAAGGGAGGAAAAAAATCTTTTTAAGGCTAGTAATAGAAATTACCCCCCTCCCCAATGAACCATAGACCTTGCCGTTGGTGGGGAGGCTTGCGTGCCTCAGCGATACAGATAGGCGTACCGTAGATGCAACCACAATGGATGGGTATCTGCTGAGAGCCCAGACAAACGTGTGGTTCCTGAAGAGGGGTAGCAGCCTTTTCAGTAGTTGCAGCGGCAACAGTCTGGATAATTGACCGATCTGGCATTGTAACACTAACCAAAACGGCCTTGCTGTGCTGGTACTGCGAACGGCTGAAAGCAAGGGGAAACCACATCTGTAATTTTTCTCAAGGGCATGCAGCTTTACTGTATGGTTACGTGATGATGACGTTCTCTTGGGTAAAATATTCCGGAAGCAAAATAGTCCCCCATTCAGATGTCAGGGCGGGGACTACTCAGGAGGATGTCATTATCATGAGAAAGAAAACTGGCATTCTGTGGATCAGAGCATAGAATGTCAGATCCATTAATCGGGCAGGTAGGTTAGAAAATTTAAAAAGGGAAATGGATAGGTTAAAGTTAGATATAGTGGGAATTAGCGAAGTTCGGTGACGGGACGAACAACACTTTTGGTCAGGTGAATACAGGGTTATAAATACAAAATCAAATAGGAGTAATGCAGGAGTAGGTTTAATAATGAATAAAAATATAGGAGTGCGGGTAAGCTACTACGAACAGCATAGTGAATGGCTTATTGTGGCCAAGACAGACACGAAGCCCACGCCTACTACAATAGTACAAGTTTGTATGCCAACTAGCTCAGCAGATGACGAAGAAATTGAAGAAATGTATGATGAGATAAAAGAAATTATTCAGATAGTGAAGGGAGATGAAAATTTTAATAGTCATGGGTGACTGGAATTCGATAGTAGAAAAAGGAAGAGAAGGAAACGTAGTAGGTGAATATGGATTGGGGGTAAGAAATGACAGAGGAAGCCACCTGGTAGAATTTTGCCCAGAGCATACATAACTTTCATAGCTAACATTTGGTTCAAGAAGCATAAAGGAAAGTTGTATACATTGAAGAAGCCTGGAGATACAGACAGGTTTCAGATAGATTATATAATGGTAAGACAGAGATTTAGGAACCAGGTATTAAATTGTAAGACATTTCCAGGGGCAGATGTGGACTCTGACCACAATCTATTGGTTATGAACTGTAGATTAAAACTGAAGAAACTGCTAAAAGGTGGGAATTTAAGGAGATGGGACCTGGATAAACTGACTAAACCGGAGGTTGTATAGAGTTTCAGGGAGAGCATAAGGGAACAATTGACAAGAATGGGGGAAAGAAATACAGTAGAAGAAGAATGGGTAGCTACGAGGGGTGAAGTAGTGAAGGCAGCAGAGGATCAAGTAGGCAGAAAGACGAGGGCTAGCAGAAATCCTTGGGTAACAGAAGAAATATTGAATTTAATTGATGAAAGGAGAAAATATAAAAATGCAGTAAATGAAGCAGGCAAAAAGGAATACAAACGTCTCAAAAATGAGATCGACAGGCAGTGAAAAATGGCTAAGCAGGGATGGCTAGAGGGCAAATGTAAGGATGTAGAGGCTTATCTCACTAGTGGTAAGGTGGATACTGCCTACAGGAAAATTAGAGAGACCTTTGGAGAAAAGAGAACCACTTGTATGAATATCAAGTGCTCAGATGGAAACCCAGTTCTAAGCAAAGAAGGGAAAGCAGAAAGGTGGGAGGAGTATATAGAGGGTCTATACTAGGAAGCTGTACTTGAGGACAATATTATGGAAATGGAAGCGGATGTAGATGAGGATGGAATGGAGATGATACTGCATGAAGAGTTTGACAGAGCACTGAAAGACCTGAGTCGAAACAAGGCCCCGGGAGTAGACAACATTCCATTGGAACTACTGACGGCCTTGGGAGAGCCAGTCCTTACAAAACTGGTGAGCAAAATGTATGAGACAGGTGAAATACCGTCAGACTTCAGGAAGAATATAATAATTCCAATCCCAAAGAAAGCAGGTGTTGAGAGATGTGAAAATCACTGAACTATCAGTTTAATAAGTAACAGCTGTAAAATACTAACGCAAATTCTTTTCAGACGAATGGAAAATCTGGTAGAAGCTAACATTTTGGGGATGATCAGTTTGGATTCCTTAGAAATGTTGGAACACAAGAGGCAATACTGACCCTACGACTTATCTTAGAAAATCTACGTCTCTAGCATTTGTAGACTTAGAGAAAGCTTTTGAAAATGTTGACTGAAATATTATCTTTCAAATTCTGAAGGTGGCAGGGGTAAAATATAGGGAGCGAAAGGCTGTTTACAATTTGTACAGAAACCAGGTGGCAGTTATAAGAGTTGAGGGGCATGAAAGGGAAGCAGTGGTTGGTAAGGGAGTGAGACAGGGTTGTAGCCTTTCCCTGATGTTATTCAATCTATATATTGAGCAAACAGTAAAGGAAACAAAAGAAAAATTTGGAGTAGGTATTAAAATCCATGGAGAAGAAATAAAAACTTTGAGGTTCGCCAATGACATTGTAATTCTGTCAGAGACATCAAAGCACTTGGAAGAGCAGTTGAACGGAATGGACAGTGTCTTGAAAGGAGGATATAAGATGAACATCAACAAAAGCAAAATGAGGATAATGGAATGTAGTTGAGTTAACTTGGGTGATGCTGAGGGAATTAGATTGAGACACTTAAAGTAGTAAGGGTGTTTTGCTATTTGGGAAGCAAAGTAACTGATGATGGTCGAAGTAGAGAGGATATAAAATGTAGACAGGCAATGGCAAGGAAAGTGTTTCTGAAGAAGAAAAATTTGGTAACATTGAGTATAGATTTAAGTGTCAGGAAGTCGTTTCTGAAAGTACTTGTATGGAGTGTAGCCATGTATGGAAGTGAAACATGGACGATAAATAGTTTGGACAAGAAGAGAATAGAAGCTTTCAAAATGTGGTGCTACAGAAGAATGCTGAAGATTAGATGGGTAGATCACATAAGTAATGAGGAGGTATTGAATAGAATTGGGGAGAAGAGGAGTTTGTGGCACAACTTGACTAGAAGAAGGGATCGGTTGGTAGGACATGTTCTGAGGCATCAAGGGATCACCAGTTTAGTATTGGAGGGCAGCATGGAGGGTAAAAATTGTAGAGGGAGACCAAGAGATGAATACACTAAGCAGATTCAGAAGGATGTGTGCTGCAGTACGTACTGGGAGATGAAGCAGCTTGCACAGGATAGAGTAGCATGGAGAGCTGCATCAAACCAGTCTCAGGACTGAAGACCACAACAACAATAACAACAACAACAACAACAATAGAAATTAATGCTTCTACCAATAAAATTTCCTTTTCCTTATGCTTATTACTGTACTAAAGTGAACCGTGCATTACACTTCGACTAGCCTTCACATTTTGAATCTTTCCGCATTTGTCTTTCTTTACTTTAGTAAAGATGCTGATAATGGCATCAACATCCAAAAACAAATCCATTATCTTATTAACATGTATTTATCATCATTCAGAACTGTTGCTTAATGAATAAATTATTCAGAGATTTAAACGTTTACTCTTAGAGAGAAATGATTTGTCTGCTACTTAATGACACTGTTCCTATTTTAGGTCGAAAGGCAGAGAAGAAGAAAGCAAAAAATAAACATGTTCAGGAACTTACTGACAAACAGAAGAATCCTAAGGCATTCACCTTCAACTCTGCTGTGCGTGCAGAAAGAAGGTTCAGAAGGTAAGTTGTTGCTTTTATTAAATAATAATTATTGATAATGAATTGTCAGATTGTTAGATACGGTCCAGTTTGTAGGAATACTGCGCCCCCCCCCCCCCTCCCTCAAATCATGAAATCATTCTGGTAGCGGCTTGCCCAGAAGTTTTGTATGCTCCTGTGTGTGTGTGTGTGTGTGTGTGTGTGTGTGTGTGTGTGTGTGTAAAAAAAGAAGTCAGTAGACTTAGTTGCTGAAAATGTCAAATATTTAATTACTCAAACTGCGGGGAAGGCAGATTTCAGACTGAAGTTCATGAAAGGGTCCTAAGGAAATCTGTTTCACCTATGAAGCAAGTTGCTTATAAAATTTTCATCCACTCAGTTATTGTTTGTAGGCTTGGCCAATACCATTTTAAATAGAAGAGATTCAGAATACTTGAAGGAGAGTTTCATGATCCAGCAGAGGCTTGTTGAGTCACAAAAATATTCAACTAACTCCAGTAGGGGGGAGCTCAAAATGTAAGTGGTGTATAACATAAGGGCTTACTTTGAATAATGTGTCAATTCATAAATAAAATGTGTGTAGGTTCCATGCTGAGTCAAGTAACGTATTTCTTCTTTGTACATCCACAGGGTTAGATATATCACTTACTCTTAATTGCTTTAGCAAAATCGAAGAAAACGTAATGAGTAATCTGGGTGGCTGGGTGAGGACATGAATTGTCATCTTCCCAAATATAAGTCTGATGTTTTACCACACCACTGCCTCAAGTGAACAAAGCCTCAGGAGATACTAGACAAGCTACCAATGAATTAAAAAAAAAGGGGGGGGGGGACAGTATATCCAAGAGAATAAGAGTTACTCTACCGCACTGATGAGTATGATATGCCAATATCAGATGTGTCAGTTCCCAGATTTCTAACCTCATTAATACACTGTCACTTTTCAATCCTCCCTTATTTATTAAATTTTGTCATATAACTCTTGAATTTCGCCTTTTCAACTATTGTGTACAACACTCTGCCTACTGTCTGATACGTATCAGTTTGTAGTAAAAACATTTCTAAAGCTTTACTCCATTATCTGTGTGTAAAAATTAGTAGAACTATTGGTTGAGGTGTTACAGGTCATGCATATTACTTGGTTGACTTGCCCACTTCAGGGATGAAAGTTGCAATTCTCTGCCACTAGAGTGCTCCAAATTGTAGTGTGTAACATAACCCTATGTAACATAACTATACATAATGTAACTACGTTTGGGGAACTGAAAGCACGAATTTGAAAAGTTTGTCCAAGATAGAGCACCTTCTCCTTCAGCATGACAATGTCAGACCACACAGTGCTGCAGCACCTGCACCAACCCAATGCCTTGATTTCGTTGTCATTGATCATTGTCCATACAGTCCCAACTTGGCTCCATCCAATTTTCATATGTTTCCAAAACTTAAAGAACACCTTCAAGGACTTCCTTGAAGTGATGTGAGAAGTGGTGTGAGAAGAATTGAGGTTGTAGCTCTGTCAACGAGTCAAACTTTTTACAGTGATAGTATCAACAAACTGACCTCTAATTGGGAGAAATGTGTTCGTCATCAGAATGACTGTGTCTAGATGTAAATTTCTAGTCACAAAGAATAAAGATGTAGAAAGTTAATAAAGTTTGTATTGTTTAAAAAGCTGTCTGAGTTTTCACATAAAAATTTGGAGGCATTACTTTTCAGCACGCCCTCATATTACATCAGAACATATTATACTGGCTCTGCAAAAGGTGCTCCAAGAACATCTGGATTGGTTGAGATAAGGAAGCTATGCAAGTTTATGAATTCAACTTCAATTATTTTGAGATTTCACTTTCTTATATTTTCAGTTGAGCACTTGTAATGTATTCACACATTTCTAAGTTAATGTTAGTGTCTAACACCTGAACGTCTTCACAGTTTTTCAGAATTACACCTGTGTTACCACTATTTCTCCAAACCAGAGCAAATATTTTTTTTGTCATTTATTGCTTGTTTTATATGAGTATGAAATGAATTCTTACAGAAAACAAGATATCCAGACAAAGAAACAACATATACCTCTGGTAGATCGAGCACCATTGGAACCTCCACCAGTAGTTGTTGCAATAGTGGGACCACGTAAAGTCGGGAAGACCACACTTATGCATTGTCTTATCAAGCATTTTACCAAGCAGCCAATGACTGTTATCAAGGGACCAGTGACAATAGTTTCAGGTTTGTAGCTCTCTTCCTTTTATTTTTATCAGAACTGTACCTTTTACACATTTGCTATAAACGTATCGTGACTATAATTGCATTTATAATGGGCATTCAAATGAAACTCGGTAACTATTTAAAGTAATGGTGACAATTTTATTAACTCAAAAATAGTTGCCAAAACTGTTGACACATTTATCCCATTGCAACACTAGCCAGTTGATACCATCCTTGAAGAAGCTAGTAGGCTGCTGCCGGATCCAGACCTGGACCCAGTCACACACTTCGTCATCCATTGCGAATCGATGTCTGCGAATAGCTTGTTTTAAAGGTCCAAACACATGAAAGTTACACAGTGAAAGGTCGGAACTGTACGGTGGATATTCCAGCATTTCCCACCGAAACTACTGCAATGTCATCTTCACGGCATTGGCCGTGTATGGGTGGGCATTATCATGCAGGGGGATAACGCAATTGGACAACATGCCTTGGCATTTCAACTTGATGGCTCCTCTAAGGTTCTGTGAAGTGGCGTGATAACGCTGGGCATTGACGGTGGTTCGCCGTTCCAGGAACTCTACAAGCAGTGGGTCCTTGTGGCCAAAAAAAAGGGTGTCGTGACCTTAACAGAACTGGTGTGCGTGGCCTTTGATTTCTTTGGAGGTGGTGAAGTTGCACGTTTCCACTGCTTGCTGTGACACTTGCTTTCCGGTTCAAAATGTTGACTCCATGTTTCGTCACCTGTGACAACACCCGATAGAAAGCCATATTCCTCCTCATGATAACATTGCAGATGTCTCAAAGACAACGCCATTAGAGTATTGCACTGTTTGGCGGTCAGTTGGTGGGGAACCCACTGCGCACATATTTTGGTGCATTATCATGTGGACAGTGCCCACGCTAATACCTGTAACAGATGGATCTCATCCATGATATTCTGCGGTTGTCCAAGACTAAAGCATTCACTTCCACAACCATTTCCAGTGTGATGACACGATGACCCTGCCCAGGACGAGCATTGTCGTCCAGTGACTTGCACCCCTCAAGGATTCATTTGCGCCATTCCACAGCACTTTAATAACTGCACTGTACTCACCATACACAGCTTTCATCCGTCGATACATTTTACGGCCGCCAATTCCCACCGCCACCAAAAATTGAACCACTCCTCGTTATTCCTGCTTACTTGCCTGCCCATTTGGTAGTGGACGATAACTTGTGTGACCACCTTCTCTTCAGCGTGCTACATCAAACGCTGCACATGCGTCAGTCTCTCTACCAATAGATGGCGCCACCATACAAGCTGTTATGTGGTGCCACCTTACGTGTAAGGCAAAGATAGGCGCACTGACCAGGTTTCATTTGAATGAACCTCGTAATAAACTAGGTTGTCCACATTGTGTGCGATTCATTAAATTTTATTGTTACCTAGTGATTATATGCCAAGTCAAAGTATAATACATTTTAAAATCAAACCTTGAGTTTGCTAACGAGATAAGCGACAGAAAAAGTTGAGAGACAGTTAGAAGGAATATTAAGGAAAAATGAAAAGCAGCAAAGCAACAGGTGTGTGTGAAATAATAAGCGGGACAAAAACAAGGTGGTGAGTGGGTAATTTATGGGATGTTAGTGCACTAAATTTTTGAACATGTACACACATTTTTATTGTGATAGTTGAAGAAATTAATGAATATGGACTCCACCAGTCCTGCTTACTATATTGATTAACTTTATTGTTTTTTCTCGTTATTTCTCTCCATCTTCATTATATGTGCACTTGATCACACTCTCTGTTGTTTCTATTTCAATTGTTATCTTCTTATTTCTTATTTCTGGCTCATCGACTGCTTTTCCTGCCATTTTGTTGCTTACTCAGAAATTGTATCATCCTCATTCATTATGTCTCTCTTGACCTTATGTTTTGTGCAGTATCGTGTCAACTTCTACATTCCTCTCTTCACCCTTTTCCCATGCTTCCCATGCAGTTCATAGAAAAGTGACTAACTTACACCAAAATATTGACTGTTTATAAAGTATATGTTTCTCTTGTACTACTAGTATGTTATCATGGTACCATTGTAGTAATACTGACTAGCCTACGCTTATAGGTGATGTATTGGTGTTTTATCTGATCCATCTTTATTTAGTTACATGACACTGATAAATGTAAATAATAACTTATAGTCGTTACATTTATGCATCTGGATTCATATACATAATTTTGAACTGGGAACACTCATATCGTTACATTTGTGTTTATAACTGAGTAATTGACTTTTCATTGTGTTCTGGTGGTACTGTGCTTGTAAAAATTCCCATGCACTAAAAAGTAATAGCATATAAATGTGTCTGGTAAGGTTGTGTCTGATTAATTTGAGAGACTAATAAATTTACACTTTCAATAGGTAAAAGAAGAAGACTGACTTTGATTGAGTGTAATAATGACATAAACAGTATGATAGATGTAGCCAAAGTTGCTGACTTAGTCCTTCTGTTAGTTGATGCATCCTTTGGATTTGAAATGGAAATATTTGAGTTCTTGAACATTTGCCAGGTGAGTGAAAGGATATTTTTTGTTAAAGTGTAGAGAAAAAAAGTTACATTTTGGTGAAACAGTATAATAGATGTAGCCAAAGTTGTCGATTTAGTCCTTCTGTTAGTTGACGCATCCTTTGGCTTTGAAATGGAAACATTTGAGTTCTTGAACATTTGCCAGGTGAGTGAAAGGATTTATTTTTTGCTGAATTGTAGAGGAAAAAATAGTTGTGTTTTGCTGTAGGCAGAAATATATTCTCTCCCTGATAAGCTGTAGATATAAGAACTGATGCATAGGTTGGAATTAAGACTACACTTTACTGTTGTGGATATGTGACAGGGGTAGAGTAACAGCTGACTTGATGATGGGTCTGAAATTAGAACATACATAATCATTTCAAGGCACATAATAACGACCAGTTACCAAGAACAAAACAATCATAAACACCAAACTTAATTTCCTCAAAGAACATCATATTCACTGTAGATTGTAGAAATAATTTGTTTCACGGTTGCAATTTCAGCCTGTTGGCCAGTTTCAAGTGATACTGCAAAAGATTTTTCCTCAGCACATGTATACATGTCACAGTATTTTAAAGTCTGACATGCACCGAAGCAAACTATTGTGAACCCCGACTATGAGACGTTAACCAAAATTAGTGTGCTGTGAAGGGCACATTCTTGAAAGAAGGCACATACAGGGGATAGGCAAAATAATGTATTTACTTGGGAATGGTTTATGAATAAGGGGTTGGACCTCTATTTGCCCTTAATACAGCTGTGATTCTTCTTGGAATGCTGGTATATAATGATTGTATAGTCTCCAGTGGAATGTTATGCCACTCTTCGATCAGAACCTGTTCTAACTCCTGTAGTGATGAGGGAGGCGGAAATTTGCTCGTGTCTGCGCTCCAATAACACCCAAAAGAGTTCGATAATGTTAAAAGTCCGGGGACTGTGCTGGCCAGGAAAGATGCTGCAGTTTAGTTGCATGCTCCTCATACCATGATTGTACTGTCCTTGCTGTGTGAACAGATGCATAATCATCCTGAACTATGCCATCATTGTTGAGGAACAACATTTTAATCACGGGGTGCACCTAATCATCTAAAATGTTCACATAATTGTTGGCTGTAACAAGGCCTTTGAGGGTAGTGATGGGACCAGCAGAATACCATGATATGGCTGCCCACATCATCACACTTCCACCTCCAGGCTTAACCGTTGGAATTAAGCAATCAGGATTTTAGGCTTCTTTTGGCATTCTCCAGATGTAAACCTGGCCCGATGTTGGAAATAACGAAAACATTGACTCGTCTGACCGTATGACGTGTTTCCACTGGTCAGCCGTCCAGGATTTATGCTACTGACACTGTCTTACGTTTCTTCGCATTGGTTGTCTTCACTAATGGATTCGGGATAGCAGCTCATCCACGAATATTTGCTTTATGGAGTTCTCGGCAAACAGTGTCGGTAGGTATGGGGTCTTGAAGATGGCTGTTGATCTCTGCAGTCACTTTAGCTGCCATAGTTTTGTGTTGTTTTTACACAATTTGTGTTAGTGTTCAATGACCTCTGTCATTTAGTTGTGATTTGCGCCCACTATTACGTTTACACAATGCTGTCTTTCCATGTTTTGTGTAGGTTTCATGACTGTTGAAACAGTTGCTCTTGAAAAATTCGAAAAATTGGCTGTCTTGGTTACTGATGCCCCAGCTAATCAGGCCCCCACAATCTGCTCTCTTTGGACCTCTGTTAGATCTTTCATTGCATGTCAGCCTTGGCCTCCGAATGCAAATACGAAGTGTGCAGTACTCGTAAACAACCTGGACTGATGCCTAATTCATACTGAATGTGCACAGTCCAGCACGACACATGCCACACCTATGTTGTTGAGCATCAAACACAACCATCCCATTACTACCACTGTTTACTTTATTTTGCCTATCCCGTGTATAACTAACTGGAGATAATGCTGTCTGTTGTCTGTCTTGATGTGTCATTTATATTAAGGATATATCTTTCATTTTGGAAGAAGACAGTGCCAGAAGTGCAGGAAGGAGATTGCAGTTACACTGGAAACTCAAACTTTGAAGAATTACAGGCAGAACCATACCTGCTACCTGAAGTTCACAAAGTCTGGAAGTATCCTCTTCTGCAATGACAGATGCCAATGATCATTCCATTTTGTACGTATGTTGTTCTGTAGCACCCCAAGCTCTTTACACTTTTCACCTCATTCATCTGTTCCTCTTTAATTCCTGTGCATGTTGTATCTAAAGGACTTCTTTAACAGGGATAATTGGAATCTCATCCATTAGGACTTTCTGACTGTACTTTAAACCAAATGTTGCATCCAGCGACTGGTCTAGTCGCTCAGTGACATTGGCTGCTGGAGTAGGTCCGTCCAGTCAGCTAACATGGAGATGGCTAACTGAAAGTTTGAAAGAGTTTTGGAACTCGATCGACTATACATGGTCACCGTCAGTGCAGTGTCGCACTTTGCAGCTCTCCACATGATACCTTGTGAGTCTATGTAACATTTCCAGACAATGCCCAAACCAACGCCTTTCCCTTGGCATCTCCTTTGTACTTTCTAGAAAACTTATTCATTCTGGCTTCTGTCCTGTTGGCTTTCAGACATTGCGTTTTTTAAATATGTGGCACAAATGTAAAACTTTGAAAATGCAGGAATGTGTAATGCACCTTTCTTGCTGTGGAACAATGATGTACTGAAATATTTAGTCTTACATGAAACAAACATAATGTGCCTGTGTGAAACAGTTATATGCACCATTACATGGAACCAAACCTAAGCCAGACAAAGGCACATATAATTATAGCAGTTTCAAAAGGTTTCTGATAAGTCATTTGTGAAAGGATGAATAAACAGTTCTTTTAATGAAACTGAACACCCAAAGACTACCAATGGTACCCTGAAATCTTTAGATCAGTTATGTGACTTTTCTACTAACATTACAATTAGATCTGCATTCATCGTCTCCTCTGTGGAATTAAGGGGGAGAATTAAAACAGTAGGGTCTGAATTATTTGTGCATGAAATAACAACAATATTTTATTGAAATATACCTGTTGTTATGAAGTGAACGAATCAGCAAGATGCTTAGCTGTTCTTCCATTTACCACAGGATGATGCAGTGTTGAACAGAGTTTGTGACAATGCTAAACTTCCAATATGCATTATATGTAAAGAACAGTGAGCCTATATTACTAATGCCCAGTTAATTAAACATTAAGTGTAAAACTAAACATATGAACCCAAAACTGTATGCTCATGATTTTCACTTCCATATCAGTGTGTCTTTCCTTGTACTTTTAATGTGGTGCTGAAATATGGGCTGAAATTGTATTCTCTTTGTTGTAGGTCCATGGAATGCCTCGTGTGATGGGTGTGTTAACTCACCTGGACATGCTTAAGAATGCAAAGCAGCTGAAAAGAACTAAAAAAACACTGAAACATCGCTTCTGGACTGAAGTTTATGCTGGTGCAAAATTATTTTATCTTTCTGGCTTGCTACATGGAGAATATCTTAGGAATGAAATACGTAATCTGGGCCGTTTCATTTCTGTCATGAAGTTTCGTCCACTGACCTGGCGTACTTCTCACCCTTACGTTCTCGGTAAGGAAACATTTTGATGCTGCAGTGATTTGTGATTTTTACATATAATTTGATTCTTGTTGCTTTGTGTCATGTTTTGTTAGTGCAGTATCATTATTGTATTTACCATCTAAATGCTATGAAAATGCTTGATAACAGTTGCAATCTTCATTCTTAAAAGTCCTCCATATTATCACAGCCAAAATTTTTAAGTTTTACAAATAAAATGTTTTCTGTGTTGTCATGGACAAAAGGTATGAGAATTTACAAACCTATTTGAGAAGTGAGGAATGAAATTTATATTGATAAAACAATAATTCTAATCTTAATTGTAATGCAAAAGTTCTTAAAGCTCACTTGTTTAAAATGTCCAAGAATATTTATTATCCCAAGGCCTGTATTCAGTCATATAGTTTCAAAAATTAAAGGTAACAGGCTTTTGCTTATACATTTTATCTTGTTTCCTCAAGATCAGTTTTAGATTTACCATTCATCATTCCATTCTACATTGGCTTTTCTGTTCACTTACTCCCATCAGACTAAGTGAGCACATCAATTACAACATAAATATTTTAGGTTATTTAATTTATCTATCCATATTTTCAAAAGCCACTTGGTGAACAGATTTTATTTATCTATCCATATTTTCAAAAATTGATTATTTTTGTTGATACATTAGGTTATCCAGTGTAAGATTATTAAGATTTACTGTGTCAGTGATGGTTGAAGTATTGTTAAATTCACAGTAAATAGGTTGTTGTTGTTGTTGTTGTTGTTGTTGTCTTCAGTCCAGAGACTGGTTTGATGCAGCTCACCATGCTACTCTATCCCTTGCAAGCTTCTTCATCTTCAAGTAACTACTTCACACTAAATCCTTCTGAATCTGCTTAGTGTATTCATCTTTTGGTCTCCGTCTTTAATTTTTAGCCTCCACGCTCCCCTCCAATACTAAATTAGTGATCCCCAGATGCCACAGAACATATCCTACCAACCGATACTTTCAAGTTGTGCCACAAATTCCTCTTTTCCCCAATTCTGTTCAGTACCTCCTCATTAGTTACATGATTTACCCATCTAATCTTCAGCATTCTTCTGTAGCACCACATTTCAAAAACTTCTATTCTCTTCTTGTCTAAACTGTTTATCGTCTATATTTCACATCCATACATGACTACACTCCCTACAAATACTTTTAGAAAAGAATTCCTGACACTTAAATCTATACTCGGTGCTAGCAGATTTCTCTTCTTCAGAAACACTTTCCTTTCCATAGTCTGTCTACATTTTATATCCTCTGTACTTCAACCATCATCAATTACGTTGCTCCCTAATAGCAAAACTCATCTACTTCTTTAAGTGTCCCATTTCCTAATCTAATTCCTTCAGCTTCACTTGATTTAATTTGGTTACATTTCCTTATCCTCATTATGCTTTTGTTCATTTTCATCTTATATTCTCCTTTGAAGACACTGTCCATTCCATTCAACTGCTCTTCCAGATCCTTTGCTGTCTCATAGAATTACAATGTTATTAGCAAACCTCAAAGTTTTTATTTCTTCTCCATGGATTTTAATTCCTACTCCAAATTTTTCTTTTGTTTCCTTTACTGCTTGCTCGATATACAGATTGAATAACATCGGGGATAGGCTACAACCCTGTCTCACTCCCTTCCCGACCACTGCTTCCCTTTCGTGCCCCTCGACTCTTACGACTGGTTTTTGTAGAAATTGTAAACAGGCTTTTGCTCCTTGTATTTCACCCCTGCCACCTTCAGAATTTGAGAGAGAGTATTCCAGTCAACATTGTCAAAAGCTTTCTCTGAATCTACAAATGCTATAAATTTAGATTTGTCTTTCCTTACTCTATCTTCTAAGATAAGTCGTAGGGTCGGTATTGCCTTAGGTGTTCAAACATTTCTACGGAATCCAAACTGATCTTCCCCAAGGTTGGCTTCTACCAGTTTTTCCATTTGTCTGTAAAGAATTTATGTCAGCCATAGTGGATTTTATTTGTAATTATTGCTGGCTCTCACATGATGTATTATTTCAATGAAAAACATGTAACAAGAAACTGACGTGACCAAACATTGTTACTTATTGAAATAATTTTGTGTTAGGCAGTGCAGTCAAAAATAAACTGTATTTATTTTCTGTCAAATTTTATTAAAGTAGATTTTAATTTCCTCCTAAAAATTACACTTGTAAATACAATTAATGTTTATACACAGTACATTATTATTTTTTGCAATGTCTTCTTTAGTATTAAATGTGCCAGAACGTTCATCATTTCAGTCATTTTGTCACTGAAATGAGCTTCTGGCTAGCTGCATGTACTTTTCATTATGTTTGCGTCTCTGTTGTAGTGGGAACAGGAAGTACAATGTTGATTTCATTGTTAAATTTTGTCATCATCATCAACATGATATTTTGAGCTCTAAACGATATCTGAAATGTCTTTTATGTCAAAATTTGCACTGTACTCACATCATTGTTGACTACAACAAATTCATCTAGTAAGATTGTAGGTCAATCTTTCCCTGTTTCTCTTCTATTGCACTATAAAAGAAAATGTTAATTTAAAAACATGAAAGATTTTTACACACAATTCAGATGTTTGACATGTCTGACACTGAATTCGAAAGCTGAGCTGATTGTTTTGGCCATAGCAGTACCCAGAGAGAAGTGCTAGCATAGGGACAGTAGCAACTACTATTTACTCTGTTTGGTCTAACAGAAAAAAACCACTAAATCTTGCTGGGGACACAGGAAGCAGGTATATTTGTTTGCCTGAAAAGCAAAATGTTTTCATTTTCGGGACTGTAGTATCATTTTGTGTTAACATATTTTTGTGGTAAGTATCTTAGTGTTAAATTTTTTTCCCCATGTATGCTTCTTGATAATTTTTCTCATGATCGATTGTCTACCATGTGTAAAACACTTTTTCAGTCTTCAGTCTTCTTTCTCATTGTGAATTTTTACACAATTCCGTAGTCTGTAAGGAATTTCACTTGCCATGATAGTGAAATTGAATGCCGACTATTTGTAGTAGATATATGTGGAACCTGTTTCTTGTTCATGATTTTCATATTCATTGAATCAGTATTTTATTAATCTTCAGCAACTGTAGTTGTATATATCAAAATAATCAGCAACTAGTTGCCCAAAATAAATTTAATTTTTTAACTGGTTTTAGGCACTTAGTGTTCTTCTTCAGACTGCTATACCTATTGCATTATTTGCAAGTGTCAACAATAAGATGCTTTCAGTATATTGCTGTGGTCACGTGATTTATAGTGTCTCTACCAAAACGGTATATAGAAGCTAAACAAAAAATGTAGCCATACGGTTGAGGTTGTCTGCACTTGTTGTTTGGCTTCTTTATACTATTTTTGTACATGCATTATGAACCACATAACCAAAGAATATGCTGCATGCATCTTATGTTGACACTCAAATAATCCATTAGATATAACCATATGAAGGAGGACACTAAGTGCCTGAAAGCAGTTAAGGAATTAAATTTCTTTTATGCAACTGGTTGCTGAATATTTTGAATCGACATGTTTCTGCATCATTCCCAAATTAATTTTATGTATTTTCTTAGTGATACTGATTGTAAACATTTATTTGGCAGGAAAGAATTGTGAACATTTAAGAATTGTTGTATTTAGTTTCACTCAAACTGTTCTGACTCAGTGGGTAAGCATCAGATTACAAATCCAAATGTTTGTGGTTTGAGCCTCAGACAGTCCAGATTTTTTGTGTCATTTATCACTTCTTTCACCTCTGGCAGTGATTTGTTGATGTGAAAAATGCCATTTTATACTGTAGTTTGGAGTCCACACTGAATCAAGTTCTCTATCATAACCTGCTGATAGCATAGTTTTGGAATTTCAGTCATAGTCTTTCTGATGTCATCCTGTTTTCCAGGATTTAACAGTGTTCACACATTCCAGGTGCAAACATTACATTATCTTTTCCTTCTTTTTCTGGTCTCTACATTCCTTCGCTGTGAGGATTTTGTGGAATGACGACCTGAGAAAGCTTGCTTCTTCTTCTGCCAGACCTCGGGATCCGAAACCCATGATCAGTGAAGATACGTTTGTTATGAGATACAGCCACAGTTGCTAAGAACAGGATATCGAAACCAATGTTTAATGTGGTAATTTCTCATCGCTTTTCTCATCTCCACGTCATGGGCTTTGGTGGCTCATCAACCTTCAAGGATAGTTTCTCATCCTAAGGACAAGGGTGAGCCCTCCGAGGAGACCACCAGCACTTTATAGAGATTGCATCCTTATTCTTGGAGACATTCATTTCCCACTTATGTTGAGTGCTTGAAGTGTTGCTCACTACCCACAGCCAGGGGCTGTAGGCCAGGTTTTTCCTTTAATTGATGATGAGGCAAGTAACGCATTACTCGTACCTGTCTACTACTTCTAGGGTGCACAAATTAATTATTAAAAGAAAATCCAGTGAAGAAACCTAATAAATTAGAGTGCTGGGCAGTACTTACTTTCAGGAGAGAATATGTTTAATACAGGTCACTCAGACTCAAGGATGAGATAGACGCGGCTGTAGTGAGGAGGAGGAGGAGGAGGAGAATAGACCATGTCCTAACTACACGTTTGTCTCTCTTGTTCTGGGATCTGAGTGACCTGCCATTCGGTCTCAGGCGCTGCAGTCATGGACTGTGCGGCTGATCCCGGCGGAGGTTCGAGTCCTCCCTCGGGCATGGGTGTGTGTGTTTGTCCTTAGGATAGTTTGTTTAGGTTAAGTAGTGTGTAAGCTTAGGGACTGATGACCTTAGCAGTTAAGTCCCATAGGTTTCACACACATTTGAACATTTTTTTTGACCTGCCATTCCTTTTTAACCATTCCCTGCCCCAAGGAATGAACTATAAGTTTTGAAAGCTACGGAATGTTTCTCTTTTGTGATTATACGTGTCTGTCGGCAGACTGAACATTTTTGTCTTGTGAAGGGATGTACTGAGCAGCAATTTCGTCTCATAATTTAGAAATATATTTAACTTTTATGTGTTATTTTTGAAAGATTTATTTCATATGGTTATGTAACTATTGCAGTATTCAACAACGGTATGGGAAGAATAGATTGCTACTCGTCGTTGTGTAGAGGAGGCATTGAGTCGCGGAGAGGCACGAGGAAAAAGACTTCTAGAAATACTTTCAGCTTTCAGAGAAAGGTGTTCTTCAGAAGCAGAACACTCACACATTCATGTGACGACAACTCTCATGAAAGTGGCCACTGTCTTTGGCCACTTTGTGAGTGTGTGAGCATTCTACTTTGAAGAAAGACTTTGCCTGAAAGCTGAAAATATTTCTAGTTTCCTTTTTATTGTGCCTGTCTGCAACCCAACACCTTCTCTGTGTGGTGAGTAGCAACCCACCCTTTCTATATTGTTGTTATTCCGTCCTGGATTTCCTATCATAGTATTCTCTATTTATATAGTGGACAGAATGGAAGATTTAACACCACCTGAAATGCTACGGCAGAATCCTAAAGTTGACAGGACAGTCTCTCTATATGGCTTTGTGCGAGGGATTCCTCTAAACAAGAAGAGTAGTGTCCATATACCAGGTAAACAGGTAGATTAAATATATTTGTGTAATATTGCTGGATTCCAAATTGTGTATTTTTTGTGCTACTAACAAGATAGATTATTTCATGTATAACTTGCAAAACCAATAGACTTTATCCAAATGTGAATTCATTTATTTCAGTTTTGTAAGTGTAATGTAAATGGACAGATTAAAAATCTTCTCACCAAGCAGCAGCAGGGGTGCACACACACACACACTAAAGGACTTAACGTTTACGGGCTTTCGGAACTGGTGGCTTCTTCTTCTGGCAGGAGAACTGAAGGGGAAGGAAGAGGGTTGAATGAAAAGGACTGGAGAGGTTTAAGGAAAGAGGTACAGTGCAGAAAAGCAGAACCCCAGGTCAGGGGAGACTTATCGGATGAGATGAGAAGGAAAGACTGATCGTTGGCGACTGCACCAGATGAGATTTGAAAACATGATAGCTTAAAGGTGGAAGACAGCTTAATATTATTATTACCCTGTCTTCCACCTTTAAACTCTCATCCGGTACAGTCCCCAACAGTCTTTCATTCTCATCCCATCCGATAAGTCTCCCTGATATGGGGTTCTGGGTGGCTTTCTCTAAACCTTTCTAGTCATTTCCCTTCACCCCTCTTCCCCTTCAACACTTCTGCCAGGAGGAGGAGCCACTGGCTCCAAAAGCTTGTAAACATTAAATTCTTTTGTGTGTGTGTTTTCCCCTACTGCTGCGGGATGAGTAGAGCTTTTATCTGTCCATTTACATTATATTATCAATAATCAATTAGTTTTGTAAGTCTGTTTCACTACACAGAATATTCTTCTTGTGAGATCTGTTTATAATTTCTTTTATATGTGATTTATTTGAAGCCGTGGGTTACACCACAGATTATCATTTTAAACTTACCGGGGGACAGAATGGCTGCCCTGTACTTACCTTCATGCAACGAAGTTCCTAGTACAATCAATATAAATACTTAAAGTAGCTTTTTGAGCATATCTGTTCCTTTTTCAAGAAGTGAAGAGAGATTGGATGGGGAATGTTGGAAGAGAGGAATCTGTCTCTTCATGCCCTAGGACGAGAGGAACTCATCTGTTGTGAGGACGAGAGAGAGCTAGTATTCCTACTTTAAGTGTTTCTAATGCTAGGAATAGCATCTCATGAACACAGTTACTGGCCAGCCCTTTTATCTCCCGATAATTGTAACAGTTTTCTCAGTTGGATTGTCCATTTGGTACAAATAGTAATGTTGGTATTGTACTGAATTTTGTTTTTGGAAAGGATCAAGTTCTCGTACTGATCATACGATAAAAAGTTGACTTTTTCATTATGCATGTGACTACTGTAGTGATTTCCTCAATGGTGCTGCAGGTTTTGTCTCCATTCTCCTTCCTACTGCAACTTCTATATCCAGCTTGTCAGAGCAGTTTGTTTGTGACTCCAAACACGTGGAATGTGAGGCCGTAGAAAAGAAAAGTGTCTATAATTGGGCTGCTTAACAGACCTTGCTGTTAATGGTGCAGAATTATCTTGTAAAAGAAAATAATAGTTTTCGTTTTGATGTAATTGACTTACTTAAGCCACTTGAAGTAATACTGTTCAGAAACATGGATTTTCAGACGTTTTAAATTTGGAAGGTCAACTTATCGCATTTAAGTAGCATTTACAAATGTGATGGAGTATTGCTTCCAGTGTACCCTTTTTGTGGTCTGGTGCTATCTTGCAATATTTCTCGGTTCTATTGCTTCGATGCTGCTTGCCAAGCACCTGTTGAAATAAACTGCTCACAAATGTTTTACACTACTTGGATGGTTATATGTAAATGCATGTTGGCTTAGATTTGAGAAGAGCAGGCAATGGAAGAATAATTCTTATGAACCTTTTTTTAAGAGAGAGACAGAGAAAAGATTTTTTTCTCACTCTTCTTGTGCTTTCGTCCTGCGTCTGTGCAGGGTCATCATGGTTAATAATGGTTGTGGCAAAGTTGATTTAAGGGTTGGCCAGATGCCGTTCCTGTCACCACCCTGTTATCCTCACCAAACAACCCCCTCCCCCGCCCAGGACAGAATATGTGTACCCCCAACTGCCAACTGTCTGCATGTAATATTACTCGTGTGGAAATATGTGAAAGGTTTCTAAATGTATCAAGTAGTATATCTGAGGCAGGACTGTAGTATCAGCCTGGTATTCAGATAGTGGGATGTGGGGAAACTGTCTAAAAATCACATCTATGCTGGCCGGAACACCGAATCTTGTCTTTAATCCACCGGACAGTTTCGATCCGGGGCTTGTACACCACCCAACCACATCTCCGCCCTACTCCCCATGTCCCAGAAGCAGTGCCTTAACGTGCCGGCTAGCTGTGTGAAAACAGAGATAGATAGAACAATAACAAAATAAACACGATCTATTTGAAAGTAATCTCCTTTGAAATCAATCTCTCCTGCTGGGTAACATTCAGGACAGAGCTGCTCCACCCCATGTAGTGTAAGTGTGGAGCCTCTTTGATATGCTGCGTGTAAGGTGGTCAATTTGTTACACCTTGGTCATGTCCCACTCTTTTATGGCAACCCTCCTGACCTCGTCCAGTGTGTGAGGAGGATTGTTGTGACTAAACATTGAAAGTGTGTCAGCTGGCCTCAGATGTGATCAGTTGGATCTGTCAACAGATACCATAGGCCATTGCGTACGACTCATCACTGCCTGCTGGAGGAAGGGTGTTCATGAAGTGGGCGTCAACTACTCTGGTATTTTCATCTCAAAACGTCTACCTGTTGCTGAAGTTTGGGCTTTAGAGTTGGACAATAGGACAGAGTATCTTGTCTTGTTCTGCACAGCCCTTAAATTACTCTCAATATTGGTAAGGCACGTCCGACATCTGTACTTCATACAGACCTAAAACTTGACTGATCCACAAACTTGCAGGACCCTTGCGACTGTGTGCCTCAAACACGCATTATTACTTAGCTGCCTCTACACTCTTCTGCTCCTATCATTATTCGTCAAAGAAATTCTGCACTTGTCTGTGAAGAGAACATGACATCATTCCATTGAGTCAGCTACCATTTTAAGTGTTCCCTTTTCCACTTTCTTAGTGCACCGATATCCTGTTGAGTTTGTTCCGTAGTTCATAATGGACACGTAGAGGTAAATTTGATTGTGTGGAGATGGTGGCATACTATTTGGGTCGTCATAGCCCTCCTGATTACCTCCGAAATGGTGTAGCACAATTTCTTGTTTATTTTCCTTTTAGTACCTGTGAAGCTTGATGTGTGAATTGTTCCCAAAGAATGCTTTCACTATATATAATTCAGGGAAGAAGCTTAGATGTGTCAGTGATGATGGAAGAGCAATTCAGTATTGCAGTGTCTTTTTCTTTTTATTGAAAGGAAAGGGGCTACAATTGTCCAGTAAGGTTTATGTCTGAGGTCACTGGCCAGTCAGGGGAGGGGGGTGGGGGAGGTTTCAATGTTCATGCTTATCTTCATCAAGTTATGATCAGGATTAACAGCTCGTATTGTGTCTTGCCTGCGAAGTTGTTAGGGACTTATATATGTATGATACGCTGGGTGTCTAAATCTCCTGTCGTGCAAGGCAGCCTACATGTCTGGCAAGAAACAGTGTTCTGGGCCTGATATGTAGGCTGCTCTGCATGATAGGTGTGTCACGTTGGATGGTGTTGGCCTGCTTTATTCAACTGTATTGCAGGGGCTACAAGTATCAATGAACATGGCCGTGGACAGGTAGAGATCAGTGGAGGTGCTGGAGAGGGGGGGATGCGCAGAGTGAGCGGGAGGAGAAAATGTTCGCAGAGAGGGGAGGAATGGGAGGTGCATGAGGCATGTGGGATGTGTAGAGGGATAGAAGACAGGTGGGAAACAGAAGGGAGAGAGGCAGGGACGGAAAGAGAGAGTGGTGTAAAATATGTTCAGAATTAGGGGGAGGAAGGTCCTAATGGTAAGTATACTTTAACACAATGTAATTAATGAACTTAATTGTAGTACAAATATAACTCTGTGTCTTTTTTTGCACTGCCATATATTTTTGTAAATTTTTCTTGTTGTATACCAGGTTGTGGTGATCTCAAGATCAAGGACGTATCATTCTTGCCTGATCCATGCCCTTTGCCTGATAAATTGAAGAAACGTAGTCTTGTGGAGAAGGAGAGGATTATATATGCTCCATTTTGTGGGATTGGTGGCATTGTGTATGACAAAGATGCTGTATACGTTGAACTGGGTGGCAGCCATTCGTATATGGAAAAGGTAAACTGTAAATGTGTGTAACACAGATATACAATTTAGAGATAAATTATACATGATAGAAAAGGAATAGCGGGCAGGTTGCACACAGGTCAGTTGAAGATGGAGGTATACAGGGGGAAGAGATGGACAAAAATTTGAAAATATAATTTGCCACATTTGCACGAACTAGTTTAATCATTGAATTCCCTATTTAAAATAAACAGTGACATGAGGATTGAAAATCAAATCATGGGGGGTAGGGGGCATCTGTGGTTGCACCCATATGTTGTGATAGGGTGTGCATGTGCACTTAAGTTGGGGAAGGAGCAGTCCTGGACAATAAGCGCACTGTCAAAAATCTGAATGCCAAGCTACAGTGTTCAGCAAGGTGTGGTTGTGCCTGTTAATTGCTTGCTGCTTCTCCTTTATGGTGGATGTTTTTCTATCCTCATACCATTATTTTCTCAATAATTTTCACAATGTGATACCTGTTGGTCCCATATTCTAATGAAGTATAATAGCAAGAACATAACCCGATTGTTTTGCCATTACTCAAATTACCAATGTCCAATTTACAACTGTTTCATACTTAGCACACAGTGGACATATTTAGTGAAGCATTGCATGACATTCGAATTTCAATATATTAAACTTTAAACCTATTTCATTCTGGCTCATTTTTGTTTACTGATTGTGTTATTTTGAGATACACTTGATATTGGCGTGTTATTACAACCTGTATAAGATTCAGACTTGTTTTTTTCTATGCTAGACAGTTATTTACCTCAAAGTTAGGTTGACATAAAATGCAGGCACAGATTGAAGGATATAAATGAGCAAATGACACTGTGTCATTCTCAGTAAGGAAGTAAGTAGTTTTGCAGCACTACCCACGTCACATTCAGGAAGCAAGCGCACAGTACTCATAAACAGGCATTTTGCTTCCCATAAGTCGCTTACTGTCATCTGGAGTTTATAGTGCAGATATCCTTCCAGTCTCCTGAAGTATGATGTAGATAAAACTAGCTACATACATCATAGAGCAAGAATTAAATGACATATCTCTTTCCATAGTCACTCCTCAATATAAATGGGTTTTCACTGTAGCAAGTTTCTTCCTTTCCTCACCACTTTGATGTGTTCTACCAGAAAGCGCCATTTTATTTTCCAGTAAATCAAGTTCAGTTACTCTAAAAAAAAATCTTGTATCTAATCAACTACTGAAGGAAATAGGTAGTTAAACACTGTTTATGAAATCTCAATAAGCAACAGTTTTCGGGAATGAAAACAGAAAAAGGTTAATCACATAAAATAATGTACAATGTTTTGTAGACTGGAAGATAGTTGAAATTATTCCTCCATATGAAACAGAAGAAGAAAAAAGAATAGCTCCATGCACATCCAACAAATCTGGAAGATAAAGATGAAATTTAACACAAGTAAAAAATATATTTTGGCAGTAGTCAAGATGGAAGTAATGTGATTATCAGTCATTTGCCACAACCACAGTGGACTAACTCATTCTGGTCGCTGTCTACAGAAATTTTTGGCGCATAGTAATTTCCCTAACACTCAGTGCTCAAGAAGCATCTTCAAGCACAGCTTTCCTGTTTGTTGCTTCACAGTGCATTATTTCCAAGCGGTGGTGGCTTGAAGTCAGTTGTTTGCTCTTTTAGTACTGTGGAGAGCCACTAGATGGATGTTCCTGCTTCCACAAAGTGCTAAGCAACTTGAAAAAAATACACTTATGGAAAAAGAAAGTCTGAACACCAAAAGCAACTTGTATGAGATAAACAAAAGTTGGTAGGCCTGTTTCTACATCTGAAACATGATATCTATTGAAATTTCTTACCAGTCCCATCAGAGGGGTGCCACTAGCAGAATACAAATCAGGTGTACTTTAAATATTCTCTGTAACGGTCACGAGCATTAGTTACCTTCGAGACTGAATGTATTGTGTAGATATTAGTCAGGAAGTCCTTTAAGATGACGATAGTGCCATTATCGACAGCTCACCGAGTTTGAATGAGAATGTGTCATTGGACTACGAGAAACCAGATGTTCCTTTTGTGATAATACCGAAAGACTTCACAGTAATGCAGCCACTGTACACGATTACTGGTGACCGTGCTTACAGGAAGGTACAGTTGCAAGAAGGCTGGGTTCCGGACAGCCTCATGGCCCTACTGATAGGGAAGGTTGTTGTGTTCTGCATACAGCTGTGGTGTATCACACTCTCTCTCAAATAGCAGCAATTCGAGCAGCAGTTGGAATCACAGAGATTTAGTGAACTGTTACAAATCAGTTACATCAAGGACAATGGGCTTGTGTATAAATATCTTTTCTGCTACAGTTATGATTTTCTTTTATTCATATTCACACTGTGCGTTTCAGAATATGATTCCTATTTTCAAGTGTGTTTTCTCTTTGCACAATGTCATTTTTATGTAAAGTGTTTGATGTTTGGGAGTCTGCTTTTTTTAATGCAATATATAAAGAATGGGCAATTTTTAGTAAGTTATCAATTTTTATGTGTAATTAGTGGTGAAATTTGGAAGAACACCACATGCAACCTTTCGTGTACAGCATACATTGAGATTTTGTATGATAGCTGGAGAGCACTCTCTAAATGCTCAATTACCAAGACTCACCATTGCCAGAAGCACCTCCAAAGATGTCAAGAACTGAAAAGTTTCTTTGGCCAGAAGACTCATCAGCAACATCTGGCTGTGAAAGCCTTCATTATGTATTCCAGTGTATATTTTTCAGCAGGATAATGCTCACACGCATACCACTGTTGTAACCCAGCATGCTCTACCGTGTGTTGATATGTTATCTTCACCTGCTCGAACACCAGATATGTTTCCAATCAAACACATATGAGACATCATCAGACAGCAGCTTCAGTGTCATCCACAACCAACATTAACCACGCCTCTATTGACCGACAAGTGCAACATGCATGGAACTCCATCCCACAACTGACATCCGTCACCTGTACACCATAATGCACGCATATTTACATGCTTTCATTCAAAATTCTGGTCGTTACATCAGTTATTAATGTACCAGCATTTCACACATTTTCTTGTGCTTACATTAACTTGTGAGCTCGCAATGTTAATCACTTAAATATGTAACCTAGACAAATGTATTCCTGAAACTTCATTACTCTACATTGATTATTTTTTTAGAGTTGGAATTTTTTTCCGTCAGTGTATTGCAGATATGATCACTTCCCACACATTCATTGTTGCAGTGTGGTTCTGTACTATTAAAAATGAGTCAAAGGTGAGAACTAACTCAGAGTAAATAAAGGAGTTGTAGTGAAAGAGTACTGGCCTAAACACATAGTTAAAAGAGCTAGCTGCTGATTTGGGTGCTGTTTGATTCTAGGTTACCAGATGAGAATTTTTGTAAGGAAATGGTCAGAGATTGTGTCCACCCAGCCTAATTAAGAAGTTGCGTGAATAAATAAGCATAAATATTCAAATGCAAATTGTCAAAGCATCTTTAAGCCAAATACCTTACTTCCACCGTGCTATATGCCACATAACCATTTTTATCCTTTTTTATTTATTATTTAAAATAATGACAGGAGTAAGGATAATGACTCACTGTGTAGTTGAGACTTTGAGTGGTTGAGAGAGACATTAACATGACTGAAACTGTTGCTAAGTGCTTAGATGATGTCCTTCCTAATAACTGACTAGTACGTACACACACACACACACACACACACACACACACACACACACACACATTCCGTTATCTCCTACACATCCACTGCTCCACTATTTGCCAGAGTCAATTCCCTCTGTACAGTAAGGCACTACTTCTTCCTCCGAGCTGTCAATTAGCTTTCCCTCTGACCTATCTTGTCTGTCCTTGGCAATATATTGCTCCTCCTCTCTTTATTTTAACCTGTTGAAGAAAATGAGTCATTACATTAAAGTACGTCTATAAGTGGGATCAGTTTTCTGTCCCAGCAGCTAAAGCACATGTCTCAAAGTGCTCATTAATTTGTTCACCATTGTATCAGCTGATATACCTTTTTAAGGATTTACATGTTGTTCATTTTTCATTAAACATTATATGTTAACTATCTGATAGGTGGAAGATGGTACCAAGAACCTAGTGAGCAGCTTATTGGACACACAGGAGACTCTGGATAGCAAGATAGCTCGTAGTGAAGTTCAGCTCTTTTCAGATGCTGCACCTCTTAAGTCATCTGATGTCCCAGAGTAAGTTTTCTGTTTGGTTCTTATGATAAATTTTTGTTTTAAAAATTAATTTAAGTTTTAATGAACATAACAGTTCATTTTTTTTAAATGCCAAATTGGTTTTAATCTCTTTCTGTGTCAATGTAGTGTGAAATGGAAAACAAATAGTATCAGTAGTATCAAATGAAAACTTTGCTAAAATCCAGAGCGAGGCAGGTGAGGATTACATTCTGTGCAGAGGGGAGGGGGGGGGGGGGGGGGAGAGAGAGAGAGAGAGAGATTACGATGTGACATTAGCTGTTAGCTTCTGTCGGTTTACGCATTCTGACAGCTGATTTATATTGGCATATATATTGTTCCACTGAAGCATTCTCAGTAGCACACACATACAGCGTTGTTTGTAATCATATCGATGGTGTAACTCATTTCTTTTAAATACTTTCCAAGTTTAGTGTTTTGTCTTTGAACAACAACAACCCATTTTATTAATCAAACAACTTTTTGCATTGCGTGCATTATTTATCCATGTAGGTAGAATAACTTTAAAGCATTATCAAGCTGTAAAAATGTTTGACCTTAAAGATGTCAGATGCAAATCATTTACCGTATTTACTCGAATCTAAGCCGCACTCGAATCTAAGCCGCACCTGAAAAATGAGACTCGAAATAAAGGAAAAAAAAATTCCCGAATCTAAGCCGCACCGGAAATTTGAGACTCGAAATTCAAGGGGAGAGTAAAGTTTTAGGCCGCACCTTCAAATCGAAACAAAGTTGGTCCATTGTAATATGAGACACAATTTAGGTTGAATGAATGACGATACAGCTACAGTAGTTTAGTTCGAGTCGTAAGCTTAGCAGGTAAGCTTTACCAGGTAGCCATTGCTACGCGTCAGGCGCTCCGTCCGTATTTATACGGGTACCCTTCCTTTTTCACGTGCTTCGTCTGGTTTGAATCGATTGCTTATTTTGCTTTGATCTGATAAGTGCTGTTTTCTTTGTTATAGGTGTTTGCGTCACTCTAAGCAAAAAATGCATTACTGTACTGTGTCACGCATTGTTTGTCACATTCTGATAGTGCGTGTTTACGGCCTGTCGCCACTCGCGGCATGGCTTGCTTTTGTGCACGCTACCGCTGCTTACAACTCAAAAAAAAAAAAAAAAAAAAAAAAGAGAGAGAGTAATCGTCTCATTAGCGAAACAATGGCAAGAGACTGCTATTTGTTGCCGGCTGCGGTGGTCTAGCGGTTCTAGGCGCTCAGTCCGGAACCGCGCGACTGCTACGGTCGCAGGTTCGAATCCTGCCTCGGGCATGGATGTGTGTGATGTCCTTAGGTTAGGTAGGTTTAAGTAGTTCTAAGTTCTAGGGGACTGATGACCACAGATGTTAAGTCCCATAATGCTCAGAGCCATTTGAACCATTTTTTTGCTATTTGTTGTTACTTACACTGCTGCTTTCTTTGATAATGATCAACAAGAACCAAATAATAGACTGCGTATGATAGAACATGTTCTGAATGAGAGTTAGGCAAAAATGTTTCTCCGTTTGAAAATCTTTGCGGCCGCTTCTTTAGTACATCAAATTCTGCACAGAAATTAGAGTCATCTTAGAATTAAAAATCTAGTCAGTTGCCGTGCTTCATTTCTGACTGTATCACTATTAGGCATAAGAATAATATGAATATAAACATGACACGATACGTATATTCTTCCGCGTTTGCTGTTGTCTCACTCTAGTTTCGTAGTTTATTACGCAGGCAGGATTTAAATGAGATAGCAGCAAACATGAAAGAATACATGACAAAATGTTGATATTCGTATTATTCTTATGGTGAAGAGAATACTGCATGTGATTCACATTTCATCAGGTTCCTATTAGCAACCATCTCTTCTCACAGGTAGGAAAAAACTCAGAAAGTAGAGTTGGCCATATTGACAAACATCCCAAACAGTCTTGCATGTCGGATTTTCGTAGTACATTGAAATTCTGCTACATTCGAAGATGAACAATACAGAATTTGTATTTACTTCGTTGGATAATGTATGAAAATGCAGTGGTCGAAACTCGGGGCGGAGAAAAAAAGTTCGTCTTCCACCT
The DNA here is from genome assembly GCF_023864275.1 of Schistocerca cancellata. Lineage (NCBI taxonomy): Eukaryota > Metazoa > Arthropoda > Insecta > Orthoptera > Acrididae > Schistocerca > Schistocerca cancellata. The sequence goes on along the minus strand of NC_064634.1, from coordinate 396,729,097 downwards.
TTTTTTTTAATTTATTTACTGACGCAGAGGTTTTGGTGCCAGTATTTATCTTTGTGCCTACAAAGCATGCCTGTGTAGCGTTACATATATTCGACGGCAGAAGCTAGTTGTGGTGGCACCTACCAACATTTTTCAGAACTTCCACTTGCTTTGCACTCGATTCTAAGCCGGAGGCGGCTTTTTGGATGACAAAAACCGGAAAAAAAGTGCGGCTTAGATTCGAGTAAATACGGTAATGAGCTACTGAAGGCTAATTTTGTTTTGTTGTTCCACCTGCTTGTGATGTATACTGTCTTACATTCAATGTATTTGTATTATGTATTTACATAGAATTAAGTGTCTTATGAAGAAAACTGTTAAATTATATGTCCATAGAGGAATAATTGGCTAGTAATAATTTATAATCCAGCTGCAGACATGATCACCAAGGTAACTCCATAAGTAGATGTAAGAAATAGATGCTGTTGTTTTCACTGCCTGACACAGATGACTTACACCATGAAGTTTTGTAGCAAAAGGTTCCATAATTGTGTCCCCGCCAATTTATAGTAATCTCTGTTCTGCAGTTTTTCCATGGTCTTATGCATTTTGATGATGCAGTTGCTGGATGCTTCAGGTGTAACTCTCTCACCATCTTCACTTCTGGATGTATTGTCCTCCTCCACAATATAAGACTGCTCCTAAGTCCATACCAACTATTTTTGGGTTATAGTGACAATGCTATGGAGGTTGACTAACATGTCCATGCTGCTTTACAATTGTATCCCTCTTGTAAATTCAGTACACAGACATATGGTCATTGACAGGATCCAGCAACTCTAATAGGGGACAGCCATGCATTAATGACTGCCATTTTGGTATCCATAGTTGGGGCTTTGATCAGTTCCACAGAGGGTATGCTCACATTGTCCATGACAGTCACTGAATACTCAGCAAGATACGGCATCAATTGTTCTCTACACCATCTTTTAGAGTCACTGTACATCATTTCAGGAAGATAATTCTCAGAATTCTTAACTCTCGACATCTTGAAAATCAGCCTAGCTCTGGGGAATAAACCCAATTTTTACCAATCTGATGCGGACCACTATAAGTCGACCACCTACGTCAATTGGAACTTGTAGTCCACCGTACCCATTGCCCATTTTCCAGCATATATCCTGGCATGGCCTTTTTTATACGAGTTGCATTTATGTAATAAATTTGAAGTATGCTAGCTTGTTTGACCGCTTACATTGTACTAAAAAATGCAGTCCTCAGATCGGTACAGTATTTTATGGACTAAAAGACACTACGAACTATAAGATTCACCTTAATTTTCAAGTAATTATGATTAGGCTGCAAAGCCAGACTAAAAAAAAATTCTTAGTTTATAAAACCAAACTGACCTTTAAAATCCCTGAAAATCATCATCTGAACTTCCTTCTTCTTCTTCTTCTTCCTCATTGTCTTCTTCATATGTAGGATGGTCTTCCCTGCCATCAAGAATGTTACTTGTGCCACAATTCTTGAAAGATTTAACAATGTTTTCTCTCACTCTAGAGCATGACTGTTTTATCCATTGACACACTTGTTTGTAGGTCATTTTAAAGCTCCCTCTGTTCATGTTGGGTTTCATCCATCATCCATTTGTTAAATTCTTCTGTCATATATGTTAGAACTTCAAGTTTAACACATATATTTCGGAACGACACAACATCACATATAAGTCACAGAGTAAGTTGATACGTGTATTTGTTAGCATTCGAATAAGCACCGAGTCCCAGTCTAGCGGTCACTGCTCGGCTGGCCGCTTAGGTGGCGCAGCTGCTGCACGGCTGGCAGACAGACAGCGCCACACGTAGAGGACGCGCGTAATTGCGCGACGGCACTTTGAATGATCGGCGAGTCATAACAATATACACTTTAAATGGTTTATTATATCAAAAACAAAGATTCCATGACTTACCAAACGGGAAAGAGCTGGTAGATAGGCACAATAAAAAAACACACAAACACACACACAATTTTTCGAGCTTTCGCAACCCCCGGTTGCTTCGTCAGGAAAGAGGGAAGGAGAGGGAAAGATGAAAGGATGTGGGTTTTAAGGGAGAGGGTAAGGAGTCATTCCAATCCCGGGAGCGGAAAGACTTACCTTAGGGGGAAAAAAGGACAGGTATACACTCGCACACACAATGTGTGGATGGATATGTGTGTGTGTGTGCGCGAGTGTATACCTGTCCTTTTTTCCCCCTAAGGTAAGTCTTTCCGCTCCCGGGATTGGAATGACTCCTTACCCTATCCCTTAAAACCCACATCCTTTCATCTTTCCCTCTCCTTCCCTCTTTCCTGACGAAGCAACCGGGGGTTGCGAAAGCTCAAAATTTTGTGTTTGTGTGTGTGTGTTTTTTTTTTTTTTTTTTTATTGTGCCTATCTACCAGCGCTTTCCCGTTTGGTAAGTCATGGAATCTTTGTTTTTAATATATTTTTCCCATGTGGAATGTTTCTTTCTATTTTATTTAAATGGTTTATTTATTGAGATGTCAAGAGGTTGTAATCCTGATTTAGTCAACCTGGAATAATAGCAAGTTTTGCATTTCCCTGTCTTAGTTTCTCTTTCACAGAATTTTTCAAATCATTACTGAACTGATCTAGCACAAGAAGAGAAATCTTCTTCAATAAAGCTCCTTTTCTTCTCTCCCACACTCTTGTTAATCCATAACTTCATATCAGCCTCGTCCGTCCAACCCTTGTTTGTGAACATCACCACCTGGTGGTATTTCAGAAAGTTTTGATATTGTTTTGTGCTTGAAAATGGTCATTGGACTACCGTATTTAATCGAATCTAAGCCGCACTCGAATCTAAGCCGCACCTGAGAAATGAAACTCGAAATCAAGGAAAAAAATTTTCCCGATTCTAAGCCGCACCTGAAATTTGAGACTCGAAATTCAAGGGGAGAGAAAAGTTTTAGGCCGCACCTCCAAATCGAAACAAAGTTGGTCCATTGTAAATTGAAACACAATTTAGGTCGAATGAATGACGATACAGCTACAGTTGTTTGGTTCGAGTCGTAAGCTTAGCAGTTAGCTTTACCAGGTAGCCATTGCTATGCGTCAGGCGCTCCGTCTGTATTTATACGGGTACCCTTCCTTTTTCGCATGCTTCGTCTGGTTTGAATTGATTGCTTATTTTTCTTTGATCTGATAAGTGCCGTTCTCTTTGTTATAGGTGTTTACGTCACTCTAAGCTGAAAATGCATTACTGTGCTGTGTCATGCATTGTTTGTCGCATTCTGATAATGAGTGTTTACGACCTGTCGCCGCTCGCGGCATGGCTTGCTCTTGTGCACGCTACCACCGCTTTTTTTTAAAGGAATCGTCTTATTGGCGAAACAATGGCAAGAGACTGCTATTTGCTGTTGCTTACAATACTGCTTTCTTTGATAATGATCAAAAAGAACCAAATAATGGACTGCATATAATAGAAGATGTTCTGAACGAGAGTTTAGCGGAAATTTTTCTCCATTTGAAAATCTTTGCAGACGCCTCTTTGGTACATTAAATTCTGCACAGAACTTAGAGTCATCTTAGATTTAAAAATCTAGTCAATTGCCGTGCTTTATTTCTGACTGTATCACTATTAGACATAAGAATAATACGAATATAAACATGACATGATATGTATATTCTTCCGCCTTTGCTGTTGTCTCACTCTAGTATCGTAGTTTATTAGGCAGACAGGATTTAAATGAGATGGCAGCAAACACGAAAGAATACATGGCAAAATGTTTATATCCGTATTATTCTTATGGTAAAGAGAATATTGCATGTGATTCACAATTCATAATAGTTCCTATTAGCAACCATCTCTTCTCACAGGTAGGAAAAAAATTCAGAAATCAGAAAGTAGAGTTGGCCATATTGACAAACATCCCAAACAGTCTTGCCAGTTAGATTTTCGTAGTACATTGAAATGCTGCTGCATTCGAAGATGAACAAAACGGAATTTGTATTTACTTCGTTGGATAATGTATGAAAATGCAGTGGTCAAAACTCGTGGCGGAGAAAAAAAGCTCGTCTTCCAACCTTTTTTTTTTTAATTTATTTACTGACACAGAGGTTTTGGCGCCAGTATTTATCTTTGTGCCTGCAAAGCATGCTTGCGTAGCGCTACATATATTCGACGGCAGAAGTTAGTTGTGGCGGCACCTACCAACATTTTTCAGAACTTCCGCTTACTTTGCACTCGATTGTAAGCCGCAGGCGGTTTTTTGGATTACAAAAACTGGAAAAAAGTGCGGCTTAGATTCGAGTAAATACGGTAAGTTGAGCACTGTCAACGAAACATGAAAGGACAACAGTGTAGTGCATTTTTTTCATGTCCACTTGTTTTTATACTTACAGTTTCAGCACCTTTCATGGCAACAGTTCTGTTACTTGGCACATCAGATGTCGTTCATATTTCCTATTTGGCTTAGTTCCACACTGGTTTTCTTTCGATATTGAATAATAAAGTGATTGAAAGATAATATTTTCTTGTCATACTCTTGTGGCGTTTTTGAGCTATTTTGGGTTTGTATTGCATTCTAAATACATGATGCTTTATGAACCTGTAGCACCAGCCAACTCCACCCTTAACATCTGTTAAGATCTACTGTAAGGCTAGATTACGAGTGTGTCTTTGAATCATTTTTGTATTAATGCCAGTGCCATTTTGATGGTGTTCTGGAATCCATTTCAGTACATCATCTTCTAGTTTTAGCCATTTTACATTCAGTCCTCTATGTGCACATTTACTCAATGGCGGGGCGGTAGGGAGATTGTGTTAGTAAGCTTGTGATTCCCTGAAACTCATTTTTGTTACTTTGATGCACAGCTGGTGCCAGTTGAATCCAGTGTTGCCAGATAGAGATAGGTTTTGTGCAGCATTGGATATACTGCCATTTTTAAGACTGGCGGGAATTTGAAATGAAGCACTGGATATTTTTATATTAATTTAGAGTATAAGAAGCACCTGAATTTTGGAGGCAATTTTTTGAAGATAAAAGTGAGTCTTATAGTCCGTAAAATACGGAATCATTACATTCTATAAGTAGTTTCTTACCATTGCCGATTTTCTAATATCTGAAACATATATCATTCACTAACCTTAACATAGTCTGTTTGCTCTCAGTCCTGAATTGTATAATTGCTGAGTACTTTCACAAAATACTGTTTGCAAAATTCTGTAGGTCAGCCAATACATTCTTTCTTTTTTTAATATTTTTTTAATTTTTTGTGCATATATTTGATTATCTGGTTACAGTCTTTAAACAAAACCCATAGGCTTCTACCATCTGCTCCCTCCATTTGACAATGGTTCGACAAGTGCCGTGGGCCAACTGGGGTTTGGCACAAGATTGTCTTTTAAAGTTCTCACACATGACACACTATCCTTGCTTGTTTGTGCAACTCTTGACATAACTGCTTTCTGTCATTCATGAACACTGCGAGGGAAATATTGTCACTCAGTCCTGAATTCTATAATTGAAAGAAACCGTAAGTGCTAAGATTACAGCACAATCCACATGGAACGAAGACAAGAAAGTTGACTAGTTTGGCAGTGGCTATAAATCACACTTTATACTTCAGTTTTCTGCTGTTCAGCTGACCTCGACCTCCCATTGTTCATGTTCTGAACTCTTATCAGTGTGATAGGGTACACAGGAAAGGGGTAAAAGATGGTCGACATTTGTACAATTACATATGGAGTGACCGCAGAGACAGTGCTGATGTATCACAGCAGTTCTTTCTCTTTAAATGTCGTGCAGTGTTCAGTGAGCGGTGTAGCTACTGCCAACAGTGACTCCAGTTATCTGTTTCCTTTAAGATGTAACTTAGCTAGCATTGTGTGGGAGGAAGTGAAATTCCATGTGCCAAGGAAATCCTCCTGCTTCTACCTACACGAGTCAGGAATATTCTCGCTCACCTGTGCTGTAATGACACAGCATTCACAGTAACGATGATCTCAGTGGGACTGGCAGAATGCAAATCAAACAATGAGTACCCCTGCACTCCTGTCCTGTTCATGACAAATATTCAAGCAGTTGTAGTAGAAGTTCATATTGTGTTCAACGTAACACTGTGCAATATTTATTTGCCATCCTCATTAAGCTGGTAACAGATAAATTTTCCCTGTTCTTATGTCACAGCCACTCCCACTTGTGTAGAAGATTTTTAGTGCAAACTGTGTGCTGAAATGTTGATGTCTGTCTGCCCCATGGTTTGACGTATTGATGAGCACAGTATTATGAAAGGAGTCATGTGTTCCGAGTAAGAGAATGGGCGTATTCACCTTCCACGGAGTTCCCCTTCCTCACAAACTCTGCTCAGTGGCAAGTGATTGATATTTGCATTCCAGGACCCACTTCTCTATCTGAATCCAATCAGACACAACAGTTTCCGTAACCAAGCCACAGAGATGTGTTCTCAGCAGAGCAGGTGCATGCTGTTCAACCAATTAGCAGGTTGTTTTAACACTGTAAAGTGTCCAACATCGAATTAACTACATTATAAGCATGTTTACCAGGTCACCAAATTTCTGCAAACAACATACAACACCTCTATGAGCATAAACACATTCCTCTTAAATCATGTCACTGAAAGTGAGGATTCAGTGCTACTTCACCAGTGAGAATTTATAGAGGGAAGAAGTCAGCATTTTCATTCCATTATCACCAAGGAGAACAACACTTCCATCTCCATATTGGCTTTGGCTTCTGTACTGTTGAAGACCCAAGAGATTGCATCTACAAACACCCAAACCAGAATAGCTTTATGACTTAAAAAAAGGAAATTCTGCTACATGTCTTTATGTAAAAGTGACTGATGGACTGTACATTTCTCAGAAGTTGTCATACTGGTGTCTTCACTTGCTGTATAAGACCAATCTATTATTGTCTGACAAGGGTTCTAGAATCCAAAAAACTAGTTATTTCCAGTCAGTCCTGCTAGAGGAGACAGCATGAAAGGCATTTGTTGGGATTCAAAACCCATGTACCCAGCACAGAAGGAGATGCGAACCATACAGTACATAACATTCTGTATCTTTGTAGTCAGGGATAAGAGATGTCTTTCTGCTGACTGCCAGGGCACATGTAAAACTAATGTTATAAGCTTAATTACAAAATGGTTAAGGGAAGTAAAGAACAAAGCTGCATTATATTGTCCATTGGGAATTCCCGTGTGGTAAGCCAGCTGCATGATCAGAAAGTACTTTCTTCCTCTAACCACAATGGCCTTTTTCCTTTGTGGTGTAAGTTTGGGTGACTCTAATTATCAAGAGTGTGGTGGTATCATTCCTCCTCCCCTTGCCAGCTAAATACTGATGGTGAAAATTTCTTCCATCACCAGCTTTTGAACTGAATACTTTTGAGTCAAGCATCACTGCACGAGCGTGTGTTAGCAAACTTTGATACTAGGAAGGTGTCATTAGGAAAGTGTTTGTGAGATAGACTGTGGTATAAAATGTTGTCCTCCTGTATATTGTTTTGTTAAAGTGGAGCTAAAGCTTCATTTGTCAGAAAAAGAAAGAACTGCCAATGTTGCTGGGTAATGTTCTGTGATCAGTGAAGCTACAGCGTGGCAAGTTCTATTCCTCCTCCTAGTCATGTAGTCACTGACACTGGACAAAATAATATTAGAGGTACCATGTGTTGCAACTTTAGCAAAAGAATGCACCAGTGCACATTGTGTGCATTGGACAAATTTTAGTATGCTATATTTTAACAGCAGCACCTAGTGTACTGGTAGCAGCAATATGAAGATCTCTTCACAGGTTTCTAGTTCTCTATGATTGTTTTGGATTTTGGACTCTTCCTGAACAGTATGTTCTGAAACTTCCTGGCAGATTAAAACTGTATGCCGGACCGAGACTCGAACTCGGAACCTGTGCCTTATCTACATCTACATCTACATTTATACTCCGCAAGCCACCCAACGGTGTGTGGCGGAGGGCACTTTACGTGCCACTGTCATTATCTCCCTTTCCTGTTCCAGTCGCGTATGGTTCGCGGGAAGAACGACTGTCTGAAAGCCTCTGTGCGCGCTCTAATCTCTCTAATTTTACATTCGTGATCTCCTCGGGAGGTATAAGTAGGGGGAAGCAATATATTCGATACCTCATCCAGAAACGCACCCTCTCGAAACCTGGCGAGCAAGCTACACCGCGATGCAGAGCGCCTCTCTTGCAGAGTCTGCCACTTGAGTTTGTTAAACATCTCCGTAACGCTATCACGGTTACCAAATAACCCTGTGACGAAACGCGCCGCTCTTCTTTGGATCTTCTCTATCTCCTCCGTCAACCCGATCTGGTACGGATCCCACACTGATGAGCAATACTCAAGTATAGGTCGAACGAGTGTTTTGTAAGCCACCTCCTTTGTTGATGGACTACATTTTCTAAGGACTCTCCCAATGAATCTCAACCTGGTACCCGCCTTACCAACAATTAATTTTATATGATCATTCCACTTCAAATCGTTCCGCACGCATACTCCCAGATATTTTACAGAAGTAACTGCTACCAGTGTTTGTTCCGCTATCATATAATCATACAATAAAGGATCCTTCTTTCTATGTATTCGCAATACATTACATTTGTCTATGTTAAGGGTCAGTTGCCACTCCCTGCACCAAGTGCCTATCCGCTGCAGATCTTCCTGCATTTCGCTACAATTTTCTAATGCTGCAACTTCTCTGTATACTACAGCATCATCCGCGAAAAGCCGCATGGAACTTCCGACACTATCTACTAGGTCATTTATATATATTGTGAAAAGCAATGGTCCCATAACACTCCCCTGTGGCACGCCAGAGGTTACTTTAACGTCTGTAGATGTCTCTCCATTGAGAACAACATGCTGTGTTCTGTTTGCTAAAAACTCTTCAATCCAGCCACACAGCTGGTCTGATATTCCGTAGGCTCTTACTTTGTTTATCAGACGACAGTGCGGAACTGTATCGAACGCCTTCCGGAAGTCAAGGAAAATGGCATCTACCTGGGAGCCTGTATCTAATATTTTCTGGGTTTCATGAACAAATAATGCGAGTTGGGTTTCACACGATCGCTGTTTCCGGAATCCATGTTGATTCCTACATAGTAGATTCTGAGTTTCCAAAAACGACATGATACTCGAGCAAAAGACATGTTCTAAAATTCTACAACAGATCGACGTCAGAGAGATAGGTCTATAGTTTTGCGCATCTGCTCGACGACCCTTCTTGAAGACTGGGACTACCTGTGCTCTTTTCCAATCATTTGGAACCTTCTGTTCCTCTAGAGACTTGCGGTACACGGCTGTTAGAAGGGGGGCAAGTTCTTTCGCGTACTCTGTGTAGAATCGAATTGGTATCCCGTCAGGTCCAGTGGACTTTCCTCTGTTGAGTGATTCCAGTTGCTTTTCTATTCCTTGGACACTTATTTCAATGTCAGCCATTTTTTCGTTGGTGCGAGGATTTAGAGAAGGAACTGCAGTGCGGTCTTCCTCTGTGAAACAGCTTTGGAAAAAGGTGTTTAGTATTTCAGCTTTACGCTTGTCATCCTCTGTTTCAATGCCATCATCATCCCAGAGTGTCTGGACATGATGTTTCGAGCCACTTACTGATTTAACGTAAGACCAGAACTTCCTAGGATTTTCTGTCAAGTCGGTACCTAGTATTTTACTTTCGAATTCACTGAACGCTTCACGCATAGCCCTCCTTACGCTAACTTTGACATCGTTTAGCTTCTGTTTGTCTGAGAGGTTTTGGCTGCGTTTAAACTTGGAGTGAAGCTCTCTTTGCTTTCGCAGTAGTTTCCTAACTTTGTTGTTGTACCACGGTGGGTTTTTCCCGTCCCTCACAGTTTTGCTCGGCACGTACCTGTCTAAAACGCATTTAACGATTGCCTTGAACTTTTTCCATAAACACTCAACATTGTCAGTGTCGGAACAGAAATTTTCGTTTTGATCTGTTAGGTAGTCTGAAATCTGCCTTCTATTACTCTTGCTAAACAGATAAACCTTCCTCCCTTTTTTTATATTCCTATTAACTTCCATATTCAGGGATGCTGCAACGGCCTTATGATCACTGATTCCCTGTTCTGCACTTACAGAGTCGAAAAGTTCGGGTCTGTTTGTTATCAGTAGGTCCAAGATGTTATCTCCACGAGTCGGTTCTCTGTTTAATTGCTCGAGGTAATTTTCGGATAGTGCACTCAGTATAATGTCACTCGATGCTCTGTCCCTACCACCCGTCCTAAACATCTGAGTGTCCCAGTCTATATCTGGTAAATTGAAATCTCCACCTAAGACCATAACATGCTGAGAAAATTTATGTGAAATGTATTCCAAATTTTCTCTCAGTTGTTCTGCCACTAATGCTGCTGAGTCGGGGGGTCGGTAAAAGGAGCCAATTATTAACCTTGCTCGGTTGTTGAGTGTAACCTCCACCCATAATAATTCACAGGAACTATCCACTTCTACTTCACTACAGGATAAACTACTACTAACAGCGACGAACACTCCGCCACCGGTTGCATGCAATCTATCCTTTCTAAACACCGTCTGTGCCTTTGTAAAAATTTCGGCAGAATTTATCTCTGGCTTCAGCCAGCTTTCTGTACCTATAACGATTTCAGCTTCGGTGCTTTCTATCAGCGCTTGAAGTTCCGGTACTTTACCAACGCAGCTTCGACAGTTTACAATTACAATACCGATTGCTGCTTGGTCCCCGCATGTCCTGACTTTGCCCCGCACCCGTTGAGGCTGTTGCCCTTTCTGCACTTGCCCGAGGCCATCTAACCTAAAAAACCGCCCAGCCCACGCCACACAACCCCTGCTACCCGTGTAGCCGCTTGTTGCGTGTAGTGGACTCCTGACCTATCCAGCGGAACCCGAAACCCCACCACCCTATGGCGCAAGTCGAGGAATCTGCAGCCCACATGGTCGCAGAACCGTCTCAACCTCTGATTCAGACCCTCCACTCGGCTCTGTACCAAAGGTCCGCAGTCAGTCCTGTCGACGATGCTGCAGATGGTGAGCTCCGCTTTCATCCCGCTAGCGAGACTGGCAGTCTTCACCAAATCAGATAGCCGCCGGAAGCCAGAGAGGATTTCCTCCGATCCATAGCGACACACATCATTGGTGCCGACATGAGCGACCACCTGCAGATGGGTGCACCCTGTACCCTTCATGGCATCCGGAAGGACCCTTTCCACATCTGGAATGACTCCCCCCGGTATGCACACGGAGTGCACATTGGTTTTCTTCCCCTCCCTTGCTGCCATATCCCTAAGGGGCCCCATTACACGCCTGACGTTGGAGCTCCCAACTACCAGTAAGCCCACCCTCTGCGACTGCCCGGATCTTGCAGACTGAGGGGCAACCTCTGGAACAGGACAAGCAGCCATGTCAGGCTGAAGATCAGTATCAGCCTGAGACAGAGCCTGAAACCGGTTCGTCAGACAAACCGGAGAGGCCTTCCGTTCAGCCCTCCGGAATGTCTTTCGCCCCCTGCCACACCTTGAGACGACCTCCCACTCTACCACAGGTGAGGGATCAGCCTCAATGCGGGCAGTATCCCGGGCAACCACAGTCGTAGTCCGATCGGGGGATGCGTGGGACGAGCTGGCCGTCCCCGACAAACCCCCATCCGGACCCCCACAGTGATGCCCATTGGCAACAGCCTCAAGCTGTGTGACCGAAGCCAACACTGCCTGAAGCTGGGAGCGAAGGGATGCCAACTCAGCCTGCATCCGAACACAGCAGTTGCAGTCCCTATCCATGCTAAAAACTGTGCAAAGAACGTCTGAACTAATCTACAGAGAGCGCAAACAAAACGACACAAAATTGAAGCGGTTATTAAAATACAAGATTGCCTAGTAAATGCAGTAATGCTGCCACTTGTGCACTGCTGACACACTGCTCGGCGGCGGAAGGAGACTACGCGATTTAACACTATTCGAGTACTAAAACGTGATGCTACAACTCTCAAATACTATAATACGCCCGAAATTTATGAATTAAACAATGCAAGTACCAAAAACACTCAAAGAAATTAAGAATTAAACTATGTAACAAATGAGTGAGCTAGGAGTATACGACTTGCTGCTGCAGCTGCTTATCCAACGGCGGCAGGGAGCACACTGACTGTGACCAACCGACACTGGCCGTTCAAAACAAAAACAGTTGACAGACGACTACGCGAATTTACACTATTCAGGTACTAAAACGCGATGCTACAACTCTCAAATACTATAATACGCCCGAAATTTATGAATTAAACAATGCAAGTACCAAAAACACGCAAAGAAATTAAGAATTAAACTATGTAACAAATGAGTGAGCTAGGAGTATACGACTTGCTGCTGCAGCTGCTTATCCAACGGCGGCAGGGAGCACACTTATGCGGGCAAGTGCTCTACCAACTGAGCTACCCACACCCCGTCCTCACAGCTATTACTTCTACCAGTACCTCGTCTCCTGCCTTCCAAACTTAACAGAAGCTCTCCTGCGAAACTTGCAGAACTAGCACTCCTCAAGAAAGGATATTGTGGAGACATGGCTTAGCCACAGCCAGGGGGATGTTTCCAGAATGATATTTTCACTCTGCAGCAGAGTGTGCGCTGATATGAAACTTCCTGGCAGATTAAAACTGTGTGCTGGACCGAGACTCGAACTCGGGACCTTTGCCTTTCGCGGGCAAGTGCTCTACCAACTCCGCAATATCCTTTCTTTCAGAAGTGCTAGTTCTGCAAGCTTCGCAGGAGAGCTTCTGTTAAGTATGGAGGGTAGGAGACGTACTGGCAGAAGTAAAGCTGTGAGGATGGGGCGTGAGTCGTGCTTGGGTAGCTCGGTTGGTAGAGCACTTGCCTGCGAAAGGCAAAGGTCCTGAGTTCGAGTCTCAGTCCGGCACACAGTTTGATCTGCCAGGAAGTTTCATATTAGTGCACACTCCGCTGCAGAGTGAAAATATCATTCAGTATGTTCTGTTACACATAGGTGCAGTTGTTGGTTGTGTTCAACACTACTTTATGTTATTTGCATATGCTTCTCTTGCCATAGCTTTAAAATTAAACTGGGAAATTTACTTCTGTGTGTGCTTGGTCAGAAGTTGATTTCTGTGAAGTGTCATTAATGTCAACTAATTTACATTTAATTAATTAATGAATTTCTAACACAGCTACACAATACAGCAGCCTCAATTGTAATTTTTGTGCCAAATGTCAGCTTTTTCCTAATAAACAAGATTTTTTGCAGAATTCGCTGTTTTTTCATTTAGCAATCAAACCACTTCACATGTACTATAGAAGACAGTTCCATAAAAATGAGACTATCATAATTATCTTATAGCACAGTGAGCAATTGCATGTAGGTGTATTCTTCTTGCAAGAACAAAATGTTTGAAAGTAATTTATATTTGATACGCAACCACTTAACTGAAGGTGGCTTTGCAATTCACTGTCAGGGGACACAAGAGCACATGGGAAGTTAAAATGATATTTAATTCCAGCCAGAAGTGACTGAAAAACATTTTCCCTTATTCACCTTTCATTTACATCAGATATTAATACTACACACGTAAAAAAAACGTTCTGCATCATCTCGGTTCCAAGAGTTCTGGAACCTGTACAGAAAATTGGAATAGGGACCAACATAAACATCATTTCCGCCCCTTTTTATTGTTCATGAAAACCACACATTGCATGTTGTACCCCATACAGCGAGACCTTCAGAGGTGGTGGTCCAGATTGCTGTACACCGGTACCTCTAATACCCTGCAGCACGTCCTCTTGCATGCCTGTATTTGTGATGCATGCTTGTATTCATCATGGCATACTATCCACAAGTTCATCAAGGCACTGTTGGTCCAGATTGCCCGACTCTTCAATGGCAATTCGATGTAGATCCCTCAGAGTGATTGGAGGGTCATGTTGTCCATAAACAGCCCTTTTCAATCTATCCCAGTCATGTTCAATAGGGTTCATGTCTGGAGAACATGCTGGCCACTCTAGTCGAGCAACGTTGTTATCCTGAAGGAAGTCATTCACAAGATGTGCACAATGAGGGCGTGAATTGTCGTCCATGAAGACGAATGCCTCACCAGCATGCTGCTTATATGGTTACACTATCGGTCAGAGGATTGCATTACGTATCGTACAGCTGTTACAGCGCCTTCCATGACCACCAGTGGCGTATGTCAGCCCCACATAATGCCACCCCAAAACAGAAGGGAACCTCCACCTTGCTGCACTCGCTGGACTGTGTGTCTAAGGCATTCAGCCTGACCAGATTGCCTCCAACTATATCTCTGACAGTTGTCCGGTTGAAGGCATATGCAACACTCATAGCTGAAGAGAGTGTGATGCCAATCCCGAATGGTCCATTTGGCATGTTGTTGGGGTCCATATGTACTGTTCTGCATGGTGTCATGGTTGCTAAGATGGACCTTGCCATGGACGTTGGGAGTGAAGCTGCACATCATGCAGCCTATGTGCACACAGTTTGAGTCGTAACATGGTGTCCTGTGCTGCACAAAAAGCATTATTCAACATGATGGCATTGCTATCAGGGTTCCTCCGAGCCATAATCCGTAGGTAGCGGTCATCCACGGCAGTAGTGGCCCCTTGAGTGGCCTGAGCGAGGTATGTCATCGACAGTTCCTGTCCTCTGTATCTCATCCATATCCGAACAACATCTCTTTGGTTTTCTCCAAGACACCTGGACACTTCCCTTGTTGAGAGCCCTTGCTGGCACAAAGTAACAATGTGGACATGATCAAACTGCAGTATTGACTGTATAGGACTGGTTGAACTACAGACAACTTGAGACATGTACCTCCTTTCTGGTGGAATGACTGGAACTGATTGGCTGTCAGACCCTCCTCAGTCTAATAGGTGCTGCTCATGCATTGTTGTTTACGTCTTTGGACAGGTTTAGTGACAGCTCTGAATAGTCAAAGGGACTGTGTCTGTGATGCAATATCCACACTCAATGTCTATCTTCCCAAGTTCTGGGAACCAGGGTGATGCAAAACTTTTTTTGATGTGTTTATTTTGGGTGCCTAATGTTGTTCTAGTACTGACACAGATAAAAGCAGACTTTGAATCTCCAATTTTTGGACTGAGTGAGGTGGCACAGTGGTTAGCACATGGGACTTGCTTTCGGGAGGACGACAGTTAAAATTCCTAACCAGCCATCCAGATTTTGGTTTTCAGTAATTTCCTTAAATTGTTCCAGGCATATGCCAGGAAGCTAAAGGACACATCTGATCCCGTATCCCATCCTCTTGTAACCTGAAGTTGTGCTCCATCTCTAAAGACGATGTTGTCTATGGGCATTGAACTCAAATTTTCTTTCTTTTTTCTGATTTTTGGAACAGTTCTTTCTTTATAAAGGAGAGCTTGTAGGAAACTGCAAAAATAAAAGGGAAGAACTGCAGCTGTTAAGCAGATGGTAACAGTACAGACACTAGACAAAGATAGAGGAGATAACAATCTGTCTGCCAACCATGCTCATTTTTCTTAGTTTTCTGTTATGTGTTGTGTTGTAAGATATTTCTTGTGTGTATAATATTAATTTGTTCAGTTTATGTCTGTTTTAAATCACATCTTAAGAAATATACCTTCCATTAAAAATTTTCATTAATTTTACTTATTTTTCCTTGTAATTATTATCTTCAGAAAATCAAAAGGAAATAAGAATAACGGCAAAGATGACACTTCAGGCAAGTGTGTCACCAATGGTGTTAATGTCAATGAAGAAGAAGAAAAAGAGGAAGAGGAGGAGGAAGAAGATGAAGATGAAGAAGAAGAGGAGGAGGAGGAGGAGGAGGAGCATGCTATTGATGGTGACAGTGATGTAGATAGTCATAACAGAATGTCATCTGATGATGATGATGATGATGATGAACAAGTAATTAATCAAAAGAAAAAACGTAGAAAGGTAACTGATAAGAGTATACCCAAGAAGAAACTGAGGATAGAGGACAGACACAAGGGTGCTAAAACTGTTGTAGAGGCTGGTTGCAAAAATTTGGACTTGAGCTCAAACTCGGTGGCTAGAGTGAAGAAGAAGTTATTGGCAACCATGGGTGACTCCACTTCAGATAGTGACACTGAAGAGAGTGATATTGAAAATAATGCAGTGATTGATGACACAAAGGAAGGTTGCAAGACAGGGCTTGAAAGGACAAAAAATAATGATGTGAGGTATGCAATATACGCTATGGATTTATTTGGTTTTGTAATATATTTATGTACAATCCTTTAATTTACTTTATATGTTTGTATCATTTTCTTCATTGCAGCTATCATGAAACAAGTACAGTAAAAGATAAGGAAATTAAAAGTAGAATATCTGAGGCACTGTTAAAATTAGAAAATTCCGAGAAAAAGAAAGCCTGGGATGAAGATGTGGAAAGTTCTGTTTCAGAGTATGATAGTTCAGATTTATCAGATTTAGAGGATGAATGCAGTGATTCAAAGAAAGATTCAGGTGTTACATCTGATGGACAGAGTACAGAGGAGAACAGTGATAATGATAGTGGGTCTGATGAAGAAGCTGGTGAAAGTACTGCCGAGCTGTCAGCCGCACGCTGGAAAGAGAACCTTGCTCAGAAAGCTGCAGATGCCTTTCTGGATAGACAGGCTAATACTCGGAGTCTTTGGAAGCTTGTTTATGGTATGAAACTAGATAAACAACAGATGCATTAGCAGTATAATTCTTAGTGCCATTTGTATCCTTTGTTGCAGTTACTTGCCTATCCACACTGTCTTTTAAGAATTAATACTAAAATATGTTGGTAAGCTTTTGTAGTAATAGCCCTTGTTTACAACTTTGCTCATTTACGTGAAGCTCTCTGTGTCCTTGACCAAAAACATTCAGACAAAGGAAAATTCAGGATGGAATGATGACTATATTATATTGACTGGAGCAACTGCATTACATTCTCTGCCAGGGTTTCGATTACCTCTCGTTGTGCCCTGAAATGACAAATGTCCTGCCCACTATCCTTCCCACCCCTCCTACCGTGGTATTCTGCCGTCCACCGAACCTACCGTATTTACTTGAATCTAAGCCGCACTCGAATCTAAGCCGCACCTGAAAAATGAGACTCGAAACAAAGGAAAAAAAGATTTCCCAAATCTAAGCCGCACCTGAAATTTGAGACTCGAAATTCAAGGGGAGATAAAAGTTTTAGGCCGCACCTCCAAATCGAAACAAAGTTGGTCCATTGTAATATGAGACACAATTTAGGTCGAATGAATGACGATACAGCTACAGTAGTTTGGTTCGAGTCGTAAGCTTTACCAGGTAGCCATTGCTATGCGTCAGGCGCTCCGTCCGTATTTATACGGTTACCCTTCCTTTTTCACGTGCTCCATCTGGTTTGAATCGATTGCTTATTTTGTTTGATCTTATAAGTGCCGTTTTCTCTGTTATAGGTGTTTACGTCACTCTAAGCTGAAAATGCATCACTGTACTGTGTCATGCATTGTTTGTCGCATTCTGATAGTGCGTGTTTACGGCCTGTCGCCGTTCGCGACATGGCTTGCTTTTGTGCGCGCTACCGCCGCTTACAACTAAAAAGAGGCGAATCGTCTCATTAGCGAAGCAATGTCAAGAGACTGCTATTTGTTGTTACTTACACTGCTGCTTTCTTTGAGAATGATCAACAAGAACCAAATAATAGGCTGCGTATGATAGAACATGTTCTGAACGAGAGTTAGACGAAAATTTTTCTCCGTTTGAAAATCTTTGCGGCCGCTTCTATAGTACATCAAATTCTGCACAGAAATTAGAGTCATCTTAGATTTAAAAATCTAGTCAGTTGCCGTGGTTCATTTCTGACTGTATCACTATTAGGCTAAGAATAATACGAATATAAACAGACATGATAAGTGTATTCTTCCGCGTTTGCTGTTGTCTCACTCTAGTTTCATAGTTTATTAGGCAGACAGGATTTAAATGAGATAGCAACAAACACGGAAGAACACATGGCAAAATGTTTATATTCGTATTATTCTTATGGTGAATAGTGAAGAGAATACTGCTTGTGATTCACATTTCATCAGGTTACTTTTAGCAACCATATCTTCTCACAGGTAGGAAAAAATTCAGAACGTAGAGTTGGCCGTATTGAAAAACATCCCAAACAGTCTTGCCAGTCGGATTTTCGTAGTACATTGAAATTCTAATACATTCGAAGATGAACAATACGGAATTTGTATTTACTTCGTTGGATAATGTATGAAAATGCAGTGGTCGAAACTCGGGGCGGAGAAAAAAAAGCTCGTCTTCCACCTTTTTTTTATTTATTTACTGACGCAGAGGTTTTGGCGCCAGTATTTATATTTGTGCCTACGAAGCATGTCTGTGTAGCGCTACATATATTCGACGGCAGAAGTTAGTTGTGGCAGCACCTACCAACATTTTTCAGAACTTCCGCTTGCTTTGCACTCGATTCTAAGCCGCAGGCGGTTTTTTGGATTACAAAAACTGGAAAAAAAGTGCGGCTTAGATTCGAGTAAATACGGTACACAATATACTCGTCCACCCTTACACAACCCCTGCTCCCAATCCCTTACCTCATGGCTCATACCCCTGTAAGAGACCTAGATGCAAGACCTGTCACATACATCCTCCTACCACCACCTACTCCAGTCCAGTCACTAACATTGCCTACCCCATCAAAGGGAGGGCTACCTGTGAAACCAGTCATGTGATTTACAAGCTAAGCTGCAACCACTGTGCTGCATTTTACGTAGGCATGACAACCAATAAGCTGCCTGTCCACATGAATGACCACCAACTAACTGTGGCCAAAAAACAAGTGGACCACCCTGTTGCTGAACACGCTGCCAAACATGATATCCCTCATCGCAATGACTGCTTCACAGCCTTTGCCATAAGGGTCCTTCCCAACAGCACCAACTTTTCTGAATTGCGCAGGTGGGAAATTTCCCTGCAATACATCCTGTTACCGTAACCCTCCTGGCCCTTAACCTTTGTTAGTCGCTGTCCTCACCCATCCAACCCCCCACCCCTCTGTTCCCATTCCAGCACTACACAGCTGTCATTTCACCGCCACACCCAGTCTTTGAATTTATTTTTAGTTTTATTTCTCTCCTCTCCATTGCCTACCCCATCCCCCCTCTGCACCTTCTCTCCTGCCCTCCATCTAAACTGCAACACTTCACTGTACGCCACTCCCACCATACTATCCCTACCCGTTCCCGCCCCAGCCTCCTCCTTAGCCCCACCCAATTGCCACTGGTGCTGCTGCTCGCAGTGTGATTTCAGCTCCCTGAGACTGCAGACGTGTATGCAAGTTGCATTTGCGCGCGTGCGCGCCTCTGTGTGTGTGTGTGTGTGTGTGTGTGTGTGTGTGTCTGTCTACTGTTGACAAAGGCCTCAATGGCCAAAAACTTTAACTGTTTGAATCTTTTTGTTGTGCCTATCGTGACTCAGCATCTCCGCTATAAGGTGAATAGCGATTTTCCTTCTCTGGTTTTGTTACATTCCATCCTGGATTTTCCATTGTTTAATATATTATAAAAAGAATAGATTGCTACTTGCCATGTAGCGGAGATGTTGAGTCGCAGACACTCACAACAAAAAAGACTACTAAACACATAACTTGGGTAGAAGGCCATCTTCTCAGAAGCCAGAGACAGTGGTCATGTGTGAGAGATGTGTTTGGGTGAATGTGTGTGTATTGCCTATTTCAGGAGGAGGTCTTATGCCCAAAAGGTTGTATGTTTAGTAGTCTTTTTGTTGTGCCTGTCTGTGACTCAACATCTCTGGCAGTCTATCCTTTTCATAATAGTAACCAAACACATTTCTTCACTCCTAGCTGTTGTGTAATGTAATAAATTTCAGTATTTAATGATGTGCTTAACTGTGAAATATTTGTCAGAATAGTGAAAATTAATCTTCTAAAACTGAAACATAATGCTACTGCTAATAATAATATTTTCTGACACAGGTATTCTGGTACTGAAAATTAAGCCTGTGAAACCAAATTTTTCACTTTCAGATGAGATATCAGACATGAGAATGAAGAGAATATTGTCAGAATATTGCAGATTAGCACTGATTGTGCATAAATTTTACTAGTTTTTATTGTGACTTGTGAACAGTATTGTTTATACAAGAAGTGTAGGCAGAACAATTAGGAGAATTTTCAGTGTATACCTTAATTGCAAGTGCACACTTCTTATCATTATATTGATAACAGTTGTTCATTTCATAACTGACCAATATTTGCATATATTAAATAAACCAAGTGTGACAACATACATTATAGCAATTTGGACAGTTTCAGTAATAAAGGATATTACAATCACTTTTGCTAAAAAAGACCATATGTCTAAAATTATGGTTTTATAAATAGGTACCAGTAAACTCAGAAAATTCTTTTGTATTAAAACTGAGATTAGGAAATCCTATAAATCCAAAGAGAAAATAAATGTGTTAACTGCATTTTACAATGGAGTGCTTTTGTGTTACTAGAACAGCAGTACATAAATATGAGTGTTATTAATGTTTTTATTAAAAGTGGACAGCTACAGGTGAGCTGACGTTAGAATCAAGGAATTGTTAAAAATACATAAATACAGTGCATAAAATATACCATTATAGACCTATTTTTAAGAAAAAGGGGTGTGTTATAAGTGCAAGAAATTAGGCATTGTGAGGGCATTCACGGGGACTTGTGAATCATTAATTATTTGAGTTGATAAAATAGGGCTGCCAGTTATTCATTTGGAAAACTATAAAGTTCTATCTTGTCTATATCCCTCCACTTCCATAGCAGCTAGATATTTGCCTATTGTGCCATATAATAACTGCAAGTCTCTGAGTCATTTACATTGTCATCTTACATTTTAGGGAATTACAACAAGGAAAATGAGCAGAATATGGAAACAAATGCTGAGGAAGGTGTGGAGGAGGTTGGAGGGTTGTTCAGAGTTGTGAGGCAGCGACAACAGCAGCAGCAGGAAGCTAAAGAACTCTGTGATGCTGAGGACTGTGCCAGGTTCCCCATCACACAACTGCATGACTGGTCTCTGTCGGAGGTACATTAGTTAACAAAAATAAGTCACGCTGTAGCATAGAATTACAGTATGAAAGAGGAGGAGGGGGAAAACTTTTAGTTGTAGGGAATGTTGGCCAAACCATTTCAGTTACAATAAGAAGCAATTTTTTCATGATACAAGATTTCATGTAGAATAGTGAGGAAATAGCAATGTGTGAAAAATAGCAGTGAATCCTAAATTTCTGAAGACAGGGCTTTTTCTTCAGAAGAAAGAAAGATTCTTTTTCCCCAACTCATACCTGAATAATTCTTACAATTTAATCTTTTCTTTGTAATATCTGCTGCATTTTAACATGTTTTTTTCTGCCTTTGTTTACTTACACTATGTGATCAAAAGTATCCGGACACCACCAAAAACATACATTTAGAAATGTGTAGGGACATGTACAGCACAAAAGCTTACAGGCCGACCTCGTCTGTTGATTGACGGATACCGCCGACAGTTGAAGAGGGTCATAATGTGTAATAGGCAGTCATCTATCCAGACCGTTATGCAGAAATTCCAAACTGCACCAGGATCCATTGCAGTTACTATGAAAGTTAGATGGGAGGTGAGAAAACTTGGATTTCATGGTCGAGCAGCTGCTCATAAGCCACACATCATGCCAGTAAATGCTAAACGATGCCTTGCTTAGTTTAAGGAGCCTAAACATTGGACGATTGAACAGTGGAAAAATGTTGTGTAGAGTAATGAATTGTGGTACACGATGTGGCGATCCGATGGCAGGGTGTGGGTGTGGTGAATGCCCGGTGAACGTCATCTGCAGCATGTGTAGTGCAAACAGCAAAATTCGGAGGTGGTGATGTTATGGCTGTGGCTGTGTTTCTCATGGATGGGGCTTGCACCCCTTGTTGTTTTGCATGGCACTATCACAAATAGGCCTACATTGATGTTTTAAGCACCTTCTTGCTTCCCACTGTTGAAGAGCAATGCAGGGTTGACGATTGCATCTTTCAACACGATCGAGTACCTGGTCATAATGCACAGCCTGTGGTGGAGTAGTTACACTACAACAACATCCCTGTAATAGACTGGCCTGCACGGAGTCCTGACCTGAATCCTATAGAGCACCTGTGGGATGTTTTGGAACGCTGACTTCGTGCTAGGCCTCACTGAAGAAGGGGCTGCCATTCCCTAAGAAACCTTCCAGCACCTGATTGAACGTATGCCTGCGAGAGTGGAAGCTTCACCAAGGCTAAGGTTGGGGCAACACCCTATTGAATTCCAGCATTACCGATGGAGGATGCCACGAATTTGTAAGTCATTTTCTGCCAGATGACTGGATACTTTTGATCACATAGTGTAGCTGTGTAAAGGAGAAGCACTACTTTCCATTTCTTAATATTCACTGTGAGGTTTAGTTTGTTATTGTTGTCGAAGCAAAATATTCCAAATTTACTTAGACACACATTAATTTGCACATTGAATGTAGTTGCTGATTTTTTTAATTGTTCTTCTTCTTACGCATTTAGGTGTGGATATTTAATATTTCAATCCGTCTTCTAGGTACAGGAGCTTATAAGAGATTGCTTTGTCACTGGGAAGTGGAAACAGTCAGAAGATGCTGAAGAACTTTTAAAACTGGATGATGTGTTAAGTGATGATGAAATGTTTGGTGATTTTGAAGACTTGGAAACTGGTGAAAAGCATGGAAGCAGTGATGTAGGTGAACATGACAAGAAGTCTGATCAAACAAGTGAGTTTAGAAATAAGACAATTCTATATTAGGAAATTAACCTGTCAAATATCAGAATATGAATAAATGAAATTTTTTTACAGAAAACTGTATAGTTTCTAAATTAGGCACTTCTTTAGTTTCAGCTACATATTTTAAGCATTTTGTATTCAATTTGTACTAATTTACTTGCAGGTGGTGCATTAGACTAATTATAGAAGTTAGTATGTAGACTAATTATATAAGTTAGTATGAAAGAAATGTCACTTCTCTTTATTCATCTCGAGTAAAAGTTGTAAAGTTTAAGGAGGGTCATGGGGTGGTTACCTCAAAATGTCCTTGAACCCTGTTCTCAAGGTGAAACAGAGGCCAAGTTCATTTTTTCAAATGACAACACCTATTTTTATTCCATATTCGCATTCTTCATGAAAAAATGCGCATTGTTTGTTGGAACATTTTTTTCGAAAAACCAATGGTTTGTCGCCTGGGGGTTCTTCCCAGGTTACCAGTATCTCGAGAACAAGGCGAATCGGGAAAATTTTCAGTGAAAATCTTACGTGGTTTCTGAACTCTGTCCATTGGTGAAATTTTCATGAACTTGAAATGGCCTAGAAATTCTTCAGTGGGGATTAACCTGAAAGCAAATATTGTCTGCATTAGTGGAACTCAGCATGCACCACATGGAGGTTGCCCAGCAGACTTTGCACATTGTTAGCCCTGAAAAGTGCTGATTAACATGGTTCTCACTGGAAATTTAGGGTCTCAGCTGCTTGATCAACTGTCCACCTTGCCTAATGTACATTTGCACTCTCTGTCGGAAACTGGTCTCGACATCATTCAATGTCTGATGGGTGATTGCCTGGAAAGCCGCCACAATCCTTTCTCTCATATCCTCTGGCATTGTCAGGGGAGTGGAGTACACCTTTTGCTTCACAGCTCCCCATAAGTAGTAGTCCAGTGGTGTTAAGTATGGCAATGTTGGCGGGAATTCACGAATTGCACTATTGATACGAACCCATCGATGCGTGTAAGTTGCATCAAGGCACCTTCTGACAGGTAAGGCCTGATGTGTAGGGCCACCATCATGTTGAAACCACATATATCCCCGTATGTCTAAGGGGATATTTTCTTGTAATGGAAGCACCAGATTCTAGAGAATATGAAGATAGTGCAAGCCTTTCAACGTTTTGCCATAAAAAGCAGGAGCTGTTATGTAATCTGCAACTAAGCCCGTCCAGATATTGGTTGACCACCATCTCTGTGTTTGGTGATCTTGTTGCCAGCGAGGATTTGCTTCCGCCCAGTAGTGTGTGTTATGGGCATTAACTCCTCATCTTGTCAAAGTTTACCTTGTCTGTAAAGAGAGTACATGCGAAGAAAAAGAGATCACGATGTATTTGCGTATTGGCCTATCGACAAAATGCCAGGTGTGTCTCAGGATCCTCAGGCTCAATTGCTTGGGTAATATGTAAGTAATTGGGGTAGAATTTAAAGACCTAATTGTAACCTTTGTATAATGATGAGCATCAGGATGCCTTTCGGCATACAATCTGTCCACAGGTGCATAATTATCGCGACACTCACCAACAGTTTTTATCATTCTCATTATTTCTAATGACATGTAATCAGCCATTTTGGACAGATTAGAGTCAAAAAATAAATTGTACTGATCACTTTTACTATTATTTGTTTTCTTAGGTTTTTCCTTCAACAAAACATCCGTAAGCATGTTTGCAGGACAACTGACTTATTTCAGTGTACATGACCTGTTTGTTTACACATGCTCGCTGTTTTTTTACGCCACCACGTAAAGCCAAAACATACAGTATTCAAGTGCGCTCTTGTAGAAAATTACTTACGTGTCTAACAGATGTGTATGTTTCAAGAGGGCACCTTTACATATCTCGATATTGACGTAACTACATAATAAAGTAGTGAAATACGCCATGGTAACCTGCCCTTTATAAATATGGAGAGAAGGCAGAAATGAAAGATGGGCCCGAGAAAGTCAATTGTGAGAACAGGTGACTCGGATAAATCTTTCTCTTATGGGCTCCAAACATTCATGTTGAGAATAATTTTGCTTGTATGGTTGTGG
The DNA here is from genome assembly GCF_023864275.1 of Schistocerca cancellata. Taxonomy (NCBI): domain Eukaryota; kingdom Metazoa; phylum Arthropoda; class Insecta; order Orthoptera; family Acrididae; genus Schistocerca; species Schistocerca cancellata. The sequence goes on along the minus strand of NC_064634.1, from coordinate 396,704,223 downwards.
AAAAATTTCACTTCACAGGAACTCATTACAGTCTCGCAAGACGAGATTGTTCTGAATCCCACGAGGCAAAATTCATCACAGTTCGACGAGGTGGAATTTTTCTAAATCCCTTAACCTACATTTTTTCTAAGTCCAATCAAGAATCATTCTAAGTGAGTACAGCCAAGAAATTTTCAGAATCTCCAAAGATAAAATTTCTCTGAACCCCCAGTCATGATTTCAAATTTCCTGACGATGACCCTTATTAGTTAGCCTCAAAGATCCACCTTTCTCTTCTCTGATTGTGCTGGCACACGGACAGTGCTGGTCTCTGATTCGGCACCCTCCAAGTGGTGCACGTTGGATGTCACTAATGCTGACAGTATTTGCTTTCAGTTTAATCCCTACTGAAGAATTTCAAGGCCATTTCAAGTTCATGAAAATTACACCGGTGGACAGACTTCAGAAACAATACAAGATTTTGATTGAAAATTTTTCCTAATCTCGCTTTCTCTCAAGATACTGGTAACCTGGGAAAGTCACGATGAAGTGTCCCCTGGTGACAACCTATTGGCTTTTCCTAAAAAATGTTCTCTACGAACAATGCGTCCCCCCCCCCCCCCCTCCCTCCGCGAATACAAATATGGAATTAAAAAAATAGGGGTTACCATTTGCAGAAATTCAGCTGGTATAGATTAAAATAGGACGCTGTGTATATGTGTGTGTGTGTGTGTGTGTGTGTGTGTGTGAGAGAGAGAGAGAGAGAGAGAGAGAGAGAGAGAGAGAGAGAGAGATGGAATTGCACATGACCCTCAACAACTATAAAATAAGAATGCTTTGCAGATGGGTTGTTTAGCTTAATGGTTAAGGTATAGTCCTCACATGAATTGGGTTGTGTGTTCAGATCTCGCCAGGTACTTTGAAATTTTTTATTTTTAAGTCTTAATTGAAATGACTTTGCTCATTATTTTTATTTAATTAATTGGCTTAAAAGTATTTTTTATTTGTATTCCTTTGTCACATCATTTTAATAATCTATTAACTGTATCATTTGCTCTCATATTTTCCTTCTAATCATTCTTTTTCCACTTGGAATCTTTGTTTGTGTGAATTTATGTATCTTTATTTGATTATCATAATATTGAATCATTTGGAATGCCATTGCATTGGTTAAAAACCAAAAGAGGAAATAATCTATTTATATTGACTGTGCAGTTGTGTCAAGAATGTATTACAGGATCAGATAAAATAGATGAAGATTTAAATGAAAGAAGGGGTTTTAAGTAAAATTAAATTCAAGTAAACTGAGGAACAGAAATAGTGAATACAATACCCTAGACAAAAATATAGGATGATAAAATAGAAGAAATTAAATCAAACTGAATACATAAAAATAATTAAAATTACTTGAACAAGGATTCCAAGTGGGAAATGAGTGTAGGAAGAAAAATGAGAGCAAATGAAAAAATTAATACAGTGTTTAAAATGATGTGACAGAGGAACAGAAATAAAAAAAGATACATTTAAGCCAATTAATTGAATAAAAATAATGATCAAAGTCATTTTGATAAATATTTTAAAATAAAAAAAATCAAAACATCTGACGAGATTCAAACCCACAACTTCTTGTTTGTGGGAGCTGTACTTTAACTATTACACTATGCATCCAGTCTGTGAAGCATCCATTTTTTAAAGCTGTAGAGCATCATGTGAAATTCTGAATAATTTCTTCATCAATCATTAACAAGTGAGGGTCCACTAAGATGAATGGCCGAAGGATATGGTACCTTGGCCTTAACCTACATCACCATATAGATGGTTTAAAAAAGTCAATCCCATGTTAAGTACTTTTTATGGGTGTTGTGCTGTACTGAGACAGGAACAATGTTACTGAATAGACTGTATTGCAAATGTGCATGCAGGTCACCTGCATTGTAAGCCACTGTTTGTTGCTTTTGGCCTAAGATTTAGTTGATACTTGCTTTTCTGTTCTAAGAAACAAACGGTAAGATCCTGGAACATAAAATGTGCTTGCATAATTTTGTTCTGTGCTGTTCTTATTTCATAACTTCCTTGTATAGTGTAGGTGCATAAGTTCGTAGCATTTTTCCATTAGTCTAATAAACACTGCAGTCTGCCAATGCTGTGGTAACTTTTCGATTCTACGACTGTAGAAATCGTGTAGTTTTGAGGCGATGAACTCGTCGAGGCACGTTCAAAGTCCATTTTCATCTGGAAAGGAAATTTGTTCCGTAGTGAGTGGAAAACGAGAAAATCTGAGGACACAAGATCAGGCGAATAATGTGGGTGCAGGATGGCTTCCCAACCCACCTCCTGTATAGTATTCTTTGTCAGTGTAGCAGAATGCAGGTGGGCATCATTGTGGAGTAGCATCACTTCACACAGTCTTCCTGGTCATTGTTCTTGGATTGCATCTGCAAGATGTCTCAGTTGCTGATAGTAAATGTCAGCAGTGATGGTTGCATCTCGGGAAAGCAATTTGTGATACACCACACTGTCTCTGTTCCACCAGATGCATAACATTATCTTTTGTGGATGCGAGAGGTTTTCATATGGGGAGTTACTGCTTTGTTTAGACTCAAACGTTTCTTTCTTTTCCTTATGTCAGCATAAAGACATCATTTCTCTCCACCAGTAATGATACAGGGAAGGAATGGCTGGTGTTGTTAATGAGCCAATTGATGATGAGCAAGCAGAGATGCACACTGATTTTTGTGATTTTGCCTTAGAGCATGGGTTACTCATGTGCCTGATTTTTGAACTTTCCCCATTGCATGCAAATCTCGCATGATGGTGGAATATCACAGTTCATCAAATTTGCCAGTTCTTGAGTACACTGACATGGATCATAGTGGATTAATGTGTTTCAATGGTCTTCATCAAACCCCAAATGTCTTTCTGAACACGGAGAGTCACTGATGTCAAAACAGTCCTTAAAACGAGAAAAGTATTTTTTTGCTGTGCTCTGTTCAGTGGCATTATCCCCATACACTGCACAAATGTTACTGGCTGCCTACACTTCTGTCACCCTTCTATTGAACTCAAACAGAAGAATATGTTGAAAATGTTCCAATTTCTCTGTTTGCCACTCCATTTTTTAGTGTCCACAGCTCCACTAGCTACCGCCAAATGACAAAATGACAGTATGTAAACTCAAATAGCAACAGTGAATTACAAATAAAAATGACAACCCAAGTAACTGGAATACCAACATGCAAAACAAAACTCTACACAAACTTATGCACCAACCTAATACTATAACATTTTTATATCTTTATTATGTGTAGGCAGAAAAATATATTAACTGCAGTGTATAAAAAGAAACTCATGTATTGAATTTTTATTTTATTTGTTGTTGAAATGATTACAGCATCACATGAACAAGAAGACGAAACAAGTAGAGAAAAATTGTTGGAAAAGAAACGCAAGTTGAAAGAAAAATTTGACAATGAATATGATGAGCAAGAAGGTGGGAAGACTTACTATGATGAGCTGAAGCAGGAAGCAGACATGCAGGCTCAGGTATTTAATCTCTCATTAAATAATTTGATTTGGTGGATGCTGATTAACAAAATAACTTTGTTTAGTTTATCCAGTAGTAAAGATATAATTTTAATGCCTTGGTATATACTCAATGTTTGAACAATAAATTACAGTTTGTGAAAATTACAACATCCAGAAGGAATGCTCTGAATCACTCCAAAATGGAAGATGTGTAGAATAGTGGAACAACTAAGTGATTAAAATTGCAGAGATATGCCATGCTCGCAGGCCCATAAACACCTTTTTTTGTGCGACTGGACAGGTCACTGTTCTTTTTCATTGCGGAGCTGTCAAACGGAGTAGATATTTGTAATCAAGTGCAAGTTTGCTGCATCAATGTCGTATCAGCATTTTACTAGAGAATTTTAATAGGGCACAATGATCAGTCTCTGGAAAACAGGTAGACTCGCACAGGGCATGCTGCTATCACAGTGGTGTGTGGAGGGAAGCATTGGATAGAAGAGAGCTGTAGACAGCTATGAAAAGGTTCTAGACCACAAAGTGTGACCACTACTTTGGATGGCCACCATCTGGTCTGCACAGCCGTAACTGTCAGAACAGCTTCATCAACAGTGTTGGCTTGACGTCAGAACACTGCAATGGTTGCTGATATTTCTGCATTGATAGCTCATGCAGTCCACTGAGCGTTGAACTGATGGCACACATGTCATTGCTTTGGCTTCATCAACCGGGAACCACTAATGACTCAGACTGCGGTGGGCACACGAACGATGTCACTAGTGTCCCGTGTGGCAAAATGTGCTGGTTTGAGACGAATCCTGCTTCAATTTGCCCCATGTTGATGGCTGCATATGTGTTAGGTGCTACAGTGGTGAACAAAGTTAAGCAGGTTGCTTTGTTGAGCAGTACAGCTGACACATGCCAAGTGTAACAGATTGGGACACCATCGGCTATCGTGCGCGATCTCACCTCGTACATGCTGGGTGTGATCTGAACAGGAGCCAGGACATCACAGAGGTTTCAGAGCCTGACACATTGTCCATCTTGCAGGCAGCTCCACATGTGGTACTTGTGCAGTAAATGTCATGTGACTAGTGCCTCCCGTCGGGGGCAAGTCTTTCGATTTGATGCCACTTAGGTGATTTGTGCGTCAAAGGGGATGGAATGATGACGACTTGGACACCACAACACCCAGTCCCTGAGTGGAGAAAATCTCCGACCCAGCCAGAAATCGAACCCGGACTCTTAGGATTGACATTCTGTCGTGCTGACCACTCAGCTACCGGGGGCGGACACCTGTGCAGTACAACCCCTGGCCATACACGGTGAGGAATGTTCTAGCCTTCTTCAAAGTATGAGTAGTACCCCTACTTCCCCAGCCAACATGTTGGCATTGGATGTGTCCGAAATACGGTCAGTCAGTGACTTGTTCATTCAGAGCCTCTTGCAACCACTGTCTGTGCTTTATCAATGTGCCTCAAACTACGTGGAACTGTATTCCCCGCTACATATCCAGGCCCTCTTTGGTTTCTTGCCACATCATCTAGAGGCTCTGATTGTGTCCCCTTGGTGTTCCAGTTTTTACAAACAGTAAGAAGGGGGGGTGGGGTGGAAAGTGAGAGTGAGAGAGAGAGAGAGACAGAGACAGAGAGAGAGAGATATAGAGGGGGGGGGGTTGATTTTATATATAAAACAAGGGATGGAGTGACTGGCCAGGATCTACTTTCAGGTGACAAAATTCCAAGTACTGCTGACACACACCTTTAGAAGTAGAAACAAACTATATGTAGTTTTTGGAATTTTTATTTTCTCCCAGAAGGAGGAAAGGAGGGTCAGGTAACTCAGGCCTGTGGTTGATAGGGCCCATCTGTTGGGAGAATGAGGAAGGCAAAGAGTTTATTAAACTGAATAAAAGAGTGTTTTGTTGAACTCTTGAGACTTACATCTCTTGTTTGAAGGGGAAAAACATTGGGAAGAGGCTCATTGGATGTCACTGGGTAGTTTATCAATAGTTGTGGAGCATCTCTAAGTGTCATATTTGGAGAAAAAGGTGCTTAGAATCTACTGTATTCAGTAAAATGTGTTCCTATTGAAATGTGGTCAGTATGTTTGTTGTATGAACCACATGCACTGAAGTCTTGCTTTTCATTAGAACACTTCAACTCTATCCATCCAAAGACAAAATTTATTATGTAACATGGAGAACAGGGCCAGCACACCCCTGTTTGTGCTCTAGTTAAGAGAGACCAGATGAATATTTGCAACAAAGTGTATAGAAAATTTACACATCAGTCTGTGTCTACACATTTCAAGCCATCACCATCCTTAACAAAGATAAGCATTTTTGAAGCCGCGCGGTTTGGCCAAATCTGTAGGGGGGAGGATGGGGTGGAGATAGAGACCTATGAAAATGTAGTGTGTATTGTTATTAGTTCCTACTAACAAAGATTGAAAAACTACTCCATAATGTTAAAGACTATACACATTCCCAGAAATCAAGTTTATGTCACATTTTGTGACTGTAGCATATTGTGTGTGAAATGATAGCTACCAGTGGCATTCTGCTTGTGATAAGAGTAAAATGCCTTCTCTTTCTGCCATACCTACAGTGTCATTGGTTATACGGTGTTCAGTTCGAATCTTTCCATTTTCTGAGGAGATTCTGGATGATGCAGATATTCATAAAATAGAAACTGTTAAGTTAATGTCCAGCAATCAATTTTATGCAGGGATAAACATACAAAACATGTTTATCACTCGAAAAGAATTGGTTTGTTAGTAGTGTTGTGCAGCTTATTCTAGTAAAAAGTGCCCCCTTTCATCATACTAATAGGGAGCAATACAAATAACTTTAGATATCATTGTAAGCCTTGTCTTTGTATCAATTTCTTCTTTGTGTATTATCATGTCAGAGTAATTGGAAGTGATAATACGGTATTTACTCAAATCTAAGCCGCACTTTTTTTCCGGTTTTTGTAATCCAAAAAACCGCCTGCGGCTTAGAATCGAGTGCAAAGTAACTGGAAGTTCTGTAAAATGTTGCTAGGTGCCGCCACAATTAACTTCTGCCGTCGAATAAATGTAGCGCTACGGAGGCATGCTTTGCAGGCACAAAGATAAATACTGGTGCCAAAACCTCTGTGTCAGTACATAAATTAAGGTGGAAGACGAGATTTTTTTCTCCACCCCGAGTTTCGACCACTTCATTTTCATACATTATCCAACGAAGTAAATACAAATCCGTATTGTTCATCTTCGAATGTAGCAGCCTTTCAATGTACTACGAAAATCCGACTGGCAAGACTGTTTGGGATGCTTGTCAATATGGCCAACTCTACGTTCTGAATTTTTTCCTACTTGTGACAAGAGATGGTTGCTAATAGGAACTTTTATGAATTGAGAATCACATGCAGTATTCTCTTCACCATCAGAATAATACGAATATAAACATTTTGCCATGTATTCTTTCGTGTTTGCTGCTATCTCATTTAAATCCTGCCTGCCTAATAAACTACGAAACTAGAGTGAGACAACAGCAAACGCAGAAGAATATACATATCATGCCATGTTTATATTTGTATTATTCTTACGCCAAATAGTGATACAGTCACAAATGAAGCACGACAACTGACTAGATTTTTAAATCTAAGATGACTCAAATTTCTGTGCAGAATGTAATGTACGAAAGAGGCACCTGCAAAGATTTTCAAATGAAGAAAAATTTTCGCTAAACTCCCCTTCACATCATCTTGTATCACATGCAGTCTATTATTTGGCTCTTGTTGATTATTTATCAAAGAAAGCAGCAGTGTAAGTAACAACAAATAGCAGTCTCTTGCCATTGTTTTGCTGATGAGACGATTCCTCTCTCTCTCTCTCTCTCTTCTTCTTCTTCTTCTTTTTTTTTTAAATATCGGAAACGGCGGTAGCACCACAAAAGCAAGACATGCCACGAGCGGCGACAGGTCATAAACACTCATTATCAAAATGCGACAAACAATGCATGACACAGTACAATAATGCATTTTCAGCTTAGAGTAACGTAAACACCTATAACAAAGAGAACGGCACTTATCAGATCAAAGAAAAATAAGCAATAAATTCAAACCAGACGAAGCACGTGAAAAAGGAAGGGTACCCGTATAAATACAGCCTGACGCATAGCAATGGCTACCTGGTAAAGCTTAACTGCTAAGCTTACAACTCGAACTGAACTACTGTAGCTGTATTGTCATGCATTCGACCTAAATTGTGTCTCATATTACAATGGACCAACTTTGTTTCGATTCGGAGGTGCGGCCTAAAGCTTGTCTCACTCCTTGAATTTCAAGTCTCAAATTTCAGATGCGGCTTAGATTCGGGAAATTTTTTTTTCCTTGATTTCGAGCCTCATTTTTCAGGTGCGGCTTAGATTCGAGTAAATACGGTACACGTATCCATGTTTTTTTTTATATATTTGCTACTGTTTTTCTTTCACAGCTGAATAAAAGTCAATTTGAAGGGCTCGATGATGACATAAGAGTTGAACTAGAAGGTTATAGACCTGGAATGTATGTGAGAGTAGAGCTTGCTTCTGTACCTTGTGAACTCGTTACTCATTTTGATCCGGAGTATCCTCTAATAATGGGAGGTCTGCAGCCTGGTGAGGAGAATGTTGGGTATGTCCAGGTATGTATCCAGCTCAGGTTACATTTTTTTCCCCCAAGCAATTTGTTTCCGTAGATACATGTTCAAGATGACTCATTTTGAACACATTAAACTTCCATGTCAGATATTAAGATGGCTCTTTAAAATCTAAGGCACCAGAAATTAATGTCATGTCAACTGCTGTGAAGTTCTGGGAGTTTACATCTAGCAATGGTTTTATTTTTTTGGCGATGGTATTAGATACAGTCATTAACCTTGTCTCTAAAAAATGTTTCTGATGACTAACAATGTAGGAAAGGATAGATTTTACCATGAAGGAGACATGTCAGGTTGCAGACAGGCACGGTTAAAAGACACTCACATATAGCTTTCGGCCACAACCTTCATCAGTAAAGACACTCTCCCTCCGTCCCTCCCTTCCTGCCCCCTCCCCCCCTCCGCTCCTCTCCCCCTCTTCCTCTCCAGCATCTCGGGCAAGAAGGGGCTCGATGATGGCATAAGAGTTGACCCAGAGAAGTTGGCAGTGTGTGTGTGTGTGTGTGTGTGTGTGTGTGTGTGTGTGTATGTGTGTTTACTGACAAAGGCTGTGACCAACAGCTATATGCGAGTGTCTTTTAATCGTGCATGTCTGCTACTTGATGTGTCTTCTTTACAATAAGTAGCAATCTGAAACTTCCTGGCAGATTAAAACGGTGTGCCGGGCCGAGACTCGAACTTGGGACCTTTGCCTTTCGCGGGCAAGTGCTCTACCAACTGAGCTACCCTAGCACGACTCACGCCCCATCCTCAAAGCTTTACTTCTGCCAGTACCTCGTCTCGTACCTTCCAAACTTTACAGAAGCTCTCCTGCGAACCTTGCAGTACTAGCACTCCTGAAAGAAAGGATATTGCGGAGACATGGCTTAGCCACAGCCTGGGGGATGTTTCCAGAATGAGATTTTCACTCTGCAGCAGAGTGTGCGCTGATATGAAACTTCCTGGCAGATTAAAAGGTGTGCCGGACCGAGACTCGAACTCGGGACCTTTGCCTTTCGCGAGCAAGTGCTCTTATTCTTGTACATCGACCAAATGGGAGAAACAGCATTGGGAGACAAGCAAAATGAAGTCTGATTGAGCAAAACAGGCAACAGTACCTAATCTGTGGGAGACATGGTGAGCACCATTTTCTTTAGTGTATCACATATTTGCTTGTTTACTATAAAGTGTGTTTTGGCAATATTTTGTAACCAGAAACTATTTTTGAGAGAAGACACCAATGGCAGTGTGTGATATAGCATTGTATCATTGACACAGGTGTCCAGTTGAATAAAAGATAAATTAATACAAAAAATCCTGGAGTTCCTTTGGTAAGCCAAGGCCAATTTCTTCTTTCTCTCCAACCAGTCCTAGTTTGTAACATGTTTCAAATAAACTCATAATTGTTAAACTCTGATCTTCCTTCCTCCTGTAAACAAACAAATCCAAGACGTTGTATGAAGTTGAGGGTAGGAGAATGAAATGGATTCTAACTGCCATTCAAAATGTCTTATCTGACGGATGATTATCTATGCTTGTACCATTTTTCAGACTCCTTCTAAGATTGTCCTTTGTTGTAACGGTCTTCAGTGCTGTCATTTGTAAGTAAAGGGAAGGGGCTAAACTGGAGAATACATGTGAAAGTTCTGTCTAATAGCAATGTTACTGAGTTGTTTGCAATAATAAAGTTAACATTTTTATAAGATTTAGTAAAGCTTTAACCAGTTGTCCAAACAATTCCATGACTATTTTATGCAAGCATCATTTTTCAGGTCCGTGGCAAGAAACACAGATGGTTTCCAAAAATATTAAAAACGAGGGATCCCCTCATTGTTTCTCTTGGATGGAGGCGTTTCCAAACATTGCCCATATATGCAAAACTGGAGGATAATTTGCGACATAGGTAAGAACATTGTGGAAAGCTGCACAAATATAATTTCACGGTAATTAATTTACACTTGGGTGTTGTGTAGTTCAGTGAATTTGCGATTTGAGTAAGCTGCCCTCCAGTGTAGAAGACAGATTGTATGATGACATTACACCTAAATGTATTAGCTCACACAGAATGTATAGATTTTACTCAAACTGTCTGTATTTTAAAGTTATACCTGTAATCTTATACATGAACAATTAATAATGTGCTTCTAAGTACCACTGTATGCTTGCCACTTTGATCGTCTGCCACAGACAAAATTTTATAACTGTTTGTTCATTTCAGGTATCTCAAATACACTCCACAGCATGTTGCCTGCATGGTACATTTCTGGGGTCCAATTACACCCCAAGGTACAGGTTTCCTAGCGGTCCAGAATGCCGACAACATGGTAAGTTGAAATATAAAGTTCTTTGCTGCATTAATAGGCCATTTTAATTTCCAGTGTCTATACTTTGACCAACAAAAGTCATAAAACTTTGTCAGCATCACCTGGAGGGATTCAGGATTCACACCCATTGCAGTGGACGTTCGAAAACATAACAAAATAAATTTTTTTTACGTGCAAAATTTCATCATTTTTTTCACTTACTAATGGCTGCATTTTTTGCTATAGGTACACTTTTCTTCATAAGTTAGAGAGATTCTTCGATGAATTTTACACAGCATACATATCATACTCACAGGTGTATGAAACTCTAGAATTTATTTAATTTATGAAAAAACGAATGAACTGTTATATTTTAAACTTCATGTTTGTTTGTTATTTTTTTTTTTTTTGTAAACACACACAAATTTTATAGTTAATTACCTCAATTTTACCACAGTTTTTAATATATTTGGAAAATTCTAGAGTTTCATACACCTTTAAGTATGGTTTGTATGCTGTGCAAAATTCATCGAAGAATCTCTCTTACTTATGAAGAAAAGTGTACCTATAGCAACAAATGCTGCCATTAGTAAGTGAAAAAAATGATGAAATTTCACACGTAAAAAAAATTACTTCATTATGTTTTAGAACTTCCACTGCTATGAGTGTGAATTCTGAATCCTTCCTGGTGTTCCTGACAAACTTTTATGAATTTATTTCTAAAAGTATAGACAGTGGAAATTAAAATGTTCAGTGGTGCCTCTCCTGCTCCAAGTCAGCCCGTTTGACGTCCTGCCCCTCTTAAAGAAGTTGGTGATTATTTAAATCCTTTTCCTACTTATAATGCTCAGATGCTACAGAAAGTTGTTTCGGTCATTCATTTGCATTGCTGTGCCATATTTATTTATTTTGTCTTAAAAAAATTGTGATTATTTAAATCCTTTTGCTACTTATTATGCTCAGATGCTACAAAAAGTTGTTTTGGTTATTCATTTGCATTGCTGTGCCATATTTATTTATTTATTTAATTTTTTATGTGTTTTCTCTCCTATTGATATAGCAACAGACATTTCGAATTGCACTAACAGGCTCTGTGGTGGAACTGGACAAGTCCGCACAGATTCTCAAGAAATTGAAGTTGACTGGCACCCCTCTAAAAATTTATAAGAAGACTGCTTTTATTAAGGGCATGTTCTCTTCAGCTCTTGAAGTTGCGAAGTTTGAAGGTGCGAAAATCAAGACTGTGTCAGGAATAAGAGGCCAGATAAAGAAAGCTGCTTCAAAACCGGAAGGTGCTTTCAGGGCAACATTTGAAGACAAGGTACAACTTAGTGGTAAGTGACAGTTTTTATGGAATAAGTTTTGTACTAATATAACTTCTTGAAAATAGACACTGGCAACTTGTTTTAAATTGAACATAAACTAAATTGCTTCATACGATGAACACAGTCAGTCAAAATTCTATCAGAAAACATTTGGGAGTTTATGCTTTTGGCTAGAGCCTTCTTCAGAACAGGACACACACACACACACACACACACACACACACACACACACACACACACACACACACACACATTCACATTCACATAAGCTAGCACACCTCATGCTTACATGACTGCAATTTCTGGCAGCTCGGCCGGAATGCAATTGTCATGTGGAACGAAAGCAGCAACCTGGAGAGGGCAGGGAAGGGAAAAAGATAGTTGAGTAATGGTGAGCAGATTGCGGGGACAAGAACGCTGTCTTGCAGAGCGAGCAGAGACTAGATGAAGGCACAAAAAAGACTGCCACCAGGTACAGTTTCGGGGGGGTGGGGTGGGGGGGGGGGGGGGAGAAGAGGAGCAGGTGAGGTGTATTTTTCCTTCTTTTCCTACTGTTGTTTGTTGTGTAAGATTTGTGGTGGGTCGTATACCAGCACTAGCAGGAAGTTGCATCCCTGGCCAATATAACAGGGCAATATTTTGCCGACCCCAATACACTGCCAGATGAAGGTTGTCCAGATCCTTCCATGCCACCTCCCTGTCGATCCACCTGCTGTGAAGATCCCTGGAATGCTTCCCCAGGTTCTCTCTGTTGCGCTACTTCTATCTCACAGGGGTATATTTTGCCCAACATTTTCATTATTACTTTTCACAACACAACTAACAGTTGCTACGGTAATATCACTCTCTTGAGTACATTCAAACTTCCATACATGAATACTGTAGGGCCTGAGAGAAAAAACCAGAAAAACAACTACCACTCTTCAATTGCTCATTATGCTCTTGTTGGTGTGTCATTTACGTTATGGCTCTCAGATTCAGGCATTTGCTGCACCATTCCACAAATGACTCCCGGACAACCAGTGGTTGTAATACCATTTTTACTGGTCCCCTTCTCCCTGGCTCCACCACTGTTCCACATTCACTGCGTACAAGAAAGAAAAATACAGTTTCCCTTTTCCACTACATTTATCCTGATTCAGTTTACTCCATGAGCATCTCTTGTCGACGGCTTTCCAGTAGTGTGTTGGGATGTTTACAAATATCTCAGACAAGAGATTTCATGCTTAAGTCTCTAGTTACATACACATTTTTACTAACGATTCTATTATGATTATCCTACTCGTACATCTTTAAGCTGCCTTTACCTAATCTCTCCAACATAACTTTTAATAATTGTTAATGATAGCTCGTGACTTCATTCACTTAGTAACTTAACTACTTTGTTCCTGTTTGGCAGGATTCATTCCTTTTCTTCATACTTGTAATATTATTTCTCATATCTTGTTACTTTCTTCAATAGTATGGCTATCTTTTCTAGATCAGCCGAAGTATCTGAGGAACATGCATGGCAATACAAACATATTACTTGTCATTAATGTTATTCTTAAGTTCCTTTTATTTGTGACCTCTTGACCTCATAACCAATTAACCATTTTCGTTTTTGCTTTAAGACAATTTTACTATCTATCTACTGGATACTTGTGAGACATTTACTCTGATATACTTGGACATCATAATATTATTCCTCTTTAAATAGGTAACACAATATTAACCTTCTTTACATAGGTAGCTCAGCTTTCGTTATTATAATGATTATAAACTTTCTGAATTTCCATTATATTGACATCTAGTTCTTCTCTTTTTAGAGAACTTAACTTCCTTAATATCCCAACTTCCAAGAGTAAAGACTTTTATACCAAAGCTTGTTAATTATAACCAATTTTAAGAATAATCTATGGATTACCCATTTAACAAAACTTATCCACACTTCCACGAAAGACCACTTCTATGGCTCAGTACTGTAAAATATTTCTATTTCATTCAGTGAGGCAGTGCCCCATATTAATTCCTATTCTAGTATGGTACAAAGCAATTCCTTTCTTGGTACCCCACCCGCACAGTATAGGTCAGCCATTCTTAGGTCTGCCTATCTGCCTTTTATTCATCATTCCTAATTAGGTAGTACACTCCACATTTCAGATATATTTATATCTTCCATCACTTTTCCTTCTACTTTCTCCCATGTTACTTTGAGGTTCCCTTTTGACTTCCATGTCTGTACTCTTTCAAGTACCTTCTTCATATTTCGACTCACCTACTGATGGCACTACATGTCTTAAGTATTTTTAATTGCACTCTATTCTTTCTTTTGTTCTCTCTTTTCTTAAAACCCAAGCTCCAGCTAGATTATCGATTCATAACATTACTGTTTTACTGCCCTCCTCTGTTAATCCATTTTCTGTACCTGTACCCTGTCTTTCTATTTGTCTTCCTATGATTATAGTCATATTGTCACGTAGAAGAAGGTGTAATTAGATGAATGATGAACACTAACTTCACTTAACGAAGGTTTATTCAGCACTTGCACATACAAGAGCACGGAGCAAATTGCCTCCGGCCAGAATACATACACTATATATACAGCTACAGAATACAGCCAATGATTCTTCACATTTGTGGATACTTCTAGAATGTAGTCGAACCGAATATAGAAATTAAAATTGTACAGTCCAGGTGAGTTTTGACCTCGCGACCCTCCATGCAACAGTTTAGTATTATAATCACTACACCACGGTGCTACTCAGCTTCTTATGCAACACTGCTCCTTCCTTAAGAGAATTGCATCTCAGTGTTGCGTCCTCCTAGTCCGGGAATGAGCCATCGGTCCTGCATACCCTAAATCCTGATGACTGATGTTCGCACTGGCGGTGATCTTCTTTGAACTTCTTTTGCTGCTATGCTCTTTGTCATCTTTCCGCTTGTTACCTCTCTCTGGAGCTTGTTACCCTGGGTTGGAGGATACTTATAGGGCTTCATTCGAAGGATGTGGACCCAGTCTCTGATCTTTCGTCGTCTTGTGTTGAGGTTGAAATCTTCAACTTCACAAGTAACATCAGACAATTGTCTTACCACCTTATAAGGTCCAAAGTAGCACCTGAGGAGCTTCTCAGAGAGACCAGCCTTCCAAATAGGAGTGAAGATCCAGACGAGGTCACCAGGCTGGTAGACAACAGGGTGGTGGCTCGTGTCATCCTTTGGTGATCATTTTCTTGGGCTTGCAGTGTGTGGAGTCGAGCTGGTAAATATGTGGTCGATGTAGTTGTTGTCCACGTCATCAGGATGTAATGGAAACAGTGTCCATCGGCGTAGTCGCCTCATGCCCATGCACCAGGAAAAATGGTGTATATCACGTGGTGTCTTGTTTGGCAGTCATGAAAAGTAGCACCTCATCCCAGTTGCTCTGCTCAACATTGATGAACATTAATAGCATGTTGATCAAGGTCTTATTAAGGCGTTCAGCAAGTCCGTTAGTTTGCAGATGGTGGCATTCGTCGTGTGGTGAGTAATGTTGCACCGACGGTTTATCTCTATAACAAGATTCGATTGAAAGACTTTCCCTCGATCCGTAATTAACAACCTTGGGACACCGTGTTTTAACACAATGTCTTCCACGATTAATTTGGCTACCTCGGATGCTTTGGCTGTTTTCACAGCTTTTGTAATGGTATAACATGACAGATAATCAGTGCAAACAATAATCCATCTATTGCCACTAGCAGATGTTGAAAATCGTCCGAGGAGGTCCATCCCAACACGCTGGAAAGGCGTTTAGGTTGGTGGAATTGGTATGAGTTGGGCAGGTGGGTTCTGAGGAACTGCCTTTCTCCTCTGGCACTGTCGACAGTGTGACACTTAGTGACGGACTGACGGACACTCCTAAATAAACCTGGCCAGAAAAATCTCTTGCTAATTCTATCGTATGTCTTAATAAATCCTAAAGGTCTGGCCTCAGGCATGTCATGGAATTTCTGTAGAACATCTAAGCACTGGTAGCCTCCTCTTTCCAAATGGATCAAAGTTTTCCTTGCAAAGTAATCCTTTAACTACCTTAAATTGTCCTTTCATATCCTCTGACTGATTTAAGGCAAGCATAATTTGAGATATCTTGGCATTCTTCTGCTCAGCAGAGAGATCCTGGAGTGCAGTGAGACAGTCACTAACTTCACCAAATTCTTGATGGTCTTGCACTGGGTTTCTTGAGAGACAATCAGCATCTTGGTGTTATCTTCCACTTTTGTACACTATGGTAATGTCATACTCTTGAAGACGTAGTGCCCACGTGGCGAGTCGTCCTGTTGGATCCTTAAGACCTGTCAACCAGCAAAGTGAATGATGGTCTTTAACAACTGTGAATGGCCTTCCATAGAGATACTGTCGAAATTTGCACATGGCCCAGATCACAGCAAGACATTCTCTTTCTGTAGTTGAGTAGTTTCTCTCGGCTTTTGTAAGTGTCCTAGAAGCATAGGCTATAACCTTCTCTTTTCCATCCGAAATATGCACCAGAACAGCACAGATCCCATACCTACTGGCATCTGTGTGTAGTTCTGTAGGTGCTCTCTCACCCTACAGACCAAGTACAGGGTCAGTCATCAGAGCTTTTCGCAGCACATTGAAAGAATCTTGTTGAGCATCACCCCACATAAATTTAGCATCAGCTTTTAACAACTCTTGGAGTGGCCTGGCTTTGATAAAACAACAGCAATAAGAACATAATCCAAGGAAGCTTCTCACATCTCTAATACTTTTAGGAATAGGAAATTCCGTTACAGATCTCACCTTTTCTGAGCTTGGCCGCGCACCTCCGTGTGACCAAGGTGTCCAAGTATTTTGATTTCGTTTGCTCCAAAGAGACACTTTCTTGGATTAAGTTTCAGTCCGCCTTGTTGGAGACACTTAAGAATGGCCCTCAGTCTTTTTATATGTTCATCAGATGTCTCTGAGAACACTTTAATGTCATCTAAATGACAAAGATACATCGTCCACTTCAGGTGACGTGGAAGATTATCCATCATCTGTTCAAAAATTGCTGGTGCATTACACAAACCAAACAGCATTACCTTAAACGCATAAAGGCCCTCAGGGGTGATGAATGCAGTTTTCTCACGATCAGCCTCATCTACTTAGATTTGCCAGTATCCCGAGTATATGTCCATGGTTGAGAAAAGCTTACCCCCCTTTAGACAATCTAGTGTATCGTTAATTTGTGGAAGAGGGTAACCATCCTTTTTAAGCTTCCTGTTATCAACAAAGAAGCTCCTCCTGCTATCCTTCTTCCTGATGAGGACCACTAGTGACGACCATGGGCTCTGCGAAGGCTGAATGATGTTATTCTTCATCATTTTCTGTACCTCGTCATGAATTATTCGATGTTCCGTTGCTATTCCTATTCCCCATATTTCGGTCATTCACTGAATAATTTTCATTTCTTTCAGTATTCCGTGTGTCTGAACCGTCAATAAACTTTAATAACTCGTTCACGGTTTTCCACCCTCTATACAATATTCGGAATTCGAGTGTAGGAAAAGGGAGAGAAGGAAACGTAGTAGGTGAATATGGATTGGGGCTAAGAAATGAAAGAGGAAGCCGCCTGGTAGAATTTTGCACAGAGCACAATCTAATCATAGCTAACACTTGGTTTAAGAATCATGATAGAAGGTTGTATACATGGAAGAACCCTGGAGATACTAAAAGGTATCAGATAGTTTATATAATGGTAAGACAGAGATTTAGGAACCAGGTTTTAAATTGGAAGACATTTCCAGGGGCAGATGTGGACGCTGACCACAATCTATTGGTTATGACCTGTAGATTAAAACTGAAGAAACTGCAAAAAGGTGGGAGTTTAAGGAGATGGGACCTGGATAAACTGAAAGAACCAGAGGTTGTACAGAGTTTCAGGGAGAGCATAAGGGAACAATTGACAGGAATGGGGGAAAGAAATACAGTAGAAGAAGAATGGGTAGCTTTGAGGGATGAAGTAGTGAAGGCAGCAGAGGATCAAGCAGGTAAAAAGACGAGGGCTAGTAGAAATCCTTGGGTAACAGAAGAAATATTGAATTTAATTGATGAAAGGAGAAAATATAAAATAGCAGTAAATGAAGCAGGCAAAAAGGAATACAAACGTCTCAAAAATGAGATCGACAGGAAGTGCAAAATGGCTAAGCAGGGATGGCTAGAGGACAAATGTAAGGATGTAGAGGCTTATCTCACTAGGGGTAAGATAGATACTGCCTACAGGAAAATTAAAGAGACCTTTGGAGATAAGAAGACCACTTGTATGAACATCAAGAGCTCAGATGGAAACCCAGTTCTAAGCAAAGAAGGGAAAGCAAAAAGGTGGAAGGAGTATATAGAGGGTCTATACAAGGGTGATGTACTTGAGGACAATATTATGGAAATGGAAGAGGATGTAGATGAAGATGAAATGGGAGATACGATACTGCGTGAAAAGTTTGACAGAGCACTGAAGGACCTGAGCCGAAACAAGGCCCCGGAGTAGACAACATTCCATTGGAACTACTGACGGCCTTGGGAGAGCCAGTCCTGACAAAACTCTACCATCTGGTGAGCAAGATGTATGAAACAGGCGAAATACCCTCAGACTTCAAGAAGAATATAATAATTCCAATCCCAAAGAAACCAGGTGTTGACAGATGTGAAAATTACCGAACAATCAGTTTAATACGCCACAGCTGCAAAATACTAACACGAATTCTTTACAGACGAATGGAAAAACTAGTAGAAGCCGACCTCGGGGAAGATCAGTTTGGATTCCGTAGAAATACTGGAACACGTGAGTTAATACTGACCTTACGACTTATCTTAGAAGAAAGATTAAGGAAAGGCAAACCTACATTTCTAGCATTTGTAGACTTAGAGAAAGCTTTTGACAATGTTGACTGGAATACTCTCTTTCAAATTCTGAAGGTGGCAGGGGTAAAATATAGGGAGCGAAAGGCTATTTACAATTTGTATAGAAACCAAATGGCAGTTATAAGAGTCGAGGGACATGAAACGGAAGCAGTGGTTGGGAAGGGAGTAAGACAGGGTTGTAGTCTCTCCCCGATGTTATTCAATCTGTATATTGAGCAAGCAGTAAAGGAAACAAAAGAAAAATTCGGAGTAGGTATTAAAATCCATGGAGAAGAAATAAAAACTTTGAGGTTCGCCGATGACATTGTAATTCTGTCAGAGACAGCAAAGGACTTGGAAGAGCAGTTGAAAGCAATGGATGGTGTCTTGAAGGGAGGATATAAGATGAACATCAACAAAAGCAAAACGAGGATAATGGAATGTAGTCGAATTAAGTCGGGTGATGCTGAGGGAATTAGATTAGGAAATGAGACACTTAAAGTAGTAAAGGAGTTTTGCTATTTGGGGAGCAAAATAACTGATGATGGCCGAAGTAGAGGGGATATAAAATGTAGACTGTCAATGGCAAGGAAAGCGTTTCTGAAGAAGAGAAATTTGTTAACATCGATTATAGATTTAAGTGTCAGGAAGTCATTTCTGAAAGTATTTGTATGGAGTGTAGCCCTGTATGGAAGTGAAACATGGACGGTAAATAGTTTGGACAAGAAGAGAATAGAAGCTTTCGAAATGTGGTGCTACAGAAGAATGCTGAAGATGAGATGGGTAGATCACATAACTAATGAGGAAGTATTGAATAGGATTGGGGAGAAGAGAAGTTTGTGGCACAACTTGACCAGAAGAAGGGATCGGTTGGTAGGACATGTTCTGAGGCATCAAGGGATCACCAATTTAGTATTGGAGGGCAGCGTGGAGGGTAAAAATCGTAGTGGGAGACCAAGAGATGGATACACTAAGCAGATTCAGAAGGATGTAGGTTGCAGTAGGTACTGGGAGATGAAGAACCTTGCACAGGATAGAGTAGCATGGAGAGCTGCATCAAACCAGTCTCAGGACTGAAGATCACAACAACAACAACATACAATATTCCTTGTTGAACATGGTATGGTAAACTTTTACTAACTGCATTTTCTGTAAATCATCCCACTTTTTAGGTAAAGATGTGGCACACACTTGTAAAAAATAAATTGGGTGTACATCACTGTCTGGTTTATACTTTGGAAATTGGTTTGCTAAATTATACCAAGTTCCTATTTATAAATCCTCTATTACATCTTTAGTTACTCCTGTCATAGTTTCAGGGTTACTATTGTCTAATTTCTTTTTATTATCATCTATTGCTTCCCTTATACTATCAAGTTCTTGTTTATTGTACCTTTGTCATTATTTATTGATGTTTTGTCTTTTACTTCTTATTCTGCAACTAACTGTAAAATTTTTCCAAATATTTTATAGCATCAGGTGTCCCTGTTACAGCATTTTTCTGTATGGGTGTGATACACTTATTTGCATCTGAAATACTAGCTCGTACTACTTGGAACCGGGAATTCATATTATCTACATAGCCCGTCCACTGTTGGGTTGTTATTCTGTGTACACTTTCTTGTAAATTATCTGTTAACACTTGTTAACTACTTTTCTAGACAAGTACAGCCTGTCAACATCACTGTGAGAGTGGAGTGCATGTTGAATTGTCATAAGTTTCCTTGCTTTCATGTCCAGATTGTCCAGCTCTAACTTGGGTCCAGTTCACAGTGACTCTTTATATGTGATGACTGGTATAGCCAAGGTATTGAATGCCTTGATGCTATTGCCATTTTTCAGTTTGATTTTTAATCATTTTCTGTTATGTTATGTCTGTGCTTGCTGACCTTATTCTTTACATGCCCATACTTTATGTTGCTGAGCTGCAAAATACAGGCTTCTGGCTACCGGTACTAGATGGTTTGTCCATTTGGCAGTTCAGTCCATCACTGCTGAAGATTCTCCTTTCTTTAGTGCCGTTGTCTAAACCAAATTCTGTCTTGCTCTGAAGTTCGTTTTCAGTAAGGTGGCTGTGGCAAAAGCCTCTCTTGATATCGACTATTCCTTTACTTTATTTTCCAGTGAATTACCATCAGTATTAAGAGGCAAAGTTAATACATTTAGCTCAGAATGTGCTTTATTGAATAGACATAACATTTGTGGATCGCAGTCTTGGTACAAGGGCAGTATATGATCAAAAGCATTTACGATTGAAAGTTTTATTGTGATTGAGAAGGCACTGGAATATGTTGTTTTACAGCAAACGACAGTACCAACTAAAAATTGATCAGCCACACATAGAAGATATGCCCATGATGACAGCCATATTGGTCAGTTAGACATAACATTGAATTATTGGAGCATGGCGCATCTTATGTTGTCATCCCTGTCTTGTCTTATTTCTTGTGCTATGAGCCATGGTATAAGAAATGTGATGTGGCAGAGATGATGATGTTACAGGTTTGATGTCCTGTTGTATTAAGACTACAGTAGTTCTCCATGTAGAGGTTACTGTTATGATGGATATCCCTGTTCCAAGAAGTATTCCTCAATTGTATTGGGTATCCAGTCTTCCATTGATTTTAGGGATTCTCTCTGACTTTCTCTTTCAGTTGGAAATCCCTTATGGCATCCTTCCTTGTAGTGTGTGAACTGGAGGGAATGGTTGTCAGTTTACCAATATTTAAATAATCCGTTGATGTCTCAGACAATAGGTCTCAAATTTATGGCAGCTTTTGTTCTCTGGACATGACCACATAACTTTCAAGAGCAACCCTTTGTGGAGCCTATCATATACTCCCTTCTCACAAAAATGACATGCCCATATGAATTCTTATGTACAGTACCATTTTACTTCAGT
This sequence comes from Schistocerca cancellata, assembly GCF_023864275.1. NCBI lineage: Eukaryota > Metazoa > Arthropoda > Insecta > Orthoptera > Acrididae > Schistocerca > Schistocerca cancellata. The sequence continues at coordinate 396,682,669 of NC_064634.1, read as the reverse complement.
TTGTTAACTTGTCTGGAAAGATCTGACAACTCTGCACTTTCTGAATGAAAGGTAGTTTTAGATATCAAAAGAGATGGTAAGTGGACAGCTTTTGTGTGCTGTCAAACACTGCTTGATTGTCAAGAACATGTCGGTGTGCAAGTGCGAAATGAATTTGAGTTGAATGGCTCATGTTGTGGCACATGTTAATAGAATCATATATGATCATTTGATTAAAATGCTGATTTCACGTTATATTAGTCCTGCAGAGTCAGAACCTGTAGCTCTGAATGGTCACATGTGATGACCTTTGTCAGGTGATAGTGGAAATTATGAATTATCTTCCATCTCAGACACAAATGGAGGACTTCGCTGGTGTGAATGGTTGATTTTGAACACACTGAATTCAATAAGGTTTTGTAGTTCCAAGATGACCCTACTACTGTTCTGTTGTTTTGGAAGTGACTGACTTATTACATGTCAGCACGAGTTGAATTTTGTAATTTCAAGTAAGGGTTTGGAGGTGCTTACCAGCATTACATTTGTTTTTGTTTTAGATTATGGCATTGTTGTACATGGGATGCAGAATTTCAAAGGTCAGAATTGTTCATCTTATCTACAGCTTAGGACTTGGTTAAAAATTTAATCTCACTCTACAGTGGAGAAAGTGCTGTTTTTCTCTGAAATATCATTTCTTTTGGTAGTGCTAGTGAAGAAAGTTATGCAGGAGAACTTCTGTGAAGTTTGGAGGGCAGGAATGAGGTAATGGCAGAGCTGAAGCTTTGAGAGTAGGTCGTGAGATGCCTGGAAAGCTCAGTCAGTTACAGGGTTGCCAAGTTCAAGTCCTGGTTCAACACATAATTTTAATCTGTTTGGAAGTTGTGAAATAGCATACAGCCTTTGCAGAGTGAAAGATTCAGCAGGATGGTTTATTTTTATAACATTAAGCAAACAACTTGCTTATATTTGATAATGTGATAAATGTTTGGTTAGAGAATTCGTTTTTATTCTTCCACTAGATATTGTATTCTGTCGGACATGGTACAAAGTTGATGTACCCAAGTTCTACAATCCGGTCACATCGCTTTTACTGCCACCAGACCAAAAGAACCTGTGGAGAGGAATGCGCACTGTTGGTGAACTGAAACGAGCTAAGGGTATACGACGGGAACCTGATTTTGATAGTTTGTACAAGGTGAGTGAAATCCAAAAGTTTTTGTGACTAATAGTGCTGATTCATGATGTCACCAGCATTGGGAATTGTCAACAGATACTCTAAAATGGGTGATGTCAATGATTTTGAAACTGGTAGTCTAATTTATCCTGACTGTGACATATAATTAATCACAAGGTTCTAGCTGTTAATACAGTTAAGTTACTGACTAGATTTTTCAAATGAAGGAGTAAAAGGAGAAAGATAACCATTTAATACATTGCGATACATTGAGCTGGAGCCACACACGTAAGTAAGATTTGGAGTTCATACCATAACGTTCTTTCATTGTCCTTATTCAGAGATAGCAAACACACACATATGTATACAAAACTACAGTGTTCCAGTACTGCATCTCAATTAGGATGAGGGACTGGGTAGGGTAGAATGGGAGATAGGGCCAAAGAAAAAGGGAAGGGTGAAGGGGAGGGAGGGGCAGCAGGCAATGAGGAGGATAGGAAAAGGGCACCTGCAAGCTCATCCTGCTGCAGACATGGGAAATAATGTGTAGTACATGATGAACTAGTAAGGGGAGAGGGGGATGTGTGTACAGCAGCAGATGTGTGGACAATCAGGCAGCCAGACCATAGCATTTACGATCGTATTACCCCATCCGACTGTCCACAAGCAAGACAACAATGTGACTTGCACATACCATACAACTGAGAGAAGCTGGTGTTGGTGAAGAGGACTTGAATGGCATGTGATGTGAGCCAAGGCCTTCCCTCCCCCCCCCCCCCCTCTCCCCACCCATATATCCATAGTTCTAAGAACAACCATATTGAAATGTGAACTTTTCATTTCAAGAATAAAGTAAAATTCTCTTTATAATTAAAATATGTATTTTACAGCCAATAGAGCGCACACCCAAAGTATTTCCAGAGCTGGTCATTCCACGTAGTTTGCAGAAACAGTTGCCGTACAAGGACAAACCAAAATTAGGACCTGTGCGTGGCAAGGACAGTCTGGAGTCGAAACGTATTGCAGTTGTACGAGAGCCTCATGAACAGCAGGTAATGTGTAGAGCCTTATTCTGCTCAATTGTATCATGTCATTAATTACGATAATGTGGTGCATGGTATTACAAAATGTTTTATCCTCTGACAGTACTTTTCTGATGTTTTATCGTGAGAAAAAATGTTTAGTATGGGCAGATTGATGATTTTAACGCAAGTGTCTGTGATGTGTAATGTGTTACTTCATTGCACTAAAATATGTTGGGCAAAACAATATGAACATCTTGATGTTAACACCTCATTTCTGCAGTTATTAAGATTGATCTATAATGTGCCAACATCTCCTCTTGCTTTGCCTTTGTACCATAATACCTCTGGAAATGTTCTCAGTTGTCATTACAGAGGATATCATTGTGGTGGTGTGTTGCTACACCTTTAGTAGTCAGTCCTTAAAAACGAGGAGGAATCGTTGGCGCCAACCTAGCTGGTTCATGCTTGACAACAGTTGTAAAACCATCTAGAGCTGCTTAACTAGTGTCATGACAGCTGTAGAGCGTGTGTGAAAATGTCAGGCTGCTCAGCATAATATTGAAGGAAAAGTAAACATTGGTAAATGTGAAGGCTTTAAAGGGGATTGTTGTTTGTAATAAGACAACGTCCACAAAAGTGATTGCTAATATTAATGATATACATGTAGAAAAATCAGTGTAGTGAAAACTGCATATAAATGGAACATTCCCTCTAGAGCTGCTATTGACAACTCGATTGTAAATCTGGTGAATGCATGGAGGATCTTCAGTAGTGCAAAGAGTAAAAAATCTCATTGCCAACCAATGGAAATATGTAATATAGTCTGAAAAATCTGCTGTTACACTGTTTAGTTCCTGTTTCCAAGCCTTAACCATCTCCTTTCAACTGTAAAGCACGATGCAGGTACTGTATTGATTTAGTGATCATTTGATGGGTTGCAATAATGGAAATTCGTGGATGGAGCAGTATGTAAAATAAGGGAAAGGCAACCTCTCACCTATCAAGGATTGATCCAAGGAGCACAGTAACACATAACAGAAAACAGCATTTACATTAGCTTAGAGCACAGGATGTGTGTACTACTGTTGGAAAAAGAGCGAATGCTTGAAAGCTAGTGTGAATGCTGGTTTCTGTTATTTTATGTGCTCCACGCATCAATCCGCTATAGGTGAGCTGATTGCCCTCCATCTTATTTTAAATATGGTGGGTTTCAGTGAACACGTGGTCAACCTGAAAATAAAATAACTCAGAATGTCTTATTCAGTAATGCAGGTATTGGTGCAGTTGGGTATTGTATCTTAATTCCTTCACTATAAACATGGAAGAATGTTTTGATGAACGAACAGATGAAATGGCGTGTCTTCAGTGACACCCACAATTGTCTGATATGTTAGTTATTTAAAATATTTGTGTTATGTATTGAAATAACAATTGATGATCTGTTACCATCTTCCAGGCATTCTCATTGTTGAAATTAGCATACAACATATTAAATGGATGTTCATATTATCATGTCTGATGCTTGTACAAACTTTCATTTTTCAAATGCAGCCATGTCACATTGACATACAAAAGTTAACATTGAAATGAGGAATATAATATTATAAGAATAGTATGTATGTAACAACCATTGAAACTTCGTTGACTATGGCAAGATTGATATAAATTCATTATCAAGAACATTTCAAAGGTAGAACTGTAGAAGCAGTTCCCTCTGGGAACAAAGATAAGATAAAGGCAAAAAATTAATGGGAGAAAAAAATTAGGTATAATAGAAACTAGTTTTGCCACAAATTTTGCCAATGTTTTCCCATTTCAACTTCTCTCTGGGACTAATAACATGACCTATTCCTCACATATGGTATTGTCTTGATAGTTGCCAGCTCTAATAACACTGATATGTGAACAGGTTGCTGCCATGATGAAGATGCTGAAGGCTTCCTACAGAATCAAGCAGGAGAAGCTGAAACAAGCCATTAAAGAGAAAAGAAAAGAGCATAAGAAAGAACTGGAAAAAGAACAAGAGAAATTGCTACGTAAGCAGAGAGAGCTGAAGAAACAATTTTGTCGGACAGTCAGCAAAAAGAAAGGAGAATATAAACCAAAGAAAAGGACAAGTTAACTATCAAAGAAGTTAACTACTGTGTACAGTGTATGTCCTTACATGTGTACAGTGTATCATAAAATAAAAATGATTGTTTTCCACTTTGTAATTATCACTCTTTTATTGCCTGGCTCTGTTATTCTTGTCTTTTTAATTTTACTGAAGAAGTCCTGAAACAAGCATTTTTAATTGTGAAATATATATTTCAAAATGCGAGGAGGGATATATAGTGAAAGAAGTACAGTGACATGTAAGTCAGCATATAATTCCCAGGTTCAGTATTTAAGCAAACCAAATATTTAATTTCTAGAGACAGCTGATGTATGTTTGGTGATTTGGAATGAATTAGCTAACAACCAGTTTAAATTTCATGGAACTTCCAATAACATATGGTAAGTAATTGACAGATCAAAAATTAAAACTAAATTAAAGAAAAAAAGTTACAGGCTGGATACAAAATAGTGATTAAGGGAGGCCAATGGTTACAGAAAAGATGATGATCTGAAACATAAATAGAAAAGCTGGAGGAGGAAATCTGTGGAAATTAATGGAGGAAACAAGTCACCAGTCTTGTGGCTGCTTTGTCACAGTCCTCAGTCTCTTCTTATCTTGTATTAATTTTTTATCTGTACATAATTATGACACCAATCATTCTCCATAATTTGTTTTATATACACTAGTCCAGGGCTTAACACCACACTGATTTTGAGCATGCTCATGCTCTTACTTACAAGAAGAGTTGTGGTATGGTGAGGAGTGAATAAAATGCATACGTTCCATGTTGTTATGACAACAATCATAAAGGAAAGCCTCAGTTCTGACAGCAGTGCCATCTTAACAAAAGCAGTGACATGTCAGCACTGTGTGTGACAGGCAGTGTCTTTGCATTTCAAACTACAATGCAAGGAATCTCATCTTCTCAAACAATGGAAACTGCAGATTGGAATATCAACATTGTATGGGAAGACAATCCCAAAGAAAGCAGGTGTTGACAGATGTGAAAATTACTGAACAATCAGTTTAATAAGCCACAGCTGCAAAATACTAACACGAGTTCTTTACAGACGAATGGAAAAACTAGTAGAAGCCGACCTCGGGGAAGATCAGTTTGGATTCCGTAGAAATACTGGAACATGTGAGGCAATACTGACCTTACGACTTATCTTAGAAGAAAGATTAAGGAAAGGCAAACCTACGTTTCTAGCATTTGTAGACTTAGATAAAGCTTTTGACAAAGCTGACTGGAATACTCTCTTTCAAATTCTAAAGGTGGCAGGGGTAAAATACAGGGAGCGAAAGGCTATAATTTGTACAGAAACCAGATGGCAGTTATAAGAGTCGAGGGACATGAAAGGGAAGCAGTTGTTGGGAAGGGAGTAAGACAGGGTTGTAGCCTCTCCCCGATGTTATTCAATCTGTATATTGAGCAAGCAGTTAAGGAAACAAAAGAAAAATTCGGAGTAGGTATTAAAATCCATGGAGAAGAAATAAAAACTTTGAGGTTCGCCGATGACATTGTAATTCTGTCAGAGACAGCAAAGGACTTGGAAGAGCAGTTGAATGGAATGGATAGCGTCTTGAAAGGAGGATATAAGATGAACATCAACAAAAGCAAAATGAGGATAATGGAATGTAGTCGAATTAAGTCAGGTGATGCTGAGGGAATTAGAATAGGAAATAGACACTTAATGTAGTAAAGGAGTTTTGGTATTTGGGGAGCAAAATAACTTATGATGGTCGAAGTAGAGAGGATATAAAATGTAGACTGGCAATGGCAAGGAAGGGGTTTCTGAAGAAGATAAATTTGTTAACATCGAGTATAGATTTAAGTGTCAGGAAGTCATTTCTGGAAGTATTTGTATGGAGTGTAGCCATGTATGGAAGTGAAACATTGGACGATAACTAGTTTGGACAAGAAGAGAATAGAAGCTTTCGAAATGTGGTGCTACAGAAGAATGCTGAAGATTAGAGGGGCAGATCACATAACTAATGAGGAAGTATTGAATAGGATTGGGGAGAAGAGAAGTTCGTGGCACAACTTGACCAGAAGAAGGGATTGGTTGGTAGGACATGTTCTGAGGCATCAAGGGATCACCAATTTAGTATTGGAGGGCAGTGTGGAGGGTAAAAATCGTAGAGGGAGACCAAGAGATGAATACACTAAGCAGATTCAGAAGGATGTAGGTTGCAGTAGGTACTGGGAGATGAAGAAGCTTGAACAGGATAGAGTAGCATGGAGAGCTGCATCAAACCAGTCTCAGGACTGAAGACCACAACAACAATAATGGGAAGACAGATTGCTAGTCACTGTAAATATGACACACTAGGTCGCAGACAGTCACAAAAAAAAAGACAATTACACGTGTAGCTTTCGGCCAAAGCCTTCTTCAGAAAAGGAAACACACACACACGACTGCCACCTCTGGCGGCTTAGAGCAGAAATGCAACTGTCATGTAGAACAGAAACAGCAATCTGGAGAGGGTGGGGAAGAGGAAATGATAGCATGGTACGACTGGGGAGAGAAGGGCACTGTCTGGAGGAGTGTACAGGGACTAGATTGCCAACAGGCACAGTGTTGGGAGGTTGTGAGGCAGGGAGATATGGGGCGAGAGGAGTGAAAAGGTAGCAGAGCAGGGAAGGGGAAAGATATGTGGCTGCTTTGCCAGAGGGTGGCAACAAATTGTTGGCTGGAGGATGTGGAGGCAGTAGGTTACTGTAGGTTGAGGCCGGGATAATTTCGAGAGAAGAGAATGAGTAGTAAAGTTAACTCCCATCTGCGCAGTCCAGAGGAGGGGAGGATCCAGATGGCCTTAGGGACTGGAAAAATCTACCGGTTAAAAATGATAATGATATTTTAGTTATGGGTATTTTATGGTGTTTGTTTGGTCTCAATTATAACGTATTTTATTTTTGTACTAATAACTGAGTAAAAACAAATAAAAATATTAATTACCCATAGCAGAGGTGCTAAAATATTTCATATTTAAATAAACCTTTTTGAAAAAAAGAGTAATTTTTATTCATAAAATTTGTATTGGTTTGAAATATTGCATTGTTATGAAAAATGGGAAAAGCAATCAGTGCTACATTTTTAACAAATGTCAACAAACAGTAAACAGGTGGTCTAAAAATTGGTACAGCATTCTGGAGACATAATAGCTGTGTGTCACGTGTTGTGGCTTAAAGTACGCATGTACTTGCAGCGTGCAAGACTTGCCTTCACCTGGTCTATACTGTAGTTTATTTCTGTCGTTGCCAGACCTCTATTGTACTGCAGAATGGCACCATCTCAAACCAGGAAATATTTTTATGAAGTGATTTAGCATTGGGGTACAATGCTTCATTTGTTAAGATTTTTTTCCATTCCTGTGAAGTAATAAAAGAATAAGAAAATTATAGTTACACTGATAAACTCTGTGGGTCGCAGCTATAGGACACTGTGTCACATTTACTAAATTTTTGAAGGTGTTGTACTGTGTTCTCCCTCAAATATCTTTCCTATTAATGGAATCATCGTAATGAAATTTGGTCAGTTTACACTTTTAACATTAAGTATTGTGTTGCTTCACATGTAATAGCCTTTTTTCATTTTGTAGATATATAATGGACATGGTGTTGTATACCTCTCATAAACATGTTGCATTGTGTGGCATAGTGCTCTTGGTATTTAATGAATAATATTACTCATTCACATTAATTTCATTGTAAGAATATTGTACATGAACAGTATATTACTCACATTGTGGTACAACTTGCTGTATGAATGTAAATGTCACATTTGGTTCTAAATCTCATCTGTGTCGCCTTCTGGATAGTCTGTTGTTTGTATTCCGTGTATGTTCTAGGTTCTTATAAAATGCATGACAAACTGAAGGGATATATAACAACGGTGCCATTAAATCGTTATATTTCTGTAGTGAAATAGGTCCTGGGACATCTGAGAGTTGGTTCAAATCTGCTGGAAATGTAAGTCCATGTCTGCATAACCTAACGAAGTCGGGCTGTTTGTTGTCACCGTCAAAAGATATTTTGAAGTACAGAATTCCCATGTTTTCCTGTTACTTGTAATTGCACACACTTTGATAACAAAAATGACCGTTTCTCCATATCCATTTTCCTCTGAACAAGGGGAGGCCTTCCAGAGTGGCATAACTTTTGAAATCTTGAATCTGCATATTATGAACAATGTATTTGCTGGAAGTGTGTCTTACCAATTGTTGCCAGTCCCAAGGTGTTAAAATGCTCATATTATTCAATTTCTTCCACTTCATCTCTATCAATGTATGAACACTGTCAGCCTCCATGTGGGTATGGCCTTTTAGTAGAAATTTCTGAGTTATGGTCTTAAAAGAAGATTGTGTACATGGAAGAAGCCTGGAGATACTGACAGATTCCAGATAGATTATATAATGGTAAGACAGAGATTTAGGAACCAGGTTTTAAATTGTAAGACATTTCCAGGGGCAGATGTGGACTCTGACCACAATCTATTGGTTATGAACCGTAGATTAAAACTGAAGAAACTGCAAAAAGGTGGGAATTTAAGGAGATGGGACCTGGATAAACTAACTAAACCAGAGGTTGTACAGAGTTTCAGGGAGAGCGTAAGGGAACAAATGGCAGGAATGGGGAAAAGAAATACAGTAGAAGAAGAATGGGTAGCTTTGAGGGATGAAGTAGTTAAGGCAGCAGAGGATCAAGTAGGTAAAAAGACGAGGGCTAGTAGAAATCCTTGGGTAACAGAAGAAATATTGAATTTAATTGATGAAAGGAGAAATGCAGTAAATGAAGCAGGCAAAAAGGAATACAAACATCTCAAAAATGAGATCGACAGGAAGTGCAAAATGGCTAAGCAGGGATGGCTATTGGGCAAATGTAAGGATGTAGAGGCTTATCTCACTAGGGGTAAGATAGATACTGCCTACAGGAAAATTAAAGAGACCTTTGGAGAAAAGAGAACCACTTGTATGAATATCAAGAGCTCAGATGGAAACCCAGTTCTAAGCAAAGAAGGGAAAGCAGAAAGGTGGAAGGAGTAGAAAGCATGTGTTGACAGATGTGAAAATTACCTAACTATCAGTCTAATAATTCACAGGTGCAAAATACTAATGCGAATTCTTCACAGACGAATGGAAAAACTGGTAGAAGGCGACCTTGGGGAAGATCAGTTTGGATTCCGTAGAAATATTGGAACACGTGAGGCAATACTGACCCTACGACTTATCTTAGAAGCTAGATTAAGGAAAGGCAAACCTACATTTCTAGCATTTGTAGACTTAGAGAAAGCTTTTGACAATGTTGACTGGAATACTCTCTTTCAAATTCTGAAGGTGGCAGGGGTAAAATATAGGGAGCGAAAGGCTATTTACAATTTGTATAGAAACCAAATGGCAGTTATAAGAGTTGAGGGGCATGAAAGGGAAGCAGTGGTTGGTAAGGGAGTGAGACAGGGTTGTAGCCTCTCCCCGACGTTATTCAATCTGTATATTGAGCAAGCAGTGAAGGAAACAAAAGAAAAATTCGGAGTAGGTATTAAAATCCATGGAGAAGAAATAAAAACTTTGAGGTTCGCCGATGACATTGTAATTCTGTCAGAGACAGCAAAGGACTTGGAAGAGCAGTTGAATGGAATGGATAGTGTCTTGAAAGGAGGCTATAAGATCAACATCAACAAAAGCAAAACGAGAATAATGGAATGTAGTCGAATTAAGTCGGGTGATGCTGAGGGTATTAGATTAGGAAATGAGACACTTAAAGTAGTAAAGGAATTTTGCTATTTGGGGAGCAAAATAACTTATGATGGTCGAAGTAGAGAGGGTATAAAATGTAGACTGGCAATGGCAAGGAAGGTGTTTCTGAAGAAGAGAAATTTGTTAACATCAAGTATAGATTTAAGTGTCAGGAAGTCATTTCTGAAAGTATTTGTATGGAGTGTAGCCACGTATGGAAGTGAAACATGGACGATAACTAGTTTGGACAAGAAGAGAATAAAAGCTTTCGAAATGTGGTGCTTCAGAAGAATGCTGAAGATTAGATGGGTAGGTCATATTACTAATGAAGAGGTATTGAATAGGATTGGGGAGAAGAGAAGTTTGTGGCACAACTTGACTAGAAGAAGGGATCAGTTGGTAGGACATGTTCTGAGGCATCAAGGGATCACCAATTTAGTATTGGAGGGCAGCGTGGAGGGTAAAAATCGTAGAGGGAGACCAAGAGATGAATACACTAAGCAGATTCAGAAGGATGTAGGTTGCAGTAGGTGCTGGAAGATGAAGAAGCTTGCACAGGATAGAGTAGTGTGGAGAGCTGCATCAAAGCAGTCTCAGGACTGAAGACAACAACAACGGTCTTAATTTGTGGATACTTATGCAGTAACCAGAAAAACACATAATAATATTCACATTCTTATTTTGTCCATAGCAGTTGTCTGTCTAAAGTGTGATTTCTTCCACCTCACTGTCATGCATGACACTATCTGCCCACTTCAAAATTGCTGATACAATTTCGTTTCCGCCCGCCCTCCTTTTGACTCATCCCACATCACACAGTGAACTGAGGAATCTGATGCATCATACAATGCAAAATTTATGGCCCAAAGTTTCCTTTTATAGAAATTATACTATTTGATATGAGTGGGGATGGCAATCATTTCTGAAGGTCTCCGGTTGTGTGGTGTTGTTCGTCTTGCCTTGTTAATGTCATTACTTTTTAGAAGATACCTGTTTTTTGATTCATTCAGATGAGCAGTATGCTCAGCTTCAGAGATTCTTTTTCTTCTGGAGTCAGATTACTTTTCAGCTTTGCCTGAAACATATCACATTTGTTGTTTTCAGGTGGTTTGAATGACAAATTGAACTGTTTATTAAAGATGTCTGCGTAAAACCATTTTTCACCCCTTATTTCTGGGTCAATTTTGTTTTGAATACAGTCATCTGTGTATAGGTCATACATTTTTTGTATATTCAGTTCTGGTTCTAAATATTTCCTGACACACACTGTTCTCTAATGTAGTGACTTTCATAATGTGGGAAAGAAGAAATATGTCTTTTGATATGTTCAACAGTTTTATCAGGTGTTTTTCTGCTTGGAGTATGCCTACCCCTTTGATCTTTTCTTACTACTCCACCTGGCTCTAAGTTTTTTTAAATGTTTACTACAACTGTATTTGAGATAGAAAGTGTGTTCAAAAACATAATCTTGCACACCTTTACTCATCCACCATTTACAGCAAGTTAGTAGCTTAGATTGTTTCCGTTACACTTATTTAAGGTTAAGTTTCTTACTCTTGAATGAGTCGTGCTACGTTGCTCAACACACGTGCCAACAAATTGCCTTTTCATATCTGTAGCCATTTCCTCATGCCAATATGAATGAAAAATCTTTTGTCTTTCAGTTTCAGGCAGTTTTTCTGAGCATTTCATCCTACAGATGCACAGATACTGTAGCAGGAACAGTCCTACATCTTTTATTGACATATTCCCTCCCACCAGCTACTTTGCGTTTACAGACGTTACGTTTCCATTCGTCGTCATGAACTCTATTCTTTTTACCATGCTGTGGAATATTAGTTTTATTGTTTACTTTTCTTCCCACATGTTCATTCATTTCTAAAACTGTACAAGTTTTACAGCAATTTCACTATTACTGCTTAAGTATAAATCTGCCTCTAGTGTATTTGGTATCTGTTGTTCGTTTGTGACAGTTTGAACATTACTGTTGTTTTTTATCCTATTCTTTAATTGATTCTGTGTACTGTTGTTATCTTCCGAATCAGAACTTGCCCCACTTCAAGGTTCATAGGTTTTGTCACAATTGGAGTCATCCTATTCATCATTACTCGAATGCTCCCCTACATTTTCTCTGCTGCCAATAGTATGATAGTTAGTTGGAGTAGTATTTGATTCTGAAACAAAACAGATCACACAATGGTTCCGTATCTGGTGAAATACAAATGCCTCATAAGTTAGGTTATGTTTACAATCACATTATTCATTAATATAACAATTGTAGAAAACATTATAGCTTACCTATTGAGGCAGCACTATTACTGCCTTTAAATAATGTCATAATTTTGTACCCATGAGAGTTTGGATTCAATATTATTAACTTGTACGAAACACAAACCGGAGATAATGCTGTCAAATCCCATGTAAAACTGACTGGACTGACCTTAGTCCATGCTAGTGCCACCAGAGTGTGCAGAAGTATGCAGCACTATCTCCAGATGGTTTTGTATACCTCTAGGGTAAATTGGACTCTGTGTTATTTCATTGCACCGTAACTCCACCAATATTCAATGTAGGACATAGTGTGATGTGCCTCTGGGTAGAGGACAAGAAACTCATAGGATTGTGCCAATCATCTCATTTTGGCCTAAAATGGACAATGTATCCCGTACCTCCAACCCACAGAACTGAAAAATAACAATTCATTCATAGTCTACAGTAAAAACAGAAAGAAGCTGATCTGCTGCCTGCATCCATGTAATATACATTATCTGCCTGTAGCCACTAAAAACAGATAAATTAATATGAGAAACAGTGTCCTTGGACCTCAGTTGTAACCCTTTAGAACTGACCTTTCATAATCCCCACATAGTGGTGTGATCCCTGATTACAACATGCTTTTTGAGCAGTTTCAAAAATTTAGAGTTAATAGGAGAATACTGGTGTTTCTTTCTGGTATTCAACCACTTAACATTTTTAGAGAAAGGCAGCAAATGGTAGGTGGACTAAGTTTTCTTTTCTTTGCCTATATTAATGTAACATTTTGATTCACTTGAACACTTGAAGGGTCAAAATTTTTCAGTCTTCCTTTAATTTCTACATTTGTTGGCCCAAACTCTTTGCCTTTACAAATGTCTGCTTGTGTCTGTGTATATGCGGATGGATATGTGTGTGTGTGTGTGTGTGTGTGTGTGTGTGTGCGCGAGTGTATACCTGTCCTTTTTTCCCCATAAGGTAAGTCTTTCCGCTCCCGGGATTGGAATGACTCCTTACCCTCTCCCTTAAAACCCAAATCCTTTCGTCTTCCCTCTCCTTCCCTCTTTCCTGATGAGGCAACCGTTGGTTGCGAAAGCTTGAATTTTGTGTGTATGTTTGTGTGTCTATCGACCTGCCAGCGCTTTTGTTTGGTAAGTCTCATCATCTTTCTTTTTGGATATATTTTTCCCACGTGGAATGTTTCCCTCTATATATAAAAAATAAAAAAAAGTCTTGTTAGTTGCTCGTGTATCTATTGTGTCCACACCACACAGTCTAAGGTTTGCATCACTGCCTCTAGATTCTTGTGTCCCACATTTGATTCCCAGTTGGGTCTCAGATTTTATTCATTTGGGGACTGGGTGTTTGTGTTGTCCAAATCATTTCTTCTCATTTTCTTTGACAAGCAAGTTGCTTAAGTGGCACCAAAAAGAAAGACTTGCCCCAGATGGCCAAACAACCCCAGGTGGGATTTCCTGGCCCATTATGCCCTATGATCATTTTTTGTATGTATTATTTTCTAACACCAGCCATTTTGTGTCTTTTTAGTGTGTCCTATTAGTTGAGTTTGTTTTACAGCCAAATAATAAATAAAAGCTGATACTTATACTTTCAAAAAGTTGCATTCCAAAGGCTTTTGTAAGGTCCTGTTTGTGGTCAACCAGAAGGCACATTGATAAGTACTGACCAGCTTCATAGCAGACTAGATTGCCACAATAGTAACTGTTCAGTCACAAACATCCCAGAGATAGCAAGCTATTCCTACAAGTGGCATCTACTGGAATGTGAATGGAGTTTATGATCAAATTCTTTCACAGGATAAGGTAAAGTGCCAAGAGGCTACTGTTACATATACGTAAAATAGGTTTGAGTTATTGTCTGCCAATGAGTCGCGAGTGAATGAGAAGGTATTCTGTACATCAGCAAGCAGTGTATCCCTTTTCAAATACTGGGTGGCCGCAGAGGAAAAAGAATGGGCTGCTAGCTGAAGAAGTTTGATACATAATGAAACAATGCAGGTTGGAATATCACCAATATTCAGAAAATGGGATATTGCTTCTCACCATAAAAATGATTTGCTAAGTTGCAGACCGGCACAACAGAAAGACTGTTGCACATTTAGCTATTGGCCGAAGCTTTCCTCACACTCACTCACACACACACACACACACACACACACACACACACAAAGACTGTTGCACATTTAGCTATTGACTGAAGCTTTCCTCACACACACACACACACACACACCTCACCCGCGTACTATGCCCACCTTTTCCACCGTGCTTGTTTTTCTTTTCTAAAGAAGACTTTATGTTTCTCACATTGGACCCCAGAGTGTTTTTTACCAAGGATGTGAGACTATCACTGATAGCCTCCTTTACTTGTGGAAACAAATAGCTCCAACTCGTGGGATACTTGCACAGGTGCTATATTCATCCTTAGTTGTTGGTTGGTTGGTTGGTTGCTTTGGAGAGAAAGGGACCAGCATCCCTAGTTGTCTCAAACAGAAATTTCACTAGTTCTGTGCATGTCTCGTGCACTCTAGAGCGAAAATGTGTAGAGTAAGGTAAGGTGAGGTAACCAGACGCTTACATTTCCCAGAAGGGAGTATGACATCAGATCCCAAACAGATAATGGAGAACAAGAATTAAAATTCTAGAGATTGACTGGTAAAGGATCAAGTGAAGTAAGGGAATTCACTTTCACAAGGGAAACAGTCATACTAATGTGGTGGATGAAATACACTCCTGGAAATTGAAATAAGAACACCGTGAATTCATTGTCCCAGGAAGGGGAAACTTTATTGACACATTCCTGGGGTCAGATACATCACATGATCACACTGACAGAACCACAGGCACATAGACACAGGCAACAGAGCATGCACAATGTCGGCACTAGTACAGTGTATATCCACCTTTCGCAGCAATGCAGGCTGCTATTCTCCCATGGAGACGATCGTAGAGATGCTGGATGTAGTCCTGTGGAACAGCTTGCCATGCCATTTCCACCTGGCGCCTCAGTTGGACCAGCGTTCGTGCTGGACGTGCAGACTGCGTGAGACGACGCTTCATCCAGTCCCAAACATGCTCAATGGGGGACAGATCCGGTGATCTTGCTGGCCAGGGTAGTTGACTTACACCTTCTGGAGCACGTTGGGTGGCACGGAATACATGCGGACGTGCATTGTCCTGTTGGAACAGCAAGTTCCCTTGCCGATCTAGGAATGGTAGAACGATGGGTTCGATGACGGTTTGGATGTACCGTGCACTATTCAGTGTCCCCTCGACGATCACCAGTGGTGTACAGCCAGTGTAGGAGATCGCTCCCCACACCATGATGCCGGGTGTTGGCCCTGTGTGCCTCGGTCGTATGCAGTCCTGATTGTGGCGCTCACCTGCACGGCGCCAAACACGCATACGACCATCATTGGCACCAAGGCAGAAGCGACTCTCATCGCTGAGGACGACACGTCTCCATTCGTCCCTCCATTCACGCCTGTCGCGACACCACTGGAGGCGGGCTGCACGATGTTGGGGCGTGAGCGGAAGACGGCCTAACGGTGTGCGGGAGCGTAGCCCAGCTTCATGGAGACGGTTGCGAATGGTCCTCGCCGATACCCCAGGAGCAACAGTGTCCCTAATTTGCAGGGAAGTGGCGGTGCGGTCCCCTACGGCACTGCGTAGGATCCTACGGTCTTGGCGTGCATCCGTGCGTCGCTGCGGTCCGGTCCCAGGTTGACGGGCACGTGTACCTTCCGCTGACCACTGGCGACAACATCGATGTACTGTGGAGACCTCACGCCCCACGTGTTGAGCAATTCGGCGGTACGTCCACCCGGCCTCCCGCATGCCCACTATACGCCCTCGCTCAAAGTCCATCAACTGCACATACGGTTCACGTCCACGCTGTCGCGGCATGCTACCAGTGTTAAAGACTGCGATGGAGCTCCGTATGCCACGGCAAACTGGCTGACATTGACGGCGGCGGTGCACAAATGCTGCGGCCAACACCGCGGTTCCTGGTGTGTCCGCTGTGCCGTGCGTGTGATCATTGCTTGTACAGCCCTCTCGCAGTGTCCGGAGCAAGTATGGTGGGTCTGACACACCGGTGTCAATGTGTTCTTTTTTCCATTTCCAGGAGTGTACAATGTACAGATTATGAAGTCATCAAAAAGACACAGAGCAGTCAGAAAAAATAGGTAAGTTTTCAAGGAGAAGGAATTTTTATTGCTAAAATACATCAAATAAGAAGTCAAAGAAGTCAAGTAAACACAGCAAAATTAGTTTCTTTGTTATAGTCTTCTTACATAATCAAATAGCTAAGTGCAAACATTCCTGGAGGATTGTTTGAACTCACAGAACACCACATGTTAAACTTTAGTGATGTAATTGGCATATTTACTAACAAATTAGACTGACTGGTATCCAGTAGTAAACACTGGAGCCTGATACGCTGTTGCATTTTATGAGTCTGTTGATCTATTAGGTATGTATATAGCTCTTCTACATTCATTTATAACTCTGAACTGTAGGATGCCATGGTGCACAATATATGAGAAACTGTAAATCACAAAATCATGCTATGGCATGTAATGGAGGTCCTACATCTCACATGCATTTCCAATACGCGAGTTGTATACTGCGTACATATAGTCATATTGATATTTTGTGTAATAAAAATGAGCTGCTTTTACCAAAATCATTGTTTCGTAGCACTGTGAGGGAAGGCTGAAGGAATTTAGAGGTGTACTACAAATGACTTTCTATCATGCTCGAGAAATATGCAAAGTAAATTTCCAGAGAGGAGCAATGTTGATACGCATCTCATGTAAGCTGTTGAGTAAGTTAATTGCAGAGTACCAGTATATAATACATAAGAGATGTGATTACAAGGTAAGAGATGTTAGTGCTAATTTGGGAACTTAAACAGCAATATTTGCTTCACTAATTGAATAAGAAATAATGACATGCTACGTCATTTACTATACCCTACACATTCCTTTGCAGAGTAGTATAAAAGGTAAATTTGAACTTTCCAAGATTCATCAGGATTGTTTGCCAAGTATTTGTTCATCTTGGACCCCCCCCCCCCCCCTCTTTCCCTCCTCCTCCTCCCCAGTTATCTTTGTGATTGTACTGCACTGAGAAGTACACACAGTAGTGCAGATGCATGTAACTAGGAAAGGGTGCCATTTGTCAATAATAATGTTCCCATGTATTTGTCGTACTTGCTGCTGACATGTTAAATACTTTCTTGTCTGCCCTCTGACTTCAATTGATTACTGCTCAGTCCAGCTCAAGCTTTGTGTCTGGCAGTTTTAGTTATATCCAAGCAGTGATATATTATTGCTTGGTTAACCTGTGTAGATTTAGTCACTGTGCACATCATGTATTGGATGATACAGCAAAACATCACACACACACACACACACACACACACACACACACACACACGTGCGTGCGTTGAGTTTATCAATAATAATGCTCAATGAATGAGCTTTACATACTTCCCACTGGAGTGAGTGGAGTTGTCAACAAAATGTCCCCTCACATTCATCTAAGAATATTATCACAAGATATGCCATTGATGATTAATCTGCTTAGCACTTGGGTACACTCATTTCACATCTAGGTGGCTGTGACAGTTTGTTCTCAGAAGCTGAGAGCAAATGCGCTGGGTGGATTTCTCCTGTTCCAGATGACTGTATTCTCCCATGAGGTGGAATACAACGTCTGTTCAAAAAATTTTGGAAGATTTGTACTTTTGTGCCAAAGGTGTGCTGAAGCAAAATGCGGTTGGCATCCCTGCACATGCCTGTGTTTAATGTGTAACAGCTGGAAGTTCCATTGTTGTTATGTCCACTGCTGTACTGAGTAGAATGTGTTGCACAGTTTGCGAATTTCGAGATGGCAGTCAGAGGAGCAACGAATCTGTGTTAAATTTTGTTTGAAACTCAAGAAAACCTTTACAGAGACACAACAAAAGATGCAGGAAGCCTATGGTGATAAGTGCTTAAGCCATACTCCATGTTATGAATGGTTCACATGATTTAAAAATAGCTGGACGGAAGTTAAAGACTATCCTCGTTAAGAACACTCTTCGATGTCTACTGAAGACGCTCGTGCCAGGAACGTCAATTGAACACTGACTGTCCAAGAGACTGCAGGAGAACATAACATTTCAGTTGGATCATGTCATGAAATCCTGACACAGCATCTTGGAATACATTGTGTTGCCACTAAGTTCGTCCCACAGCTCACGAGTTAAGACCAGAAAGACTTTTGCCTCACAATCTCTGAAGAGCTTTTGGATTGTGCAGGTGAGAACAAGATGTTCCTTAAGAGAATTATAACTGGTGATGAGATGTGGGCCTATGATTATGATGTTGAGACCAAGGTTCAGTCTTCACAATGGCTCAGGAAAGGTTCTCCAAGACCAAAAAAAAGGTCGTTGCAGGTCATGTCAAATGTCAAAGACATGCTGATAGTTTTCTTTCACTTTGAGGGATTAGTTCATGATGAATTCATGCCACAGGGACAAACTGTTAATCGATGGTACTACCAGGACGTGTTGTGACGTCTATGAGAAAATGTGACAAGGAAGCAGCCTTAAATGTGGTGATACAATTCTTGTTTCTTGCATCATGATAACGCACCCACACATTCATCCCTGTTGGTGTGTGACTATTGCACAAAAAACGAAATCACTGTGCTGCCTCATCCTCCATACTCTCGAGACCTCACCCCTTTCTCTTATTTCCGAAGTCGAAAACCCTGTTGAAAGGGTGAAGATTTGCAACAATAGACAAGATAAAAGAAAATTCACTGATGGCACTTTATGCAATCCAGCAAGGGCCATATCAAGACTGCTTCTGGAAATGGAAACAGTGGTGTATCAATTGTGAAAATTTAGTGGACAAAGTCCTGGAATTTTTTGAACAGACCTCGTACAACATTGTTGTTATATTTGCAGAGAGGGTGGGATTATTGGTAGTTGGGAGCTCCAATGTTAGGCACGATATGGGGCCCCTTAGGGACTTGGCTGACAAGGAGGGTAAGGAAACCAATGTGCACTCCATGTGCATACCGGGTGGAGTCATTCCAGACGTGGAAAGGGTCCTCCCGGATACCATGAAGAGTACAGGGTGCAGCCAACTGTAGGAGGTGCATCACATCGGTGCCAGTGATGTGTATCACTTTGGATCAGAAGAGAGTCTCTCTGCTTTTGAGTGGCTAACAGAAGTGGTAAAGGCTGCCAGTCCTGCTTGCAAGATGAAAGCAGAGCTGACCATTTGCAGCATAGTTGTTAGGACCAACTGCGGACCTCTGGTACAGAGCTGAGTGGAGGGTCTGAATCAGAGGCTCAGATGGTTCTGCGACCGTGTAGGCTGCAGATTACTCGACTTGCGCCAAAGGGTGGTTGGGTTTCAGGTTCCGCTGAACAGGTCACGTGTCCACTGTATGCAGAAGGCGGCTACGCGGGTAGCAGGGACTGTGTGGTGTGGACTGGGTGGATTTTTAGGTTAGATGGTCTTGGGAAAACACAAGAAGGGAAAGCCGGATATAAGCTCAGCCGAAATTTTTGTGAAGAACCTAACAGTGTTCCAAATAGATAGGCTAAATACGGTTGGCGGTGGTGTGTTTGTTGCTGTCAGAAGTAGTTTAACTTGACGCAAAATTGATTTAGATACTTCCTGTGAGTTAGTATGGGCAGAGGTCATTGTTGGCAACCAGAATAAAATAGTAATTGGGTCCTTTTACCCACCTCCCAATTCAGATGATAAATTGCTGAAAGGTTCAAAGAAAACTTGAGTTTGATTTCAAACACATACCCGACTCATACGATGACAGTTGGCGAAAATACATGTTTAATTCCGGAGGTACGCATAAAATATCATCCGAAATTGTGCTAAACGCATTCTCTGAAAATTATTTCGAGCAGTCAGTTCATGAGCCCAAGCGAGTAGTAAACGTTTGTGAAAACACACTGGACCTCTTAGCAACTGATAATCCTGAGTTAATAACGAGCATCAAAACTGATTCAGGGATTTGTGAACACAGGGTTGTTGTAGAGAGACTGAATATTGTAATCACCAAATATCCCTATTTAAAAAAGCAGATAAAAATTCGCTTGACACCTTCCTAAGAGACAATCTCCACTCATTCCAAATTAATAATGTAAGTGTAGACCAGATGTGGCATAATTCAAAGAAATAATATTGGCAGCAATTGAGAGATTTATACCAAACAAATTAACAAATGACTCAGCTAATCCTCCTTGGAGCACAAAACGGCTTAGAACACTGTTGCAGAAACAACGAAGCAAAAATGCCAAATTTAAACAGACGCAAAATCCCCAAGATTGGCGATCCTTTACAGAAGCTCGAAATGTAGCGCAGAGTTCAATGCCTATAACAGTTTCCACAACGAAACATTGTCTCGAAACCTGGCAGGAAATCCAAAGAGATTCTGGTCATTTGTGAAGTATGTTAGCGGCAAGAAACAATCAATGCCTTCTCTGCGTGATAACAATGGAGATACTATCGAAGACAGTGCTCCCAAAGCAGAGATACTAAACACAGCCTTCCGAAATGCCTTCACATAAGAAGACGAAGTAAATATTCCAGAATTCGAATCGAGAACAGTAGCCAACGTGTGTAATGTAGAAGTAAATATCCTCGGAGTAATGAAGCAACTCATATCACTTAATAAAAGGAAGTCTTTTCGTCCAGACTGTATACCAATTAGGTTCCTTTCCGAGTATGCTGATGATGCATTAGCTCCATACTTAACAATCATATACAACCACTCTCTCGACGAAAGATCCGTACCCAAAGACTGGAAAGTTGCACAGGTTACACCAATAGTCAAGAAAGGTAGTAGGAGTAATCCACTAAATTACAGGCTCATATCGTTAACGTCGATATGCAGCAGGATTTTAGAACATATATTGTGTTCGAACATTATGAATTACCTCGAAGGAAACGGTCTATTGTCACACAGTCAACATGGGTTTAGAAAACATCGCTCCTGTGAAACACAACTAGCTCTTTATTCACATTAAGTGCTGAGTGCTATTGACAAGGGATTTCAGATCTATTCCATATTTCTGGGAGGCTTTTAACACTGTACCACACAAGCGGCTCATAGTGAAATTGCGTGCTTATGGAATATCGGCTCAGTTATGTGGCTCGATTTGCGATTTCCTGTTGGAGAGGTCACAGTTTATAATAATTGACAGAAAGTCATTGAGTAAAACAAGAGGTGATTTCAGGCCCCCTACATGAACAGTTTGAGAGACAATCTGAGCAGCCGTCTTCGGTTGTTTCCAGATGATGCTGTCGTTTATCGACTAATAAAGCCATCAGAAGATCAAACCTAACTGCAAAACGATTTAGAAAAAATATCTGAATGGTGCGAAAAGTGGCAGTTGACCCTACATAACAAAAAGTGTGAGGTCATCCACATGAGTGCTAAAAGGAACTCATTAAACTTCAGTTACACGATAAATCAGTCTACTGTAAACGCCGTAAATTCAACTAAATACCTAGGTATTACAATTACGAACAACTTAAATTGGAAAGAACTTATGGAAAACGTTGTGGGGAATGCTAACCAAAGGCTGCGTTTTATTCGCAGGACACTTAGAAAATGTAACAGACCTACTAAGGAAATTGCCGACACTACACTTGTTCATCCTCTTTTAGAATACTGCTGCGCGGTGTGCGATTGTTACCAGACAGGACTGACGGAGTACATCTAAAAGTTCAAAGAAAGGCAGCAAGTTTTGTACTATCGCGAAATATGGAAGAGTGTCACAGAACTGATACATGATTTGGGCTGGAAATCATTAAAAGAAAGGCATTTGTCGTTGCGACGAAACCTTCTCACGAAATTCCAATCACCAACTTTCTCCTCCGAATGCAAAAATATTTTGTTGACACCGACCTACATAGAGAGGAATGATCACCATGATAAAATAAGGGAAATCAGAGCTCGTACGGAAAGATCTAGGTGTTCATTCTTTCCGTGTGCTACACGAGATTGGAATAATAGAGAAGTGTGAAGGTGGTTCGATGAACCCTCTGCCAGGCACTTAAATGTGATTTGCAGAGTATCCATGTAGATGTAGATACAGGGCTATTACAAATGATTGAAACGATTTCATAAATTCACTGTAGCTCCATTTATTGACATATGGTCACGACACACTACAGATACGTAGAAAAACTCAAAGTTTTGTTCGGCTGAAGCCGCACTTCAGGTTTCTGTCGCCAGAGCGCTCGAGAGCGCAGTGAGACAAAATGGCGACAGGAGCCAAGAAAGCATATGTCGTGCTTGAAATGCACTCACATCAATCAGTCATAACAGTGCAATGACACTTCAGGACGAAGTTCAACAAAGTTCCACCAACTGCTAACTCCATTCGGCGATGGTATGCGCAATTTAAAGCTTCTGGATGCCTCTGTAAGGGGAAATCAACGGGTCGGCCTGCAGTGAGCGAAGAAACGGTTGAACGCGTGCGGGCAAGTTTCACGCATAGTGATGTGAAAGATTCAGTGTTTAAACCTCCTCTACCAAGAAACGTCACAGAACTGCGAGCTCGCATCAACAATGCTTTCGAACTCATTGATGGGGACATGCTGTGCCGAGTGTGGAAGGAACTTGATTATCGGCTTGATGTCTGCCGAATCACTAAAGGGGCACATATCAAACATTTGTGAATGCCTAAAAAAACTTTTTGAGTTTTTGTATGTGTGTGCAAAGCATTGTGAAAATATCTCAAATAATAAAGTTATTGTAGAGCTGTGAAATCGCTTCAATCATTTGTAATAACCCTGTACATCAACCTCTTTGATATTAGATTCATAAAACAGGTCCATTCTGTCCAACATTTTGCCCAGCACACCTAGAATAGCTTTTTATCACACTCCCTATCTCTGCAATGTCCTTGTCAGGCCCTACACTCCTTCTGCACCCATTTCTCTATCCTATGGCCCCTACTCCTGTGACCGTCCCCACCATAAGACTTGCCCTATCCACCTTCCTACCATCACTAATACAAGCCCTGTAACTGGTAAAATGTACACTATCAAAGGGAGAGCCACCTGTGAAACGAAACATGTTGCATACTAGCTGTTTGTTCTTGTACATTGGCATGACTACCACGAAATTATCCATTAGAATTAATGGGCATGGCCAGAAGGTGTACACTGGCAACACACACTGTCCTATTGATGAGTGTGCTCTACAATGTGACAGTCATGACCTCAGTGCCTGTTTCACCACATGTGCCATCATTTCTCAGACCTCTGCTGGTAGGAACTTGTGTTACATGATGTCTTTGGTTCTCGCCATCCATCTGGTCTTAATTTACGGTTAATTTCTTCAGTCTCTGCATTTCTTCACATTAACCATTCCTGTCTTCACTCCCTTTTAGTTTTTTATCTCTCATTTTCCGATCTGTCTATTCCCCTCCTGCCCCGACTCTATCACATACAATGCACTTAGCTTTCCACTCTCATCATCTCGTGCACTATGTTTCGGCAGTAATCTCTGTCTTATGTGTTACCCTATCTGTCTTACGTATTACCCTATCTTCTACTTCTAAGCTATCATGTTTTCAAATCTTGTCTGGTGCAGTCCCCTACGATCAGTCTTTCCTTCTCATCCTGTCCTGTAAGTCTCCCCTGACCTGGGGTTCTGAGCAACTTTTCCAAATTCTCCCTGTTTCATAAACTTTGTCAGTCCTTTTCCTTTGCCCCTCTTCTTTCCCCCTTCAACCCTTCTGCCAGGGGGAGAAGCCACTGTCTCCGAAAGCTTGCGAATTTTAATACCTTTATATGTGTGTTCTAATGCCGCTGGTTGGTGTGTACATTTTTTTTATCTATCTTGTTACATTATATTTTCAAAAACTGATTATTTTCATTGATGTAATTTAACAACTTAGGAGCAAAGAAAATTTAAACATGTTATTTTCTCTGCACTGTTTGGGACTCCAGTGAAATAAAGCTAGTACACCTGCAAGGAAGAGAGTGACAATACAGAGTGGTTACTGTATTTTTTGTTTTTGTTAGCATGACAAGTGTTAGAGAACTGAAAATGAGTGCAAGGCTCCTATGGTGTGTGCCTGCAACTGGTAAGATGCCTTGGATTAATTCTGAAACAACTGCCTCCCAACTTATGGCAGTTATTGGTAATAGTAGTGATGAAGCATGTGCAAACTAAGTATGTGACTGTGCCAGTAAGTGAACATGCCTCCTATGTCATGTTACTAAGTAATGGCAGGAATTAGAAACAGTGTTCTCCAAAAAACAAATATGATTTTTAACTGATTTGTTTTTTCTCTGTGTAACTAGTAAAAGGTTCTGCAAAGTGAACTGGTTGTGTTGTAAAACAGAAATGCACATTTTGAAATGAGTCAGCATTTTGCTTCAATTCCTGGAACTAGCAAGCAATCACGCTTCACAAAAATGTTTACTAAAAATAAATACGTTTTTTTCTGTTTTATTAGTTTGACATCTTGATGATACAAATGTACAACATATTACGTAGATATTCTACTGTCATTCTGTATTTTATTTCTGGGTAACTTCACACTGACACTTAAAAACAACAGTTAAACAGTCAAAACACACATATAAAATTACTACTTCTCAGACAGAGATTATCATATGAATTGCTTCCATAGTGACAAATTTCCACATTAATAGCAAATTACTGGCAACAGCTTTTAATGACACTATGACTTCCCAACACTTGTTGATTGTTAGTATGTCAAATAACATATATCTGAGCAATTCTTATAATAATTATCAATGATTTACTATTTCATGAAAGTCATTACGTTCTTACAGTTTAAGAACACTCTGGCAACTTCTATACAATCATAAAACACATCTCACTCAAAGTAGCACTCGTCTCATAGCAGCTATGAAAAAAATCTGAATCTTCCTATGCATTTGGGCACAAAACCTTATTTTCAATTGGCTTCACAGTTATGACTTAATCATCTGGTGTGCATGTTACATTACCAAATGTTCTGCAAAATACACATATTTGTCTGCAATGCCATCAGAAAGATATTTAAGAAAAATAGCTTTCAAAGGCAAACACCATCTCCAGCATCTGTTCGCATAAATATTACGATTCCAGACATTGAATATACTGTAGAGTATGTGTATAAAGAAAAGTATCCAAAAACTAAACAACAATAAAATAACATTTTAAACAACTTCTACAGATCAGGCTGAAGCTGGTAGACACATGCAGTAATGAAACATGGCAAAATAACCTATATAGTACCATCACGCAATTATAATAATAGTAATAATAAAGCCATCCACATACTGAACTTGCATTCTGTCCTGCCAGGCTATTAATTTTGGAAAATCAGAAGAAAGATAGAGTATATATTAATATTCACTAGCAATATATATTGAGCTATTTGTTGTGGAAGCTCAATACTGTTTCATTATTCACTGAGAAGCCAATATGAATTAGTATTACCTGACCGGCACTTAGTACACCCAGTTGAGCAGCAGAAGACTGGTTTTGTTTTAAGTGATAGAGGGGAGGAGATAAGTTTGGGTTAAGGTGGAATAGGAAGTGACATGAGACAAAGATGAGCACCAAAATAAGGAAAGGGAGATAAGAAGTAATTTGTGAAGAGGAAATTAGAAGAAAGAAATCAAAACAACAGATGTCACAAAGCATCAGGGAAAAGCGAAAAGGGAGAAAACAGATAGATGAATGTAGGTCTTTTATGGTGGGCAACTGCAACTGACAAAAATGACTTGAATTAATTCTGGAACAGCCTGTAGACGAAGTTTCTTTCCGTGTATATTTTGGTTCTGACATGTAAAGAATAATATCACATTTCACCCATAGTAAGATTGTGGCTAGTGAGCATATTTCAGTTTTTGAACATGCATCCTCACCAAGAGCCTTAACTGTTGCTGTGCCAACATAAAAAGCTGAACAAAGGTCGCAAACAGGCTAGTACAATTGCTTCACCTCAAGGATAGTATTGAATCTTGCAGCAGAGTTAGTTAAAAGAATATGAACGATATGCACAGAAATGGGTACAGGGAGGATTTAGTGTCTGACTAGGAGGATGACATAGGCAACTCTGTTTAATGCAGGGTGGGCTCTCATCTTGCACTGTTACAACTCCACTAACTGGGGGTTCTAGGTCATTTTCCTACTTTATCCTTGAAGAGTTCAATTTCCTGCAACCTTTTCCTCCATTTAGTAAATAATTTTCTGTGCATAAAAACCAAATGTTTTGCAAAATGTGCATATTTGTGCAAAATGCAATCAGTAATATTAACAATAACACAAAAGTTGTAACAGGACAACCATAAACAATTACTTCTTTCATGAAATACCTCGACTGCACAAGTTGCTACTTCATCAATAGTTTCATTATAACTTTTACACCACTTCTATACCAGAAGAAGCAAACATATAAGAATTAGAAAGTGTAAGACATACAGATACCGGAGGAAATGAAAAGTTTTTCAACAACCAGGATTATGTAATGAAAGAAGTTGTGTAGAGAAGTCACAACAGAGACAAAAAAAAAGCAAGAAGACACTAATAATGATAGAATCTATGATTTGGAGATGGATAAAGCAGAACTTGTTTCATAATTAACAAGCCACTATGGAATTCAACACAGGCATGATACCTACATGATCTATACTTTCTAACCACCAAGCAGTCAACTATTTTATCTGCAGTACTTTGTTATTGGTTTTACATTTCACTGATCTTACATTTCTCTTCTGCAGCTTTTATATCTTTCTAGATCAGTATATTTATGTACAGTTGCTGTTAACAATTCTCATAACAACAAATCTCAAGCAGTACTGAACTGTATAGTTTTAAAATCAAATTTTTCATGTTCTAATAATAAATGGTATACCATCTCAATTTTGTAAATCATTATTTGTGTTTTACACAGAGTTGCAGCGTTCATATTTTGTCTTTTTTTCTGCTTCAGGATCCCAGTGTAAAAATTTGAGAAGAAAAGCACTCACTTTATTTTACATATTTAACTTTTCTCTTCCGCTTGTCTACAAGTTCCACATTTTTAACACACAGTCCATTTTTTTCATTGTACTGTACATTATTTGCCCTTCTTTCAAAGGGTGATCTACATTACAACCTGGCTCTTCAGAGGTCACAAAATGACACACCAGTTGTTGTTAATAATTAAATACTCAAGCACTTATCAGAAGTACCATAATTAATGTTTATCTTTAACACCAGGCAATAAAGTCAAAAAATATGCTACGGGCTGTAAAAGCTGTTGCAAAATAACCACTTATACAAAAACTGTAGAAGTCAGTAACAGCAAAAATATTTTGAAATTTCATTACTTTTGGACTTATCTCTTATCAGCAGATTTGCTAATGGCCGAATGAGAGGCAATGAGGCAAGATAACATCTCTATTAACTCTGAATTCTGTAATTTTACGCTTTCCGTTAAATATTTTATATTCTCTACTTCCCATAGTGCCAAGATTTTCAGACAAAAGATAAGTCAAAATGCTCCAAATTTCTTACATATTCCCGGTGCTACTGATTACTTTAATTCTGCATTTCTCTAGCAAGTTCAAATTTCTCAACTATCTTTATAGGTTTAATCTGTGTTAGCTAACAATGGGCATTTTTTCAACCTTTCTGCCTCTCATGGCTATATCAATAATGTAATTCTTATAACACAGCAAATCATTCCAATCAACTTCTACTGACAATTAGTTACATCTTTCACTACTGCTGTCATAAGCCATATAAAAATTTCTGAAAGAAAATAAAATATGCTGCTTTTCCTTAAATGCATATTTGAACCAAAGTCACTGACATACAGCATGTAACTAAAATCCCTTCACAGATTTTGAGGACAAGTTCCTTACAGCAAGCCAAGAAAAAAAGGTCTGGTAAACATGGGCTCTTAAAAGCATACCTTAAGAGCTATAAGCACTTGATCATCTTCAGTACTGTGACACACATCTCGTCTTTGTTTTCCAAATTTTGAGATGAGGCAGTAAGGATCAAAACAAAGGAAAAAGGTGCCCATTAAACATAGGCTCTAAAATGCATACCTTAAGAGCTATGAGCATGTGGTCAATAGAAGAGATGTGTTTGACAGTAGAGGAAATGAACAAGTGCTCATAATTCTTAAGGTATACATGTTAGAGTTCATGTTTACAGAAGTTTATTTCTTGTTCTGGTGTAAGGAACTTGTCCCTAAAGTTTGTATACAGAAATTAGTTAGACCCCGTATTTATAGCCAACTGGATATGAAATTTTCACTGTATTTAATGAAAGAACCTCCATGTTTCGGTTAAGGCCAAAATGAAAAAAAAAGAACAAATTCCTTTTAATGAATGTACCAAAATCTGACAGAATGATTTGCAGCAGCAATTGTTACAAAATATTTTGTAGAATTACCCAACAGTGGTTCAGTTTTTTTAATTATTCAGTTTTCGTACTAAAAAGTGTCAATACCACATAATATAAAGTACTCAAACAAGCTGGCTTGATACTTTCAGGAATCTGAAGATGACAATATGCATGCAACATGTTACAACTATATTCATATGCACATTTACCTTGTTCATAAGTTCTGCATATCAGCTTATTCACTACAAAATCTGATTTATCAAGTGGTTAAGTATGATAAAAATGTATAATGCGTCACCACAATTCAGTCTGCTGTGTGCAACAACATCAATTGAACATATTGTTAACTTCAATAGGCCTATAATGAACTTGAGCACACTACCTTACACAATAAATAAAAATGAAAAGAGTTTGTTTTCAATTTCTGTGTAATTGGTTTACTTCTGGTCATTTTCAGTAGAATTTATGAACAGTTAGATAAGAAACACTTGTACAAAGTCTTCATTATCCTCCTTGAAAATATGCCGTAAAATACAAGTGTTGGGATATACAAATTTGCACGAGGTATGAATTACTGATCATTGAAAATCTGCTATTCTACTGCATGTAACAGAGTACAATACAGTTTTCACCAAAGCTGAATTTTTCTTGTAACAGATGAGTGACAGAAAAGAAACTATTTTTGAACCTATAGGTCAGAGTCATTTTACTTAATATAAAATATTTACATGCATAATAAACTTTAGAAATAATATTTACAACAACATGCCTGAAGTACTCTACAAATTAAATATCAGACACATATATACACTTTCTGGTATCTTATCATCTACATTTCTACCAAATATTAGATTCTTTAAATTGTTGCTGGGGGGGGAAAAGTGCACATTTGTGGAACGAATTTCACTGTGAAATTCTAACTCTACATTTTCTACACAAAATTGAATGGTGATTTGCATAACACTAATTGTAAAGCCTCTAGACAGAAAAATGTAAATGTTTCACACAAAGATATTAAGTCCACATAAAAGATCAATGATTCACACAAGTTTGACTTTGCCAAGACATCAATAACATAGTATCAAACAGTCAGAGTAAATCTGAACACATTTCCTCTAGCAGCATAACAAGTGCCATTATGGCAAATGAACAGACAATTATATTAAATATATTTCAACACCATATACATTACTGTAACTCTTTAGTAAAAAGTCATTCAGCAATGAATTTTTATTCTGTGAAAATTAGTCCAGATATATTTTACATTCTAAGATGTTTAAACTTTTCACTTGAGAGAAGCACTACATAAAATATAATTATGTAGCCATATAATAATCAGTGATTCTCTCCATTATCATCTACCATAACAGGTGAAGGATTTTTTTGCTATTTAACATGTAGCATTGGAACAATTTAATGCCACATACAAAAGCATTTTTAGAGTAATAAACAGCAGAATAACTGCAAATCAGTGTTATGAAAGTATGACTGGAAAACTTCTATGTAACATAAATGTCTTTTCTTTCTTAAAATTGCTCTACTCAGTTTTCCCCCATCACCACTGGGGAAATAATCTCTGTGATTCAAACAATCATACTTTCTACCAGCACCACTGTCACAGTGAATTCAGCCAACGACTTGCCACATTAAACATCTTCACACATTCCTATCAAGCAATGTCAAAAGTGCTCAGTGTAAATTTAAAATGAATGACAGTCTCATTTCCAATTAATGTGATGTCAATAAGCATTTTTGTACATTTCAGCCTTAACGTCTGTGATCAATATAGTTCATAATATTTAAATTAAAGGAAGGAGTTTCTGACAAGTGGAGTTTATACTGTCATTCACTTCATCAGCAGTGACAGTGTCTGGCATAAATATATCAATCATATTTTCATTTATGTGAGTGAAAAATATTTTCAACAATACTGTCGTTAATATGAAATAAAACTTCTTGATGCATACATTGACAACTATAAACCAGCAGTGGATCAGGGAAACAGATCTTCAATAACAAATCAATAAAAAAATTATGAAGTTAATTTGTATGCAGTTAAGACAAACTATTTCAAGTTATGAAAGAAATATGTCAAGACTGTTTCTGGGAGAAAATGTGATGTGAGGGGTAGAAAGAGGCTAAACTCTATTTTGCTGCAGTTTTGTTGCACATGACCATGTGGAATTTATCTCAGCTCTTCATGTTCTTCACTTCAATTGGTAAATGACAGTGGGGGTAACTTTCAGTCAGCTACCTGAGTGTACACTGGACTGCCAAGATCAAACAACAACAGAAGTTATCAAAGTTCACTTTAATGACAATTTCATTGCTAGGACATAAAAGCAAGAAATTATATTATACTGTATGATACTCTTTGTCAAGAAGTCCAAATTATTGCACCTGGACAGATCGTACCAAAATGCAGATACATTTAGCTAACCAACAGTGATACTGCATGAATGTTGTTAGATGCAAATTATACACACCTGTCCTAGACTCAAACTGTTTTACAATTTTTGGGAAAAAAATTAATCCTCTAACAAGAGATTTCCAAATTTCCCTCCGGCCTCACATTAGCTATTTCGCTGTAATTCCCTGCCCACTCATTCCATGTGTCTATCCCCTATTCCAGACCTCACAACCTTTCAGTCGTCTACCTACATCACTTTTTCATCACTCCTATTGCCTTAAGAGGTGCTCCCCCCTCCCCAAACTCACACCAGAAACTACTTCTGATAATTACAATTGATTTCTTCTTTTTATTACCTGTTTTCAGTTTGTTATGCACCTTATTGCCTAATAATACAAAAGGGAAGAGACATTTTCTTTATCTTAACATTGTGAACAGTAAGTTGGTAAATGCTTTGCCAATTAGGTTACGGCTGTTTATCTTTGTAACCAATAGCATTAAATTGTTTTTTTAAATTCCAAGCAACACCGGTTTCATTATTTTGAAAAGCATGTTTGATCCTATTGAACCAGACACTAGGCACAATACAAACATGGCAATGTACAACTTTAAATTAAAGAGTACGGAAAAGGCAGTGAATTTACTTGAGGCCAAAAAGTCACAGGACATATTATATTGAAGCAATGTGCAAAAAGACTGTTCTGATTTTTTCAAAGAAAAACTATAAGTTTTTCTGCACATTGTTTTCAAATTATTGTACTACTAGCATACAAAATGAAGGAAGATTAGGGTGTAACTTCTCACCAACCATGAGGTCATTAGAAACAGGCAGAAACATACAGTATTGCATGTGTTAAATAAAATAGAACTGAAATGAAAAATGACAAACATAATGCAATAAAACAGAAGAGCACAAAATTAATGTTAATGGAATTATGTGGAATCAATAATGACTATTCTACAATTAAATTTTAGCAAAAAACAGAATCTGTCACACAGGTACAAGAAAGAATATGTATACTGAACAAACACGACCTCAAAATAGTATTTGTATTGAAGAGTGTCCCTCTGTACAATGGTAGTGCTACAGAATTTCACCAGAAAAGACACAACAGCCGTAGAATGAGTGATGTCAACATTATAATTTTTCCTCCAAGTCATTTTACATTTTATACTGAACACAATTATACCAAGAGTTCTGTTGAGAAAAAGACAAATAGTGTGGAAACAAACTTACTGGCCTTTGTACTGCTGTCATGTATACAGAACAAAACTGATAACACAGAATTACTCCAACATTTTACTGCTGGTGTGAAATAAAGGATACAGCACTAAACTTGAGATGGTAGTAAATTGGGATCACCAATGAGACTGTAATTTCCTCCTTTGGTGCCACCTTTAATTAATAACTGTCATCAAGAAAGATTGTACAACAGAAATCAGATACAGCAATGAAACCAAGGAATCTTTAAGAAGTAATGAACCATGCTGATTTGAAATAAACCATTATAAAAAGCTTTGTGCAATGCTGGTTCTATAAGATTCTTGCACAGTACTAGCAGTTCAATGGAACTTTTGAGTGTAGTGGTACAGCCATCCATATATTTATAGCTGCAGTTCCTTATGTTAGTGATTTATAAGCAAATACTACAAAACAATTAAAATATCAGATTAACATGCCAAACAGATTATTTATGTTGAAGATCACAAAGGGAAACAATACTACATTGCTGAT
This sequence comes from Schistocerca cancellata, assembly GCF_023864275.1. NCBI lineage: Eukaryota > Metazoa > Arthropoda > Insecta > Orthoptera > Acrididae > Schistocerca > Schistocerca cancellata. The sequence goes on along the minus strand of NC_064634.1, from coordinate 396,649,841 downwards.
CATAGATATTGCATTGCTTTATGGGCATCCAACACACACAAACCACTGAAACCACCTGATCCACTCCAATAGAGCTATAAATGAAATGAGGTTGATAATTAAATGATTTGAATGGCTTCAGTCATACACCCATCTGTAGATATAACATAATCCTTACAAAATTTCTGAAATGACATTTCACTGTTCTTATTTTTTCATGTAAAAACACTGAAGCATCTCTGGCCACTGAGGAAGACACTGCGAAAATATATCACACTTGCAGCAGTACATACAAAACTAGCACTAAAATTAAATCACTTGGCACACATAGCACAGATTTACTGGCCTTCTAACACTACTTGAAGTAACATCTGTAGAAGAATTTACCTGAAGGCAGATTTGTAAGTCACAAATCATAAGCAGTAGAACTGTAAAAGGAAATATTATCTCGATGCTGTGAAAGAGAGACCTGTAGAAACACTTCTTTGTGTTTACCACTTACATGCACAAGCAAATAAACTTGTTGCATTGATTATAAGTTTGGTCAAATTTAATATTGCACAGTTACCAAATGTGAAAGACAGCTGGCATCATAAAGATTCAGATTATTCTGCATATTTTTTTCTAAGATAATTTTCAAGACGCAGTTATTCTTTAACCACAACTAAGGAAATAAGAAAGTTTCACAGCACTATTTTAACATCAGTGATTATCCAGTTAGTGCAAGAACTGAAAGTATCATAGCGTCTTTACAGAATATGAAAAACACACAGTGAAGTGTGGTTATCAAATGAGAAAATGAAAACATTGTTCTTTACATGAGTTTTTACTGTTGACTTCCTGTGTGTTTCGGAGTAACATTAAAATAAATTTTATCATTCTTGATTTGTGATAACACCAATGAAGCAGAACAATGCACTGAATAAAGTACTTCAACTTCTTAAAACATTTTTAAATGTCAAAACCATTTAAGCATATTCATATATTCTACAATTCTGTAGCTTTCCTTTTTTAAATTAGTAGCTGCTTTATATTCTCAGTTGTGAATACTGAATTTTACAATTGCATAATATCTATGACACTCACATATGTATAAACTGTAACAAAAAACATAAAATAAAAAAAAATACAAAAAATAATTAGATAAATAAAGTATGTCTACGATCAATAATGGCAAGCAATGACATAAGAAACTTGTAACTGTGATACTATCAAACAAATGATTCTTTCACTCATTCAAATAAAAATACTAGCACTCAGTCTCTCTCTCTCTCTCTCTCTCTCTCTCTCTCTCTCTCTCTCTCACACACACACACACACACACACACACACACACACACACACACACACGTAACAAGGGAAAAATGCTCCAGTACAAAGAGTACTCCCATCAATGAAAAAATACAGTCTACCAGAGCATAGGTTAATGTGCCTTAAAAATGAGAAAAATATCTGAGTAATTCACACGACAAATACAAAGAATACTCTGATAATATCATGTTCCATTTATATGGAACTGTCTCTTACTAAACAATTTATGACGTCTTTTTTGTGACATACAATAAAACAAGTATAAGAAACACACAACACTTTTTACACGTAACAAAATTCGTATAAATAATTATGCACACAATTATACAAAATGTCTGCACTGCAATATCAGCAATTACTGCTGTGCCATATGAAAGTTCATGTAACAGAGCAATTCAATACTGGATGACTGGCTGAAAAAAGGTAAATTTCTTGATGCCAGAATACCCTGCAGTGTCCATTATTATTCCTCCAACTTTGCGCATGTAGTCTAAGTAAGTGTATACACAAATAAAATAAGCATAGTCTATCTTCTAAGGAACATTAAATAGGTCTCTAATGCTTGGCATTAGTGGTACAGACTGCAGCAAGAATACTGTTAGACTCTATTACTATTCAGAAATATTAATGAACACTTCAGTGATGGCATCCGACAAAAGCAATGTTCAGTTGCATTCTCACTAAGAAGTAATAATTATAAATACATTCTTGGCAGAGACAGTGCTGTGTCAAAACTTGTACAGTTATAAAGTGTGGGGAAAATTGTCCAGTCTTTCCAAAATGTCACATTTCAGATCTGTATATTAAAAAGAATATTACAAAATTTCAGAAGAGAAAACAGTTAAAGCTCAAGAATAGTAATGGCACATGAAGTCCATGCGCAAAGTATAATTGCCTTCAAACAGAAAGGAATGCATAAATATTTTCTGTAATATTTTCACTATGTCCAATCTGTAAAACTTCATTCTTCAGATTAGCTGCAAAGATAAATTCTCTTCTTTGAAACAATACCTTTCTTTCAAAATCACATCTCTTTGTGCGGCCTCTCTTTTATTTCCCATTCCTCTAACCAGAAAGATGATGCTAAAATACCTGTAACATTTTTATATTATAAACACATAATAAAAGTGAGCTATCATTATATAGTAAATTGATTACAAGAGTGAAACATCATTATATAATGGACAGATCAGAAAAGTGAATCACCATCATGGAACAAAAATGTAACTAGCAGATAATGACTTTAAAAACACATACAAATCAATAAATATGAATGTGACATCCAGAGATACTGAAGTTCAAAATGCAAGATAGAACATGAACTCTAACAAACAAATAGTGCAGAACACCATATGCAGTCTTATAATTTTTGAAGCCAAATATTAATGACAATCGAAGCATATGTATGACTGCGAAATGCCACTGAAATGGCAGGCAGTACAGAAAGAAAGAAAGAAAGATAATAACACTGCTGCCATGGAGAGTGAGTGCTAAATGTCTTCATTCTTTTAAATGTTGCCTGCAATGTATACAACAGTACACACTTAGTCATAAACTTAGGAACAAGAAGAAATGTAATTGTGGAAAGATGAAAATACCTGGCAAAAAATCAAGTCAATATCTAGTCTCATTATAAAATGACAAATACAGCCTGAAGTCTATTAATTCATCAGCTGCAATACCTGTTCTCATTATGTGCCTTTATGAATTAAATCTTGCAGGCCACCTGTGTGAAGTTAATGTGCAGTTGTATCAGGTATCTGTGGAGAGGCCAGACTAACCCATGGTTCCCGAGACGGACAGTAGTTTTTCAGTAATTGCTTCAACAACAATCTGGATGATTGACTGATCTGGTCTTGTAACATTAACCAACATGTCGGTAGCCTTCCTGTACTGCTACTGTGAATGGCTGAAAGCAAGGCAAAACTACAGCCCCCCCCCCCCCCTCCCTTTCCTCTTCCCAAGGCATGCAGCTCTGTACGGGGGTTAATGATGATGGCGTCCTCTTGGGTAAAGTATTCAGGACATGAAATACATCCCCATTCAGATCCCTGGGTGGAGACTACTCAGGAGGATATCCTCAAGAAAAACAAAACTGACATTCTATGGGTTGGAGAATGGAATGTTAGATTCATTAATCAGGTAAATAGGTTGTTGTTGTTGTTGTTGTTGTGGTCTTCAGTCCTGAGACTGGTTTGATGCAGCTCTCCATGCTAATCTATCCTGTGCAAGCTCCTTCATCTCCCAGTACCTACTGCAACCTACATCCTTCTGAATATGCTTGGTGTATTCATCTCTTGGTCTCCCTCTACGATTTTTACCCTCCACGCTGCCCTCCAATGCTAAATTTGTGATCCCTTGATGATGATGATGATGATGATGATTGGTGTTTTAGGGCGCACAACAGCGAGGTTATCAGCGCCCATTCCCAAAAGTTCAATTCAGAGCCAAACAGTGAGGGAATTGGTATCGTTCAAATGGCAAGATTGGACACAGCACATCAAAACAGGGAGATAAAACGAAAAATAAAATAGCAGTACAAACAGGTATAAATAATTAACGGTGGCTGAGTGACCACTTACAAATAATGGGTGACCAAACCACTGGACAGCACGTTAAGGCTTCAATCCCAATATTTTGGGAAGAAGGCCAGACATCACACAAAAATGTAAAACTCTAGCGACACTCGCCTCATTATTAGTTAAAATAGAGGGCAGGTCTGGTGGTAAATTTAAATCTTCCCTCAAACCTACATATAAAACACACTCAGTTAAAATATGTCGTATCGACAGCTGTGTCCCACATGTCTGACACGTTGGTGGCTCCTCACGACGTAACAGAAAACCATGTGTCAAAGGACAATGTCCAATTCTAAGCCGTGTAAGGGCTACTTCCTCAGCTCGTCGTTGTCGGAAGGAGGTGAGCCACGGTCGGACAGAATCCTTCACCGCTCGCAACTTATTATCCCTCACGTCCAGCCACTGAGCCTCCCACCAACGCATGACCTTCTGAGTCACGAAAGACGTAATGGCCTGCAGGGGGACGGAACAGCGAGCAGGAGGTGGGATGGAGCAAGCCTCCTTGGCAGCTGCATCTGCAAGTTCATTTCCAGGAATCCCTATGTGCCCTGGAACCCAGCAGAAAATTACATCCTTACCCTGCTGTTGCAAGAGCAGGAGTGCATCCTGCACCTCTTGCACCATCCGATCCGCTGGGTACATCTGTTCAAGAGCGTGTAGAGCGCTTTGGGAATCGGAGCAGATGATGAATTTCATGCCACGATGTCGGCGCATATGCTCTAATGCTTGCAGAAGTGATCCCTTGATGCCTCAGGACATGTCCTACCAACCGATCCCTTCTTCTAGTCAAGTTGTGCCACAAAATTATCTTCTCCTCAATCCTATTCAATACCTCTTCATTAGTTACATGATCCACCCATAGGTTAGAGAATCTAAAAGGAAAATGGACAGACCGAAGTTCGATACGGTGGGATGAATTGATTGTGAATGGATTATTGTAATCAAGGTAGTCAAGAAACCATCAACCACCACTGTAATACAAGTTTATATGCTAATGAAGATCTGGGAAGAATGTACGATGAGATAAAGGAACTTATTCAGATAATTAAAGGATATGATAATTTAACTGTGACGGGTGACTGAAATTCAGCAGTAGAGAAGAAAGAGAACGAAAACCAGTAGGGGAACATGGACTGGAGGAAAGGAATGGAAGAGGAAGGTGTCTGGTAGAATTTTGCAAGCACAGAGCATAATTTAATAATCACTAACACTTGGTGTAATCATCATGAAAGTAGGTTGTATATGAGGGAAAGCTCTGTGAACCTTTCAAGCTTTCAGATTGATTATATAATAGTAAGACAGAATCTTCAAAACCAAATTTTAAACTGTAAGCAATTTCCAGGGACAGATGTGGACTCTGAACATAATTTATTGGTTATGAACAGCAGACTAAAACTGAAGAGGTAAGGGTAGGGATCTCAGAACCAGAGGTTGTTGAGAGTTTTGGAGGGAGCATTAAGCAAGACTGAAAGAGGGGGAAGGAATGCAAAAGGAAACAAATGGGCAACTATGAGGGATGAAAATGGGGGCAGCAGAGAATTAGACATGTAAAAAGAGAAGGCCCAGTACATATCACTGAATAACTCATAAGAAACTGAATCTAGAAAATATAAAAATGCAGGAAATAAAGCAGGTGAAATGGAATAAGATTGTCATAATGTGCCAAATGGCTAATGACTAGAAGACAAATGCAAGGATGCAGAAATAAGCAAACTATTGGAAAGATAGATTGCTGCCTATAGGACATTACACAGACCTTTGGAGGAAAGAGAAGCAACTGTATGGATTCCAAAAGCTCAGATGGCAAGCCAATGCTAAGCAAAGAAGGTAAAGCTGAAAGGTGGAAAGAGTATGTCGAGGGTCTACACGAGGGGAACGTTCGTAAAAACCACATTATAGGAACAGAAGGTGAAGGTAACAAAGGTGATATGACAATGTGAGAAGAATTTGGCACAGCACTGGAAGACCTAAGCGAAAGCAAGGCCCCTGGAGTAGACAACATTCTCTCAGAATTACTGAAATCCCTGGGAGAGCCAGTCACAGCAAAAATTATTCCACCTGAGGTGCAATATATACAAGACAGACAAAACACCTTTCAACTTCAGGAATAATGTAATAATTCCAATTCCAAAGAAGGCAGGTGTTGGTAGGTGTGAATACTACCAAACCAGTCATGGTTGCAAAACACTGACATGAATAATTTAGAGGAGAATGGATAAAATGGTAGAGGCTGACCTTGGTGAAGATCAGTTTTACTGTTTCCTACATGCAATCTGCCACCAATATAGACTGCCACCAATGTAGATTGTTGTCGCAGGTTGCTGAATTACAGGCCTGTCGATGTCACATAATCGAGGAACAAACAGAACAGTCCAGACCAACACCAACAGCAAGCTGTTGTCACAAGAAACTATGGCAGCCTACACTGCAACCTGCAGCGCCCCTGTCAATGACAAGCATCTTGTTTATTGCCAATAGGGGGTATGAGAATCACAGCACTACTCACACTTGTTAGGTCACATGCCCGTAAGAAGGCTGCACCGTATCCCTCTGCCGCCACAGTATTTATGCTGCCGCACTCCCACAGTGAGCCAGTTCAGTTCGAGCCACCGAACCAGAACTAATACAGATGCTGACTCAGGATCGAGCTGTAACTGCCAATCCAGGACGACTTCACCTGTTTCGTCCTCCTGAGCAATCATCTGGCCGACAACAAGCCTTCACCTTGTCAACTATCGTCTCTGAGGACTTGGTGCAGAACTACCACATAGATTTTATCAGATGTGTATACCGGACAGTAGTCCAGCCTGCGGCCTGTCTGCAGACAGACATTAGACTATCATTCACAGTGATTGTGTTTCCATCAAGTCCCCTATTGTCATCAAATAACTACCTGAGAGTAGCTGTGTTACTAAATACCAAAATTCCAGTTGTGCTTTTCAGTATCTAATGCGACAGTAGCCCAGTTAACTATTGCAGTGTGTGTATTTATGCTGTGCCTAATAAAGCCCATAGTGTTACTTGCCTATTTGGATACTCATTCTTTCTCCATGCACCGTGGTCTGGTCACTTCAAATTTGGGTTTAAAAGATGATGATGATGATGATTGGTTTGTCGGACGCTCAGCTGCATAGTCATCAGTGCCCCTACACATTCCCAATCTGAACACAACCCAATATCGCCAATTTTCATGAAAGATGATGGAATGATGAGGACAAAACAAACAACCAGTGCCCGGCGAGTGGAGGGGAGGGGTGGTTTCAAACAACTGTAGGAATAGGCGAGATAATACTTCCCCTATAGCTGACCTTACAAGACAGGTAGAAGAAAGGCAAAGCTTACATTCACTTGTAGATTTAGAAAACGCTTTTGACAATGTGGAATGGATTACAGTCTTTGAAATTTTGAATGTAGGAAAGATAAAATACAGGGAGCATATGGTTATTTACATCTTGTACAGAAACAGACTGCAATTACGTGAGTTGAAGGTCATGAAAGGAAAGCACTGGTTGATGAGGGCTGCAGCCTACACTCGATGTTTTTCAATCTGTACACTGAGCAAGTAGTAAAGAGAACTGGACGAATTTGGAAATTAAAGTTCAGAAAGAAGAAATAAAAACTTAGCAAGTTGCCGATGACAGTTTAATTTCATATCAAGTGCACCAACCACCAACAGTACCTCCACTTCACACACTCCATGTTAAAAAGTCTCCTCGTTATAGCCTTGCCACCTCTAGATGTCACACCTGCAGTGGAAAGCAGTTATTATCGAAATATGCTGAAAACTTTACCAGAGGCTTTATTGACACACAATATCCTATTCAACTCATCCATTAACATCTATCTCATGCCATTTCCTCTTCTGACACCAGTAAACCTGTTAACTAGTTGCCAAACAGTACGCCTCTGATCATCCAGTATCAACTTGATCATGAAAAGCTCAACCACATCCTTCAACATGGCTTCAACTACGTCTCATTGTGGACTGTGATGAGGGATAGCCTACCCAAAATACTATCCATATCACCAAAGTTCTGCTGCCCACCCAACCTAAACAATATTCTTATCCATCCCAATACTGTACCCCACAGGTCATTCCTTTGACAAGCCAGGTGTAAGACCTGTCTCGTACACCCATCCACCACTTACCACCACAGTGCAATCCTGCACCCAATACCTTAACTCAGGTGTCATTCCTTCATGAACAGCTCAGGTGCAACACCTGTCCCCCACCCACTGCCACCTACCACAGTCTAGTCAAAGGTATTTGCTACATATTAAAAGGCAGGACACTTGTGAAACTACCATGTTATGTAACAGCTGTGCTGCAATTATTGTGGAGTATTCTATGTGGGCATGACATGTAGCTGACTGTCTACTTGCATGAATGCCAACTGCCAAACTGTGGCAAACAGCAAACTTGGCCCTTTAGTTGCCAAACATGCTGCACATTACAACACACATGCAAACATTCTAAATGCCAAATCTGACATTTGTCAGGAGAATGAAAAAAAAAAAAAAAAAACAACTATGTATCTGTTTGTACATAAATGATTTGTATTTAAAAAATTGAGAAGGTTTTTTTTAATATATACAATTAAATTATGCTGTTCACAGCATTACCACAAAAAATGAGACAAATTATATATTAAATACTTCATTAGGAACATTCTAAGTACCATAACTGACTAGGTCTCAATGACAATAAGAAAGTTTCTACAAGTTGATTCATGCAAAGAAGAAAACAGTACTATTTATTTACACAAATAGTGCCGTTACAAACTGGCAGGTTCATATTCAGATGGCTGTTTACAGTTATATTACATTTGTTGTTGTTTACATTGGTGTTGGCTGTGTTTTTTGGAACACCTAAGGTAAACAACAACAAATGTAATATAAACATGAACAGCCATCTGAAGATGAACCTGCCAGGATGGAAAAGGTATTGGTGCTACTTGTGTAAATAAAAAGCATTATTAACAGTGGCTGATTGCTGTTTTCTTCTTTGTGTTTTGTACACAATCAAGGTCTCAAAAATGACAGTTTTTGACAGAAAAGCAGAAAGAAAGTTTTTGTTCCAAGTGCCATTAGTACTTAGGAACTACGGTTTATTTGTGGTGCTACACAAACAGAAATATAGCATCAGATTTTTAACTAGTAGAACTATAGTCAACAAAAACCATTTCTCATATTTCTTAAATTTCTGAACTCCACAGAGAAGCATATTTGGCACAAAGACCAATCACCAGCTACTAAAACATGTTTAAAAGACATTCTCTATGATTAGGCACCTGGAGATTTTCTCTGTGATTTGACACCTGGATTATATCTAGGTACATGCAACAGAATATGGAGAACACAATGGCATGGAAAATATGTTTTATGGAAAAATGCCAATGTTTTACATTTTCACTTTTCAAATGACATTAACAGCTGCATCACTATATGGTTGGGAATTGTCTTTCCAGCATATCCTGCACCCTCACAGTATCTCTGACATAAATTCTGCAAATCTATTCTTCACTGCCTCACCTCACTTTTTCCCTTTAATCTTCCCTCACGGTCCATACCATTCCTTCTCTGCCCAGACTGTATACTGCCTTCTCCCACCACTCTTCCTCCTTCCCCATGTAGGTATATGCTCCCTCCTTCTCCCTCTCCCTCTGTCTTTTCCGCTCCTGCCTTGCACTACCCTGTTACACCCTACTTGGCTCATGCATTCTTCCCTACCACCTCCCCACATCCATCAGCCCAAGTAATTGCTCTTTAATAATTAGTGTTGTCACAGCCACAATAGTGTCTGTTTGGGTATCTGTGCAAGAAAAGCGAGGGTTGAAAGCTAGTTAATATTGCATATTTATAGTAGGAAAGTTCTGGTAGAATGTAAATAATTTAGAAATACAGGAGGCCACTTCTCAAATAACAGAAACATTGAGTCACTGACAGGCAGACAAAAAAAGAGAAAGAAAACTTTTGACTTTTGGCATAAATACTTTTTTGAGGTAGAGTACTAACAAACAAAGGCAAGCAAGTGGACGCGTGCGCCCCCCCCCCCCTCCCCCACACACACACACACACACAGAGAGTGACACCACTTCTGTACAAAAAGTTCAGTGATTGAAAGAGATTCAGTGTTAATTCTACAGTGGCCCATATATCACACAAGAAATCCAGTTAATGCAAAATACATGCAAAATTTACAGTGTAATGCTAGTCACCTTCATGACCTGTATTGAAGAAAACAACTGCACATCGACATCAACATCAACATTGACAGCCATACTCCGCAAGCCACCTGACGGTGTGTGGTGGAGGGTACCTTGAGTACCTCTATCGGTTCTCCCTTCTATTCCAGTCTCCTATTGTTTGTGGAAAGAAGGATTGTCGGTATGCTTCTGTGTGGGCTCTAATCTCTCTGATTTTATCCTCATGGTCTCTTCGCGAGATATACGTAGGAGGGAGCAATATACTACTTGACTCTTTGGTGAAGGTATGTTCTCGAAACTTCAACAAAAGCCCGTAACGAGCTACTGAGCGTCTCTCCTGCAGAGTCTTCCACTGGAGTTTATCTATCATATCCATAACGCTTTCGCGATTACTAAATGATCCTGTAACGAAGTGCGCTGCTCTCCGTTGGATCTTCTCTATCTCTTCTATTAACCCTATCTGGTACGGATCCCACACTGCTGAGCAGTATTCAAGCAGTGGGTGAACAAGCGTACTGTAACCTACTTCCTTTGTTTTCGGATTGCATTTCCTCAGGATTCTTCCAATGAATCTCAGTCTGGCATCTGCTTTATCAACGATCAACTTTATATGATCATTCCATTTTAAATCACTCCTAATGCGTACTCCCAGATAATTTATCGAATTAATTGCTTCCAGTTGCTGACCTGCTATTTTGTAGCTAAATGATAAGGAATCTATCTTTCTATGTATTTGCAGCACATTACAATTGTCTACAGTGAGATTCAATTGCCATTCCCTGCACCATGCATCAATTCGCTGCAGATCCTCCTGCATTTCAGTACAATTTTCCATTGTTACAACCTCTCGATATACCACAGCATCATCCGCAAAAAGCCTCAGAGAACTTCCGATGTCATCCACAAGGTCATTTATGTATATTGTGAATAGCAACGGTCCTACGACACTCCCCTGCGGCACACCTGAAATCACTCTTACTTCGGAAGACTTCTCTCCATTGAGAATGACATGCTGCATTCTGTTATCTAGGAACTCTTCAATCCAATCACACAATTGGTCTGATAGTCCATATGCTCTTACTTTGTTCATTAAATGACTGTGAGGAACTGTATCGAATGCCTTGCGGAAGTCAAGAAACACGGCATCTACCTGTGAACCCGTGTCTATGGCCCTCTGAGTCTCGTGGACGAATAGCGCATGCTGGGTTTCACACGACCGCCTTTTTTGAAACCCATGCTGATTCCTACAGAGTAGATTTCTAGTCTCCAGAAAAGTCATTATACTCGAACACAATACGTGTTCCAAAATTCTACAACCGATCGATGTTAGAGATATAGGTCTATAGCTCTGCACATCTGTTCGTCGTCCCTTCTTGAAAACGGGGATGACCTGTGACATCAACACTCAGTACTGTGGAAGAAAGCACTGACTGACCAAACGTGTGAATTAGTTCAAAACGCAGTCACAGGGTGTCCACTTTGACAAGTCATGATTCTTTTGTTACATTCTCATTTGAAGAGAATTATGCATAGGATACCAATTTCTCTGAAAAGTCTACTGTGGAAGTTTGTGTGTGCCTGTTTCAGATGTCATGTCAGTATCCTCACAGAATCTACAAAGGCTGGTGTATTATTGCGTTAGAGCACAAGGCACTCAAGGATGTGACCATAACACATTTATTATTTAATTACTTAAATCACACAAGAATGAAGAAGTTAAGTACATCAAGCTGGTAAAGTCTGTTCACACAGAGGACACAGATCAGACAGTATTCAAAGAAAAGAATATACACTGTCTGACAAAGCACCCAGATGACATCGTCAGATGTCAGTGTAACTCTGTACACGTACACACGATCAGTGGGGATGCAAACAATCAGAACTGTAATTCCTTGTGACACGTAGAGTGGCCACCAGCGTGTGTTAGTGTTATTGTTTAGTGATATAATCAGGGCCGGTACGGTATACGAGGGGCACGAACTGCATCAGATGTCGAGTCACCACTGTGAAGGTCACGAAGATACCGTGTACTCGTGTGAGACGGCACTGTCGGCCAGAGCGGCAAAAGGGCCTCACTGTGGGCCTCCATTTGGCCAGCTATTGTGCAATATCCAGATTTGCAGGGCATTCAGATGTGACAGTGGACTGTACACAAGGTAGGCACACTTGTCGTCACGTTTCTAGTCGATCATGTCTGACCGCCACAAGTGCTAATCGCTGCATAATTTATTGAGTACACTGTAACCTCCCATATTTGCACTTGCTGTCTAAGAATAAGTAATGCTGTGTAGTGCCACACACTGGTCAGTGACTAGTAGTAGCCGAACTAGGGTATTATCGTTATATGTGTAGGCTGTCACTAATACAACATAAACAGATGCATTTGTATTGGTGCCACGATCAGGAAATCCGGACTGCAGATGAAGTGAGTTGCAATGTATTCGGCAATTTTCAATGAACAGCAGTTTCACACTACTCGGACGATTATCATCAGCAAGTATAGCGACGACCTGGGTAGAGGTCCCATTCTTCCACAGTTTTGCAGAAATACAGTGGTATTACACCTGGTGTCACGGTGTGGGGAGTCATCGGGTACGACTTCAGGTGACGGCTGGTAGTGATCGAGGAAACTCTGATGACAGAATAGTACACTGGGACATCCTCTGCCCTCACATTTTGCCTCTGATGTGACAGTATAGTGGTGCTACTTTTTGACAGGACAATGCTTGTCCAAATGAGGCACGTCTCTATGAAGTTGAGGTACTCCTATGGCCGGCAAGCTAGCTACATATGTACCTGATAGAAAATGTGTGGGGCCAGGCCCAGTGCCAGTATCATGGTCGCTGTGTGCCAAAGTGCCTCAAGAGGCTACTACAGCTTTATGACACCTGTCCCAACTGTATCATTCTGTGCATCCAGGCCAGAGAAAGCACAACATCCCACTGGTAAGTGAGCTTGTAATGCAAAGTTCTTTGTACATCTGACTCAATTTTGTAATTGCTGAATTAATATCACAAACCACTTCTACCCAAAAGTTTCATTTCATTTACTACTCCTTTTCTGAGCACTTCACGTTTTTTGTCAGGCAACGAACATGAAACAGGGATGTCTGTAACATCTGAATACATTAAATAAACTGTGTACATATAGTAGGCTCCTGTTTACCACCTGAATGGCCTTCCTGCATGCCATTAATCCTGAAAGATTTACCGTGTGGCATTACAGGACATTGTTGTTGTTGTGGTCTTCAGTCCTGAGACTGGTTTGATGCAGCTCTCCATGCTACTCTATCCTGTGCAAGCTTCTTCATCTCCCAGTACCTACTGCAACCTACATCCTTCTGAATCTGCTTAGTGTATTGATCTCTTGGTCTCCCTCTACGATTTTTACCCTCCACGCTGCCCTCCAATGCTAAATTTGTGATCCCTCGATGCCTCAGAACATGTCCTACCAACCGATCCCTTCCAGAGGTGTACAAATTCCCCTTGCAGCCTGCTTGCCCCTAGCTCCTCTGCAACCATTCATGCAGGTCAGCCTGCCGCGACCTAAACACAAGAGTGCGCGTGTACTGAGGCATAGTGGGTAATGCGGTCGACTTGGGCTTCCGCAAGCCCGGGCTACCTGGGTTCCCGCAGGCCAGGCAAGCTTCACGGGACCCGCTCAGCTTGCTGCGCCTGACAACAGGTTGCGCTGTCAAGCTACCGCGACTAGAGTAGCCGGGTAGTTAGCCCGCAGTTCATTTATCGCAAAGGTGGGGGCGGCACAATGAATAGGTCGAACTTTAGTGAGATTGAGAAAAAATTGACAACTGGCGAATACATGCTGGTAACGAAACAGAGCACAAGTGCCGCATGGGAAACGTTTTCGTGTGTTTATGATGCCGCTTCAAATAAATCTGTAGGTGTGTCTCAGTGCAAACTATGTAAAAAGCTCTTAAGTACTTATTCGGGAACTTCGAGTATGTTACGACATGTGTGCAAATTTGACAAGCAGTTCCCTCACTCCGTAAATATCTTGAAAGAGGACAAAGATTTAGTGGACGAAAAGTGCGTCGAAATGTGTGCGAACGACCTGAGACCATTTAGCAGTATAGAGCGAGAAGGATTTCTTAATTTAGGGCAGACACTGATCAACATAGGTAAAAAATATGGCTCAGTTGATATTAAAAATATTATGCCTTCCCGAGTGACAGTAGCTAGGAAAGTTCAAACCTTAGCTGATAAAGTGCGCAGCAAAATGCTCCCAGATATAGTGCATGCGATTCGTTCTGGTGTATGTGCCAGTAAAATTGATCTGTGGACAGACAATTACAAAGGAGTGCATTACATGTCCGTGACAATGCATTACATAAATTCAGACTGGCGTTTGAACAACTATGTACTGATGTGCTCTGCGTTTCCTGACTGCGGCCGGCCGGTGTGGCCAAGCGGTTAAAGGCGCTACAGTCTGGAACCGCATGACCGCTACGGTCGCAGGTTCGAATCCTGCCTCGGGCATGGATGTGTGTGATGTCCTTAGGTTAGTTAGGTTTAAGTAGTTCTAAGTTCTAGGGGACTGATGACCTTAGAAGTTAAGTCCCATAGTGCTCAGAGCCATTATTTCCTGACTGCCCAAAAACTGGCTCGAATATTCGAAACGAGTTGGAAGATCGCTTAGAAACTATGGGTGTTTCTCGTGAAGACATTGTCAAAATTACATTTGCCACAGACCAGTGCAGTGACATTGTCAAAGCTCTCGAAATATATCAGCGTCTTCCATGCATGGCTCATAGCATAAACACAGTCTTGAAACATGTTCTGAGCGAACAGTTTTTGAAAGAAAATGTTCCAAATATATTAGCCATTCTTAATACAGTGCGGGCTACGGTTTCCTACTTCAAGAGAAGAGGTCTGTGTGTGAGACTGAACTCATCTTTAAAGCAGTGGGTTTCAACTCGGAATACTTATTTTGACATGCTTGTATCAGTCCATTCTCAGATTGATTCAGTGAAGGCTGTCTTACATAACGAAGGTGGCTCTGATAAGATGCTGGGTTATGACCGCCATATAACTGGCCAGCTTATAGCATTTCTTAAGCCGTTCAAAGAAGCCACAGTTGATCTAGAGGGTGACAAGGAGCTAACGCTACATTTAGTTTACCGTGGTTTTATGCCTTAAAAGCTCACTGTAGTGTACGGGATAACGATGAAGAGGTTTGTAATTTTATTCCATCTGAATATTATAGAACCACTTGTGAAATATATATGTTGATAAAATGTATTTTCAGGACATGAAACCTTTGAAACAAGCCGCCGGTGCCTTCCTAGAACAGAAAATGTGCGTTAGTATGGTGCATAAAATTGCAACTTTTATGGTGCCTAACTACCGCACATTAAGAAAGTTAACCGAGGATGAAAAAATTGATGTTTACCAAGCAGCGCGACATGTGTGCTGAAGGTAAGCTCCTAAGATAATGCATATATTCTTCATCTACATGTACATGGGTACTCTGCAAGTCACACGCAAGTGCTTAGTTGAGGGTTCATCGAACCACTTTCAACTTATTTGTCTCCTATTCCCGAATTTCGCGCGGGATAAAACACCTACATCTCTCCGTCTGAGCGCTGTTTTTTTGTATTTTATTCTCATGATCATTTCTTCCAATGTACATGGGACTCAACAATATATCTTCGAATTCGGAGGTGTAAGTTGGTTATCGAAATTTCATGTATAGATCGCGCCACGTCAAAAAACGCCATTGTTGTAATGATTCCCACCCCAACTCCTGTATAATTTCCGCGGCACTCTTTCCCCTGTTTCACGATAATACCAAACGAGCTGCCCTTTAGACTCTTTCGACCTCCTCCATCAATCGTACCAGAAAAGGCTCTCCAACTGCGTAGCTATGCTCCAAAAGAGTGTTTTATCATTAAAACGCCTACAACACTTTCTGTGTGTCCATTCCTATTTAAGTAGGTCGTAATTGTAATCAGAGGTATTAAGTAGAATCTACACCCTTTAGATTTGACTGGTTGATCTTGTAAACGAAGTTTAACGGACTTAGTTTAGTAACACACGGATAACCTCGCTCTTTTCATTATTTATTGCCAACTGCCAATTTTCACACCAAAAATATATATATTATTTAAATCGTCCTGCAGTTAGTTTTGATCTTCTGGTGACTTTACTGGACGATAAATGATAGCATCATCTAAAAACTATTATAATTTCAACTATGTGTAGTACGATCTTCACATTATTCTGCAAATATTAATTGGAACCTGTACAGTTTCAGTACAAGTGCCCAATCACAGCACCCAAGAAACAAATCCATGGCCGTACAAAATGGCGAAATTTGAGGACTGGGCAGAAGAGTCTCCTCTCCTACATGATGTAGTCAGCAGATACTTGCAAGAACACCGTGTGAACGAGGGAGATATTCTACAGTGGTGGAAGAATAACTCCCAACGACTTCCTCGACTTGCGTGTGTGGCAAGAAAAAAATTAAATATACCAGCCACTAGTGCCTCTAGTGAGAGAATTTTTAGTTGCGCTGGAAACCTAATTAGCGAAAAACGATCACGTCTTAATACAGACAGACTTAACGATCTCGTCATAATTAATTCAAACACTAATCAGCATACACATTAAGAATACAGTAGAACATTAAACAGGAAACTATGAGTTTGAGAGCAAATTTACTAATTAAGAGTGCACTTTTCTAATTGTGCTTTCTGGGCGTCAATTTCTGAGACAGAAATTTTGTAATGTATAGAGTTCATTTTTATTTTAGACTAAACTTTTTGATTTCAATCTTCCCAAGTGACATTTATTATTGTTTGTAAACCATTTTCTGTTACTTGTGTTTGCAAGAGTAGCCAAATATTTTTAGGAGTATCTGGTTTGGCCTAAATAATACTTTCAGGGGAACTGAAGGAAAATTTGTAAATATTTTATGTTGAAAAGTGTTCTGCAATATAAAATATTCATTTGTGGAAGAAGGCAATACACATTATGAGTTTAAATTACAATTTATTTTGTTGAGTTCCACACACATTGCGAAATGTAATTTTATTCCTGTATTTCTACACTCCTGGAAATGGAAAAAAGAACACATTGACACCGGTGTGTCAGACCCACCATACTTGCTCCGGACACTGCGAGAGGGCTGTACAAGCAATGATCACACGCACGGCACAGCGGACACACCAGGAACCGCGGTGTTGGCCGTCGAATGGCGCTAGCTGCGCAGCATTTGTGCACCGCCGCCGTCAGTGTCAGCCAGTTTGCCGTGGCATACGGAGCTCCATCGCAGTCTTTAACACTGGTAGCATGCCGCGACAGCGTGGACGTGAACCGTATGTGCAGTTGACGGACTTTGAGCGAGGGCGTATAGTGGGCATGCGGGAGGCCGGGTGGACGTACCGCCGAATTGCTCAACACGTGGGGCGTGAGGTCTCCACAGTACATCGATGTTGTCGCCAGTGGTCGGCGGAAGGTGCACGTGCCCGTCGACCTGGGACCGGACCGCAGCGACGCACGGATGCACGCCAAGACCGTAGGATCCTACGCAGTGCCGTAGGGGACCGCACCGCCACTTCCCAGCAAATTAGGGACACTGTTGCTCCTGGGGTATCGGCGAGGACCATTCGCAACCGTCTCCATGAAGCTGGGCTACGGTCCCGCACACCGTTAGGCCGTCTTCCGCTCACGCCCCAACATCGTGCAGCCCGCCTCCAGTGGTGTCGCGACAGGCGTGAATGGAGGGACGAATGGAGACGTGTCGTCTTCAGCGATGAGAGTCGCTTCTGCCTTGGTGCCAATGATGGTCGTATGCGTGTTTGGCGCCGTGCAGGTGAGCGCCACAATCAGGACTGCATACGACCGAGGCACACAGGGCCAACACCCGGCATCATGGTGTGGGGAGCGATCTCCTACACTGGCCGTACACCACTGGTGATCGTCGAGGGGACACTGAATAGTGCACGGTACATCCAAATCGTCATCGAACCCATCGTTCTACCATTCCTAGACCGGCAAGGGAACTTGCTGTTCCAACAGGACAATGCACGTCCGCATGTATCCCGTGCCACCCAACGTGCTCTAGAAGGTGTAAGTCAACTACCCTGGCAAGCAAGATCTCCGGATCTGTCCCCCATTGAGCATGTTTGGGACTGGATGAAGCGTCGTCTCACGCGGTCTGCACGTCCAGCACGAACGCTGGTCCAACTGAGGCGCCAGGTGGAAATGGCATGGCAAGCCGTTCCACAGGACTACATCCAGCATCTCTACGATCCTCTCCATGGGAGAATAGCAGCCTGCATTGCTGCGAAAGGTGGATATACACTGTACTAGTGCCGACATTGTGCATGCTCTGTTGCCTGTGTCTATGTGCCTGTGGCTCTGTCAGTGTGATCATGTGATGTATCTGACCCCAGGAATGTGTCAGTAAAGTTTCCCCTTCCTGGGACAATGAATTCACGGTGTTTTTATTTCAATTTCCAGGAGTGTACGTCACAAATTTCCATACTGCACGACAACTTTCTCGCGCATGCATTTTCATAGCTCTAACACAATGTCACATTCTCACTTTACACATGTGCTCCTTGCACTCTCTCAGTCTCTCCAAAACACTAACACAACCAAAACACGAAAAAATAACACTCAACCAAAATATTTTAATTACGTCGTAACTCTGTGGTAATGAAACTAAAAAAAATCCCTGCAAATTAGGTTATTTGAACCTATCCTCTTGGTCGTAGTTTCAATTGATACTATAACTGAATGCAATCCCATCCCTAAGGCCGGTATTACATTATCATATTTCTTTGTCAAAGTTGATATGTCGCATATTTATGTCAAAGAAATTTGATGGTGTAATAGGGAACTTTGTCAAATCTCGCCTGTCGTCAAATAAATACGATCAAATTTAGGGTCTCGCCGTAGATTTGATCATAAAACTCAATCGTCTTCTGTTCACTGCTATGTGAAATGTAACCGCTTCGAGCGTTGGCGTCGCTACAGCTATCTGACGTCTCTGTAGCGTGTTTGTAAACGTGGCCTCAAAGTAGGTTTGTTCCTTCGACTTTTCCTTTTAATAAACTTGCTTCGACTAGGGTGGGGGGTGAGCAAGTGGCACAGTGCATGCTACTAATTGTGTGTTGATGGGCAGCTGAAATATGCTGCAGACGACTTGAAGTCCACAGCCAGAGTTACAGCTACAGCCATCCACCTCTACATCTGGAAACATCCAGGCAACTTCCCAGCAAGCCGGAATAGAGGATGTGGCCACACTCTAAAACCAAAAATTCTTTCTTAGCTTTCGATGCTACTTTGTCTACTTTTGAACTCTGGATGCCACAAGTTAATAAGTGCTTCAACTGTTTCGTGCTTTCTTTTAATTTTGTAGTTGTGGGAAGACTAATTCCATTAATTAAGTTATTCAAAATTAAAAGTAGTTTTTATTGCCCATATAGCGTACTAAACATTCATTTAGCTTTAAATATTCCTCCTTCAGTGGTATATAAATTGCTTCACACGTTTCTGGAATTATTTTGGATAATGTGCAATGCGATATTCGAGTGCTGTGCTGTAAAGTAGAGTAGCTCTCTTATGTGTCGAGAAATCGCAGTGTCGCAGTAGGCCTGTCTTCTGCCCATATGTCATTTCTCAAGAGAGTATTCTGTTTTGTAAAATGAGAAGCTGGCCGCTGTGGCCGAGCGGCCACTGTACTAGTGCCGACATTGTGCATGCTCTGTTGCCTGTGTCTATGTGCCTGTGGTTCTGTCAGTGTGATCATGTGATGTATCTGACCCCAGGAATGTGTCAATAAAGTTTCCCCTTCCTGGGACAATGAATTCACGGTGTTCTTATTTCAATTTCCAGGAGTGTATATCTGTCAACTTTTGTGGTGGTCTGTGAAGCAGTGTCAATGTTTATTGCTAGGCAGAATTTATTGTAATACTTTTGATACGCAGCATTGATAGTTTTGTTTTCTGGTGCGTAAACAAATGATGTTGAAGGTGTCCTGACAGGGGAATATGTGACATACAATTGGCCATGTGAAAAACATGATTCTCAAGATTGATGCCTCAAACATATAACGACTGCCCTTGCGATTTATCTATCGACATGGCAAATGCAAGCTGCGCTGGAAATTATAACCGTTTAAAGCTGAGTGGCATGTCGGTCGGAATCATAGTGATACGTGGAATCAAACTGTCTTAACCTTCGTACTTTCCTTTTAAAATTGTGGCTTCGATTACGTTGTTCTTTAATTTCTTCACCGCAAGCCGGGTGCCATTACAAAGAAGTGGCTGGTTTACCTTTCGCAACATAATGATTGCCGATCCGACTTAATTGCTGATTGGGAGGCGGTAATCCGGGCAAATCCAGCGAATTTAAAAATTCCGTAGGATAGTTGACTACATCATCTTGGTTAGTAACGGAATAAACCGACTTGTATGTCATAAATTTGCCAGGTATCATATTTTGAATCTGAAAATTCATTTCGTTAACATCAAGCCAATATAACACATTCGCTCAACCAAAACTGGTTTGCAACTGTTAAGTGACATTTGCTGTGCGCGAATTGTCAAACACGATGACAGTGAATGTGTCAGACATCTCTCAAGTTTCAAAAAGATCATAGACATTTCGTTTAAAAAATGTATGTATACACACACACACACACACACACACACACACACACACACACACACACATATATATATATATATATATATATATATATATATATAATGTAGACAGTGATGTTCCTCTTGATGGTCCAGTGTGCAAAGTTTCTTCAAGATCGGACTAAAACTGTAGGTTTGTGTAGAAGTGTGTAAGTAAAGTGCCCTCCGCCATGCACCATTGAGATTTTTAGGCAGACAGCGCCCTTCATCCTGCTTTGAATATCAAGTGTGCCAAATTTCATCAATATCGGAATAAAAACGTACAATTTGTCGAATTCCGTTAGGTAAAGTAACCTCTGCCATGCACCCTACGAAATTTTATGTAGACTGTGACCTTCCTCCTGGTTTCAGGGTATAGTGTGCAAAATTTTGTCAAGATTGTATGCAATACAAACACACGGACACAATGAAAACGCCTTTCAGTTTTTCTCAAATTTTCGAATTTTTCGGTCGATTTTCCAAAAATTTTATTTCATAAAAACCTTGTCCTGAGAATTACGAACACAACAAAAAAAATTGCCGAATTGGTCCAGCCGTTCTCGAGTTTTATGCTTATCAACATATTTGGCAATTCATTTTTATTTATATAGATAATAAGCCCGAAATATACGCGTAAAGGAAGAATGTACAATAAAAAGCGATATTTTTGACCTGAAATTAATATATATATATATATATATATATATATA
Source organism: Schistocerca cancellata (assembly GCF_023864275.1). NCBI lineage: Eukaryota > Metazoa > Arthropoda > Insecta > Orthoptera > Acrididae > Schistocerca > Schistocerca cancellata. Next base: position 396,628,402 of record NC_064634.1, on the reverse strand, counting down.
TATATATATATATATATATATATATATATAATGTTGGGGTTTGTCTTTTGGTGCTCGGGTAAAATAGAAACTTTTAATTAACGTTCATAATACGACAATGACTCGCGCAGACTAAACGGCTGCGTAGCGCAGCTCAGCAGTAATATGGGCAGGCAAGCAAGTTTCCCGCAGCCTGCCCGGGTTGGGTTGTGCTTGGCTTGGCTGGGAGTGAAGCAGCCTGCCCGTTCTGTTGACAACGCGCGGCGGCCTGCCCGCCTGGCCACCGGGCAAGCATGGGCGGGTTAAAAGCGGAACGTGTACACCACTAATCCCTTCTTCTAGTCAAGTTGTGCCACAAACTTCTCTTCTCCCCAATCCTATTCAATACCTCCTCATTAGTTACGTGATCTACCCACCTTATCTTCAGCATTCTTCTGTAGCACCACATTTCGAAAGCTTCTATTCTCTTCTTGTCCAAACTAGTTATCGTCCATGTCTCACTTCCATACATGGCTACACTCCATACAAATACTTTCAGAAACGACTTCCTGACACCTAAATCTATATTCGATGTTAACAAATTTCTCTTCTTGAGAAACGCTTTCCTTGCCATTGCCAGTCTACATTTTATATCCTCTCTACTTCGACCATCATCGGTTATTTTACTCCCTAAATAGCAAAACTCCTTTACTACTTTAAGTGTCTCATTTCCTAATCTAATTCCCTCAGCATCACCTGACTTAATTTGACTACATTCCATTATCCTCGTTTTGCTTTTGTTGATGTTCATCTTATATCCTCCTTTCAAGACACTGTCCATTCCGTTCAACTGTTCTTCCAAGTCCTTTGCTGTCTCTGACAGAATTACAATGTCATCGGCGAACCTCAAAGTTTTTACTTCTTCTCCATGAATTTTAATACCTACTCCGAATTTTTCTTTTGTTTCCTTTACTGCTTGCTCAATATACAGATTGAATAACATCGGGGAGAGGCTACAACCCTGTCTCACTCCTTTCCCAACCACTGCTTCCCTTTCATGCCCCTCGACTCTTATAACTGCCATCTGGTTTCTGTACAAATTGTAAATAGCCTTTCGCTCCCTGTATTTTACCCCTGCCACCTTCAGAATTTGAAAGAGAGTATTCCAGTCAACATTGTCAAAAGCTTTCTCTAAGTCTACAAATGCTAGAAACGTAGGTTTGCCTTTCCTTAATCTTTCTTCTAAGATAAGTCGTAAGGTCAGTATTGCCTCACGTGTTCCAACATTTCTACGGAATCCAAACTGATCTTCCCCGAGATCGGCTTCTACCAGTTTTTCCATTCGTCTGTAAAGAATTCGCGTTAGTATTTTGCAGCTGTGACTTGTTAAACTGATTGTTCGGTAATTTTCACATCTGTCAACACCTGCTTTCTTTGGGATTGGAATTATTATATTCTTCTTGAAGTCTGAGGGTATTTCGCCTGTCTCATACATCGTGCTCACCAGATGGTAGAGTTTTGTCATGACTGGCTCTCCCGAGGCCATCAGTAGTTCTAATGGAATGTTGTCTACTCCCGGGGCCTTGTTTTGACTCAGGTCTTTCAGTGCTCTGTCGAACTCTTCACGCAGTATCTTATCTCCCATTTCATCTTCATCTACATCCTCTTCCATTTCCATAATATTGTCCTCAAGTACATCGCCCTTGTATAAACCCTCTATATACTCCTTCCACCTTTCTGCTTTCCCTTCTTTGCTTAGAACTGGGTTGCCATCTGAGCTCTTGATATTCATACAAGTGGTTCTCTTCTCTCCAAATGTCTCTTTAATTTTCCTGTAGGCAGTATCTATCTTACCCTTAGTGAGACAAGCCTCTACATCCTTACATTTGTCCTCTAGCCATCCCTGCTTAGCCATTTTGCACTTCCTGTCAATCTCATTTTTGAGACGTCTGTATTCCTTTTTGTCTGCTTCATTTACTGCACTTTTGTATTTTCTCCTTTCATCAATTAAATTCAATATTTCTTCTGTTACCCAAAGATTTCTATTAGCCCTCGTCTTTTTACCTACTTGATCCTCTGCTGCCTTCACTATTTCATCCCTCAGAGCTACCCATTCTTCTTCTACTGTATTTCTTTCCCCCATTCCTGTCAATTGTTCCCTTATGCTCTCCCTGAAACTCTCTACAACCTCTGGTTCTTTCAGTTTATCCAGGTCCCATCTCCTTAAATTCCCACCTTTCTGCAGTTTCTTCAGTTTCAATCTGCAGTTCATAACCAATAGATTGTGGTCAGAATCCACATCTGCCCCAGGAAATGTCTTACAATTTAAAACCTGGTTCCTAAATCTCTGTCTGACCATTATATAATCTATCTGATACCTACTAGTATCTCCAGGATTCTTCCAGGTATACAACCTTCTTTTATGATTCTTGAACCAAGTGTTGGCTATGATTAAGTTATGCTCTGTGCAAAATTCTACAAGGCGGCTTCCTCTTTCATTCCTTCCCCCCAATCCATATTCACCTACTATGTTTCCTTCTCTCCCTTTTCCTACTGACGAATTCCAGTCACCCATGACTATTAAATTTTCGTCTCCTTTCACTACCTGAATAATTTCTTTTATCTCGTCATACATTTCATCTATTTCTTCATCATCTGCAGAGGTAGTTGGCATATAAACTTGTACTACTGTAGTAGGCATGGGCTTTGTGTCTATCTTGGCCACAATAATGCGTTCACTATGCTGTTTGTAGTAGCTAACCCGCACTCCTATTTTTTTATTCATTATTAAACCTACTCCTGCATTACCCCTATTACAGGACAATCAACATAATAATACAGATGCTTTACATGTAACATATTAACAAAATCCGACATTATTGTCCTTTCTAATTGCTGTTTGAATCCATCATGTTTCTTATTAATGCTAGATAAACTTTCATTCATTTTTACACCACATACTTTTGAAGGACGGCTTCCAAAACGTAGTGCTCTCTGAAAAAGACTTTTAGTCCATTTCACTGTTTCCAGTACAGTGAAACCTATATTTACCCTGTTGAAAGTAATTTATAGACATCAATATTTGTCATCTTTTATGTTATAACTTGATTCTTTAATTTTTGAAGTGCAATACAATGTCCAGGAGTACTTTTGAAAGTAAGGATACATCAGGATGAAAATTTTACTAATGGAGGCTTTAAAGTTAACATAATGTAAGAAACACATACACTAGATTTGTATCTGCAGAGGCACGTCAACGCTGTTAAACAACGCTGTCAGCATAAGATATGGAATTGGCCGACGGTGGCTTGACAACAAGCTGAGGAACTGAACCCTGCAAGTGGAAATCAAAACTTACTGTTTGATTCAGTCTATGGGGAGGCAGAAAGTCCGAAATTGTGTAGAGATGTACACAGGATTAAACACAACAGACATCTGGTGCAGGTGGCTGATGACCGAGCACACAGAAAATGCATACGGCTCAAGGTGCCACGCGGGGTCTGTGGTTCTTGGATTGGATTGGATTGTTTGGGGGAAGAGACCAAACAGCGAGGTCATCGGTCTCATCGGATTCGGGAAAGATGGGGAAGGAAGTCGGCCGTGCCCTTTCAAAGGAACTATCCCAGCATTTGCCTGGAGTGATTTAGGGAAATCACAGAAAACCTAAACCAGGATGGCTGGACGCGGGATTGAGCCATCGTCCTCCCAAATGTGAGTCCAGCATCTGTTGTTGTTGAACTTCTATCAGCAAGTCTGCCCATGCCACAAGTCATATTTGCCTCCCATGGCAGCTGTCCACACAATTCTGCCACAATAATTACACCAGCTTATCTGCCTGCATCGCAATGTCTGCTGACGAGGATACTAAATCCCTCTCCACTGAAAAGTTCACATAACACTGAAAATGGCCTGGCTTTGGCCACCACCTCCTCTGCAGAATCTGGAAGAGCGGCAGAGACCCAGTCAGTGGACCAGCCACCAATGCAGACAATGCCGATGCTGCCAGAGCAGTAGAAGGGCAAGGAGGTCGAGGCAACAGTCGATCTAGTGGCAATGGCGGATGGGAGGGCAAATCCGATGGCTAAGGGAGAGAGGAGGCACAAGAGGATGGCATGTCGAAGTCCATGGACTCTACATTGGGAGGCACAGGAACAAGCCTCGCTGGGGCCCTACACCTCAGGTGAGGTGGGGGGGGGGGGGGGGGGGATGGGGGAGGAGGGGCAGTGAAGGGTTCAAGGGGGCAGCAATGGGAAAGCACACTGCTGCAATTGTGAATGACATTGTGACTAACCATACCACCTGGCTGACTGGAAGACCATGTTGTGATAACCTATGTGCAGACATAACTGATTTGCATGACCCCTCACCTGCTCTCAACTGACATCCACCACAAACAGCCACCAACCTTTGTCACCCACGATGACACTCAGCAGCTCTCCTTGCTGCTGGACTAAGACCTGCTCCAAACAGCAATCCCAGGGGAAAATACAATGAGCCATGGGTGGTCTGGAGTATGCAACTTCAGATGCTACAAATCCACGAGACTCCGTGACTGGTGGCCTTGCAAATATGCTGCTGGACTGCACATATTGATTGCTATTGACCGCTAGATAAGGGAATCAGTGGCTTGTGGTTGTTGATAAGGGGGAACTGTGCACCATATAAGAAAACATGAAACTTTTTAATTCAAAAAAATAGTAGTGAGTGCCTCCTTTTTGACCTGTGAATAATTATGCTATGCTGCAGAAAGCATATTTGATGGATAAGCAACAGTCTGCTCAGTACCATCTTGGTTGTGATGAGGCAAAACTGTACCAGTGCCATACTGGGACATGTCACATGCCAGGAATTAAGGGTTTAACCAGTGTAAAAGAAGCTAAACAGGGAGCAAAGCACAAACACTGCTTGAATGACTGAAAAACTCATTGAAAATCCACAGACCAGACAAACTTAACATCCTATGTGTGAAGCCAGTTAAGAGGGTGGCAGATACTTGCAGCCTTGGGAATGAACTTAGCATAATACAAAATCTTGCCCAAAACAGACCGGAGCTCTTTCAGTTTCTTGGTAGCGGGCAGATTGACGGCAGCTTTGATGTGTTTGTCCATAGCAATGACACCCTAAGCACAAGCACCCTAAGCACAAGCACAAGCATGAGATTCCAAAAGGCAAGTGAGTAAACTGGTAAAGTCCACGGAGAGTGCTGAGTTCCAAGAAAGCTCAAGAACCAATGGAAACTACAAGTATGTATTGTGAATGTAACTTGTGTAAAATAATGGTCCATACAGAAACTTCACCAACTCCTTTGGCAGAAGAATTGCACATGATTCTGTGACACACTGCGCAATGACCATCTGTCTAAAATCACCACAAAGATGCATGGCATTACTAGGCTTCTGAATCACCATCAAAGGGGTGGCCTATCGACTGAACGAAACAGGAGAAATGAGGTCCTGATCCTGCCAACATTGCAATGCAGTCTCTATCTTGTTGTGCATGGAGAAGGGAATGGGTCGGGGGCCACAAAATTTAAGCACTGCTGACAGCGTAAGAGAAATGTGGACCTCAAAATTTTTGGACCAGCCCAATGTATTCTTGAACAGCTGGTTGTTTCACTGTAGTGATGATGATGATGATGAGGCCCATACTCCTTTACAGAGCTTAGGGGAGCGACACAGGAGACCCATGCCGCAAGGTCCTTGTGGAGGTGGTTTGCCATTGCCTTCCTCCGACCATAATGGGGATGAATGATGATGATGAAGACGACACAACAACACCCAGTTATCTCGAGGCAGGAAAAATCCCTGACCTCGCTGGGAATCAAACCCGGGACCCCGTGCTGGGGAAGCAAGAACGCTACCGTGAGACCATGAGCTGCGGACTTGACTGTAGTTGTTGTTGTTGTTGTTGTGGTCTTCAGTCCTGAGACTGGTTTGATGCAGCTCTCCATGCTACTATATCCTGTGCAATTTTCTTCATCTCCCAGTACCTACTGCAACCTACATCCTTCTGAATCTGCTTAGTGTATTCATCTCTTGGTCTCCCTCTACAATTTTTACCCTCCACGCTGCCCTCCAATGCTAAATTTGTGATCCCTTGATGCCTCAAAACATGTCCTACCAACCGATCCCTTCTTCTAGTCAAGTTGTGCCACAAACTTCTCTTCTCCCCAATCCTATTCAATACCTCCTCATTAGTTACGTGATCTACCCACCTTATCTTCAGCATTCTTCTGTAGCACCACATTTCGAGAGCTTCTATTCTCTTCTTGTCCATACTAGTTATCGTCCATGTTTCACTTCCATACATGGCTACACTCCATACAAATACTTTCAGAAACGACTTCCTGACACTTAAATCTATACTCTATGTTAACAAATTTCTTTGACTGTAGTAAGGAGCCCAAATCCAGAAAAGGAACCGATTGAGACAAATGGACTATGTCAACTATCTGGAAGCAAAAAACAGAAAATGCTTCTACCTCAAAAATATTTTTCTGGAGATTCAGGCACTGAACCGACCACCAAAGGAGGCAACAATCAATTGACCATTATAATTTAAGTTACCATTGCACATTCTTACATGATTTACTATACAACACATCCTGATATAATGGCTGCTGAACACCAGACAGCCCAAGAGCCTGTGCGTATCTAAGTTAATGAGGCTGAGTATCACTCTAGCGTCTATCTGAAATTCAATCATGTGCCTATTCACTACCAACATCAGCAAAATACACAGAGAGACCTGTGTGGGATGTTGTAGACAGTGAAAACACAGGGGCATCTGATGACTGATGGCTCAGCAACTGTCACAAACCAATGTTCAATGGCCCATCAGATGGCGTACCTCACACATGGCCTCCACATGCGGGCAATCATGCAAAACATGTACCAAAAGATAATCGGAGCAGGACTGCTGGTTCACTCAATGAGCACAAGGCAAGCAACATCACGGATCTTACACTTTGGGAGAGAATTATGACAAGTCAATGGATGCAAACCCACCAAACTCGACACTGCTTACAGACAGCACTATGATAACTTTGAACCAGAATCATCAACAGCATCAATACATGGTAACCTGGCTACAGGGAAGGCCACCTGGGGCAAATGGGGCTGTTTACCATGTTTACCTAATTGTGCCACCAGCCAATTGTTGGATAGGTCATCCCTTGCCACTGCTGTAAGCTTATATGGTTCCGCAATCTGGACAAAGTTGAAATAGCGAGTCTGCAAATAAGGCAACATATTTGGGGCACTTTTAAGTGACACTTGCATACAGACTCTCTGCAAATTGGTGATCCAGGCCACATATGACTGTTCGAGACCATTGTAGTGCGGGTTAAACTGCAACCAAGACACCAACACACAGGTCTGATGTCCGAAAGCAACCAATAAAATTTGTCAAAGAGGAGTTTCTTGGGATCAGTGGAGGGCTTCAAATTTTGCACATCATCATACAACACCACGCTGTGGCACAATAATATGGCAGTTTTGTTGACTGGATTGATGATATGCCCCACCTAGCAGTGCAGCAAGAACCAGTGGAGCTAATTTTCCCATTTGTCCATAGACTTGTTGAAACTGGCAAACAGTGTTCGACATGAGCAAGCAAACTGCACATCAGCTGCCTGGCCCACCACCTGCATTCTGGTTTAGCAGTGCCTGCATCTGCTCATGCTACTGCTGCTGTTCCTTCTGTAGGTACAACTGTATCTGCCAGTATTGTATAAATTCCATGCCCATAGTGGCACACAGTTAATATTATGAAAGAGGAAGAAAAAAGTAGAAGCATTACATGTGTAAAAATGTCCTTCGTTGCCACTTCAGCACTTGTACAAGTCTGCGAATGCCACTCAGCAATACTGTCAGCAATGGTACTAAACAGGCCGAGAGTTACTCGACAACAAGCAAGGAAACAGCACCCCCCAAGAGGAAATGAATATTTGCCATCTGAGTCAATCTATGGGGAAATAGGAAGTCTGTAATCATATAAATGTATGCACAAGGATAAACACAACACATGGCTGGTACGGATGGCCGATGACTTAGCACACGGAAGTGGCAACTGGCCTGAGGCACAAGGCGAGATCCACGGTTATTAACTCTGTGTTAGAACTGCCCCATCTGGTTTACTGTCACCTGCAGGTAAACACTTCCACCGGAGGGTCTGCCCACACCACATGTTGCATGCACCCACTATGGCACTTGTCCACACAATTCCACTGCAATAACCATGCCAGCTCATCTGCCTCCAGTGCAGTGTCAACTGGCAGGGACAGCAACCACAATGCAAAATCAAGAAAACTACATATGTTTCAGATTTGTATTAATTCAAATGACTAACAATCAATTTCTTTTTCGTATCAAATACTTATCAATCCCACAGACAATGATAAGTTTTAATTATTACAGTCAGTTAAGAGTAACATTTAAATTGAAAAATTTGGGGCAGTCCTGAGAACAATGGTATTCAGTTTTTCAAAATCAAGTAGCAATCAATAAAAATATTCTTGATTTATGTCTGGACTATTTTAATACTATTATGCAGAACTACTACGAATTACAGCCCTAAAAATGTCAAAGCAGAGTATGTGTAACAACCAGAAGGACATATAAATGAATAATGTGTACTGGAAGTATCACATAACAGTTTGCAATTGATTACAAAGTCAGTGTGAAGAAAGAGAGAGGGAGGGAGGGAGGGAGGGAGGGAAGAGAGAGAGAGAGAGAGAGAGAGAGAGAGAGAGAGAGAGAGAGAATGTCTGGAATGCAATGTTCTTCCTAAGCTGTATGGTGAACTGAAAAAACAGTAAGATTATTCTATTGAGGAAATTTTTAACTTTCCACAGTAAACTATTTTACATTCACTTATCTTCAGTTGGATATTTACCACCCACAACTTAAACATGAATCATACCTTTCTGTGGAGCAAATAAGCTCTAGGAGGAATATCAGTGGAAACGATACTGCCTTGCTGGCTTGATGCTCACATATGTTTTTTTCACATCTTCTTCATCATCTTTTTTAACTTCAGTGAAACGTTCTCCTTTAAGACTGACAATCTTGTTGTCACGATACCTCACCAGCTTCTTAGGCTCCTGTGATCAATGAGAAATACCAACTCCATTAAAACTTTGAACAGAAACATTACACAAATTGATTAACATCTCATGTAGACAGTCAAGCAAAATTTTTGAAAAGACGTCATAGTCATCACTGACTGTAAAAAATTATTTATTTGCAATATTGCAATTTTGGCATTTGGGTCATTATCAAGTGGTATACAGAAGAAGACTGTGCTTTAGCATACTTCAAATCCAAAAGTCATCTGACATGTACACATGTCATCGTTGTATTTGTATATTGAGTCTTGTAACTACAAGAACATGTCAACATACATACGTTGTAGAAATAGCATAGATAATCTATATGGTTACCAAAGTTAACAACTTTGACATAGATCACTATTCTTGTACACTCTTTACATGAAAACTAACTCATTGTCATGTAAAGTACAGTCTTTTACTGTACACCACTTGGTAATTAGCATAAGGCTGAAAAAAAAAGCTGTTACAGTCAATGGTGACTATGAAGTCTTATAAAAAATTAAATGGATTGTTCATTAGATTTGGTGTTACTGATTTCTTTATAGGTTCCCCAAGGAGACGTATCATGGTTAGACAGAAAAGAGTGAGATGTAGAAAAATGAAATTGTGCATTACAGTAAACAAAGGGGTAAATATACACATCACACACAAAATTCTAGTAGGATTTAGTAAAATGTGAATTTTTTAAAATCTGGTGCTTTTTGAGGAGAGATGAGAGAATAACATCAAAAATAGTGTACATTAAGACAGTATACAGGAAACTGTCTCTTTTCACTGCTACACCAGAACCAATTTCTGTGAGAGTTGTATCCTGAAAACTACACACTCTTCAACATAAAGTTATACTATTGAGTCACAGGGTCCCTGATACTTGTACCAATCAAAAATCATTTATAACAGACACAGCACAATCTATTTGTCACCTTTCTGAAGCCATATGTGAGGACAGTGGCAACACATGTGGAAAACTAATGTTTCAAGTTTCTTAGTATCTTGCACAAACTTAAGAGGAGAAGGCACACAAGTTCGATGGCCGTAGCTATTGATTTCAACAATTACTCCCTGTTGTCTTCACACTGTTGAAGAAATTGGTGGGCACAGTTGACATTCTACTAATTGTGGTCTTCGTGAGACCCACTGTGTGCACACCTTGTGGCTCGCCAATTTCTTGGCCAAAATTCTCACATTGAGCTAGTACAAATCTCAAGAACCCAAAGAGCCAGTTCATGGTTGGTAAGCCTTTGATCCCAAGCAGTAGCCTCTCGAACTTGTTGACAGCCCCATTTGTGATTGACGGTCAGGTTGAATGGCCCAATACTTTTGCCATAAAGTTCACACAACTAACAATGGATGTCGATATGTGGAACCCCTTTTGTGTTTAAGAACCAGATAACTGAATGAATTTCACGTTTGGCAGTAGTGGCGATTGGGACTTCCATCATGGGTGGCTGCTATGCAAACAGTGAATGGTGAAAAGAAGCAGGGAAGGTTGGGATCAACCGTAGGGAGCCACCATGCATGGCAGTGTTGCTAGATTTTGTCAGACACCTCGGCTTGTGGATCTACCACTTCAGGAACCTTACTATGCATCAACACTCATATTTTACAAGACTGGCATCCCTTGTTGTTAAGTTATGACTCATCAGTCTCAGTGCAGAGACTGGGGCCCATTTTTAAAGGCCCAGTAGCCAGCATAATCCTTCATGGTGCAGTATGCCACACATTTTTAAATAGGAGAGTCTTGCAGACCCATATACCATACACTAACAATGAAGTCAAAATGCAGGAATGCTTTGTAAAACTGATGCATACAGATTCTGTCTGCTTCCCATGTGCTATGGCTACAACATTTTAAAATGTTTTGTTTTTAGGCATTGTGCTTTCAGGTCCATAAGATTTGAAAACCAATTACGTTTAAAAATAAATCTGAGGTCCAGAAAACTTAAAAGTCAATTTAAAATTAAAAACAATGTCTCTCACACTAAATGCAGGGATTTTAAAAACAGAAGGTGGATGGTTAAAAAGGACAAACAGAGTCTTTTCACAAAGGAAACTCCCCATCACACCACTGTCCAATTTAGTAGTAAGAGGGCCTAGCAGACAGCTGGTCAAAATCTGAACACAGATCAAGCATGAAAATGGGAAGAATGAAGAAGGTATACTGAATTGTGTGTGTGTGGGGGGGGGGGGGGTTTAACAAGTGCTACATTGAGCAAAGAACAGAAACAACTGCATCGTGGTTGAGTGGTTACGGTGTCGGACGGTAAAGCGGATGATTCATTTTCAATGCTCCTCATACCTTTATTTATTTTACTTTTTGTTCCTGTTCACTGTAATCAAATCTGTGTTTGTGTCGTGGTGTAACATTTTGCAACAGCAAGATGTGGGGAAGGGACCCACAGTGGAAGTTGATTCTGCACAAGTACTATATCAGCAGCTGAAAGGAAGAGGCTTTTCAATCACAAACCTTTGATGACAAAATGACAAGTCAACTGAATGTCTGCTGTATCATAAATGACATTAGTGACAGTATGTATGTCATATGATAGGACCTAATTTGTACATCTGGTGAGCGGGTGAGATATGCCTCCTTGCCTGATTTAGGTGTTCATGTGAATGTGTTCATTCCCAAGGAAATGATGAAAACATAATAGTTTGTCACATAAACCTGTAATAAAGGAATGCAACAGTTTCACAATCATGCAGCTTCTCTGTGCTCTGTCAACACACATGTTTTCAACATTTTTAAAGTTGCGTTCCATTTTGGAAGTTTTGACTCTTTAATTCCTTTGTTATAACATAGTTCACATCTGTTTAATTGTTGTTTTCATTTCTGTGAGACATCTATGTGGCATCTCGCCTGCTGTCACATTTACTTGCAACGGTAATGATACTTACCACGTGACATATATTCTATAACCAATGTATACTGTGACGCCTGCAAAGAGTACAGAAAGAGAACAAACATTTCAATGACTGGTCAGACAGTTCATAAAGTTGTGAAAATAAATACATAAATAAATAAAAATAAATGGCACGATGGGGTTTAGAACCCGGCTTGCCTGCGTTGCAGTTCAAAACCGTGACCACTTAAACATGACACCTTTGCTTTTGCTCTTCACTCAATGTTGCACTTGTTAAGCTTGGACTGTCCACTGTTTCTATTTCACTTTTTTTCACAGTTCTGTACATCATCTTCCGGTTTTCATGCTTGATCTGTGTTCAGTTTTTGTCAGGCTGTCCACTGGGCCCTCTTACCACTAAAACTAAGGTGGGTGTGAGGGGAATTTCCCTTGTCTGTTGAAAAATTGAAAACTTTCTTCGTCACCCATTCCTCCAACATTTTAACAGTCACTCGCAACTGACAGGTTGTTGTGCAAGGATAGAAGCTGAACAAAGGACCAAGTAGTCATCCACAAACACAGAACACTGGAAAGGACTTTCTGTGACTAGAAGTTATACTATCAACAGCTATTGATTGATTGATTGATTGAGTGATTGATTGAGAGGGGTTATGGGAACAAACAATGATGACATCTGTCCTCCAATTCCGAAGTTAGTCATAGAAGAAAGAGGGTCCGCTAAAAGTGCACGGATCCAGTCAGGGGAGTCAAATTATGAAATAATGAAAATTAAACACACACAGTAAAAGGCATAAATGGTGAGACCAAAGCTAAAAACTGGAAAAAAGGGACTGTCTTTGGGTCACAGATCGAGAAGAGTGGAAAATAGGTCCCAACCACAACCAACCTTCCCCTGCTCCAAGGCTAAAGTAGAACCTTATATCTGGGGGAGGGGGGGACATTTTCACAGAGGAAACTGAGGACCAGTTTAACCATCCATGAATCATCTGCTAATATTAAAGGTATAGGGAAGACTACATTTAGCAAAAGGGCTGAAAGAAGGGGGCATTCCACCGATATTTGGGATCCGTCAGTCTGGTCTGGCTCCACAACCATATTGTGGGAGTGGGTTGGCGCACGAGGAAACAATGGGTGAGCCTGGTATGACCAATGCATAGACGGTATAAAACGGTGGACTCCTCCTCAGAGGAGTGGAAGGAAGAGTGCCAAACTGCAGTAGACTCCTTCATTGTGCAGAGTTTATTACTACGAGCAGTAACACACCAGATATCATTCCATTTTTGGGGAAAGAGAGATTTGATATGGATCCGTATATTCGCAGCTGGAATCATGAAAGGCAATGGGAGATACTTATCTACTTCTCTAGCCAAATGGTCAGCCATTTCATTCCCTGGGATGCCCAGATGACATTGGAACCAGAGAAAGACAACTGAACAGGCAGCATGCCCAAGGGAAGAGAGAAGGCCATGGATAGCAGAGACCAAAGGGTGAAGAGAGTAGCATTGGTCAATAGCCTGCAGGCTGCTCATTCACTCTGAACTAATTAAAACACTGTGGAGGGAGGCCTGAGAAACAAAAAGGAGGGTTCTGCGAATGGCTGGAAGTCCTGCTCAGAACACACTACATGACCCCGGCAATAAATGGTGCTCTAAGCCAGTAGGAGACATGGAAGCGTATTCCACCTTATCGATTGTCTTAGAACCATCAGTGTAGAAGATGGCGGCACCCTGGAACTCTGCAAGGATGGCACAAACAAGATACCAGAAAACCCTAGAAGTCACAGAGATGTTAGGACCCTGCAATAGATCGGTCCTAATCCATGGTCTAGGCACCATCCAAGGGGGGTTATGGGAGGAAAGACATGGGAGTGCATTCCAGTGAGTGGAGACAGATATCCTGACAGAGGGAAATGAGATGCATGCCAATCGGCAATCCCACCCACCCACTCGTGAGCAGGTGTTAGGAGGGAGAAATCCCTCACTGGCAAAGAGTACAGGGTACTCGGGACGGTCAGGGAATTGGCGAATGGCAGAATGGCAACTATGTAAGAAACGAGGAGCTGGCTCTGTCATCTGTGTAAAGGGGGAATCCCTGCTCCTGTGAAGAGACCATCAGTGCAACTAGTGCGAAAGGCACCAATAGCCAGACGCACCCCACAATGGTGAACACAGTCAAGCAGTTTCAGAGTAGAAGGAGCTGCTGAGTCATAAACCTGACAACCATAATCTAGTCTGGACAAGACCAGAGCACAGTAAAGATGGAGAAGAGCGGAACAGTCTGCACATCAAGGTGTGTGGGCCAGGAGGCAGAGAGTGTTAAGCTTCTGTATACATGTAGTCTTTAGGTGGCAAATGTGGGGCAACCATGTCAGCTTGCTATCAAAAATAAGGCCCAAGAAATGGGACACATAATATGATGAACCCTTATCTCTGTTGTACACTTCACAAATCTGAAATGTCCGATAAGCGATGACATCACGTGAATTGAAATTATATAGCCCTTTTACTTTATCGACTTTTGGTCCACGAACAAGAGCAACAGTGACCCAGCCGTTACCGTGTTCATTCGTATCCTTGTTAGCGAGAGTGAAGTACGAAACTCCACCGCAAAACACCGATGGACCATGCAAGATGACTTGGGCACCTACAAAATCCTTGGTAGTAATAGAAATGTTGTCTATTGCTTTAAAAAGCAAGCATTTCTGTTACTACCAAGGAGTTGGTCGCATAATAAAGTTCTGGACTGGGGTGTACTACGGGTGAATGACAAAAATGCATAACCCATGTTTTGGAGGGAGAAAACTGGAAGCCATGGGAGGTGGCCCATGCAGAGGCCCATTGGATGGCACCATGGAGCCAGTGGTCAGCAGTTGCTATCAAGTGGGAGCTGCACCAGATGCAAAAATCGTTGATGTACAACAACGGGGTAACCAGAGGTCCAACAGAAGTCAGAAGCCCATTGATGGCAATGAAAAAGAGTGTGACACTTAGCACAGAACCCCTCCTGAATTTGAGGGGCACTGAGTGAAGTGCCAACTCGAACCTGGAAGAGTCAGCGAGATAAAAACTTGTGGATAAAAATCAGAAGTGGGCCACGGAAGCCCCAGTCATGGAGGGTAACTAAAATGTGATGGCGCCGAGCCATGTCGTAATGTAGGTGAAAAAAGACCACGACAAGGTGCCGGTGGTGAGTAAAAGCCTGTCGGATGGCTGTTTCCTTTCTGAATAAATGGTCAGTTGGGGATTGTCCTGCTTGGAAGCCACACTGATATGGTAAGAAAAGGCCCCGAGACTTGAGTACCCAACATAATCTGAAGCTGACCATCCTCTTGAGCAGTTTAAAAAGTAAATTCGTCAGGCTAATTGGGTGGTAGCTGTCGAGAGACTCCCCAGGCTTTCTCACCATTGTAACAGAAAAGCACCCATAAGCCAAATGTGGCTGAAGACGCTGAGGAGATGTTGCTTTGGGGGAATGTCCAAGTGTTGGACCATCTGGTTGTGGATGAAGAGGTAAGAGCCTGCAAGAATTCCCATTAAGTGAAGGGTTCATTATAGGGCTCAGCATGTTGCAGGATGAAACAGATGGGGGTCTGTTCAACTCTGCGTTTCTGCCAGAGAAAGGTAGTAGGATAGGAAGAGCACGCCGATGCCATCGCAAAATGTGTCATGAGGTGTTCTGTGAGGACCAATGGATCAGTGTACAGAGCACCTTGGAGGTTACGACCCTAGACAGTTGACTGCTGCTCGCAGCCCAGAAGGCTACTTGCATTACTTTTTACTCTTCTTAATAAGGTAACACACTTGTCACAGAGATGCTTAAAAATGAGGAGTTTGGCCCGTGAAGAGTGTTGCTTAAATCACTACAGCACCTGTCGGTGGTCCTGCTCAGTGACTGCAACATCCTTTGTCCACCATGGTACGGGTCGACGACGAGGGAGACCTGTGGAAAGGGGGGACAGCAGTGCCAGCAACATGAAGAATAGTGGCACAGTCACCTTGCACAGAAGGTGTCGAAGAGCACAGCATATATACATAAAGGCCAATTGGACCTGCAAAATGCCCTATGTGGCAGCCCGTCTGCCTGGCGGCTGCAGGGCAATACTAGAATCACCGGAAAGTGGTCACTCACAAAGGTTTTCATGGGATGACCAATGTAGGAAAGCCACGAGCGCAGGGGAGGATATCGTGAGACCGATAGCAGAAAACATGCCATAAGCAGCACTGAAGTGGGTAGGGGAACCATTGTTGAGGAGACAAAAATCGAGGTCCGAGATAAGTTGGTGAATTAGGAGACCCCTAACTGTTGAAGTGACACTCCCTCACAGTGGTAGTGGCACTGAAGTCCCCAAGGAGGAGAAACAGGGGCAGGAGTTGCGGAATTAAGGTAGACAGTGCAATGTGAGGAAGAGGCCTACCTGAAAGGAGGTAGGCATTGCACATGGTGATTGCCAGAGTCGTTTGGACTTGAACCGCTATTGCTTCCAGGATGGTACTTCGTGGGATCCAGTCACTAACGAAATCGGAGTGAACCAAAGTGCAGACCCCACCAGATGCTGCCCCGGGCCGGCACAGTTCCGACAGAACACCTGATAACCACGAAATCCTGGAGAGTGGTCATTACAGAAATGTATTTCTTGAAGAACAAGACAGAATGCAGAATAGGAGGAGACAAGACATTGCATTTCCGGTAGGTGATGACAGTATCCATTGCAATTCCACTGAATGACTGAGTGGCGAGAGTCCAGGTTAGACATAAAGAAGCCAAGTGAAGGTCATATCACTTGGTCAGTAGCTGTCACTGACAAGGATGAGGCGACATCCATAAATAAGATGTCAGACTCAGGTTGCGAGGGGGGAGATGGCACATCCAGAGGCACTGGAGAGGGGACTTCGTTTTCGGATTTAGGTTTCTTCTTCTTCTTCTTCCTCTTCTTCTTCTTCTTCTTCTTCTTCTCTGTCAGAGGTGGAGGAGGGTAGGGCACAGAGGAAGTACATGTGTCTGTAAGATTGGGAACTGAAAGAGAGTGGGCTATCTTGGGGTGCACAGATGGTGCATCTCGTGGCCGAGTGGTGGTAGGAGTCTTCCAGCCTGAGAGATGCCGGGAAGAGAGGTCCTGGGAGGGAGCCTGATCACTGGCAGGTGTTGAAGAAGGGGGGCACTTCTTCAGCTGGGGAGGGGGAGCGGTTCTCTGATGGGAGGTCGTGGGAACTGCAGGGGAGGGGGAGGGGGAGGGGAGGGGAGGGGAGGGAGGGACGGAGCTGTGGTAAGGATGAGTGAAGAGGAGGAAATGAAGTAACAGAGGCTAAAGTTGAAGATAGTGATGCTGGTTGGAGTCTCCCATACTTTTGGAGAGCCTCAGCATAAGACAGGCAAGCCAGGGACTTGTTATTCTTGGATCTTATGGTCTCTCTTGTAAGCCAGGCTATCTGGTGAGTGAGATGAGTGGCAGTCAGCACAACCGACATACACAGGTGGCGGAACACAGGAGCTTCCCTCATGGAGAGGGTGTCCACAATTACCACACAGAGTGTCCACCATACAGCAGGAAGACATATGCCCAAAAAGCAAGCATAGGTGGAGGGATGTATGGCTCCACGTCACATCTGTAGAACACAACCTTGACCTTCTCTGGGAGGGTTGCCCCTTAAAAGCCAGACTGAAGGTGCCAGAATTGGTGCAATTGTCTTTGTGACCCTTCTGCACATGTCGAATTAAATGAAAGCCATGCCACTCCAAATTAGCCCGGAGTTCCTCATCAGTTTGGAGGATGAGGTCCCTACGAAAAATCACTCCCTGGACAATATTCAGAGAATTGTGCGAAGTAATAGACACTGGAATATTTCCAAGACAATCACAAGCATGAAGCGCTGCAGATTGGTCAGCAGAGGAGACTTTGATACACAGAGAGCCCGACCACATCTTACTAAGAGATTTCACTTCACCAAACTCGTCCTCAATATTTTTCACAAAAAACAATGGCTTTGTAGTGCTCAATGTGTCTCCATCTGTCCTGGTACAGATGAGGTAGTGGGGAAAGTGTTTCATCCCAAGACGGCGAGCCTGGCCCTCCTCCAATGGTGAGGCCAGGGAAGGGAAGGTTTCTGGGTCATATGGAGCAGGATTCAATGATCCTTCACCATTCAAAGAGACGGCCATTTGAGAATGGCCAGATTTTTGCCACTTGATACCCTTCATGCACCAAGCATCTGCACTGATACCTTCCACTCTGACCAGGGGATCTCCCCATGGGCACCACCGGCAACACAGCATGGGGCGTCTGGCACAGTGGCTGTTGCCACGAGTTCTGATGCTCTTAGAAGATAAGCAACCTCTCCTTGGTATACATGGGGAGCGAACAACTCAGGTATCGGTAGTGTGACCCCTGTGTTGTCAGGGAGCTCAGCCATATGGGTACATAACAGCCCCACCACACGGACTGGCTACACGTGCTGGTGACCTAGCAGGGTGGAAGGGGGCTACAGTGGGTAATGGAGAAGAAAAGGAAGGAGGGGAGAGGTATTCACACTGTAGATGCTAGGGAGCGAGTTCTTCCCCAAATGGCTCAGACTAAAAACAAGAAATTTTGAAGTGGAAGTTAAACCTCAAGCGGAGACCTAAACACCAAAATGAGTGAAAGAACAGGCAAAAAGAACAAAATTGCAACCAATACAAGAAATCATGTGGATAGCCCAGGTCGATATAAATCAGAACACTGAGAGAGGGGTAGGAGGGGGCAATGGAGGAGGAGCGATGATAGGGAGGGAGGGCAGGGTGAATGAAATGCTGCCAGGGAAGGAAAAGTTGGCTGCAATGGCTCGGGGCCCCATTTGTGCCATGCATGAATTCATGAAAGAACAATGAGGCCCCCTGGGGGGAGGAGGGGGTAGGGCTATTAACGGCTATGACAAGGATTTAAAACCCACCTCCGAGGGACCCATTCTTCTGTTAAAAGTGATCAGATAGGGGGTCACTAATTTTTTGAAATTCAAGAAGAAGGTGTCGAAGGATGTTATGCTGCCAAATGGTATTCCAGATCCTCTCAATGTCAAAAAGTACAAATATTACATGATGCCTGTGTAAGAAAACCTGCTGCATAGCCACTTGTCATAGCTACTTGTAGGAGGTATACATACTCAAAGGTCGAGTGAACCCACAGTGAAAGCAACTAAGAAGCTGTTTCATTCTAAGCTACAGAGAAGATAGCATTTGACTACCTGCTGCAAGGCTTTTCTTACACATCTGATGTGGACAACACTATGATAGCTACTCAGGTATATACAGTCTTTTCCAGGTTTTAATAGTGGAATTGTAATAAACTCCCTCCACAAGTCAGGAAATGAAGTTAAAAAGTACAAGCAAGATTACTTTGCTTCATCCTGTGATGTGCCACAACATAAAGTAATGGGACATATCGTGTGCAAGTGATGTTTGACATGCCGCAGAAAAAACCAAATC
The DNA here is from genome assembly GCF_023864275.1 of Schistocerca cancellata. Taxonomy (NCBI): domain Eukaryota; kingdom Metazoa; phylum Arthropoda; class Insecta; order Orthoptera; family Acrididae; genus Schistocerca; species Schistocerca cancellata. Next base: position 396,609,013 of record NC_064634.1, on the reverse strand, counting down.
CAGCTACCACATGGAGAAGGGGTAGTTGTATTGGTGGATGTGAAGTCCTAATTGCCCCTCTGTAGTGTTGAAGAACTGAATCCTGACCTGCAGTAGTAGTAACTCTGACAAAATGCTCCACTACCGCCTGGACAATGTCTCGAGTTTTCTTTGAGAATTCCATTCTGCATTACAATAGCCACTGGGCAGCTCTCACCTCTACTGGAAAGCCTCCTGGTGGTCTCCTATAGAACTGCACTTATAGTGAAATGATTTACGATACTCAGCCACAATCTCTTCTTGCTTCCTCTAATAATCTGATGGCATTTTGCCGTTGCTAATGAAAAACTGCAAGTTTCTATGCAGTTTGTCAACACCTGAAAATATGCACAGATACTCGCCGGACTCCATAGAGTGGCATTCATATTCACTGCTTCATCAGGATTTAGGCTGCCTTTGTAGCTGGCCTGAAGCCTTTGGAGTGCAATGCTTCAGTGGCATTGGTGATTTGTGCTGGTAATATGATCCACCATTCCTGAACAGTATCACAGTATTCAAACACAACAAAGTGGCTGTACAGTGTCCTGTTTGCATTACTGAGCATTCACTGTGGTCGCTTTCTTTCATCTGGCAGGTGAAGTATGCTGAGAGATCAACAGAAGTGAACGACAGGGTGTTGGTGTGTCTGACCCCCGTTTCACAGACGTTTATATGATGACATTACGAGGCTCTTGTGCACTTTACAAAACCCATACAGGAGGAAGGGATGGGGTAGCTGCGTAAGTAGTTTGGTGAGAACCTCCTATTTAGGCTTCGTGCTGGAGCGGGTAGAGGGAAAGTATTGTTAACCTATGATGTACATGCACTGATATGGCGACCCCTTGTAGGCTGGTAGTGTGGCAAAGAGCCACTACTCCTTCTTCAGCACTCAGTCTACTACAGCCGTCTTTTTTATGAAGATTATAGCTTCGTAGGTCTGGTGTTGTCAGATAGATTAAAATGTATCTCCTGTAGCCATACACACACTGGTCTCCACTAAACTAAAAGTTGTAGTTCATCCACACATGTCCTGAACACACGGATGAATCACTGTCATAGGGGAGCCATCTTAGTGCTGAGGGAGGAGGCCAATTTGTAATCAAAGCAATCACAATGCAGTAATGATCCAGCCCTACGGGGGTCCTCTGAGAGTGAGTGAGAGGGAGGGAGAGAGAGAGAGAGAGAGATAGAGAGAGAGAGAGAGAGAGAGAGAGAGAGAGAGAGTTGGAAATATCAAGAGCTGAGTTTGTCCAACAAGGTGAAGGTGCACGGATTGGTGAAAATATTTCCTACAATATATCATTTGATGTGACTGATGTCACAGGGTACCAAACTCAACAATTTTAGATGAGGCACTTGGAAGTTTTACATGCACTGTCGCTAGTTGGAGTGACAATTGTAGCATATACATTACTGTCAATTGCTAATACGCCATACTTCCATGGACGAGTAAGGAAATGCCACCCTCCTCATCAATTTAGTATTTTTCACTATGTTGTATGAGTGCAGTGTACCACTACTATACATATCACGAACAAAAGGTCCAGTACACACATAAAATGTGAGGTACAAAAACATATCAAACTGTGCTCTTTCCCTCATGATCAACCTCTGGTTGCATACCTTTAAAAATGGGTAACAGCTAGTTAATCTTTAACTTATTTTTCCAACGCAAACTGTAAAATTTGGGCCAGTGGTGCATCACAGGAACTAGGAACAAAAGGCATGAAGCAGAGAGAGAGAGAATCACAGAGGATGGTCAGCATAAGAGTTTAAAAAAAAAATCGCAACACCAAGGAGGAGTTGTGCGACATAAATGAAAGTTTGTAGATGTATGTCTATACGTGAAAGACGATGTCTATTCAAATTTCGTGCCAGTGACATAATAGTGGTAATAATAGCACCACTATGAGGATGGAAATCAGATTTGCATCAAATAAACACTGTGACGGTCATGACCATTAGTTAGCTTTGAGACTGCATGTGCTGAGTTGATGTTAGCCAAGAACATCTTTAAAATGACAAAGATACCATTATCAACAACTTACTAAGTTTGAACAAGGTTGTGCAATAGGGCTACGAGAAGCTGTATGTTCCTTTTGCAAATCTGCAAAAAGACTCGGGAGGACTGTAGCTACTGTACATGACTGCTGGCAGAGGTGCCATGAGAATGTATGGTCAACAGAAAACCAGGCTCGTGATGGCCACATGACACTACTGAGAGGGAAGCCCATCATGTTCGATGTATGGCTCTGACACAATGTGCTGCATCCGCAGCAGTAACGTGAGCAGCAACTGGCACCACAGTGACACAACAAACTGTTACAAATTGGTTATTTCTTGGACAGCTCCAAGCTAGGTGCCCTGTAGCATGCTTTCCACTAAACCCAGACCACCACCTATGTGTCTTTAGTGTTGCCAAGCGGAGCTCATTAGAGAGCTCTGATGAAAACTGTTTCTTCCTCAGTGCCAGTGATGGTCGTGTATTGGTTAGGAGGCGGCCAGTTGAGGACCTGCAACCAACATGGCTGCATGCTAGACATACTAGACCTACACCAGGAGTTATGGTCTGGAGTGCGATTTTGTATGACAGCAGGAGCACTCTTGCAGTTATCACATGCGTCCTGATTGCAAAACTGTGTGTCAGTCTGGTGATTTGACCTGTTGTGCTGCCATTCACAAATAGCATTCCAGGGCATGTTTTCAACAGGATAAGGCTCACCCACATAAAACTGTTGCAACCCAGCAAGGTCTACAGGATGTAGACATGTTGCCTTGGCCTGCTCAACCACCAGACCCATTTCCAATTGATAACATATGCAACATCATTGGACGACAACTCCACTGTCATCCATAAACAGCATTAAAAGTTCAAAGATAGACTAATCAAGTACAACAGGCTTGAAACTCCATCCAACAAACTGACATCTGGTACCCGCACTACACTATGCATGCAAATTTGCATGCTTGCATTCAATATTCTGGCAGTTACACCAGTTATTAATGTAATAGCATTTCAAATTTGCTATGGTTTAACTCTCACTTATATTAACCAGTGATCTTGCCCTGTTAACCACTTAAACATGTTACCTAGACAAATGTTTCCCTGAAATTTCATTACTCTACTTTTTAATTTTGATGTTGGGATTTTTTTCCCCATCAGTGTATGTGCAACCGCTTTCATATAATGCAAGTTCTTTTTAAGTTATAAAAATATGAAAGAGCTCACATATCACATCAAAACCAGTCCTGAAAGCAAAATCAAAACAATATGATGTACAATTCGAAGGGAAATGTGAAAGTCTATTGGGGAACGAAATGACCTAGTAATTAAAGATATCTAAATGTTCCATGACACAAAGCATATAGCAATGTGAATAATCAGTTCAAAATACAAAACATTGCAGTACGTGTGAACATATTAACCAATTCAAGATAGCCTCACCTTCTTCCAGTGAAATCAGGTAAATAATTCTCTCTCTTAAAAGTAAAAATTCACCTGGGGCTGATAACATTTCTTCAAAATATTAAAAGCATACTCTTTTGATATAACTACTGTACTCAGTCATATATTTAACCATCATTTTCACAAATTAACTTTCCAGACAGACTAAGGTTGCCTTTGTAAGAACCATCTTCAACAAATGTAGTAGGACAGATATTCATTAAAATTGACTTTTTTCACAGTTAACTTCCTCCTCAAATGTTTTGCAAGAGTCAACGTATTTAAGAACATCTGAATATAACTGAAAATATACGATTCAGGGTAGTTATAATTTTGATTCCAGATGGGCCTCTGCAGTGAACATACCATTAACCATTTCACTAACCGTGTATTAAAAATTTTGTGATGAAAGCATTAGAAAATTAACCTTCCATTCATTTATGTTGTATGAAATAATTTCCTGGGGCAATTGCAAACATACAAATAAAATATTAGTTAAACAGAAACAAGCTATAAGGATAATATCAGGAGTCCATACTCAAACTTCATGCAGGCAATTGTTTGAAAAACTGTGTATACTAACAAAAGCAGTATTTGAAAATAACAACAGCATGCATAAATACTGTATAACACTACGAACAAAAGTAGTCCCATTATCGACACCGTAACATCACTGTTGCACAGAAAGGAGCAAGGTATACAGTCATAAATACACTCCTGGAAATGGAAAAAAGAACACATTGACACCGGTGTGTCAGACCCACCATACTTGCTCCGGAAGTGGGCTGTACAAGCAATGATCACACGCACGGCACAGCGCACACACCAGGAACCGCGGTGTTGGCCGTCGAATGGCGCTAGCTGCGCAGCATTTGTGCACCGCCGCCGTCAGTGTCAGCAGTTTGCCGTGGCATACGGAGCTCCATCGCAGTCTTTAACACTGGTAGCATGCCGCGACAGTGTGGATGTGAACCGTATGTGCAGTTGACGGACTTTGAGCGAGGACGTATAGTGGGCATGCAGGAGGCCGGGTGGACGTACCGCCGAATTGCTCAACACGTGGGGCGTGAGGTCTCCACAGTACATCGATGTTGTCGCCAGTGGTCGGCGGAAGGTGCACGTGCCCGTCGACCTGGGACCGGACCGCAGCGACGCACGGATGCACACCAAGACCGTAGGATCCTACGCAGTGCCGTAGGGGACCGCACCGCCACTTCCCAGCAAATTAGGGACACTGTTGCTCCTGGGGTATCGGCGAGGACCATTCACAACCGTCTCCATGAAGCTGGGCTACGGTCCCGCACACCGTTAGGCCGTCTTCCGCTCACGCCCCAACATCGTGCAGCCCGCCTCCAGTGGTGTCGCGACAGGCGTGAATGGAGGGACGAATGGAGACGTGTCGTCTTCAGCGATGAGAGTCGCTTCTGCCTTGGTGCCAATGATAGTCGTATGCATGTTTGGTGCCGTGCAGGTGAGTGCCACAATCAGGACTGCATACGACCGAGGCACACAGGGCCAACACCCGGCATCATGGTGTGGGGAGCGATCTCCTACACTGGCCGTACACCACTGATGATCATCGAGGGGACACTGAATAGTGCACGGTACATCCAAACCGTCATCGAACCCATCGTTCTACCATTCCTAGACCAGCAAGGGAACTTGCTGTTCCAACAGGACAATGCACGTCCGCATGTATCCCGTGCCACCCAACGTGCTCTAGAAGGTGTAAGTCAACTACCCTGGCCAGCAAGATCTCCGGATCTGTCCCCCATTGAGCATGTTTGGGACTGGATGAAGCGTCGTCTCACGCGGTCTGCACGTCCAGCACGAATGCTGGTCCAACTGAGGCGCCAGGTGGAAATGGCATGGCAAGCCGTTCCACAGGACTACATCCAGCATCTCTACGATCGTCTCCATGGGAGAATAGCAGCCTGCATTGCTGCGAAAGGTGGATATACACTGTACTAGTGCCGACATTGTGCATGCTCTGTTGCCTGTGTCTATGTGCCTGTGGTTCTGTCAGTGTGATCATGTGATGTATCTGACCCCAGGAATGTGTCAATAAAGTTTCCCCTTCCTGGGACAATGAATTCACGGTGTTCTTATTTCAATTTCCAGGAGTGTATATCTGAGCTTCTCCCCTGTGAATTACACTGAGGTGACAAAGATCATGGGATAGTGATACAAACTTATACAGATGGCAGTAGTATCGCATATACAAAGTATACAAGGGTAGTGCATTGGCGTCACTGTCATTTGTGCTCAGATGATTCATGTGAAAAGGTTTTCAATGTGATTATAGCTGCACAACAGAAATTATGAGACTTTGAATGCAGAGTGGTAATTGGAGTTAGATGCATGGGACATTAATTCCAATTTGGAAATCATTAAGGAATTTAATGTACCGGGATCTACAGTGTGAATAGTGTGCCAAGAATTTAAAATTTCAGGCATTACCTGTCATCACAAACATCACAGTGGCTGACATCCTTCACTTAACAAGCAAGAGCAACAGCATTTGCATAGTTGTCAGTGTTAACAGACAAGCAACACTGTCAAATCACCACAGAAATGAATGTGGGATGTACAGCGAACATATGTTAGCACAGTGCAACAAAATTTGGCATTAATGGGCTATGGTAGCAGATGACCGACATGAGCGACTATGTGAAAAACATGAATCGCCTGCAGCCCCTCTTCCAGTGGTTGGACCATAGACAATTGGAAAACCATGGCATAGTCAGATGAGTCCTGATTCCAGATGGTAAGAGCTGATGGTTGGGTTCGAGCCTGGTGGAGACCTCACGAAGCCACAGACCTAAGCTGTCAACAAGGGACTGTGCAAGCTGGTGGTGGCTCCATAATGGCATTGGCTGTGTTTACTTGGAATGGAGTGGGTCGTTTGGTCCAACTGAACAGATCACAGACTGGAAATGGTTATGTTCAGCAACTTGGAGACCGTTTACAGCTATTCAACAACTTCATTTTCCCAAACAATGATGGAATTTTTGTGGACGACAATGCACCATGTCACCAGGCCACAATTGTTCGTTACTGGTTTGTACAACATTCTGGACAATTTGAGTGAATAATATGACCACCCACATCATCTGACATGAATCACATCAAACAGTTATGGGACTTTATCGAGTGATCAGTCCATGCACATAATCCTGCATCAGCAGCTCTTTCGCAGTTATGAATGACTACACAGGCATTGTGGCTCAGCACTCTGAAGCAGACTTGCCAAGTCCATGTCACGTCGAGTTGCTGCACTACGCCAGGCAAGAGGTCTGTCACGATATTAGCCTGTTTCTCATGACTTTTGTCACCTCAGTGTAAAGGTGATGCAAATAATGAAAGTTTCAAAAGTGAACTGAAATCATTCCTACTTGACAACTGCTCTTACTCCACAGACAAATTTTGAGTAGATCAGTATGTATGAGGTTGAGTTACATTTATAAAACGATGCTGTAAATTAAGATTAAAACAAAAAGTTCATTTACGTAAATGGACAGTATCCAGCTGTGTTTTCACAGTGGAAATGGATCTTATTTGTAAATTTGTGAGCCTACTAACACATTCTTCATCATGATGAGTTAATGTGAATATGATCCACGGGCACGAGATGAAAATAAAAATACTTGTGAAGAGCAAAAGATAACAAATATTATTATTGTGTTCAAAATTTGTTAGCAAATTAAAAGTGCACATTGCTCTATCTTCTAGAAAACATGTTAGGCAATGAGCAGATCACAGACTGGCACTATTATAATTTTTCTTTATTTTTTTTAATTTAGTGTCATTAGGTTTTAATTTCAGCACAAATCCTGTTCTCTGTAGTAGGATTAATCTTTCAATTATGCAGTTACATAGGACCTCATAAACCACTTTAAAAAAGAAAACTGAGTTTGTTTATCACAATGGGAACAATGCATGCAAAATCAGTTGTCTGCACTCCAGCTGCAGTTAATTTTTTTGTGTAATTTTGCTTGTGAAAAGCTAATACATACTGCTTTTGGTCCCACTGGCCTGTGCTCACGAACATCATCATCCTTGTCCACATAGCTATACCTCGCTATTATGCGTGATTTCAGTTCCTGATCATCTACAACAGCTTTCTGGCGCTGAGCTAATGCCTGCAACCAAGTAAGAAAATTTAATTAGAGTTTTAGATGTATCAAAACAAGTCATGATACTGTTACGTAAACTGCTCACTGTACGATGATAGTTCAAATAAAAAAGTCCAGATCAGCTCTCAGATGAACAAGGATGGATCAGGAATTGACTGTGACCTATTTGAAAGAATTATATGGGAATTAATCTCAAGTTATTTCAGGATATTGGGTGATGATTTCTTCCAAAATATAAATTCTACACCTTAATTACTATCTTAGCTTCACCATTTAGTTATACATTGCACTGCAGGTAACTCAGAAGAATACTGAAATTCTTTCTCTTTTAATTACGCTTTAGCACAATTAAATGAGTAGTTGTGTCACTCTATTATGTGTGTTGCACTCAGATGGTTGAATTAGAGTACCACACTTCATGAAAATCCTTTGCTTGGGCTGCTGAAGGTTTATTAAGGAGTCTGTTTTCATTAATTTTCAACAGAAGTGTGTGGATAAAGTGAATGTGATACTCTGAATGGTGTTCCGAAACTGCAACTGAAGAAGATAACACAACAAAATTTTAAAATATTGTATACTGTAGTTTACAAATAATGCTTTATGAAATTTATGATGCTTTGGTGATTTCAAGAAAAAGAGCCCAATATATTTGAAATGCAGAATTTACTAACAGAAAGCTCTATACAACACGAGTACCACAGCTGTTGAATGCCAATCAAAAGCAATTCAAAAATGGCATCTACTTACTGGGGGAAAAAAAAGGTCCACCTTTCCCCCATAAAGTCTGTTATTCATTTATTCATGGCACAATGATAGGCAGTTTCCATACTGACTATGCAACACAGGGAACAGGGTACCACATAGCATAAGTAATAATATGCTGATGTCTGCTCTATTTACTTGGCCACTAGAACAACAACTGTTAAGAATTTATCAGTTGAATACACAGAAGATGAAATGTGATTTCATTACTTAGGGCACAAATTTGAACACCGAAGATTAATGCTGAAACACCTGAGACTGCAAATGAAGAAGACATTCAAGACTGAACCTTGGCAGGAGAACTGATGTTCAAAATTTCTTTGGGACACATAAGGGCCTTTACTGGAAGACTGCTTTCAAAAGGTGTATATGATCAACAGGGCAAGACACATTCATTTGCTTCTCGACTATCTGCTGGCCTGTAATCAGACCAAGTGCTGGAACCTGTGATCATGACATATTGTGACATCACTTTATGTTTCCCCACACAGTGCTGGCCAGCACACTGACACCATCAACCATGTGTGTTTCTAGTTGATGCACTCCTGAACTTGCTTTCTTCTGACTGTCACATCTTTAAACTATTCTAATATACTTTATGAGGTCATAATTTTTTGTTATTAAATAATACTGTACATTTGCAAACAACTGTGCTTAGTTTCATATTATCTGGCTTGTCAAAATCTTATCTGCTAAAACGTATGTCAATTGGATTTTCAGTGCACATGTGCACTTGACAAAAAAACTGCTGATGTTCTGAACAATGTATGAAACAATCACAGTTACATACTGTACTGGTCTAGTAAATGGAAGTTTTTGCAAATAGTAACAGCCTTGGCAGAAAATGGTGTTTTTCTTCAATACATACAGGACGGAGCAGGGAAACAAACATTTTCATGACTGAATAACTGAAACCACACACACACACACACACACACACACACACACACACACACACAAATGCAACTTGTACCCACGTCTGCAGTCTCAGGTAACAGTGTGGTTTCAGCTGCCTGAGACTGCAAATGTGTGTGTGTGTGTGTGTGTGTGTGGTTGGTTGACAAAGACCTTAATGGCCAAAAGTTCAGAAAATAATGTCACAAAGGTGAATCTTTCTTTACGGACACAAATTTGGATCCTCTTCTGAAAGTTACACAGGCCTCTCAACAACATTTTATTCAGCACAGCTTCAATTTTATGATGAATGGAAATCTTAAGGTCATCAACTGTGCGAAGCTTGTTCATGAGGTCATCGACTGTGTGGGGCTTGTTCATGTACTCTCTTGATTTCAAGTAGCTCCACAGAAAGAAGTCCCAGATTGATAGAGGGGGTGAGCATGAGGCATGAGGAACATCACATATCATTAAATGACATGTCCTTGAAATATTTGTTGAACCACTTTCATGGCTGCTCTTGCTGTATGAGCTGTGGCACTATGCAGTTGGAACTACATTTCTCTCAGTTCACTTGCTGCCTTTCAAGTACTGTTTTGCTAAAATTTGAATGTAATGTGCTGATTCACAGTGTCTGCAGTTCCTCCCTCTTCAAAAAAGTAACATCCACCAATCCCAATCTCGGAGAAACTGCACCACCCTGTTATTTTTGAACTATGGAGAGGTTTTTGATGTAGTTCTTGTAGGTTCCCTGACACCAAGTACTCACAAATACTGGAAACTCTGCATCTTCCATACGATTAGCATCCATTATGCCACAAAATTCTCTGCACTGCACAAAATCCACTTCACTTAGTTGCTGGACAATCAATATTTTGTAAAGGTGAAATTTGAGATCACCATGTAAAATGCAATGAAGCAAATGAAGTGACATACCCAGTGATACAGCCTGTTGCCTATTGGATCATTTTGAACTGGCAAGAACTGCCGTCCCCCCTCTGTCTCTGTTTTCCAGAGTTTGGGAAGACCAGGTGGTTTCTTTTTCACTACAGATCCAGCACTTCTAAATGCCACAACTTATCTGAGTATAGTGGTCTGATCTGGGACAGCATCTAGATGTCTTTCAATGGAAACATCTTTTAATGGTAAAAGAAGTTGAACTGTGACCACAGAATCATTGTTTCTAAAGAACTTTTCAAATGCAAATGCGTGATGCTCTATGCTCCAATGCCTCGTAGAAACTGATATTGCATTGTATGAACTTTCCCCCAATGATCACTCCACATCAAAACCCCCACTTGTTGTCGAGTGCTAGTGGTTTGAAAAACATGTGTTTCCTCTGTTCCTCCCTGTTATTGACAGACAGTTGAAGGAACAGTTATCTCTATTTTGTCAATGCAGAGCAGATCAAGAGAAATAAGTGTTGCAGCATCAGCCTCAAGCATGCTACAGCAACCATTCAAGGGGTATGTGGGCCATCCACTGACATAATTCTGCAGCTAGGAGCTACAATAATGTTGGTACAGGACTCTGCAATGCAGTGTTATACAGTCAGCAGTGAAAAGACTGTTACATGCTGTAGCACAACACAACATTTCCACAGTCTACTACAAGATGGGAATCTACCTCCTACCATAAGACCCCCAGCCAGAGTGACTGTATATACTACCAGCTCAGCTATAGCAGTATTCTGTTGGTATCACGCATTTGTGGAGCCGACAACTTGAATCCGCAAGGGTGCCATTGACACCAGCTGCTGCCTCAGTATACTCATAGTGTGATAGCTATGGCTGGGTTTTCAGCTGCACCCATCAACCTCCTCTATGGAAGCACTGAATAACAAATAATACTGTTGTTGAGTAAGCATTTTTGAGTCTACACTAACTGTGGTACTGAAGATCCCATCCCACAGCTTTTCACAAAAGCCACTTTGGAGTAAGTAGAAGCCATCCTGCAAGTCTTACATCAGCCAGCAAAAGCAGTGGTATCAGAAGAGCCAGTACCTACAACTGACATCGTGGAGCAACTATCTGCGACAACCCTTCAGTGTGTTGAGTGAAAATGAACTGTTCTGCATTTGATAGGGTTACGTAAACATTGTATGAGTAGGTGGCCTGGACATTATGCCAGGGAATAACTGTGGCCAGTATTCGAATTACGAGTTGGGATGATACCACTGCAGAGATGATTCAGACATTGCAAATGCAGGCACACAGTATGGAGCTGTCCACACAGTTGGCTGCATTGAGAGACAATAGTCTCAGTAGGCCAGTAACCAACCAAAATGTAAGTACCACAAACCAAGTAACTCCTTTTTCAGATCAAGCAGATGGAAAACTTTTTGATAGCTATAATGCTGGGACACTGGGCACAGCAACTGCTTCTACAAAGGAATGTACCAACATCTGAAATTCTGAAGGCACGCTTACTGCAGTGGTGAAGAAGAAAAAACAGCTGTAGGTATTACAATGAACATGTCACAAAAACAGGGAGAGACCACTGAAAATTTTGTGGAGAGGTTTAGGAAGCTAAATGTCAACACATATGAGCTGACAGAAAATGATGATATCAACAGGGTCCTTCTGCAAGAGACAAAACAAAGGGAAAGATATATTTTTGCAGGGATTGCCATCTGATGCATCAAGAAAGGTACAGATATAGTTCCCTAAAAACTTAACTGAAGCCACAGAGCATTAGAGGGAACAGGCACAGTGACCCAAATTCACTAATGATGTAGAATTTTACAGGTGTGGGTGAACAAGCCACTTATGATGTGAACACCATGAAACAAAGTAAGAAATGCGGGCAAACAGGGCATCTACAATGGGATTGCAGACAAAAATCTAAGATGGGGTGAGAATGGTACCTCAACGTTAAATAACAATGGGGGCTCCAGAGGGGCTATGTTACTCCCAGTACATACATATGTCAATACTTTTGCAGTGGCACAATTTTGCTTAGTAAATGGAAAGAAGCATAAGTTTATATTGGACTCGGATTTATAAATGTCTGTGGCAAGACTGGACCAAAGGGGGAAAAGGAGGTTGGGCCCAACACAATATACATAAGAGTGGAGTAGGTGGAAATGATGTGTGCTCACTGGGTTCACTGATTTTGAGTTTTCAGGTTGGGACAAAAAATGTTTGTGTTTGTATAGAATTTTTGCCTCGTATAGGCAACAGTTACTGTACAATCTTGGAGATAGATTCCTTGATTAAATAGCACGGTAACGTCAATCTAGCATGGTGCATAGAAGAGCTGGAAGGTAAATCATTTTGGTTAGGTGCTGCTGCCAGGAATACCTACCTGCAGCAAGGTATGCCCCAGATGTTCGGGAAGCCACCTAAACTGTGAATATGGTCCATTAGATCAAATCACAAGACAAAATAGAGCAAGATACAGGAGAACAAATGTTGGTGTGCTTACAAACAAATTTACTGGTAAACATATTGTGTACAGTGGAGCTGCAAAAGGAAAATGATAAATCAGATAAAGCACAGTGTGTAATACTCAAGAGTGTTGTTTGAGTATGGAAGTTAGAGGGTGAGCACGTAGTGGCCATCAGCGTAGATACGCTCAGGACCACAAATGTGGAATTACGCAAGGGAGTGATGGTCACCAATATGAAGATTTAGTTGGGAGACAATTTCGATAAAGTAAACTCTGAACATAAGCTTAAGCAAGCCGGCAGTTAGCTGCATTGCAGGAGAAGGTAGTACACTTGGAAAGAGCAGAGAAGATAGCAATGGAGTAATTATTTTTAGAATACAATGATTTGATTAATACCCATGGGTCACTGCCAGCAGCCCTAGAGACACAGCATAAATCCCAACAGGGAATGATTGCCAGTGTAACATAAACTGTACTATATACCGCATCACCTGCAACAAGTGATGGAAGAATTTATTTAACAGCAGCTACAAGACTGAGTGGTACTGAGGCATCCAGGACTGGGGTAATTGAATCACATTCTCTGTCAGTGTTCCAACTACCCGTCATCATGTCCAGAAATGCGGAATATCCTGCCCACTATCCTCCCCAACTCCCACACTGTGGTATTCCACCACCCACCGAATCTATGCAGTATCCTTGACTGTCTCTACTCCACCCCTTGCCGTATGGCTCGTATCCCTGCAAGAGACTGAGATGTGGGACCTGACCCATACATTCTCTCACTACCATTTACTCCTGTGCTGTCACAGGCATCAGCTACCCCTAAAGGGAAAGGCCACTGTGAAAGCAGCCATGTGATCCACCAACTAAGCTGCAGGCATGTGATCTACCAACTAAGCTGCAACCACTTTGCTGCTTTCTACATGGGCATGACAACTAACAAGCTCTTCATGAACAAGAGTGGCCCCTGTCAAACTGTGGGCAAGAGACAGCTGGATCATCCAGTTGCTGAACACGTCACCCAACATGATGTGCCTCACTTTAATGACTGCTTCATAGCCCATGCCTCCTGGATTCTTTCTACAAACACCAGCCTTTCTGAATTGCACAGTTGGGAACTCTCCCTACAATGTATCCTTCATTCCTGTAACCATTGTTGTCTAAACATTGGCTAGTCTCTGTCGCCCACTTACCTATCCACTTCCCTGCCCCAACTCTAATACTACATGTCACCTATCCTGCCAAAACACCTATAAGTAATTTATCCTCCTCTACTTCTCTCCTCTCACCTACCTCCCCACAGCCTTCAAACTGCTGCAAATTATCAGCCTTATCCTGTCCCCACCAAGTTCCTGCATTTTATACCAGGCAGCACTAGCAGTCTTACCCACCCATACCTGCTATCCCTCCCCGTCTGAGCCCCATGGCTCCTGTTTACCTCCCCCACCCATCCCTGACTGCTGCTCCGTTTAGATGCAGTCGCATTCGGCCTCTTGAGCCCTGAAACAGTCACCTTGTGCGTGCAAATTGTACTTTTGTGTTTTTTCTGTTGCAGAAGGAGGGCTTTATCTGAAACCTTAAATATTTTAGCAGTCTTTTTCAATGTGCCTGTTTGCAACTCAACACTTCTACATGGTGAGTAGCAATATGGTCTCACTGTACCCCAGACCATGTATCGGCCAAAGTGCTTTATTTTGTAGTAGCAGTATTCTGTTCAAGTGCACATAATCAGCATAGTCTGACAACTCTATCCCACAATGCACTGCTCATTTTCCCATTTGCAAAATTTGTGTGTGTGTGTTTTTTTTCTTCTTCTTCTTCTTCTTTTTTATTGAAGTGCAGGCAAAGAATGTACAGAATTATGAAATTTATTACAACTGTTCCATTGCTTAAAACTTAAATTAATACCAGTATCTATGAGAAATAAAAAGTTATAAAAGAAAATTAGAGAATCATTCATTCACTGTTGGGTCGTTCATGCCCAAAGAGGTACTTGAAGGAATATAGGAGCTGAACTTATACAGTACCTATCTTATTGGATGAAGTTCTAAAAAAGAGTGGAATGGTTGTTCCACATTCCAAATTATCAAGCAATATACACATGCATGCTAAAGCTCCAGTACCTTCTGCAATCCAATCCAACAGCTTTCCTTCTTACTTATTGCCTTCACATTTTTCTGATAACTCAAAGGTATCCAACAGTCTGCAATGCACAGTTACATTTCTGCCATTGTCACCCAAGCCATTTCACTGCTTACAGTTAGACTGTATTTACAATCTCATTTGTTTTTGGATTATTGTTAGAGGCCAAAGACAAATTCAGGACAACTGGTTTGAATTCATAGCTGGCCATTCACATTCATTTTTAGGGTTCTATACCTTATTCGGTAAAAACAGAACACTTACACGAACACTTTGTTGTCTTTCTGTAATACCCCTTTTTCCTTGAAAATGGGTATAGATATCCAGTTGAAATTTAGACCAGGTACAAAGGTCTATGGTCCCTCGGTGATGGAAAAATTAAAGCTTCTGAGTTAATGCATTAAAAGATATGATTGTTTATGTCACATTTTTTGTTATCGGCAAACTGACTTATCAAAAACTATAGAGTACTTCCTCTTGAACTAGAGTCATGCAATTTTACAAGATGCAAGATTTTATCGTACACGTAAAGGAAAAAAATCCAAACATTGTTAATTTGTAATTATTGTGCATAATTTTCTTAATAATTTATTGTTCATATGTCTGACTGTCTGTACAGATGTTAAAACCTCCTTTCACAGGAATGGGTATAAAAGGTATCGAGTTGAAATTTGTGTAACGTACTAGGCCTACTGTCCCTTGGTGATGCCAAACATTTAAGCTTCTGAGTCAATGTAGTCAAAAGATACGGCCATATATGCCACACATTTTGATACTTGCAAACTCTCTCATCAAAATCTATAGATGCGACTACATATACGCATTGAGGGCACGTCAAAATCTATAGATATACCTACATATATGCGTTGAGGGCACAATGGTCAAGTGGGAAGGCGTGAGCCTGGAAACAGAGGTTGCGAGATCTATCTTGGTCGGAACACAGATTTTTCAGTCTTCATTTCAATCTAGGCTTTACATGATGTGAGGAGTCACCAGAAGCAGCATGTGGTACAGATTCCATATTGAACTGTACGTCCCTTTTTTCCCCTTGGGTAATGGGCATTAAGTTAGGTACACACAAGTTGTTGAAGTGGCATTGCATAGAAAGACCTGCAGCACTCCATTGAGTCACAAAAAAATCATCATCATCATCATAATCATTATCATCCGTATACATACATAGGTATGCACGGAACCCTCAGAATGTGAGTCCTGCTCACACTGTTAGGATTTTTCCTTCTGTTTGCCTAAACTGCATAAGGCAGATGGCTACACAATATATTCAATGAAAATCCTTACTAATGACTTTCGTCACTTTTCTCCAGCTGAGGAGCTATTCTGTCTCTAAATGATTCTGAAAACAGTATGTTGACTGCACACAAAAGACGGATTGTGTTGCCACTTCCTATGTCACTAACTGAGCCTCGGATGAACCCTGATTATTTCTTTTTGGTAAATCAGTTACAAACAACAAATTTTGCACATGATCTGTTTTCTACCACAGCCAACATGGTGTCAGCCAGTGCAAGCAAGATATACCATGAAATGGCATTTTCTTAAATTAAATTCTTATTTTGTATTGCTTACATCGTAAAATATTCTTCATTGTGTATGTAGGTCATTTTCCAGCATCATTATCAAGACTTACTGCCAACATTCTCATAATTACTAAATAATTACTATAGCAAAGATATCCTTACAGTGCTCTCTGCACTAGCTTGCATTTTGACCACTTTTCATTGGCACAGATTATTCTTAATTGCATAATGTCCTCATCAAAAAAGTCATAGAGCCTCAAATCACTGAAATGTACTGGAGCTAGTTCGGCAGACAAGTTAGTGCCGTTTGCTTTATTTAACACTAAGGTTCTTGACTTATCATATGTGAGTCTTCTTCCATTTCCAATGTTCCAATGATGCTATTCTCATCTTCTTCATATTATTGAAGCTTTTCCCTACATTCTAGAATAGTAATAATTAAATGCGGACAGCAATTAAGTTTCAGTTATACTTCTGAAGATTTATCACATAGTTTCTTGAAACTGAGACAGTTTAAAACCTGTTCACCACCAATGCACATGAAATGCAACAGGTCATTTAATGTTGAAGACATACAGAATAATTAATAATACTTGAATATTATCTGCCAATGGTCATGTCAAGATTCTAGGATTAATCCACAAAGATACTAAAACTTTCTAGAGTTTACATCTGAATGACTAAAATCAAGGCTTTCTCCACTACACACAACAGGTGACATTATTATTATTATTATTATTATTATTATTATTATTATTATTATTATTCCTTATAGGACATTGTGAGGTGCACTCAGCCCTTCTGAGGAAAACCGAGGAGCTACTCGATTCAAAAGTAGTGGCTCTGGTCTCGTAAAGTGACATATGGCTTGGAGAGCAGTGTGCTGACTACATGCCCCCTCCACGTCCGTATCCAGTGACATCTGTGAGCTAAGGATGACATGACAGCTGGTCAGTATCGTTGAGCCTCCATGTTCTGTTCGGGCGGAGTTTAGTTTAATACGAGGGTTGTTTTTTAAGTAAGGGCCGTTTTTATTTTAAAAAAAAAGATACAAATACTTTTGTAAAAAAACTTTTATTTTCTGATTCTACACCCTTTTACCTATTTTTCTACATAGTTGCCTTGTTTATTTAAGCACTTGTCATACTGTACAACTAAGTTTTTAATACATTTAAAAACAAAGATGATGTGACTTACCAAATGAAAGTGCTGGCAGGTCAACAGACACACAAACAAACACAAACATACACACAAAATTCAAGCTTTCGCAACCAACGGTTGCCTCGTCAGGAAAGAGGGAAGGAGAAGGAAAGACAAAAGGATATGGGTTTTAAGGGAGAGGGTAAGGAGTCATTCCAATCCCGGGAGCGGAAAGACTTACCTTAGGGGGAAAAAAGGACAGGTATACACTCGCACACACACACATATCCATCCACACATACACAGACACAAGATGTCTTCTTGTGTCTGTGTATGTGTGGATGGATATGTGTGTGTGTGCGAGTGTATACCTGTCCTTTTTTCCCCCTAAGGTAAGTCTTTCCGCTCCCGGGATTGGAATGACTCCTTACCCTCTCCCTTAAAACCCATATCCTTTTGTCTTTCCTTCTCCTTCCCTCTTTCCTGACGAGGCAACCGTTGGTTGCGAAAGCTTGAATTTTGTGTGTATGTTTGTGTTTGTTTGTGTGTCTGTTGACCTGCCAGCACTTTCATTTGGTAAGTCACATCATCTTTGTTTTTAAATGTATTTTTCCTTCGTGGAATGTTTCCTTCTATTATAACCATATGTTTTTAATTCCCTCTTCAAAGAATTCGGCCGCCTGCTCCAACAGCCAAGAGTTCACGGCCGCTTTCACTTCATCATCGTCATTGAAGCGCTGCCCGCCAAGATGGTGTTTCAGGTACCGAAAAAGGTGAAAATCGCTAGGAGCAAGGCCGGGGCTGTATGGTGCGTGGTCCAAAACTTCCCAGCCAAAAGAATCAATCAAATCCCAAGTCTTTTGAGAGGTGTGAGGCCTAGCGTTATCGTCGAGCGTGCAGGAGCAAAACTCCTTTTGTCGGCATGCCGCGCCTTTTGTTTTGAATTGCTCTGCGGAGCTTCTTTAGAGTTGCACAGTAGGCATCTGAGTTGATTGTCGTTCCTCGTGGCATAAAGTCCACTAGCAAAACACCGCACCGGTCCCACAACACAGTTGCCATAATCTTGCGCTTTGACAGCGCCTGTTTGGCTTTGACCTTGACGGGTGAGGTTGAGTGTCGCCATTCCCCTGATTGTCGCTTGCTTTCGGGAGTGATATGGGATACCCATGTTTCATCTCCAGTGACAATTTGACTCAACATGTCATCCCCTTCTTCCTCGTAACGAATCAAAAAGTCCAATGAAGTGGCAAATCTCTTCCCTTTGTGATCCTCTGTGAGGAGTCTGGGTACCCACCGAGAACACAGTTTCTTAAAGTTTAGGTTTTCAGACACAATTTTGTACAAAACCGATCTTGAAACTTGTGGAAATTCCAAAGAAAGAGTGGAAATTGTGAATCTTCTGTCCTCACGAATCTTTGTTTCGACTGCAGCCACCAAATCATCAGTGATCACAGAGGGCCGACCTGAGTGTTCTTCATCATGGGCGTTTTGACGGCCATTTTTAAACTCTCTAACCCATTGACGCACTTTACCTTCACTCATTGCATTCAAGCCATAAGCGTCTGTAGCTGACTATGAATTTCTGCAGCTGATAGGCTTCTCACGGTCAAAAAACGTATCACTGACCGTATCTCACACGCGGCAGGAGATTCAATAATCGTAAACATTATAAAGTAGCACAGCGATGCGTACACGTCAGCTACAGAGCTGCAACTTGCATCAGTGTGAACGGGAAGGATGCCGGCAAGTGGCGCGGTGGCTTGTTGCGGCGTCCGCGCGAACTACGGGACTATACGCGCGAACGGCTCTTACTTAAAAAACAACCCTCGTAGAACAATGAGCACATCCATTAAATACAATAATATGTAGACAATTTCCCCATCATAGGTGAGATGATGTATTCACTATAAATCATAAGTCAGTTCCAGTGGCAGTATGATAAAATTAATGGTAGCCCTGAAAACTGTGGCTGCAAAAGCTGCTGTTCAACCAGCAATATGGGGTGACTATGACAAGTGACCCCTTACTTCAACAAGGCACTGGAAGAACAATTAACAATGATATAAGAAACCATTACTTCGTTTCTATTTGGTGTTTGATGATAAGAATTGTAATTATTATAGTGTACATCATTTTAAATACTGTCACATGAAGCATTTGAATTTGCAGTGACTATCAATCAACAGTGTGAAAAAATCATTTATTACAGTCTTACATCCTGTTTCCAGCTGTAAAATAGGGTCTGTGCTGTACTCAACTTAGGAGCACAGCATAAACCCTAACTGCTTATTTGAGGCCAAAAATGTACCTCCACATCAGAATATTCCATGTAACATACAAATAAAGAATTATAGGGGACAGCCAGAAAGTTCTGTACTGCTAATAGCATTACCTATGCCACCCTTCACAGTTGACTACACATCTAATTTGGTTGCAGATCCTTGTAGGGAAAAGGCGGAACATGTGTTAGCATGCTACCATTGGAATTTTTGTTCTCATAATAAAGGAGAGAGAGAGGCATGCTTAATTTGCTTATATCATCATCTCAAACAAAGTGGAATATCAGTCTAAAATGGTTTCTTAGGGTGCTGCGATGTGTCACATTGCAGGGCCTAAAACATATACTCTCTTATAAGTTTATTTTGTGTTTTATATAGATAACTTTATTATTATTATTACTATTATTATTAACTTTATTGGTCACATTGGACCATTTGAGTCATTCCACATTCAGCTTTTCTTTGAAACTTGTACTGTTTGATTTTCGTGATCTGCCCAATATCATTACATTCTTTCCAATCATAATTTTACCAGGTTGTCTAAAACCTCTGTAGGCCTTCTATGCGTAACTTCTGCTGAAATTTTGTGATTCTTAAGAAGAGTAATCATTTTATCTTAGTTCTCCACAGTTGTTATCTGGTGTCCAACTGCTTTAAGATCTTGCTGAATTTCTTGGATCCTTTGACCTTCTGTCTTCTTTCTAAGATTTTTTATCACAGCTTGTTGAAAAACGCTGTTTCCTTGCATCCACAACAAGATATGAAAGAAGTAAGAGAGTTTTTTTTTCTTCATTATGCCGATGATGGGGTCAATCCCCTGATAAACAGTGTAAGTGAGGAGGTTTTTCTGGACTCCTTTTACATGGTATTTTTTATTTAGGCAGGTTCTGATGATTCTTCTTTCAGTTTCATGGAGATGATCAGTTCTTAATTTTTAATTTTGAACATGGCTTTGCAAGACTTCCAGGAGAGTTACAGTTTTATAGTGCTACATTTTAGTGTCCACTGACAAGCATTTCTCATTATATGTTGACAGCTTTGAGATTTTTCCATTTTGTTGATTTTATATTATGCTTAACGATTTCTCCAAATTATTTAAATAGTCAAACTTCATTAATTTTTCGATTGTTTATAAAGTTTTTGCCTATACACAGGTGTTTCATGGCCATACTCTCAGTTTTCTCAAAGGATGCTTGTAATCCTATTTTCAAGGAGACTGTTTTGGAGACTAGTGATCTGGGCACAAATTTCTTCCACACCAAGATCTGAGAGAGCTAAATCAATCATCCACAAACACCACGCACTTATTTGTTTGATCCTTGTTGCTTTAGGGCACAAAACAACAGAGGTCATAAGAGCCTGTGCAGTAACTTAAATAGGTCAATTACAGAATGAAGTTCAAGTCAACAATACTAAGAGCCTAATCAGCTGCAGTATAGGGGTAGCTAAAAACAATCACTTCCCCTTGGAGGAGGATGCTCAAATGATTGAAAATTAAATTTCCTTCACTGTATTACTAAGAAGAATAAAAAGTAAAATGTGACCTACAGCTCATGTTGTGTCAGCTAAAACATCTGACAATATAGATGACAGACATACATTAAAATGCATGATCTGCAGCACTGAATCAGAAAATAGCACACTGTCAATGGTTGATTGCAGTAAGCACAGAGTGGTGCAGGGTCTCCACTAAACACTGAAACAAAAGTGCCCAATATGCAGTCAAGCTAAAAATATCTCCTTGCAATGAGAAGGCCACGAGGAAATTGTCCTAGCAATTGAGAGGTATTTAACCTTCGAGCGGGAGCACCGTTTTTCATAACACGAGCGGGTGCACAGCGCACTTTGTATACATGTAGAGACTAGCTCCATTTATGTCGGTAAGGTGAGTCATGTATGATCAAAATCACAGTTTAATCATAGTTTATTTATACAACAAGAAAATAAACTTACATAATATGAGCCACACCACTGTTTTACTAATCAATAATGAAATAAATTTTTAGTACAACACCCTGTTGCCAAGGACAGATGTTACAGAGACATTACAGAGACATTAATGATCAATTCGAAGCATTAAGCAGTGCAGTGGCATCAGATCCCATCCAGCTGCTTATTCGATCACTAATTATCTCGTAGACAACTACCTCAATGTGGCATTAGGCTGCTAGCTCATAATCAGGGTCATTTTTTTGCACGGATCGTAAATTTTTTCTGCCTAGCTCGCTTTGTACTTTATATTACTGCTGCCCATTTGGATGTATGACAACACAAATTATCATTGTGTTACCTGAAGCAATGATGAAGGAATAGGTACGGGTCTGCAGTTGTGAAAAAAAAATGGAACAGTGCAAAATCATTTTATTTTTTGTTGGCGCACTTTATACACAGGCACGCCCGCTTGAGGGTTAATTTCCTGGAGTTTGTTCCCATTTAGAGTAACCCAATGTTTATGCCAGGGTAACACAATGTTTGTATTTGCGGAAACACAGACATCATCTGAAGGGACGGAACAGCTAAAAGGCCTAAGCAGTTGAATAGCAGCCTTGACAGCTTAATTCCCCAACACTCCGATGTGACCAGGGACCTGCATGAAAATCATATTGGCTCCATCATCAATCAGCAAGTGGAGGCATTCATGGATTTATTCTACTAAGGAGTGGTATGTGTAGGCATACAGATGCTCTGGAGACACTACACGAATCAGAACATAATACAAAAATTGAGAAGCCTGTGTTGTCAGATGTACTGGTTGGGCTGACAGAATGCGGAAAGCTCTGCAGTAAAAAATCGAGCACTGTTCTAGAAGCTGGTACCTAAAATGATTGTTACCAATGAGAAATGCGCATCCAACACCATGATTGGTCTTAGAGCCATCAGGGTACATCTAGGTGCTGTCTCCAACTTGTAAGCAACATGTGAGAATATTAAATCTAGAGTAGAGTCCTTGGGAAGCGAACTAAAACAAGATGAACGTGAACTCCACAAGAAGCAAGGGCAGTGAAGGACTCTCATTGGGAACATGGCAAATAAGGTAAAGTTAAGTCTTCGAAGTGGTATATAAAAGTGAACTCCTGAAGGCAACAAAGAAGTTGTCTTTACCTTATACTGGTGGCCAAAGGAGTCATCAAAAAAGGACGCATAGGATGGATGGTTGGGCACAGAGGACAGACAGCATAAGTATCTACTGAGCAGAACATCATGCCGGTATGACAGTGGGAGTTTGGCAGCAGCTACGTAGAGGCTCATAACTGGGCTAGTGTAGAAAGCTCCAGTGGCCAAACATGTCTCAATGGTGGACTGTGTTCACACGGCATAAAATACACAGTTGTTGGTATAAGTGGAAGAGGATTTTACAAACCACTACCCATGAAGTGCTATTTAAAAAAACACAGAATATTTAGAAATCAGATACTGCGTGTTGCCAGATAAGATATGTGGGAGGCCCAACAGAGTTTTCTATCGAGCATGAGGCCCAAGGATTTCATGGTTTTGACAAACAGAAAGGCAACAGGACTGAGATGCAAGGATGATGGAAGAAATTTTGTATGCCACTGGAAGTTCAGTCAGTCAGTTTCTTTAGTGGAAAACTGAAAGCCATTCTTGATGCTCCTCAAGCAAAGACAGTTGAGACGTCGTGTTAAGAGCTGCAGTAGATCGCATGGTCACAGACAAAAAGAGAGCCTGAGATGTCTGGCAGGGGGCAGTCCGCAGTAGGCTCAACTGCTATGGCAAATAGGGCTACGCTCAGCACATAGCCCTGAGACACCAAGTTCACCTGAATAAAACTGTCTGACAAAGCCAAACCCTCACGTAACTTCAAAACTCAGTCGTTCAAAAACTCCCAAATAAAATGGGGCTGGTGGCTTCAGAAGCATCACATGTGCATTGTATGGAGGATGCCTGTCCTCCAGCAGATATCGTAAGCCTTCTCTGAATCAAAAAACACAGCTACGGTGTTGCATTTCCACAGAAAATCGTTTTTAATATGGATTGATGGCATGACAAGATGATCAACTGCAGAGCACTAACTATGAAATCCACATTGTGCATTTGTCAGCAAATTCCAAGACACAAGCCATCGCATTCCCTCATCTAGTTGACACTGCTGGTGAGAGAAATTGGATGGCAAGTGGATAGAAGGTGTTTGTCGTTACCAGGCTTGGGTAAGAGGATTACAGTGGCTTCATCCCATCATCTGGGAAATGTGCTATCAGTCCAGATGCAATTATATGAACAAAGGAGAAAGTGCTTGCTGTCAAGAGATAGGTGCTGCAATATCTGAATGTGAATATCGTCCGGCCCTGGATTGTAGGATTGTGCTGAGGTGAGACCATGTTTGAGCTCCCTTTTAGTAAAAATGGTATTGTAGCATTTGTGATTCTGAGAGGGGAAAAATTATCTCCCAAGCCTCTGCCACTAATTTCTGAGGTAGGATGGTAATGGGCAGGGCTCAAGATCTCTGAAAACTTTCAACCTAGGATGTTGGAATATCAATAGGGTGCACAATGATGTCGTCTGCAACAGTCAGGCCAGGAATCGGGAGATGTACCTTGTTTCCAGAAATCTGACATGTTAGCCCAAACAACAGAAATGGGAGTAAAATGAGTAAAAGAAATCCAACTAGCTTTTTCGTTGTCTCTGATATGCGATGACAATATGCGTGCGACTGTTTATAACGAATAGTTCTCCTTTGTGGGATGGCATTCAAAGACACGGAGAGCACAACCCTATGCACAGACTGGGTCGCTGCATTCCTCAGTCCACCAGGGTACTGGGACATGTCGTGGTAGGGAAGAGGTTAGGGGTATGGGACATTTTCTGGCAGTACAGATAACATTTGTAAGGTACTCTACCTGATCATCACTGCTGTGGAAATGTTGTTCATCAAAGGTTGTCGGTGAAGAGTAGAAACCCCAGTCAGCTTTAGAAAGCTACCAGGTGGTCTTATCCACAGATGGGACATGTGTTAGCAGACGAATTACACATGGGAAATGGTCGCATGAGGGAGTGTCTGAGAGGGCGGACCACTCTAGATGGTGGGTAAGCTGTGTGTTACAGGATGAGAGATCCAGGTGCAAGAGAGTATGTGTGGATTCTGAAAGAAAGTTGACTTCACCAGCACTAACACAACTGCGAATAAGCTGGTTGAGAATATCTGCCAGACAGAGCATCTCGGGCAGGCTCTCAGAGAGCCCCAAATGGGATTGGGGCACTTAAGTCGCTGAGTAGCAAAAAGAGTTGAGGGGGCTGAGCAGTAAGCTGCATTTTGTCTTCTGCCCTTGTAAGATCAGATGACGGAGGAAGAGGGGTGGGGGGATGTATGTAGATGCTACAAAGAGAAAATGTACAACTGGGGAGAAAAAGACAGACAGCACCAGTTTGTACCTGGGTGTTCAACATATGGTCTGGCTATGGATGTCATCCCAAATGAGCATTATGATTCCCCCGTGAGCTGGAGTGCCTACCTTGGAAGGAAGGCTGAAACATATTGGAAGGAACTGTAAGAGGTCAAAGCAGTCTTGAGCACATAGTTTCATTCCTTGGAGGCATAAAACAATTGAGCTTTGCGATCACAATAGCAACTATAAGTTTGCCCTGTGTGATCTGATGCCACGAGTGTTCCATTGGAGAACAGTCGCATCAGATGATAACAGATATTTTTCTTATAAGAGGCAATTACTTCCGTGGCTGTCAAATGCCAGATTTTGGCTGCATACTAATACTGGGTTCTAAGGCTGAAAAATCCTGTTCCATTATTTCTTTAGATGTACTATTAACCTCCCTGTGTTTCTTTAGATGTACTATTAACCTCCCTGTGTTGGTCAGCTGACTCCTGGCTGGAGAATCTGTTGATGATTTACAGTGGTGAAATTGAAGTCAATCAGGCAGAGGTATCACTGCTGTAGAAGATCTCAGAGTTGGAGAAGATCTCAGAGTTGGAGAAGATCTCAGAGTTGGAGAAGATCTCAGAGTTGGAGAAGAGGAAGAACATTTGTCTTTGTTTGATCTCTTACTGCCTTTGCATTTTGTCAGATATGGACCCAGATGTTTGCTGACTTGAGGAGGGCAAAAAGTCATTGTGAGATTATTCCTTTTTAAATTTGGGCAGAAGTACTATGCGATTTCACAACTTCAGCACTGAACAGGTCACAGGTCTATGTGGCCATATATTTCGTGGCTCATGATGGGAGCCGAAACCCCAAGCAGACTGATAAAACAACTTCATGCAGAAAAACCAAAATTTGCATAAAATGAGACTTCAACCAGAGATTTATAAAATATGGCAACAGCCAATTCTGCCAACTAACCTGCTGAGTTACTTACACATTTCAGTAAGTACTCAAATATACATGTAGTCCTCACAACTGTTCTGTTCATCACCATCTCAGATGCCTTTTCTTGGTTCAAAATACTAACACTCTGATAGAATGTTTTCTGGTGCACTTCTAGAGGGCACCCTCATGCTGGTTGCCCATAAGGTGTAAATGATTCAATTGCACATATCACATTCTCTATAGTTCCAAGTAGTACTTTACCCTCAGAAATGTGACTGGCTCTTGATTAACAGAATCCTAAATAGCACATTTTGGTGCTCACAGTACTCTTCTCCACATCCCAGGAGCAGTATTGCAAGAAAAATGGCATTAATTTTCCAGTGATTTCATGGACAGCATTACTGGATCATCATACATAACTGCATTTGCTGCACTGTTGCTCTGGACGATTAACTAATAACACTCAACTATTACATTACTCATACCACATCAAACTTACATTTATTTTCCACATTTTTTATGTGTGATCATATTCTTTGCATGTACTATAAATTTTATATGTTTAATTTATGCCATGAGTTCTATATTTCATTACATTTGACAAACACCATCCTGAGTTCTTGTTAGTTTTATAATTTTCCCTTATTTATAAAAACTATTGTAGTAATGTTCATGTAGTTGTAATATATATGGACAAAGGAGTTTGCACCAGACTTCATTTCAGTAAAATTCTACTGGGTGTGTGACTAGGTTCTGATATAGTTAAAATGTTGTTAGCAAGAGAGAGAGTTGTCTTCCAAAATATTTCAATTTAACCATCAAACTATGAGCAGTCCAAGATGAAACAGCAATACTAAGAAAAGAATAATCGTTTCTCGCAGTATAGAGGAGATATTTAGTTGCAGACAGCAACAACGAAAATATTGCTATACATTTAAACCTTTGGCCAAGAGGCCTTCTTTCAAAATAGAAAACATATGCACAACCAATGTCTTCAGCCACTGTTGCAATCCACAGTCCAGCCACAGCACCTGGAGACAAAGATCATTTATGTGTGAGTTGTGCTTGTGGAAAAGTGTGTGTTTTCTATTTTGAAAGTAAGCCTTTTGAACAAAAGCTTAAATGTATAGCAGTCTTTTGTTGTGCCTGTCTGTTACTTAATGTCCCCTCTATATGATAAGTAGCAACCTATCCTTTTCGTCATACTGCTGTCCATTTAATAATAAGATTTTTTGAATTTCGTAATCTATTTTACATGTCTACACAATTTCGTGCAATGTTCGGTTAAGTGTTAGTTCATGGGGCATAGTTTTTAGTCATCATCATCATCATCATCATCATCATCTCCATATTATTCCAGTGAGTTGGGTAGTGTGTTTATAAAAAATTTGCCTTCATTTGGATCTACCTTGATATACTTCTTGTCTTGACATTGTTCCACAGTTTTCTCCTCTAGCCTCCAGATCATCTTTAATCTTATCCAGCCATCTTGTTCTGGGTCGTCCTATTGGTCTTCCCCCCCCCCCCCCCCTCCACATTTCTATAGAAGTATTGTTCTGTCATGCTGTTATCCTTCATCATCTTTACGTGTCCAAGCCACTTGTTGCGTGCAGTACTCAGTCTCTCAGTCACTGACAGATCCACTTGCATTCCTCCTCCGACGTCTTCGTTCCTAATTTTCTCTCTGCCAGTATTCTGCAAGGTTGACCACAGAAACTTCATTTTGCATGTTGGTAAGCTCAAATATGCCTTCTTAATTACACAGCATTCCAACAGTAATCGGCAGGAGCACATTTTAAAAAAGTACATCATGCTTGGTTCTCATTGGAATTCCCTTGTCACACACACAAAGTTCCGCAATTGATGAAAAAATTTACATGAAAGCAATGCAATCATACTCAACTGTTGACTTACTAGTTATCAAACACATGTAATTATAAGACCAAATTCAACTTTTATAATCTCATCAGTATGTTAAGGCAAGTGTATTTACCACTCAAGTATATGTGGCTCTTGTTAATGATGATATTGCAAAGCAGATCTGGTGAATACTTGTCAAATTTAGGTGAACTCCACATGGACTAATAGCTGCCATCATGAATATGCAATTGTACTCATCAAATTATGTTTTATAATTTGACTTTGCATGTTTGTAACTTAAAAACTATGCCTCACAGGTATCAGCGCTTTGGTTTACCTCCTAGCTCCAATAAGAGCGGGGGTACAGGGAGAAACATGTTGTTTCCAGAGAGCGGGGAGGGGGGAGGGAGAGAGGGGGGAGAGGGAGAGAGGGGGAGGGAGGGGGGAGATGGAGAGAGGGGGAGGGAGGAGGGGGAGGGAGAGAGGGGGAGGGAGAGAGGGGGAGGGAGAGAGGGGGAGGGAGAGAGGGGGAGGGAGAGAGGGGGAGGGGGAGAGGGGGAGGGAGAGAGGGGGAGGGAGAGAGGGGGAGGGAGAGAGGGGGAGGGAGATAGGGGGAGGGAGAGAGGGGGATGGAGAGAGGGGGAGGGAGAGAGGGGGAGGGAGAGAGGGGGAGAGAGGGGGGAGGGAGAGAGGGGGGAGGGAGAGAGGGGGAGGGAGAGAGGGGGGAGGGAGAGAGGGGGGAGGGAGAGAGGGGGGAGGGAGAGAGGGGGGAGGGAGAGAGGGGGGAGGGAGAGAGGAGGGAGGGAGAGAGGAGGGAGGGAGAGGGGGGAGGGAGAGGGAGCAAGGAGAGAGGGGGAGGGGGAGAGGGGGAGGGAGAGAGGGGGAGGGGGAGAGGGGGAGGGAGAGATGGGGGAGGGAGAGATGGGGGAGGGAGAGATGGGGGAGGGAGAGATGGGGGAGGGAGAGATGGGGGAGGGAGAGATGGGGGAGGGAGAGATGGGGGAGGGAGAGATGGGGGAGGGAGAGATGGGGGAGGGAGACATGGGGGAGGGAGAGATGGGGGAGGGAGAGATGGGGGAGGGAGGGAGAGATGGGGGAGGGGGGAGGGAGGGAGAGATGGGTGAGGGGGAGGGAGGGAGAGATGGGGGAGGGAGGGAGAGATGGGTGAGGGGGAGGGAGGGAGAGATGGGTGAGGGGGAGGGAGGGAGAGATGGGTGAGGGGGAGGGAGGGAGAGATGGGTGAGGGGGAGGGAGGGAGAGATGGGTGAGGGGGAGGCGGGAGAGATGGTGGAGGGGAGGGGGGAGAGATGGTGGAGGGGGAGGGAGGGAGAGATGGGGGAGGGGGAGGGAGAGAGGGAGGGACGGAGGGAGGGGGAGAGAGGGTGGGAGGGGGGGGAGAGAGAGAGAGAGAGAGAGAGGGTGGGAGGGGGGAGAGGGGGGGAGAGAGAGGGGGGGAGAGAGAGGGGGGAGAGAGAGGGGGGGAGAGAGAGGGGGGAGAGAGAGGGGGGGAGAGGGGGAGAGAGGGGGGAGAGAGAGGGGGGGAGAGGGGGGGAGAGAGGGGGGGGGGAGAGAGAGAGAGAGAGAGAGAGAGGGTGGGAGGGGGGGAGAGAGAGAGAGAGAGAGAGAGAGAGAGAGAGAGAGAGAGAGAGAGAGAGAGAGAGGGTGGGAGGGGGGAGAGAGAGAGAGAGAGAGAGAGAGAGAGAGAGAGAGAGAGAGAGAGAGAGGGAGGGAGGGAGGGAGGGGGAGGGAGGGAGGGAGGGAGGGAGAGGGAGGGAGGGAGAGGGAGGGAGGGAGCATAACAGACTGACACACACAAACCAGGATTCACAACTGAAACAGTTTAGGTTTTCAATCAGTTTATTGATTTACTCAGGTACTGTTACAGTTTCTTCCATCAGAAATGTTATTCTCTTGTTAATACACATTTCAATGGAGTGATCGTGATAAGAATATCTTTTACATTCCTATTTTTTTTGGCAGTCCAGCCTGAATCTGGATTCTTACATCACTAAACTACTGTGACTGTACTTTCAGAAGTTCAACAGACTTCATCTGCTGGCTATTTTTTTGTTGCAACAGGATCAGGCACCAGCACAGACGAGGGGATGATGTTTCACTTTTCTTGGATATTATAACCAGCATGGATTGAAAGTATAACAGAACTGGCCATGGTGTTATTGAAGGAACCGTCCCAACATTATTGTGTCAAGTAAGGCTTGACTTACAGTATTCTTGATGGGCAGATAGGGAGATCATCCCACCAAAAAGTGCCTAACATGTGCTATTCACATTATACAACACTGTGCCCAGAGTCATCATTAAGCAATATAAACTACTATTTTGACCAGATGAAATCACTTACTACAGCTACCCGTGTCATCAAGCAAAGGTAAACCAATATTCTTCATGCAATTTAATAGAATTCGGTGTTCTCCAGTTGGGAATGGTCTGTCACCAAGCCTTCAAGGATCATTACAAGATATGAATACGAGCATACTCTCACTTCATGGAGTAAAAAGAAAACAAAGTTGCACCCAAAAGTTGTGTACTCCACAGAAATGTGAACATTCAACTGCTATTTTGAGACAAAAAAACATCAAAAATCTACCTGACAATGGACACCACCTATATCACCATCACATGATGAGAGCTACATACAAGTTATGGCTTGCAGGCACCCACATTAAGAATGCGAAGTAACTTCATCTACCAGTTTGGGGACACCTGGGATGGCTGCAATGACTCAGAGAATAAGAAACCATGCCCACACAACCAATTTGGACTCTAGGCATCCATTACAAATGACAGTACAGACCCCTCAGCACTGTGGTTCACAAAGATTGTGGGCAAGTGAACACCTGGAATGGAACAGAAACCAATGGATTCTCTCTGCTGACAGGTGTTAGGATTTGTCTGACACCTGATGAGACAGCTATGTTCCAATGCATGATTCAGTTAAGCAGCCCATGGGTTCAGCAAGGGGGTGTGACAGTTATTTTTGGGACGGTTAAATAATAATAATAATAATAATAATAATAATAATAATAATCCAAATGTATATATACAACTACAGAAATCTGTAATTATTGATACATGTTCAATTACCCGAAAGTTCCTAAATGCAATGTAACATATACCGTACAGTTAAAAGGAAATCACACTTGATCAAGGTCCGCGTCACTTTCCATTTTTAACCAGACATAATGCCTGAGAAAGGAAAGAAATAATAATAATAATAATAATAATAATAATAATAAATTACAACTGGAGGCAATGTTTCCACACTAATCCCCCTTGTCAGCTAGAAACTACATCCCTGTAACACATTTTGGGCCAAGGTGACAGTTGATACCTTGGTTATGCACTACTTTTATTGATAGTAACACTATACCTTGTTTTACAAGTGCTAAGTTTTGGTGAGTGAACTTCTTAAAAAATAGCAGATGCCTCTCATCACTGTGCAGTAGCAGGATAGCACCCTCAAGCTTACTACCCAGCCCTACAGTCAAAATCTTGTTGATAGGTTTGCCTTTTATGATGATAATGCATGATCATATTACACCCACAGCATGAATGTTTTATTCAAGGAGGTAAGAACTGAATAACTTATACTTAACATTTACACGGCTACTACACAATTCGCAATTATATGCCTGGGACAGGTTTCATGGAACTACCTTCAAGCTACTTCTCTACTGCTCCACTTCCAAACTGTGCACGGGAAAAACGAATGCTTAAAACTTTCTGTCCAAGTTCCAAATTCACATCTGGATGAGACTGCTGGTGATTGAAATTTTATGATGAGAGCCCATCAAAATGAAAAACACTGATATTTTAATGATTGCCACACAAATTTGTATATTATGTCTTTGCTACACTCTCAAAATGAACTGCCCTCTTCAAATGTTTTTATGTCTTCCGTCAAACCTAACTGGCGAGGATGCCATACTGCACAGCAATACTTGACAAGAGGTTGGACAAGCATGGTTTAGGTAGTCTCTTTAGCAGATCTGCTGCATCTTCTAAGTCTTTTGTCATTGCCTTCTCCACGTTATCTGTGTGATTGTTCTAAATTAAATAATTTGTAATTGTAATTCCTGGGTATTTAGTTGAATTGACAGCCTTTAGGATTTGTGTGATTTATCATGTCATCAAAATTTAATGGATTCCTTTTAGTCATCCTGTGGATGACCCCACATTTTTCATCATTTAGAGTCAATTGCCACTTTTCGCACCCAACACTATCTTGTCTAAATCATTTTGCAAATAGTTTTAAACTTTTGATAACTTAACTAGAAGTAAACAAACAGCATCTGCAAACAATCTAAGAGGGCTGCTCAGGCCATCTCTTAAATCATCTACACTCCTGGAAATGGAAAAAAGAACACATTGACACCGGTGTGTCAGACCCACCATACTTGCTTCGGACACTGCGAGAGGGCTGTACAAGCAATGATCACACGCACGGCACAGCGGACACATCAGGAACCGCGGTGTTGGCCGTCGAATGGCGCTAGCTGCGCAGCATTTGTGCACCGCCGCCGTCAGTGTCAGCCAGTTTGCCGTGACATACGGAGCTCCATCGCAGTCTTTAACACTGGTAGCATGCCGCGACAGCGTGGACGTGAACCGTATGTGCAGTTGACGGACTTTGAGCGAGGGCGTATAGTGGGCATGCGGGAGGCCGGGTGGACGTACCGCCGAATTGCTCAACACGTGGGGCGTGAGGTCTCCACAGTACATCGATGTTGTCGCCAGTGGTCAGCGGAAGGTGCACGTGCCCGTCGACCTGGGACCAGACCGCAGTGACGCACGGATGCACGCCAAGACCGTAGGATCCTACGCAGTGCCGTAGGGGACCGCACCGCCACTTCCCAGCAAATTAGGGACACTGTTGCTCCTGGGGTATCGGCGAGGACCATTCGCAACCGTCTCCACGAAGCTGGGCTACGGTCCCGCACACCGTTAGGCCGTCTTCCGCTCACGCCCCAACATCGTGCAGCCCGCCTCCAGTGGTGTCGCGACAGGCGTGAATGGAGGGACGAATGGAGACGTGTCGTCTTCAGCGATGAGAGTCGCTTCTGCCTTGGTGCCAATGATGGTCGTATGCGTGTATGGCGCCGTGCAGGTGAGCGCCACAATCAGGACTGCATACGACCGAGGCACACAGGGCCAACACCCGGCATCATGGTGTGGGGAGCGATCTCCTACACTGGCCGTACACCACTGGTGATCGTCGAGGGGACACTGAATAGTGCACGGTACATCCAAACCGTCGTTGAACCCATCGTTCTACCATTCCTAGACCGGCAAGGGAACTTGCTGTTCCAACAGGACAATGCACGTCCGCATGTATCCCGTGCCACCCAACGTGCTCTAGAAGGTGTAAGTCAACTACCCTGGCCAGCAAGATCTCCGGATCTGTCCCCCACTGAGCATGTTTGGGACTGGATGAAGCGTCGTCTCACGCGGTC
Source organism: Schistocerca cancellata (assembly GCF_023864275.1). Lineage (NCBI taxonomy): Eukaryota > Metazoa > Arthropoda > Insecta > Orthoptera > Acrididae > Schistocerca > Schistocerca cancellata. Next base: position 396,575,654 of record NC_064634.1, on the reverse strand, counting down.
TGCACGTCCAGCACGAACGCTGGTCCAACTGAGGCGCCAGGTGGAAATGGCATGGCAAGCCGTTCCACAGGACTACATCCAGCATCTCTACGATCGTCTCCATGGGAGAATAGCAGCCTGCATTGCTGCGAAAGGTGGATATACACTGTACTAGTGCCGACATTGTGCATGCTCTGTTGCCTGTGTCTATGTGCCTGTGGTTCTGTCAGTGTGATCATGTGATGTATCTGACCCCAGGAACGTGTCAATAAAGTTTCCCCTTCCTGGGACAATGAATTCACGGTGTTCTTATTTCAATTTCCAGGAGTGTATATAGATGAAGAAAACCAAATATCACTTCTGTTTTACTAGATGACTACAATCCATAGGCAATGAGACAAGACAGCATTTGTCAGGAACAGTGCCAAAAGTCTTCTGGAAATATAGAAATGGAATCACTCCGAGGTCCACTGTTGATAGCGCAGGAGACTGTGTGAATAAAGAGCTAGTTGTGTTTCACCAGAATGATATTTTCTGAATCTGTGCTGACTCTGCCAGTAGCTAGTTTTCTTCAAGTCTACTATTTGTACACAGATATGTTCCAAAATCCTACTGCAAAGTATTGTCAGGGGTATGTGTTTGTAATTCAGTGGGTTACTTTCACTTCCTTTCTTGTGTATTGGTGTGACCTATGCAACTTTCCACTCTTTAGGTGCAGGTCTTTCTTCACTGAGTGAGCAGTTTTATGATTGCTAAATATAGAGCTAATGTATCAGCATACTCTGAAAGGGACCTAACTGGCATAAAATCTGTACGGAAGACTTGTCTTTATTATACGATATAAATTGCTTTGCTGCACTGAGGTTTGGCATCCAAGTTTCATGTTTGCAGCTGTTTTTGATTTGATTTCTGGTATGTCCTGCAGTATCTGTTGTAATTAACAAGATTGAGCATGCTTGGGACAAGTTTAAACTTGCCGAGTGTAGAGCAATATGGTAGAAGTATGTGGTAATGAATGTTACTCAGCAGCAGATTTTGATTCAGCAGATAGACAATTTTGGTTGTTGTTGTTGTGGTCTTCAGTCCTGAGACTGGTTTGATGCAGCTCTCCATGCTACTCTATCCTGTGCAAGCTTCTTCATTTCCCAGTACTTACTGCAACCTACATCCTTCTGAATCTGCTTAGTGTATTCATCTCTTGGTCTCCCCCTACAATTTTTACCCTCCACGCTGCCCTCCAATACTTAATTGGTGATCCCTTGATGCCTCTGAACATGTCCTACCAACCGATCCCTTCTTCTGGTCAAGTTGTGCCACAAACTTCTCTTCTCCCCAATCCTATTCAATACTTCCTCATTAGTTATGTGATCTACCCATCTAATCTTCAGCATTCTTCTGTAGCACCACATTTCAAAAGCTTCTATTCTCTTCTTGTCCAAACTATTTACCGTCCATGTTTCACTTCCATACATGGCTACACTCCATACAAATGCTTTCAGAAATGACTTCCTGACACTTAAATCTATACTCGATGTTAACAAATTTCTCTTCTTCAGAAACGCTTTCCTTGCCATTGACAGTCTACATTTTATATCCTCTCTACTTCGACCATCATAAGTTATTTTGCTCCCCAAATAGCAAAACTCCTTTACTACTTTAAGTGTCTCATTTCCTAATGTAATACCCTCAACATCACCCGACTTAATTCGACTACATTCCATTATCCTCGTTTTGCTTTTGTTGATGTTCATCTTATATCCTCCCTTCAAGACACCATCCATTCCATTCAAGTGCTCTTCCAAGTCCTTTGCTGTCTCTGACAGAATTACAATGTCATCGGCGAACCTCAAAGTTTTTATTTCTTCTCCATGGATTTTAATTCCTACTCCAAATTGTTCTTTTGTTTCTTTTACTGCTTGCTCAATATACAGATTGAATAACATCGGGGAGAGGCTACAACCCTGTCTCACTCCCTTCCCAACCACTGCTTCCCTTTCATGCCCCTTGACTCTTATAACTGCCATCTGCTTTCTGTACAAATTGTAAATAGCCTTTCGCTCCCTGTATTTTACCCCTGCCACCTTTAGAATTTGAAAGAGAGTATTTATCACTTTGTTTTTATTTTACAGTAAAGTTAATTTCAAAGGGCTAATTCCTTCATACCCGCCCGCACACATTCACCAATTGCAGGCGGTGTAAAACTTTTTTTGAACAGTATATATAATTATAAACTTAACATACAACAGATCATTTCGAAGAATCTGTTAAGTAGGTATTTGTGATGGTCCACAATTCTGAATAGTACTTCAAACATCTGAATTTCTGACCACTGAATGGCACAAACTTCAATGACACTTAACATAACTTCCACATATATAAGTGATGTAGTGCAAAATCATATGTTTGATACTCCCTTTAAAACTGCCAGTCCATAAGAGTCAACTCTAAAAAGATATGATCATACACAACACTGGCGTTTTACACAACTAGTAGTTGAAGAAGTTGTACGACATCAAATAACACAACGTAACAACAGAAATGTTATGGTTTGGTTGAATGTGAATGTGCATCATCTGCAGAAGTGTAACAAAGTACATTATTTATTACTTTAACTTCTCAGTTATACACTTCTTTTCTACTCTCGACTGCTTGGTCAGCACATTTCATATTCAGCAGTAATAATGTTATTTCTTTCTCTTTAACACCAGAGGTGCGGAATTTGTGGTCTCACATCTTTTACAGCCATATAGGCTTAAAAATCTATTATACAAATGTAATTAGGTTTATTTCTACAGTTAATTCTTAAATCAATTCTCAAATAAATGACAAACAAAAATGTAAAAAGAAATACAGTTTGGTATCAATTGTTTTATTCTGAAGTAATTTCATGGAATTACATAAAAAATTCATTATTTAAATGACTACATTAGTGTTTGCTTGGGCAAATGTTTATAGAACTTTAAAAACAGTCTGTCACATATAAATCAATGCCAAATGATAGACTTTTCACTTCATAAGCAGCACACTGAAGTGACAGAGAACCAAACAATCAACTGAAAGACTGCTGGAATATCACCATGGTTTGGTATCCGGACTACTTATAACTAAGCTCCAGTTGCAGCAGAAAGGTGGTATATCTTGAGTAAATCACAGCACAAACACAAATGATTTCATCATCAAACACATGGTTCACATTAGCAGTATTCTTTAGTTCCACAGCAAAATTTTACAACAACTTTAATTATCTGCCACAATCACATTGCTATGACTGTTTTCAACAGAAATGTATATTCCAGATACTGAGACATTATCTGGAGATGAAGTTCCTGCCAAAGCTGTTTCAAGCATTAAACAAAATAGTTGACTGTAACTGATACATAAAGTTACTGAACATAAACTGGCAGGCACTGTTGCTCTGCCTTCCTATGGCAAATACAGCTACCATCAATGTTCGTATCTCAGCAATCAGCAAAACTTTTTCAAAATACCACTGTACGCACGTTATGGTTGTTTCATTACTATCTAAGGTTCACCAATAGAAACAAATCATATGACATATAAAAATTTGCTGGGGCTTTCATTGCCACTTAAAGTTTTTGTACTGGGATCTTCAGCCAACATTTGTTTAATAATTTTTCTGACTTTTTGCCAGCACAAGTGACTGGAATTGTCAAAGACTAACCCTCTATTGCTGGTGGCAGACTGCAGCGGCAATGAAGGATAAATCTTTGACAATGTCAGCCATTTGAGCTGGCAAAAAGTTAGAAAATCACTAAACAAATGTCAGCTGAAGAGCCAAGATGAAAATCAACAGGCAACATATCTATATGATAAGTGATCATAACGTTTAATTGGCTGCTCTGACTCCAAATGTCTATTGCATGAAAGAAGTATTGCATTTGCCTAAATATGCGAAGGGTTTCAGATTTCAAATGGCACAAAAGAAAAAAAAAGAAGCTTCTTTCTCGTAATACTGGGATAGGTGTGAGGTAAGGAAATTAATTTTTGCAGAACTTGGCACAAGATGATCTATCATTCCCAATGAGGAACATTATTTCCCATGTTTGGACTTTAAACTGTTAGTACAGGTTGGGGAGGAGAAGGGGCAAGCAAGCAAGGAAGGAAGATGGAGAGGCTTTTCAGTTACATACATTTCCTCCCTTTATTGCAAACTCCAGGCAAACCATCTATTTCTCTACCTTCCTCACTCTCCTTTGCTTTCTTTCTTCAGGTAAAAATATTTTAATTTACTTCTCACTCATGTTTCTTGCAATTCATTTCCTATCACCCATCTGCCCCCTCCTTGTCAGAATTTCCCCTGGTAAGCGTCCACCCCGGTAGCCGAGTGGTCAGCGCGACAGAATGTCAATCCTAAGGGCCCGGGTTCGATTCGTGGCAGGGTCGGAGATTTTCTCCGCTCAGGGACTGGGTGTTGTGTTGTCTTAATCATCATCATTTCATCCCCATCGATGAGCAAGTCGCCGAAGTGGCGTCAAATCGAAAGACTTGCACCCGGGGAACGGTCTAACCAACTGGAGGCCCTAGTCATATGACACTTACTTACCTGGTAAGCAATGCTTCTGCCGCAAGAGAAATAAAATTCATCACTCTAATGCTCAAAGCAAGAAAACAAACACATTAAGAAGTCAATTAATAAAAATGTCTGACTAATCACCTCAGAGGACGAGTCTTTACAGCGCATTGGTAATAACAGTACCAAAAAAGTCATTAAATGACAGTAAGATATGTAGGTTTTGTTGCAACTATCGGTGTTTGAACCAATGGATACTCGCAGATGGCTACCCCATATCCAATGTAACAGAGGCCTTAGATAATCTAGGCCAATGTTGTTATTTCACAACTACATACTTACAAAAGTGGTAATCATCAATTAGAAATAGCACTGGGAGATCAGCTACAAACCACATTCAGCTACAAACCTTCTGGCCATTATCTGTACCATCATATGCCATTTGGATTTAAATCACAGCTATCAGATGGGGTATTACGAGGACTGCAACAAAAATGATGCATGGTCTACTTAGACGACATCACAGCATTCCCAAGGATGGCCAGGAGCATGTAATACATTTATCTGATGTTTCTGATAATTTACATGTAGCGAAAAAACACTCAGCTTGGAAAAGTGGCATTTTGTATTACACGCATATTAACGGCCAGGAGAATGTATATGCTGAGCCATGATTTGTTGAAATCATGAGAACCTGCCCAACGTCCATTATGGAAAAAGAATTGCAATTGTATTTAGTCTTAGCTAATTTTCATAGAAAACTCATTATAAAATTCGGTGAAATCGCAATACCCCTCACACCATATCGACATAAGGAGCAATATTTCGATTATCTCTGGACTGTGGAACAGAGTTTGTAAGGTCAGGTCACATCTTAAGCCAGAAGGGAGACAGAAGTGAACATCTGATAGCATATGCTTGAAGACAATATGGCAGAAAGAAATTATTCAACCACAGGAAAGGAAATGCTAGCACTAATCTAAGACATTACTTATTTCTGCTTTTATTTTAAGGGGTGATATTGCAAGGTAATAACTGATCCTGTGGCAATGAAATGATTACTGGGACAAAAAGAAGCAAGTAATTTAACTAAGACTAAATGAATTTGATTTTGAAGTTGTATATTGACTGAAAAAATCGCGTAGGAATGCAGAATTACTAAGCAGGAAAATACACTCCTGGAAATTGAAATAAGAACACCGTGAATTCATTGTCCCAGGAAGGGGAAACTTTATTGACACATTCCTGGGGTCAGATACATCACATGATCACACTGACAGAACCACAGGCAACAGAGCATGCACAATGTCGGCACTAGTACAGTGTATATCCACCTTTTGCAGCAATGCAGGCTGCTATTCTCCCATGGAGACGATCGTAGAGATGCTGGATGTAGTCCTGTGGAACGGATTGCCATGCCATTTCCACCTGGCACCTCAGTTGGACCAGCGTTCGTGCTGGACGTGCAGACCGCGTGAGACGACGCTTCATCCAGTCCCAAACATGCTCAATGGGGGACAGATCCGGAGATCTTGCTGGCCAGGGTAGTTGACTTACACCTTCTAGAGCACGTTGGGTGGCACGGGATACATGCGGACGTGCATTGTCCTGTTGGAACAGCAAGTTCCCTTGCCGGTCTAGGAATGGTAGAACAATGGGTTCGATGACGGTTTGGATGTACCGTGCACTATTGAGTGTCCCCTCGATGATCACCAGTGGTGTACGGCCAGTGTAGGAGATCGCTCCCCACACCATGATGCCGGGTGTTGGCCCTGTGTGCCTCGGTCGTATGCAGTCCTGATTGTGGCGCTCACCTGCACGGCGCCAAACATGCATACGACCATCATTGGCACCAAGGCAGAAGCGACTCTCATCGCTGAAGACGACACGTCTCCATTCGTCCCTCCATTCACGCCTGTCGCGACACCACTGGAGGCAGACTGCACGATGTTGGGGCGTGAGCGGAAGACGGCCTAACAGTGTGCGGGACCGTAGCCCAGCTTCATGGAGACGGTTGCGAATGGTCCTCGCCGATACCCCAGGAGCAACAGTGTCCCTAATTTGCTGGGAAGTGGCGGTGCGGTCCCCTACGGCACTGCGTAGGATCCTACGGTCTTGGCGTGCATCCGTGCGTCACTGCGGTCCGGTCCCAGGTCGACGGGCACGTGCACCTTCCGCCGACCACTGGCGACAACATCGATGTACTGTGGAGACCTCACGCCCCACGTGTTGAGCAATTCGGCGGTACGTCCACCCGGCCTCCCGCATGCCCACTATACGCCCTCGCTCAAAGTCCGTCAACTGCACATATGGTTCACGTCCACGCTGTCGCGGCATGCTACCAGTGTTAAAGACTGCGATGGAGCTCCGTATGCCACGGCAAACTGGCTGACACTGACGGCGGCGGTGCACAAATGCTGTGCAGCTAGCGCCATTCGACGGCCAACACCGCGGTTCCTGTGTGTCCGCTGTGCCGTGCGTGTGATCATTGCTTGTACAGCCCTCTCGCAGTGTCCGGAGCAAGTATGGTGCGTCTGACACACCGGTGTCAATGTGTTCTTTTTTCCATTTCCAGGAGTGTACTTGCCATGGAATGTGCTGGTGTAGACACATAAGAATGGCACAAAGCACAAGGTGCTGACCCATATTGTCAGCATTATTCAAAGCAACCACAATTCAGCAGTGTAGACGGATTACTGTGCAAACAGCCTTGCCACAGTGGTAACACTGGTTCCTGTCAGTGTTACCACTGCAGCAAGACTGCTGGCACAGCACACCATCTACACTGCTGAAATGTGATTGCTTCGTTCCTGTCAGATTAACGAAGTTAAGCGCTTTCGAGCTTGGATAGCACTTGGTTGGGTGACCATTCATGTCTCCCGAGTGCTATTGGCAACCAAGACAAACTCAGCCCTTGTGAGGCCAACTGAGGACCTACCTGGCTGTGAGGTAGTGGCTCCGGTCTCTAAAACTGACAATGGCTTGGCGTGCAGAGTACTGACTACATGTCCCTTCATATCTGCATCCAGTGACACCTATCGGTTGAGAATGGCATGGCTAATGGGCATTCCAAGGCCTGTTCGGATGGAGTTTAGTTTAGTTTGCTTTAGTGTAGTTTAGTTTAGACTGAGTGCTGTATTGAAAGCCAAGATGTGGTTTGTGACTAGTGGTTCCAGCAAAATTACGAAATGAATTATTGATGCAGGCTCAGGATTCAGTTGTACCTGGACAGTGGCTGTGTCACAGAATGCTGAGACACACACAAACAGGATGTCACACGTTATGTAAAAAATTGTATTCCATGTGCACAAAGTGTGGGCTTTGCCCATAAACAAAATTACATTACAGAAATTACCAGAGGCAAATAGATCATATCAAATGACTGGAATGGACATATTCAGATCCTTCACTCAAACACCAACAGAGAACTTTTACATACTAACGATAATTGATTATTTTTCATGTTTCATGTCCATGATCATCATACCAAACCAGCAGGCAGAAACTGTGGCAGAAGCAATGGTTACTCAATGGATAATGAAGTTTTTGAGATAGTGATAATGGGCCAAGCCAAAAATTTTATTTCAGATGTAATAAAGCAGTTGTGTCTCTTATTATGCACTATAAAGCTTACAACAAGTATATTACAATTGTAGGCAGATGGATGGAATGAGGCAGCCCACAAAACAGGAAAATTGTGAGTTACAACATCAATACCCACTATAACGAGGTAAGTCCTTCTCCCTTATTGATTAGTGGTGTATAACTCCAAAGTCCACGAGAGTACAGGCTTGTCCCAGTATGAAGTGGTTTTCAGTCAAAAGATGCCCTTTCCTTTTGAGCTACGAAAATCCATCCAGAAAAAGATATGTTGACAGTTTAAATTTTTTAAAAAGGTTAAAAAATATTTGGCACTTTGTTAAAAAGAAGAACACTGAGGCCTTGGAAAAACAGTAAGGTACTCATAATAAAGAAGCAACGTTACTGAAGTATCGTGTGAAATGATAGGTGATGCCAATCAATCCATGGGCACCAAAAGACAAGTCTAACAAGTCTGACACACATTCCTAAGTAGTAGATATGACATCACCTGCTAATGTTAACTTACAACAATCAATACATGACATCACCTGCTAATGTTAAATTACAATTACCAGTGCGAACCACAGTAGTGCACATATGGTGTATTCATTCACTTGAAGGAACCCCAAATGCACTGCCTCCACTGATGCACCACCTTTCCACGGGGCAAAGAGAGAAGCAGAAGGGTCAATGTAAAAAAGGAAAAGAAAGGTAAGATCAGGCAAATATCATTGTTTTGCGGGGTGTAGAGTTGAGTGTTACACCCTCCATAATTATCCAGTAGCATGAGAGCCCTGCCAAAGTCTATGTCTCTGAAAGTACACAAAACGCTGTTAACTCCACCAGAAAAAGTCCTTTGGCCTGTTCTCCAAACAGGAATTCTGTACTGCCAGACTGGACCAGACACCTCTCCAAAAAACAACATGTACACACCATCCCCTGGCGGTGTAATTTCATTCTGTTACACTCTCAGAAATCTGTAAGGGCTTGTCCTAAAGATACAATCACAAATAAAACATAATTTTTCCAAAGAATTGGACTGCACTGCGGTAACCCGGTGGACATCATTTGTACCCATCATAATCAAGGATGTTATAGTGGCACACGGCACACAGAGCTACAGGGTTTATTGATCAATGGCACCTGGTGTAAAATTTCTGGACCAACCTTCAGGTTACCCACAACCATCACTTGAGCCACCACCCTAAATCTCACCCATATATTAACTTTCCTACCTACCTGTCCTATGCTTTGAGATTGTATCCACTGTAAACCTGACCTACTTGACTAACATGTTAAACCTGATCCTTCTTGCACCTACAGATCAGATTTTAGTTGTACAAAATTGCCACATATCAATCGAACACCTAATAAACAACACGAAAAGATATTGTGCAGAACATCATCGCAAACTTGTGACCATAGCAACCACAACCTCAGCCACCTGCATAATTCTAGCCATCACAGATATTGCTTACTACCAGTTCAAGCATAGAGTTGACCAAATACCACCCCTACCGACCTCCAACCTATGGGTTCACACCAGTGATACTGGCATCCAAGAAGATCTGGCTGATATGAAAAAGGGCAAATTGCAAGAAAAAAACTGTGTATGCTTAGCTTAAGTGTAACAATGGAGAAAGTGACACTGTAAATGAAGTACACTCACAAAATTCAAGTCATAGACACAAGATGTACTAAACGTAACTACTTCAAGTGCTCTGTTGTAGCCATTTTTTGAACAGAAATTCAGGGACGGAATTTAGTTAAGGATGGAAGAGAGTAATGGATCAAGCAGTGCCAGCAGCAAGAATGCAAACTTCTGGGAAATGACTGTTGCAAGTCAGTTACTTATGCTGATAGAAGCACCTTTTGCCAATCATACCAACCTACTACTGAGAGTCAATGACTGTTCAGAAGACTGGTCACCCTTTGTGAAGCTTCCATGCTAGTAGGAGAGTTCGATGACACTGAGGTATTTGGCAATGATGGAACTTCTGTCTATTCTGTTCCAGAAATTAGCATTTATATCCTCTGCAACCAGCTAGTCAGGATTCTGGATAGCTGGGCTATGGCATAATGCTCAGCCTGGGCCAGTTGCTGCCATCAAGAAGTCCTACCAATGATGCAGCTGCCCCCTGTAACCGTGCCTCAAACCACCTATTGCTGCCTGACCACTGAAACACTTGGCAGCATTGCTGGAGTCCAGTTGCCTTTAAGCATTCCAGGGCTCGCATTGAGAACAAAAAGAGCTTTGGGTGCATATCTACAGTAAAATAAAGCAATGAAAAACCCAGGATGGAATAATGACAACATCATGCTGCTACTCACCATATAGCAGAGATGCTGAGTCACAGATAGGAGACTCAGCATCTCCTCTAAATGGTGAGTAGCAGCTAGCCTTTTCATAATAATGTCTATAGTAAAATATTTGTCTGAATGAATGCATTTAGCTGCAGCTGTCAGTTCTACTTCACTTGTTGTACAACTGTAGAATACTTTCAAGAATCACTATAGAGAGAACCAATCAGAATTCACTACATAAAAATCAGTTTATTTTAATTAATTTTTGCTTTAAAGACAATTTTGATGTATTACCAATACTTCATGCACATCAACATAAGATCTGAAGTATACTGAAAGCAAAGTATCCAAGAATCATGGGTCTCCCTTTATATTCTCCAAGTTAAGTTTTGTAGGTTATTCAGTTCTAAGGTGCCCCTCAATAGCTGTGTGAGTTAAGTTTCGAATCCGCCTGGCAATTAACGACAAGAACAGAATACTGGCCAGTCTGTATGTGGTTTTTAAGCAATTTTACATGTCCCACTATGTGAATATCAAATTCATACTCAGATATACACAACACAAACATTTAGAAAACTGAAACTACATGGCAGATTAAAACTGTTTGCCGCACCAAGACTTGAACTTGGGAACTTTGACTTTCGCGGGCAAGTGCCCTACCGACTGAGCTACCAAATCACGACTCACGACCTGTTCTCACAGGTTTACTTCTGCCAGTACCTCATCTTTCCTTCCAAATTTCATAGCATCTCTCCCGTGAAACTTTCAGGACTAGTGGAGACTTGGCTTAGCTACAGCCTGGGGGATGTTTCCAGAATGAGACTAGGTACTAGCAGAAGTACAGTTGTGAGAACAGGTTGAGAGTCATGCTTACATAGCTCTGTCAGTAGAGCACTTGCCCACAAAAGGCACAGGTTCACGTCTTGATCCAGCACAGTTCCAATCTGCCAGGAAGTTTAATATCCATGCACAGTCCACTGCGGAGAGAAAATATCATTCTGGAAACATACTCCAAGTGGTGGCTACACCAGATCTCCACAATATCCCTTCTTCCACAAGTTCTAGTCCTGCAAGTTTTACGGGACAGCTTCTGTGAAGTTTGGAACGTGGGAGATGAGATATTGGCAGAAGTAAAACTGTTCGAATGGGCCACGACTCATGCTTGGGTAGTTGATAGAGATGGGCAAAACTGTTCTTTTCAGAGATCGGATCAGAACTGTTCACTCTCTGAAATGAATTAGCTCTTTTTCATGACTCACCACTCATTTACAATAGAAAATAAATGGAAGGCACATTGCCCTTTAAACTTGGTTTATTCCAGTACTATACCTGTATTTTGATCTTATTTGATCCTATTTTGAAGTAACACAGATAATGAGTAAGAATTTTGTATTGTTTATTGAAATTTCCACGATATGACAAAGTTTTTTATTATTGATTTATTTTGCACTATCGTCGTTTTTTGGGTGATCGGAAAATGTTGTAACTTGAGATTTACATTAACAATATATTTGGCTATAATGTATTAAAATTTCATTAACCTCATACAAATACATCGCAAGCCATATATTTTTAAAGTGAACGTTTCCTTCCGAAGACGCCTAAAATCGCAAAATCCGTACCAGAATAAGAAATATATATATATATATATATATATATATATATATATATATATATATATATATATATATATATATATAAAAAATTGACTGTAAAACGAAAGTGCTGCATATAGCCTTACGCAGAATAAAACAAGGAAAATATTGGTGTATCACATTTTGCGATACGTTTATCGGTTCGCTCGTAATTAAAGCGTAAATTCGAGTGTCCATAATAAAAATCCTATAGTAAGAGGAGTCGTCAGGAACCTAATCTGATCAGTTTACACAAATAAAAATAAAATAAAAACAAATGATGTATACATAACATAATAATGTAATGTACATAGCGGTATTACTACGAAGAACAATATCCAGTAGAGATGAACTCCGATGCAGAAGCACTGAGTCGAGCAGGTCGAGCCGCGAGCTGTATTACTGCGTGAGCTAAGACCGCAGAGACCAGAGTGACACCTGAGTTGCTTTGCTCAACACTCTGGCTAGAGTAGAGAACGGTGGGGTGAGCGTTGAGCGGGTGAGTTCCGAGGGTGGGGGGAGCGGTGAACTCACCCGCTCCGAGACAAATCGTCCGTTCCCTTGCGAGCAGGTTGTTGCAAGTAGTTCCTATGTTATCCGCTAGGTGGCTCTCTGTCCTGTTGCTCGCATCAACTGCCCAGAGGGCAGGACGTGCGACTGAAACGATCGCCGACAGAGTGCGATGCGAAGTTAAGCTGCGCCAGACACTGCACGCGGCAGACGACGCACAGAGACGGCACGGCATATGTGAAACACAAAATCCAATGGGGTACTGCACAATGCAGGCAGCCAAGGTAGAAGCAGGGCAGAGGCCGGCGCTGGCAGTGTTGTGTGGCGTGCACTGTGCTGTGACCAGCAGAGGCGCTGCTGATATGCTCCGTCTCTCTCTCTCTCTCTCTCTCTCTCTCTCTCTCTCTCTCTCTCTGCTGTGGGAAACGTTTGGAGCTACCGTTCTTTTTTTCTGAATCACTGATTGTTCATTCCTTTGAAAGATTCAACTCTATGAATCAATTCAAGAGCGGATCCCCATCTCTAGTAGTTGAGTCAGTAGAGCACTTGCTTGCAAATGGTACAGGTCCTGACTTGAGTCTCGGACTGACACACAGCTTTAATCTGTCAGGAAGTTTTATACAGCACGCATTCTGTTGCAGAGTGAAAAATCTCATTTTGAAAACTATCACTTACATATAGACTTTATTTTAGAAGCAGATACATGGGGCACACTGGTATCATGCTGAGAGGGGCAGGGGGGGGGGGGGGGGGGGGACTGATGACCTTAAGATGTTTTGTCTCCTTAAACCCATAAACAACAGTTTAATTCCAAGGCTTTATTCTAAAGACAAAATATGGCTAATCCATTAAAAGCTGAAATGTGAGAATGTAAGGTATTAAAAAAATTAATTTTTTTAACCAAATGGCCTTAAAAGACTACCAAATAATAAGGGCTATTATGTGGAAGAAAGCACGAGAATCTATAAATACTAATTTTCAAATTTTTATGCAAAAAGGAAATGTTCGAAAAAGATGAAACTGTCTCCAGAAGCTAATCCAGCTTTTCTTTATTTACATGAAAATATTTTTAGAGGTGTGCAACAGATCACAGCTCTCCTAATACTGGGCTCTCTCCCCTCTGCCCTGTGCAGCCAGCCACACTTGACAAAGCTCTGCATGTACCTGGAAAACAAGCAACACAACTAGCACTCAGTGCTCTAGGAAGAACCGTAATCAGATGGCCGCTGGTCATGTCTGCTTCACCCACTGAAATGTCAATCACAAAATTATTTTAATCAAAGTATTAACTGGGTCAACTGATATCTACAGGGGCCATGTAAATCGGGAACAACTTGAAAATAGCTGATGGCTAGTATGAACAACAGTTTCACCCAATATTTGCCTAAAGAAATGGTACACTACAGCTGCTAGCAAAACTGAAGCTAGGCTATTCCTAGATCAGTCTCCAGAAGCAACTTACAGTCATAGCCGGAGAGTGGCTGGTGAGGCTCTGGCCCGCCTCCTGGCGGTGCAGTACCAACTGAGCAGCACGGCCGACATCACCCTCGGCAATGGCCAAGCAGTGACGCACCTCGATAGTGCACGCACTGGGGAACATCTCCTGTAGGAGCTGCACTTGAGCTGCATCGTACTGTGGCTCCTGCAATAAAGGAAGATAAACTTAAAATTCCAACACACTGAGGCATGAACATCAATCTTATTAAACAATACAATCTTAAACACTTTTGCCGCAATTTTTAATTTTATTTCAGGTATAAGACAGGTTTCAAACTATATGTACATTACTGATAGTTAGAAGTAGGACTACATGTTTGAGTCGTTTTATACTCATTAAGACATCCTGCACATGTTCCTGGGTACAATTTCTGCCCTTGTAATTGGCCCTGTATATACCTGCACTTGCATACAGAAACTGGGCTTCATAAAATAAAATCGAAGAAGCAACACACCACCCACTCGCTTAAAAAATTCACCTGACACAGCAAAAAGAGTGAAATGTATCAACTTTGTTACTCTAATGGAGTTCCACTATATAATGACATATTCAGTTTGCTATTTCACAAGTTTAAAATAATTACTTCATTTCCAAAACAATTACCATGGTGTTCACAATTCCAGTACCACAATTCACCGATTTGATTTCACAATGAGCGTATTAATCACTACAACCACAAACAGTTATTCAGAACTAGGAACATTAGACACATATCTGATCTTTCTATTGCCAGTATTTGTATCCCTGAGGATTTTTCTTATATGGGCATCACATCATAGTACAAGGTGTGTTTCTATCACAATGTATTGCCTCCTAATGTTGCAGACATCATTAGAAGCTATAAAGAGTCAGATATTAGTTTCAAACACAAACCAGCTCAGATGTTTGTATGTATCTACACAACAGTTGGGTCGTGATGTCATCAGACCACTGCCTAAGAGTGTGGAGTCACACCGATGTGTGTTACGGAGCTTGTAGTGGGGGAGAGATGGTGGTGTCTGCTGTGTTTTGCACTAAGGCAGACAACTTGTCTAGTTTCAGGCCTTCTTTTCTGTTAAAGTTGTTTTTATGCTTTTGAATTTCTATGACTTCTCTGTAATGCCTGGATCTCGATAAAATTAAATCAGAGAAACAAATTTGGTGGTTCCTTGGTCCCAGAATATGATGATCTACTGCTGATTTGTCCATGTTGCCCAGATAGAAATTACTCTTGTGTTCTTTAAGCCAGATGTTATTACTTCTTCCTGTAGTTTCTATGTATATTTGACAGCATGTGCAAGGAACTTTTTATACTCCTGGTGCAGCAGCTGGTGAGTGCAGGTACTTAGCAGCATTCAAATGTTACCATACCCTTCTTGCTGGTTTAAACGCTATGTCAATACTGTGTTCCTCTTAGCACTTTGCTGATGCAATTTGTAGCTTTTTATGAACAGGAGGAAAACTTCCTCTAACTTCTTCAGTAGAAGTTCCAGATATTTTCCCTATTTAGTTTTTGCCAGCTTCACCGATTCTTCTGAAAGTAATTATTACGTGATAAAGTTCTTCCTTCAAGTACTGTGGCCCACAAATTCTTTTCGTCTGGCCTACCTACAATTTAATCACTATTCTTTTATACGTGTGATGGTAACTGGGATGTTAGGAAAGGAATCCATCCGTGTGAATGGGCATTCTGCAAACTGTGTGCTCTAAAGTCAGGTAATACTATGTACCTGTGCAGCTAAAAATGAAATTGGGCTTGTTTCCCTTTTTGCATAATGAACTCTATATTAGAATTAATATCGTTCACAAAATTAAGAAAATTTAATTTTTTTCCTACATGTGACAATATGACTAAAGTATCATCACTACACCAAAACCAACAGGAGTGTTTTTGTGAAATTTAGAACTTTCTCAGGAGACAGACTGTTACATGAAATTTCAGGTGAACTGTATGAGGTTCGTAACTTGCTGCCACAATATTTCAGTGCAGACTTGTTGGCGCATGAGTAGTAATCCTAGTTGTCACCGTACACGCATTGCTTGAACTTACGTCTTCAGCTGCAAGTCAGCACGATACTCCGAGCACCCTCCCTGGTGAAAGCTCATCTTATTGATATCACATTAATTTTCTTCACAGGGTAAAATTGCACGACAACACCAGCGTAGTGACAAGTCTGTACAAAACCACTGCGCATTTTTTCGCTCCCATGACATTTGAAAAGTATTCCATATACTGGTAATGTGTTATATATAAATTTTAATTATTTTTGCAGTGTTAAGTATCTAATGTTAAATTATAAAGTGGTTATTTTATGTTTTCCTTGTTGTAAAGATCGAGTATGCGGTGACAGTTTTACTTCATTTGCGAGTGTATACCTGTCCTTTTTTCCCCCCTAAGGTAAGTCTTTCTGCTACCGGGATTGGAATGACTCCTCACCCTCTCCCTTAAAACTCACATCCTTTCGTCTTTCCCTCTCCTTCCCTCTTTCCTGACGAAGCAGCCGTTGGTTGCGAAAGCTAGAATTTTGTGTGTATGTTTGTGTGTCTATCGACCTGCCAGCGCTTTTGTTTGGTAAGTCTCATCATCTTTGTTTTTATATATTTACTTTAAGTTTTTAAATACAGGGCACTATGATGTAATCTGTGTCTTTTAATAACCCACACTGACATTTTGAAGATAAAAAATCAATAATTGAGTTCGCATATTTTATTATTCTTGCATGAAGAAATTTATTTTGTGATATCTTTTGAAAGTTTCATCTATATACTGAATGAAGTATTTATATTGCGAGCAGTAAAAAAAGGGAACAAAACAGTGATATCCTTTTTTTTTAATGAGTTTAGATACACGATTTATACAAAAATATGTACCCATTTTCAAGATATACTTCTTACATTTGGCTTCATTTAACGGATAAAATAACTAATTACAAAATACTGTCTTTAGTAGTAAACATTAAAATGATCATTCAATAATTTCGATATTCAATTATAAAGTGTATAATGAACCACCCTGATACCATGTATACTATCAATTCTTTCATAGGGACCGACGACCATCGCAGTCTGGTCCCTTTAATCCCACAAACCAACCAACCAATTCTTGCATAGGTTAAAATTATCTCAGCTATTTCCTTAAAAGAATTCATATGATTTTGTATTCAATCTATTATATTTCAGGCTAAAATGTATAAAAAAGAAATTAATGTGCAACAATCGATATTTACTAACCGTTAAAATAACTCTTCTTTTAAAAATATTTGAAATTACAAAATTTCCGGTATACTTAAAATTCATATCATTAATTGTACAATCTAACTCTAATGATTAAATTTATTTCTGGATTTATTTACAAAATAATTCTCCTGTCAAGAAAGTTTGTAAACTCTCTTGCTTTTGTAAACTCTTTGAGTACTGTGAATACCGCAGAACGTAAGGAGTGGTGGGCAAGCATCTGATGGAAGTAGATGTTTTCTAAGTTTGTCTCCAACAATGTCAATATGTAGCTTTTTCTTTTTTTTAACGTGAAAAATGTAAAACCGGTGTGGTGATGTAAGATGTGAAAAAGAATAAAAAGTCAAGAACAATACAGGCAAATCTTCATCAGTTATTTAGTCAACAAGAACCTACAAAATCGAAATTTCAGCTGCAAGAATGTACCCCCAACACAAGACTTTGAGCCACTGATGACAACAACAACAACGAGATAATAAAGATATGTAAAAAGTTATTCTTTTGTATATCTTACACCTCTCTAAGCTTTCAAAATTTGTGCAAGGAATGAGAATTTTAATGGTGATGTGTGGGAGGGTAAGATTACAAGTGGAATGTAGCGAACAAACCACATCCTTGTATTCTGGTGGTCATGAGCTGCTGCGCATTGCTACATTGACTTGGTGACATTTTCATAGTGTTGCCCAACAGTTGGCAGTACTTGCACATGGTGAAAAAGTTGAACATTCATGGGGAAAAAAAAACTTCTGTTGCAACTAAGACAGTAAAATTGGATGTAAACAATTATAACTAGAGGTCTGAAAGGGTTAAAAAAGATGTGGAGGTCTACAGGCACATGCAAAGAGGAATGGGTAAGTCACTCAATAACCAAAGAGAGCTTAGAGATAAGCAATTCATTAGGTTGAGTACTAGATACAATTTTTATCCATAACTTACTGATCTTGATAATAATCTCCCCACCCCTCCACAGTTTCAAATTTTTGACATTACTTGCATAGTTTTATCAGCTTCTCCTTACCCTATGCCTTTTACTTTGAACTTCCTGTTCACCTACCACTCCCCCCCCCCCCCCCCTTCTGTATATGTACAGTTATTATGTTGGCATTGCATGTAGCATAGATATAGTCAGTCCTATGCTTCCAGCCACCATTCCTTACAGAGTTAAGAAGACAGATCAGTATTGTTCTTTTATTTCGGTGTTTTGAGCGTGTGTGAGTGAAATGGTTTTGAGTCAAAAGAAAGTGGATGTTTCGATGGTCAACAAGTTGGAAGCACTCAACAGAACAGACAAAGGAGAAATGCTGAAAAACATCGCTCAAGGAGATATTGTAGGGACATCAACTGTGTTGTGCTGGAAGAAGAACCAAAAAGAAATTTCAGATTTCTGCTTAAAAATAAACTTACAGGCTACTTATGAAAATAAACATGAGTAGAATACAGTGTCTGTACAGTTCAAGTGCCAAAAAGAGCGTTTCTTTTTAGTGCCAAAAGGAAAGGTTTGAATATTGTAGCACATATTAGAGTTTTCATGTTTAGTAGAATATGTTCGAATTATCTAGATTTTTGGTAATCTGGATTACACCTAGACACAATAAGTGATGTTCTTGTGTATTGGATTAAAGTGTCTCAACAGGATAAGATCTGCAGCATGACATGGATGTATGAATAAGCATTGTTGCCATCCCCTAATACTGAAGCCCTCCAATCCAAATTCTCATAACTGCACAGTACATATGAGAGTTGTTACCATGGCTATGGATGATTGATTAACTGTGACACAGCAAGCACGGTGCGCTGCTGCCGAGAGCCCAAGCTACATATCAACACAGTTGGGACAAACATGAAAGGGAAATTGTGGCCAAAGATTGTCAACAGATAGTTCCTGGCTAATACTTAGGGACACTACACCACTATTTCCTCTGGTTTGCTGGATATCTTTCAAATAAAAATAATTTCCAGTTTTCATGTATAATGGTATTATTATGACACTTGCTTGATTAAATAATTCATAGTGACATCAATGTTTTATAACAACAAACAGTACACAAAATGTGAAAGTAAACATGCCTATCTACATTTGCTATTTTGCTTTTCATGTTTTATTACAGTAGGGATTGTTTAATTCTTTGTTTTATTATGCAATTTCATAAATTTGCAATTTCATAAATTTTATATTTTATGCCATTTTCATTCTATAAATATTTTTAGAGTAATTTTTTAAGATTTGGGAGGGGGGGGAGGGGGAGGGGGGAGAGAAACACCTTGTTACACAGAGGACACATTTATCACAGATGGCCATAGTTTGCATCTATTTATCTGTTTAAAGATACTCACTGACCTTTACTTTTGGTATCTGACACACCTATTTTGGAAGCAAGAGCACTCTAAACCATAGTTTTCCTACCACAGAGAGAAAACATTTTGTAAGTGTTTCTCATATTACTTTAATTTTGTATTGGGATATTTTGATCACAGGAAAATCTGAGGATGGTACTGTGTACCAGAACTAGTAGACAGTGGGCAGAATAAACAAATTGCGACTGTAGACTGAAGCAAATATTTTTTCCCCTGAAAATTTCAGTGTCAAAAGGTGAAAAAATGCTTGTGGGCCAGGAAAAGAGCACAGTTGTTAATTCAGAAAGTGGAGTTGTTTCTTTTCCTGTGGACCACCAAAGATGTAGCTTTCAAGAATACTGTTATAAAGCAGAACACACTAGAAAGTATTGCAGCAGATTTTGAGACAACATCTGCCAAAATATGAAAAAATTCATAAACTGCTGACAAGAAATTAATAAATTATTTCCTGAAAACTTATATACGCATGCCTCTGCATCCATTTCTTAACTTTTTATTTTTGTCAAGGTTTTTCTTTAATAAAAACTACAAGATAACAACAACAGTCTCAGCTCTGAGTTTCAAGCACAACATTTTCTACTTCCACTTGCTCCTTACAACAGGATTCTGTGGAAACAGTTCTGCAAGTTCTTGTAGCAAGTTCCAGAGATTAATAAGGAATTTAGAAAAGTAAACTTGCTGTCCTTATGCAAATACGTCAGCAAGTACAGTCCTCGCAGGATACTGTGGCAAATGCGCAGTGACAAATTTTCATCCAAAGCACTGGGTGAGTTCATTCATTTGTTCAGAAGGGCTGGCTGACAATGTCTGAAGCCTTTTGGGCAGTCGTTTCTGACAGAATTGAGGCGCACACCCTGCAATCTTTCTCAAATAATTTTACAAAAACTATTCAGTAAAAAATCATTTTTGCTTTACTTATAGCTTTATACATCAAGTTCATGATGGCATACCAATCATTTTGTTAATGGCCATAGTTGTTATGATATTTACGTGGAAGCAAGACACTGCACAAAATTCAAATAAAGTTTGCAATAAAAAATGAAGGTCACTACGATTTTACGTTTGGTGCATATTACATAATATGTTGCAGCATATGAAATTTAGGTAACATATTGAATCTTTAGACTTGGGTGGCAGTCTCAATCTGTCAACAATGTCGAGAAAATTGACCTGATGTAGCACAAATGCAAAAGCGAGAGGCAGGGGACACCATTTGTGAGTTATCAGTTAAAATTCTGTGTCTACTGGTGCAAACAGTTTGACCATGTACATGTTTTACCACAATGGCAGGGAGTCAATAAATGACAGGCTTCCTCAATCTTAGCTGGTTCTTTTACTGAGACAAGGAGTTCTCTATCTTGGCTTGCAGGCAAAATACACTTTAGATTTTATATCTTTTCAAAAGATGTCCTACCTTTTAAGATACTCTGCAACATGTGGTACGAAAAACACTGAGCTACATGCACAACCCCCTATGTTATAGCTCACATAGGGATTGTGATGACAAAATTAGCATAATTACAGATGCATACAGGCATTCAAACAATGATTCTTCCTGTGTTCCACACATGAATGGAACAGGAAGAAATCCTAATAACTGGTACAATGGGACATACCCTCTGCCATGCACTTCACTGTGGTTTGCTGAGAATGGCTGTAGATGCAGGTATATCTTCTACTGGTTCTGCTGAAGGTCCAAGCTCGAAGGTTCAACAGTTCTGTTTGTCTGTGTAGCCATTCATCTTGAATATGAGCTTAAGGTGTTCCAGCTCTTGTGGCAAGCTCTTCGCATCTCCCTCTTTGCCAATGTTTGCAAGACCCTTGTGCATTGGTACAGAGAATGACAGCTAAAATGTAGATACTAATCCACGTGCATCAGCTTTCGATAAAGAATATATCCCGAAGTCCTATCGTTCTTCTTGTGGGCAGTGAGTCTGGCAGTAAAAGGACAAAGGTTTTTCAGCACATCATATTATAACTAACTCTTCTTCAGAAGTGAAAGCATCTTCCACTTTATTCATTCAGTAGGACCATTCTGCAACTTCAATATGTCAAATTGTTAAGTAAATAATCCATTTCGCCCACATAATCATCCTGTGAAAGAAGAACCGTTGTGTTGCCTTTGTCTGCTGGTATGATAAATGAAACTGGATCTTCTCTAATGAACCGGTTTGTTGCCATTCTGGCAGTGGAGATATTACTTGATGAGCCCGGAGCCTGATGTAACAGAAGGGAAACCTTTTGCCAGATATCTTCTGCTTGGTCCTCAGGAAAGCTGGATAGTACGTGCTCCACTGAGAAAATAAATTCTTGGCTGGGAAGACTCCCCAGTATAGGAGTAAAATTTACACTTTTCTCCAAAACTGACAGCATGGCATTGTCTATTTCTTTACTCTTGAGGCTAATTATGGTCTACCAGACGGAAGGCCTCTGCCAGTTATCGGACTCCTCCACCTATAAACTTTGCCACAGTGACCCCATACACGAAGTACAAAACAACCTCCAACCCATGCTTAAAGCACTAGGCCCTTCCCAGTATATTTCCCTCCACACCCCTATGACACCCCGCACTCTCACCTTCTACATGTGCCAAAATCTAAAAACACAACAATCCTGGATGACCCATCACGGATAGTTATTGTGCCCCCATTGAAAGAATTTTGGTCCTCACTGATCAATATCTCCAACCAATTTCCCATAACCTAGCCTCCCATGTCAAAGGCACCAACAACTACCTTCACCAACCCTCCACCATCTCCACCCCACTAAGTTACACTACGTGAAACTTTAAGATATTCAAATGTATTAACAGCCATCAACATTTTTCTTAATCACACTTTAGCCACATAGTTTTTATTTCAAAAATCATGTAGTCACAGCCTCTGCAGTGTCGTGCTCTGATCGCCGCGTAGCGAAACACGGTCGTGGAACACGGTTAAAAAGCGCCGAGAAATAAGCTGTTCTGAATGTTTTTTATAAATTTACAGAGATGATTGGCTTTGAAGTTTTCCCAGGGTTGTATATAATGTAGTGGATAAACAAACCCACACTGAACGTGTAGCGCAGTCGGCAGCGAAATGGAATGCGAACCAAATGCGGTTATTCGTGCGTTGGCTAAAATCTCCCCATTATCATTTTTTTCTTCTCATTCAATTTGAAATATCTACATCTCATAAGTATAAAACTCACCATCATTTTTTATGAATAATGCACGTCTTCTTGTTTCTAATTACATATTGGACGTGAAATTCCTGTTTCCATTTCAAATACAAATTCTTAATTATCAATGTTTTATGAAAGACTGTTCACAAAAGTTGTTTATATTAAGAAAACACAACAATTTAATTTTTCAAAACACAAATGGAAAACCAAATCCTCTTTATTTGGACTATGTCCATCATTTATACCACAGAGGTAAATATGTATCATAGAAACATGACAAACAACCATTTTCACAGCATCGAGCACATTATCACACAAGTGATGAATTTTTACATTTGCTACCCAACAGAGCTGATCTGGAGCCAAGCTGCGGGATTTGGCCCGAGAAGTAACAAGGCTGTTAAACTGTCAGATGTACTGGAACTAAAGCACGCAGCTTTTTCACACGTCACTGCCGAACGCTAGCGGGATATAGAATGGCTCGTCATAAAAGAAGAAGAGAAAATGCTGCGCCTGGTTGGCTTCGTGGATTCTGGTGTTGATAGGCTCGTTATCAACGTAGCAGGCGACACTTCCAGAACTGCAATGTATTTCTCAAATTTGGATAAGGAAGGAGCTAAGAGATTACCAGGCAACTGACTGTAAGTAATACTTACAGTGGCTTCAATATTTAACTACACAGTGAAATCCTACAACTCTCTCATGTTACTCACAGCTTATGCAGAAAAATTATCCTGTGGTTAAGTCAGGAATTTACATCATTCTTGAATTACAATAGTACGTTAGCTAAAAACGATAACAGAATTTGCAGTGTATTACTTCATTCTGCTTAAAAATTAAATGACATTCGAAGCTGTATTGCTCCTCTGCTCACCTCTTTTTATGCATGAACTGCAGCTGGACACATCACTGCAGGCTAGCTGTACCAGCTGACTGGCCAGGGCTGTCCAAGGTAAATGCGCTGGTAAAGCTGTTGTCCCATATTAATGCTAAGTCAATGGATGCGTAACGCACAGCACAAAATGTACCCTTATATCATACTCAACAGTCGCACATGAAACGGAAATCTAAAGAGGTTCCAGCAAATGCGGAAGAATACATAGTGCAATGTTTACATCAGATTTATTCTTATGATGAACAGATTATATATACCATTACATTGACCTTCTCAGGCAGCTTGTCCTCTCAAATGCCAGGATGAAAGTGCCAGTGTCTACATGATGGCCCTTGGGGCCTCTCTGGACATGCCAGACAAAATGAACGCCATGTTGTTCCAGATTAGCCCCAGGTTTGTCATCAGTCTGGAGGAGAAGATTCCTATGGAAAATTACAACTGTGTCATATTAAGAGACTTCTGAGGAGTGATATTCACTGTGGCCTCTCCAAAATAGCCGCAGGCACAGAGGGAGGCCGAATGGCTGGCGGAAGTTGTCCTTATAAGAAGGGAGCCAGATCTCATCTTGCTTACGGAATCAGCTTCATCAAACTTGTCCTCAATGTGTTCCACAAAGAAAAAGGCTCTGGTGGTGGCAAAAGCCTCGTGGCTGGGGAAGAGCAGTCAAAGAGTTTAACACATTTCATGTGCCAAATGTCCGCCTGGTACCACCCACTCCAAACAGGGACTCACCTTGCTGTACCACCCAGCCATAGCAACAGCCACCTGGCAGGACAGTCATTGCCAGTAGGTACGATGCCCCGATAAGATGGGCAACCACTCGTAGGCTTGAGGTGTTCACAGTGCAGGTACCAGCAGTGCACCCCCCCCCCCCCCCCATGGTGTCAGGGGGCGCAGCCAGATGGGTCCATAATAGCCCCACTACCTGGACTGGCTAAGGAGTTGGTAAGCTAGGGAGGAGGCAAAAAGGCTGTGGTGGGGAGGGAGCGGAAGGAAGAAAAGGAAGAGGGAGAGAGAAGGAGTAGGGGAGAGGAAGCCATGCCAAAGATGCTAGGGAGGGAGTTGTTCCCCATCTGGCTCATACCAGAGATTTCAAATTTAGAGATGGAGGTCCAATCCATGAGGACAAAAAAAGAAAAGCCAAAAAGAGGAGCAGAATCAAATAAACCAAACAAAGACAGGGGCAAAGTGAAAGGAATAAAGAAAAACAGGAAGGAAAAGGAAGGGGAAGATAAAGCAGCCTGGAAAAGAATAAAGGCTGCAATAGCTCAGGGACCAATGCATGCCACACATGTGCCCAGGAAAAAGATGTGTGCTCCCTGGGGGGGGGGGGGGGGGGGGGGGCATTTTGGCCCAAGATGCTAGAGTTGGTGGTCATGTGTGCATGAGGTGTGCTTGATAGTGTGCTCGAATGGTTTTTGTGTGTGTGTGTGTGTGTGTGTGTGTGTGTGTGTGTGTGTGTGTGTGTGTGTGTGTGTCTGTTTTGTACTGATGGAAGGATGTGGCCAAAAGCTTTATGTAGTGTCTTTTAATTGTGTCTGTCTGCAAGCAACTTAACATGTCTTCTGTATGGCAAGTAGTAATCTGTCTTTTTTTACATTGTTAATCTTCCTAATTAAAGGCTGGCTTTTACACACAAACAAAAATATTCTTGTTGGGTCTGCAGTCAGATCGTGCAATCATCGGAACACAATACTCCCAAAATTGATCTGGCCACCATATCCAGGTGCAAGTGCTGTATGCTATTGTCACCAGAACTGATTCAGACCTAAAACAACGATATGCTTACAATGTGGCCACACAAAATAGAAGGTCCGAGTCATTCCCTGAATCATATTAATTGTCTTCATTCCAGCATAAAGTTCAAAATGGAAGTCAAAAGGGGTGGAAAACTTACATTACTAGATGTATTTGTCTACAGGAAGGACAACTGGATTCTTGGACACAGTATTTAGCATAAGCCTACACATGCAGATTGGTATTTAAACACACTGAGCAGTTATTCACTGTACCAATGCACAGAGCTCCTGCAGACATTGGCAAAGAGTGTTTACACTTTCTCAGATGCACAAAGCTTGAAACAAGAGCTGGAATGCCTTAAGCTCATGTTCGAGCAGAAAGGCTACACAGACAAATAGACCCATTTTGCCTTCAAGTTTGGACCTTTGTTGGAAACAGTCAGTGACGCATGTAGATCAGTGGCTTTCCTACCATATGATGGGGCACATATTTTCAGAGGTAGGATGGATTTTTAGAAGATATAAAACCTAAAGTGTGTATATTATACACCTAGTTGAGAAAACTCCATTGCCATTTTGGTAAAAACATCTATGGCGCATCAACACACACACAATGTTATAAAAAACTAAAACTAAACTCCTCCCGAACAGGCCATGAAGGCCCATAGATACCGACCATTAGCCATGCCATTCTCAACCAATAAAACACAAATGATTTCCTGTGTCTCACTTTATAGAATGTGTCTGAAAAGAATACATTGAAATTAGACTGGCGGACAACATTATAAACATAGACACAAGAGTTACCCATTAAGTTAGATTTGGAACCCTGTTCTATCTGCTATTGCTCAGGCCGGCAGAATATACCGACAGTCATACTCAATAGAGATTCATCTTTTCTGCCAGCTTTCACACTGGTGGCACTGTAACTTCGCTTGTGCTACAGGGCAGGAGAGACTATTTCTGGCACATGCACTGTTAACCTTCTGTGGTGTACAAAAGGGCTGTCATCTACGGTATGCAACAGTTCCGATGAGATTAGCACAGGCCTATAGTCTTCTCACCTCAAGATGGCTGCCAGATGGAATGTGGAAATACTGCATTGAGAGAAATGCATGATCCAGCTGCATACCTGACAGGAACTCATCATGTAATATGCTTGGCAAATCTGTGTAGTCACAACAGATTATAATACCAGAAATGTCAATGAGTATATTGAACAACTGGGATCCTTTCAGAGTGGCCGATCTAGCTGTTCAGCAGAGACAAGCCACAAGGATACCAAACTAGAGGACACCCAATATTATGGTGGGAACAGCACTTGTCACAGAACAAGATAACAGCATATTTATGTAAAAAAAAAAGTTCTAGAAGAAGAAACAAAACTGACTTACTACCAATTCAAACACATGCTCTCAGAATCAAGCTCAGATATATAATACACAATGTGCTTAATTTGAGAAGAAACTGAATAGTATGTCCCTGTGGTACCCCCTACAGTCACATGAATTACATGGAAGGATAATATGTAGATTACCTCCTGTCCCAAATAATAGTCCCCACTGCTGTCTGAGCTTCCATCGCTGTTTTCAGAGAGCTGGTGTACACGTTTTGTGGTGTCACCACTGCCACCACCACTACTCTCACTATCACCATGGTTACGAGTAGGTACAAGTGTCTGTAGAGTTAGCACAGGTATATCCTTTGCAAAGGAATCGCCGCTGTTGCACTCATCTGTGGACAAAAAAGTCACTAGCACAGGTATGTCCGTTTTACAGGAATCACTGTTGTTGCACTCATCTGTGGACAAAAATGTCACTAAATATTACACACTTACACACAAGTGGTGCTATTTTTTACTCTTACAATTTAATGTCCCAATTAAATACATTAACAGTTTTATGAAATTTTAAACTTATTTCATTCTAATTTACTTTTTTTTCTATAAATGTGCTGTGCAGTCACTTTCATAACTTTGCTGAAGTTTACTGGACAATGTGGAGTGAGCCATCCAAAAACCTTAACTGAGTCACCTAAAATAATTTACTACCAAATCATACTCATAAGCTCAAAGTCAAACCTAGCAAGAAAATACTCAAAGTGCTTCATGACATACAACACTCACCCATATCTGTCCTGTCAATCTGTTGTTTACTACAATAATGAATTACACAATGCATAAAATGAATTTTTTTCTGCTATTTCAAAGATTGGTTGTTGGCCCATTTCCCAGTTTGTATGAAATTTAACTAAAGTGTCATCCTTTTGATGTTGGGTCACATTTTTACTTGGCAGTATCTAATCTCTTCTGTCACTTGTTTTTACATCCAGCTGTCTTATATGTTCACTCTGCACTCTTTCTCTTAGTGTTGGTCCAAAAGTGATGTCACAAACCTCATCTCAGCTGCTTCAATTCTTTGTTCATCTCCTTATCTTACGATCCAGTTTGCCACTATCATAAATGACAATTTATCCACCACATTCTTAGTGTTATCTTTTCCTCTATAGTTCTACCAACATACTTGCTTGTATAACCATTTATAGCATTATATCTCTGTATATTCTGAACCATATCTGGATTAGTTTTGTATATTGATATTTCTGTCTTGAGATGTTTAAATGAATTTACCTATGTTTCTCCTCCATTGCCATTACTTTTGTTTTAGTTACACATACAACCATTTGATAAGTTTGTGAAACATTTTTCAATTTAAACACAATGGTGAGAACCATGTATGCCCTGGGCAATGCACTACTCCATTAGAAGTATAGCAGATGGAAGAGGGTGAAAGTCAAGTTCCCAGTGCATTACCTGGGGCTTTTCAGGTCAGCGAGAAAATCCAGACAGAAAAAAATCAAGCACATATAATGCAACATATCACTTTCGGAAGAATGATGTTTTCCACAACATGTAGTACCTAACCGATGAATGATGATTGCGACAGTTTAAGAGTTTTATTAGTTAAGTTGGATCATACACTGTTTGGAAGTTTTTGTTATTGTTTGTGGCTGTACACTGGTATGGACATACGCACTGCATCTTGGAGGTGGACTGGTGATGGCAGTTTTACTATACATTGTGGTACTTGCTGGCTTAGCAGTTATTTCATGCTGCTGCATTCCAGCCTGATGAACTGAAGTGTGCTGTCTACGAAATAGCACCATGACAATGAAGAGGACATCACAGGAAACAAGAAAGAATCTCTTCAGCTATCAAATATATTCGTTCAGTTGTAATATCTGAAATTGTAGACCTGATATCAAGAGTTTATTGTAGTGTTTCTATACACTGTACCAAACAAACATTAAATGAAATGATAATTAAATGGACACCCTAGCTGCAAACTGGTGTTGATGTAC
Organism: Schistocerca cancellata; assembly: GCF_023864275.1. Taxonomy (NCBI): domain Eukaryota; kingdom Metazoa; phylum Arthropoda; class Insecta; order Orthoptera; family Acrididae; genus Schistocerca; species Schistocerca cancellata. The sequence continues at coordinate 396,546,892 of NC_064634.1, read as the reverse complement.
TTCATCATGGATAGAGCATTTGCCATGTAAGCAGGTGATCCCGGGTTCGAGTCCCGGTCGGGGCACACATTTTCAAGATGTCCCCAATGAAGTACATCAACGCCTGTTTGCAGCTAGGGTGTCCATTTAATTATCATTTCATTTCTAGCAAAGCTGCATGGTCATCCGCGGTAACTGTTCTTTCGAGAACAGATACTACCGTCACAAATAAACAAATATTAATAAGGAAAGTTATTGTAACTGATGTCAATAATAGACATCACATTAATTAAAGCGATGTCATACTCCTTTACAAAATTGCATGTAACGTTAAGTAAAATGCTTCCAGTGAGTACTGCAGGATTTTGGTAACAAAGTCAGAGCTATTTCAAGATGGGGAGTCATGAAGAAATAACAAGGTCACTGAAGTAATAGTCTTAAGTCAATAGCTAACAAACAAAATAGCCAGCTACATCCAGTGGGAATACTGTACAGGTCAGGAGACCTTAACATGGTAGACCCACCACCTCAGTACCTGAGCATGAAACAAGTGTCATCCTGTTAGGAAAGGGGGCGCAATTTGCTCGAAAACCCAAAGGATACAAACAGATAGATGTATCTGATGACAACATGGGCAATAGTGAATGGACAAAATGAAATACATATAATGACTCTGCAACAACTGCTTGCCCATATGATACAGTGATCTTAGAAATCATAGATACTGTAGATTGAAAATCATTTCTCTGAAGTGCTCAAATTCAAAACAATTAATGACAAAAATAATTTATTATGACAGGTGACAGCCATGCACTCTTTAAGATAAATGGATAGGAACTGGAAAATGGTGACCCCTTTCAAACTGGCCACTGACTTTAAACATCTGATGAGGCAGCATTCAGGAATGAGACTATAATTTACTATCACCATAAGAATATCCAACAAGCAAATTTCAATTAAATTCAAATGAAATACAGCCTATAAGATTCAAATGTATATCAATGTACGTAGAGACATGAGTAGCCTATGAGAGAGAGAGAAATGGTTTCCGCAAAATAAATATTTCAAAATAAAAGAAGAGAGAGTACCATGATTTAAAAGAGCCACCAAGTGATCTAAACCAAACCACTGCCATGTGGAATCAAGATTACAGTTGACTTAACTCTGGATCAATAAGAACAGTCACAGAAAAACGTTGTAAATAGATTTATAAAGTGCGTTCAATAAGTAATCCAACACTTTTTTCTGGAAGCAGGTTGGTTTTAATCAGGATTCCAATACATCATATTATTCCCCACACTTTTGGTTACAAAAACCTATTTTTCAACATAATCTTCATTCCACGCGACAGCCTTACTGGGAGGGCCTCAACACCACTCTACAGACCGACATTGGAGCCAACATCTTACTGCATCAATAGCCTCCCCATCATCCCCATAATGCTTCCTGCAGAAAGCACCCTTCATTGGGCCACACAGATGGAAGCTGGAGCATTGAGATTGGGCTGCAGAGTAGATGTGGAAGAACAGTCCAATGAAGTTTTGTGAGCTCCTCTTGGGTGCACAGACTTGTGTGAGCTAATGTGTTGTCATTAAGAAGGAGAAGTTCATTTGTATTTTTGTGAGGAACATGCTGAATTCATTTCTTCAATGTTGTGGAGAGCAGAACAATTCACTTGAGAGTTGATCGTTGCATCAAGAGGGAGGACATTAAACAGAATAATCCCTTCAGAGACTGAGAAGACCATCACCATAACTCTACTGGCTGAGGGTGTCTTTCAACATTTTCTTTAGCGGAAAGATGGTGTGGTGCCACTCCATGGATTGCAGTTTTGTTTTGTTTCTAGTTTGGAGTGATGAACCCATCATATATGATGATGTCCAATGTCTGGCAAAAAAATTTGCCTTTTAACACACAAGAAATTCCACATAGATGGTCCTTCATTGCTTTTTATGGTCTAAAAGGTGTAGCACTAGAGAGGCTGCTGATCTATAAGCCGGGTTTCTGCAGTCGAAGTAGGAAGTCTTAGAAGGATGAAGTAGTCACATTGAGTATGAAGTTTTACCTGGTACTTCTATTTAAGTTGGTGTATATGAGGAACTGAGTTAGCTCAGCATCAAAAACTTGTCCTAGAAAGCATTATGTCTCTAATCCATTAAGAAACTCGTTATAATGTAGATTTGGGTAAACTAACTATGGTGCGTATTTTAAAAGTATTTTGAGTGCACGGATGGTTGGCATAGATGAGGCTTTTCTTATGGTGCCCTGTAATACTAAGGTTTCAAGAAGTGTGGTAGATGCAAGTCATCAACATACAGTACGGACACTGTTAGACTGCAGACCTCACAGCCTCTTGTTTGGGAAATGGTTACACTCTAAATGGGACCCAGGATTTAAGACTGTCAGAAGCATCTTTTTTTAACTCAGACAGACCACTGAGATACAATATTTGAATACAAACTGGGGGAGAATCTTGAAAGACCTATCAGTGTAGAGCAGTAAGAATATGATGCCACTACGTGTATCACAGGCTCTTCACAGGTACAAAAAAACGGCTACCAGGTGTTGGCCATTATGATACCAGATTCGTAAGACACAGGTAGACTTGCCTTGTCAGAAATCCATAACATAATTTGGACATCAGTCTATCTTTGAAGTCCAGATCAGCTCACTATTCATTTGAGCCACTTGAACCATTTGCAAAAAGTGCCTGTAGGAGAATTGAGGTAATAGCTGTCCACTTGATGGTTCTTTCCCAGTTTTAAAATAGGGAAAACAATGCTGTTATTTCATTGTGCAGGCATCACGGAGAGGAGGGGGGGGGGGGGGAGGAGAGGAGGGAAGGGTACTCATCCTCTTGCCAAAAGTGGTTAAGAACTGCAAGAATACAACATTTGTATTCTAAGAGTAAATGACAAAGCATCTACTTATGTATGCAATCAGGGCCTGGTTCATTCTTGAGGCACAGTGCCAAGGCTTTGAGGTGCTCAGAGTTGAGAATCAAGGACAGAATCTCCTCTCATCTTCTCTGGATATGAAAGGCAGGGTGGTAATTGTCAGATTTTGGGGCTTGGTCAAAGTGTGTTGCTAGTTACTCAGCAAGTATAATGGGGTCAGATTATATGGCACCGTACTGATAGATGCTCAGGATACTAGAGGATAATTGGTGCCTATAAATACTGTGTATGTTACTTGAGAGGAGGAAATGAATCCAAATAGTGATTACAAATTTTCCCAACACTCCTCCTTTAGACAGGGCAGCTGAGTCTTGAGAGTGATAAATGTATTCTTGATACATGTTGTTTATGTTGCTCGAGCCCCTACCAGTGTTTTTTATAATTATTTTGTTGTTCCACTATGGAACAGGTTTCTGGCTCTGAGCAAGACTGCACATCAGTAAAAACTGATGAGGGAGACCAAGGCTGGAATACAGTAAGCAAGTTCAAGTGGATGCAGATTGTAGAAGCTTGTACAGGACATTAGCATGGAGAGCTGAATCAAATAAGTGTTTGGAATGAAGACCACACCATAGAGCCTTGACAGAACGACTGTTTAAATGCCTTTAATTACTCCAATTTTGCCTTTGTGGGTCCTATACAAGGAATAAGTAGGAGATTGTAGCATATCCCTCACTAGTTTACCTGTGTATGAGCTTATGTGATCATTCCCTTCAGTATACCCACAAAGTGTTACAACCTGGTATTTGTATGAGCTGACTGATACCAGTTGGGACTCACTGATATTATAGTCATTAGATACTATATTTTTGTATTATATAAAATCACAATTTTACATTTATGAGCATCTAAAGTAGGTTACCAGTTTTTGCATCACTTTGAAATCCTACAATGATCTGACTGCATAACTATGCAGCTTTTCTCAGAACAGGGCTTTGTCAGAGACAAAAGTATCATCTGCAAATGATTGGAGTTGCTACCAGGTCACTACCATGCAATATGAACACCAAGGATCCCAAAACATTTCCCAAGGTAATGCTTGAATTTATTTCTACATCTGTTGATAACTCTCCATCCAAAATAACATGCTGCATCCTCCCTACCAGTAAATCCTCCACCCAGTCACAAATTTCTTTTGATACCTCACATGATCCACACTTTCATTAATAAGTATTGTGATACTTGGTCAAATGCTTTTCAGAAGTCAAGAAATACTGAATATACCTGATTGCCATGAGCCACATCTTTCAGGACGTCATGCATAAAATAATGACTCACAGGTGACTACTTTCTTCATAAAATTACAAAAGGAGAAAAGGCTATCACTCATTCTTAGATGATTGAACAAATGTGACCCCTACTACTTCAATAACAAATATCTTTTCCAGTCTCACATTGGCTAACGTGCACTGAGCTTGCAACTGATGGTGGCAGCTTCCACATCAATCTAACAAGCACAGAGGCTGGTGTGAATGTATCTAGTATTTCTGTTTATTTCCTTCCCAATGTGCATTGCCATAATATATCTATCAAACAATAAATATAATAGATCTACAAATGGTTGGCTGGGCCATTTCCAAGTTCACCTCCATATCCTTATCCAGAGGGTGTCCAAAACAAACAAAATCTTTTTAGTATAAAACAACAAACTCTTTCTGACAAAACAAAATTGGAGGTTATAACAATTAACAACAGTACATCAAAATATGCACAAATTTGATGCTATACATATCACACAATTTCATATACTTTTTTTCAAAATTCATAAGGGGAGCATGCCCTACATCTAATACATGCATAAATCAGTGTCAATTACCCTTTCTCTTCTTTTGGCTTAATGTTGCCTCCAACTCGAACATCCACTGACAGACATCTGTGTGATGTATTGTGGAAAATTCGGGGAAATACGCTGCCATCATCTCACAAAAACCTTCAACATCAAAAGCTTCTTCCACACTTGCTTCTGTGCCGAGGTCTTCAAGTATGCTTACTACATATCTCAAAACAATCTCATCAATAGAACTGCGTTAAAAAAGAAAAAAAAAATCTCATTATTAACAAGTACTTTATAAAGGATTGTTTTGCACATAAAATTTATCTTACCTCCTATACAGTAAATTATCTTCTAAAGGAACAGCACAATTGGATATACACAGCTTTGCTTACAATGGCTCATTTACTGTTCACTATGGAAATGGTACTGGAGATATGAGGACTATAGATAATGTAAACACAGTGGATCACCTTCATGAAACTGACAGACTTTCTATTAGTACTCTACACTCAAAACACTTAATAGAAATTTCAGCCAGCAAAAGAATGTACATGACTTGGAGGGGGGGGGGAATCTCTTTGGAGGGGGGGGGGGAAATCTCTTTGGAGGGGGGGGGGGGGGGAATCTCTTCCCAGACAATGCCCCATTACTTCAGAAAGAGTATCACAGTCTTTAACAAAATATGTTGTGCAAAATCTAATACATTTATATGCCTTAGATGAGAAGATATTTCACTGATCAAGCACTAGTAATGCTGCTACATGGATGATATTAAATGTGGTTCTGAGGAAATTCCTTTACAGTGAAAGGTAATAGATAAATACAGGAAGACACATTGCCAAAACAGAATACTGCCAGGTTATGTCCAAAAATGAAAATAATGCGTAAATAAATGAATTCATGTTTTAATTGTAGCTTTGTAGCAAACAAATATAAAGACTACACTGGTAGCAACAACTTATACCTTCAGGTGTAAGTGTCAAACAACAAAAAATATGAAGGTTAATTACTTTTGTTACAAATGCATTTTAGGGTGATTATTACTGTTATTATGGTATTGACATCACTGACTGAATCATTCAGTATGCAAATTGCAAGAGCTGCATCAGAATCTGGTTCTGGTTCCTGCAACAGGTATTTTGTCATTAAAATATAATGTGTTTCACAGTGGCTCAGATGGTACATGATTCAGTTCCCTGTGTATGTGATAATCTCCATACATGGAATAGGACCTAGGATGGGCCTTTTCAATCACCCTTGCAATCGCATGCTCAAATGATACCCTCACGAGATAAAAATTTCTATTATTAGACGGCACCCGTATTTTTTAAATCAGAGAGTATGCTACTGACTACCTTGAAAAAGAACTTTTGAGGTAGGCTATATTCTAGAAAACAAGCTATATCCAATAAGGGTTTCTCATTTACTACTGAAAACTACACCCTGTTCAATGATTGACAAAAATGCAAGAACAAAGAGCATTGCATAGGGTTATAGTAGCATGCTGTTGGCAACAGATCAGAAAAAAAACTGAGTGGTTTCCAAATGCAACAAATTTGCACTACAATAAGGTATGGTAGAAAACCTGATTCCAATAGATTTGGTTCACTGAATCCACTGCTGTATTTCCTACTAATGATTTTGGAGTTATGCTGATGCTAACTACTTCAACTTCTCTTTTATATACAGTACTCAACACAATCAATAAAACTTAGAGAAATAGAGTCAGATACTACTCATACCATCTATCTTGAGGCAAATTACGGCATAGTCAGTCAATATAGATCCTTGTACTAGATTTCACCACCTTCCTGCAGTTACATTGTGATACACAGCTGATATGCTCTTTCTGCTCCTTTAATGTGATATTTATGATCATTCTGAGTAGGCCTAAACACTCCTTTGTACCTTAACAAAGTTCTTCTCAAACACTACTTTTTCATAACGTTCTAGCTCTTTTGTGATCAGTATAACAAAATGGGCTATTTGGTGCGCCTATATTTCGGCACTACAGTAACTACAGCCTCTCTTACCTTACCTAGTACACTGAAACATCAAACGCGACTATTGACCGAAAACAGATTAGCACTCACACTTAGTTACCAATGTTAATCAGCAAAAAGAGAGTCTGCATCATTCGAAAGACTGGCATCTATGCAATTTTTATGGAAAATTAAGCCTAGTAACAAATGAAAATATGACTCCACACAGCTTACAACAATAATAATGGTAGGATAAGTTTGTCGATTCAAGCTACGAAACGAATATAGGAGATGAAAATTTCCTCCTTGTTTTTATGCCTTTCTCAGACCGCTTATCCAGCAGAGATAAATAATTTTTCTGCAGCAAAATCGCTAACGCTATTTAACATTATTGCATTATGAATACCTTAACTGAGCACTTGGTATGTGCTTCCTCAGGAACTTAAAAAGTGATTCTTTAACAAGATCTTCTTGCTCTGCAATCGTCGGACGATTCATGCTATCTGTAGGAATTCAGTGCCTGGGGTCGTAGTACCTAAAATTGTTTACACCCTTTAAGGTTATGCCAGAAACAATAGATCTTTCAACTCAATCGCTCACAGTATCCAAACACACCTTCCCTCCACAAGCTCCTCAAATATATGTACAAATTCAACAATAAAAAGCTTCCGGCGTCTCCTTATTTAACACAAGCGAACTGACTTACAACGGGGGTAAACAACAACTCGCTGACAATGACAGACGACAGTTGCTACATCTGTGAGGAAGAACTGGCACTAGACTCAAAGTAGCAATCAATCAATACATTCATATTATTGAAATAAACTTCTTGTTATATATGGAATTCGTGCGAACTCATGAAAAGAAATTTCGTTCAGTTATGGGAACATACTTATGCAAATAGTTTCTTGCTTATGTTATTGCTAGGGTCAACGTCCACGAAAAAAGCTCCGAACAAGACGAAAACAATTATCAGCGATTAACCAGAAAGACCTACTAAGCAATATTGGAAGACACTATATTCACTACAAAATAAGATAGTGAAGGTGTGTATTAAACAACGCTAATTCTATATAAAAACGCAATGACTGCGAAATAAATGCAAAAATAGGCTAATATTGTAACATTTTAGCCGTATAATTTTCCAGTCGACATTTCCTAGAATAACAAGTATGCTTCGGACCGGAACTAAAACCCAACCCCAGCCCTTCGTGGGGAATGGTCACACCGCAGAGCTAGCCTTAATTAACGGAGAAATGATGAACAAGAAGCACGTTGAAGTGAATATAGGTTGTAGTGGTTATTCAGATATGATCACACAGGATAGACTAGCGTGGAGATCTGCATCATAAAAGTCCTCGGACTGAAGACGACAACAAAAACAAGTTTAAGAATAGCGCACATCCAGTTGTGTAGTGAAATGTTGTCTTCCGCTAAAAACGGTAGCACGTAACCATATTAACATCAGAATGTATAATGCAAATGTAAAATCACTTGTTCAATATCATTACCACCATAACTGATTGAGCCAGTGAGACAATCTTCGCCTGCTGGGCAGCTAGCAGTGTCCTGCCCACTGTCAGGGGGAAACAAGTGCAAAAGGGATTGGTGTTGCTGTAGCGCAATTTGGTAAAAAAAAATGTATTTCGTCTGGGATCCGCAGTAATACCTGGATCATTCCGACGACTGACAGAAAAGGTCTGGACACGTTTCCTGTCTGCTGGAATCGTTTCCATAATCTTGAGCTCACACTTTGTGGCACACGGAGGGCCCGTGCTATGACCTGCTGTGTCTGACCAGCCTCCAGTGGCCCTACAAGTCTACCCTTCATAACGTCATCAATATGTGTTCTTTTAGCCATTTTCAACACACAGTCACAATTAGCACATCAGAAAACGTCTGCACACTTACTCGCTGCACCGTACTCTGACATGCACCAACACACCTCTGCGTATGTGGACTGCTGCCAGCGCCACCGTGCGACGACCACAGGTCAAATGCTCCGCATCGTCAGATCCCGAGGTGAGTTAAACCCGCAAACCGCCCACCAGAGAGTTGTTTCACCATGTGTCTGCACTATCCTTAATTTATGAGCATGAGTAGTACAACAGGAGTAGAATTCGTTATGAATAGGAAGGTAGGGCAGAGAGTGAGTTGCTGCGAACAGAAGCGAAAGCAACCATCACTGACAACGAGAGTTCAGGTGTGCATGCTGACGTCAGAAGTCGAAAATGAAGAGATAAAGAAAGTATTTGAGGACACGTTGAGTTTATGATGCATCACAGTTTCTGCAAAGTGTCTTCATAGCGCGGCACGTTGATCATGGTTCCACATTCGAGGACTTGATGAACAGCGGGTCCCTGCAGTCGAAGAAGAAGCTCTTTGTGAACTTACCATAACTTGTGTGTATAGCTTGGGATTTCTTTGGCGGGAGAGATGTGGAACATGTCCCTGTTGGTTTTGCCATTGACCCTCAGGCTGGCAGAATGCTGTCGGACAGAATCGTCATGTTGAACAATAATTCCCACCGCCACAATGAGAAATGGATGAAGGCTACACTTCAGCAATTTGGATGAGAAACACTGATACATCCTCATACAGTTCAGTTCTTTCACCATGTGATTCTCATATGTCAAACTGCCTGAAGAAAGACATGCATGGTTTCAGACGAATGAGAGCATGCAAGCAAGAGTGGGTGTGATTCTGGATCCGTCAGTGGCCGACCATGTTTTACGAAACGGGAAGTGATTGTCTTGTCTCCCAGTAGGATAAATGTCTTAAAGCATGAAGTGATTACGCTTGAATAGGACTATTCCATGGTCCAATTGTGGCGGGTGTTCACTTCACATTTGATTGCCTCTCATATTTATTCCAGTGAACATCAAATGGTTCAAATGGCTCTGAGCACTATGGGACTTAACAGCTATGGTCATCAGTCCCCTAGAATTTAGAACTACTTAAACCTAACTAACCTAAGGACATCACACAACACCCAGTCATCACGAGGCCACAGGATGTGTAACTCAGTACGTAAAGGTAGATGAAAAATCTAACAGTCATCTGGGATTAGAATGCAGTTGTAAGGGAAGGAGTAGAAGAGAGGATTACAGGAGAATATGGGCTTGGAACTAGGAATAAAGAGGAGAAAGACTAACTGAATTCTCCAGTAATAGCGAATGCTCTGCTCAAGAACCACAAGAGGAGGAAGTATAGTTGGAAAAGGCTAGGAGACATGGGAAGATTTCAGTTCGATTACATCATGGTCAGGCAGAGATTCTGAAATCAGATGTTGGATTGTAAGGTGTACCCAGGAGCAGACATAGACTCAGATCACAATTTAGTAGTGATGAAGAGAAGGCTGAGATTTAAGAGATTAGTCAGGACGAATCAACATGCAAAGAAGCGGAATATATAAGTACTAAGGAACGAGGAGACATGCTTTAAGTTCTCTAAGGCTATAGATACTGCGATAAGGAATAGCGCAGAAGGCAGTTGAAGAGGAATGGACATCTCTAAAGAGAGCAATCACAGAAGTTGAAAAAAAAGATATAGGTTCAAAGAAGGTAACTGAGAAGTAACCATGGGTAAAAGAAGAAATATTTCAGTTGGTTGATGAAAGAAGGAAATACAAAAAGAATCACGGAAATTCAGGAATGCAGAATGAGGAATGCAATAAATAGGAAGTGGAGGGAAGCTAAGGCGGAAAGGCTGCACGAAAAGTGTGAAGAAACTGAAACAGAAATGATTGTCGGACTCAACATATAAAGAAGTCAAAACAACTTTCTGTGAAATTAAAAGCAAGGGTGGTAACATTAAGATTGCAACGGGAATTCCACTGTTAAATGCAGAGGAGAGAGCGGATAAGTGGAAAGATTACATCACTGAAGGCCTCGATGAGGACAAAGATTTGTCTGATGTGGCAGAAGAAGAAACAGGCGTCGATATAGAAGAGATACAGAATCCAATGTTAGAATTTAGAAGTGCTTTGGAATAGCTAGAAATGCTTCGGATAAGGCATAAATAACATTCCATCAGAATTTCTAAAATCGTTGAGAGAAGCGGCAACAAAACGACTGTTCACGTTGGTGTGGTTCAAATGGCTCTGAGCACTATGGGACTTAACATCTATGGTCATCAGTCCCCTAGAACTTAGAACTACTTAAACCTAACTAACCTAAGAACATCACACACATCCATGCCCGAGACAGGATTCGAACCTGCGACCATAGCGGTCGCACGGTTCCAGATGTAGCGCCTAGAACCGCTCGGCCACTCGGCCGGCTCACGTCGGTGTGTATGAGTCTGACGATATACGATCCGACTTTCGGAGAAACATCATCCACACAATTCCTAAGACTGACGCGTGCGAGAATTAGCAGACAATCCGCTTAGCGGCTCATGCATCAAGCTGCTGACAAGAATAGTACAGAGAAGAATGGAAAAGAAAAATGAGGATGTGTTAGAGTGATTGACTGATTTGCGGAAGGGGAAGGGGAACAGACAGCGAGATCATCGGTCCCATCGGATTAGGGAAGGGTGGGGAAGTAAGTCGGCCGTGTCATTTCAAAGGAACCATCCAGGCATTTGCCTGAAGCGATTTAGGGAAATCAGGGGAGACCGAAATCAGGATGACTGGACGCGGGTTTGGACCGTCGTCCTCCCAAATGCCACTCCAATGTGCCAACGACTGCGCCACCTCGCTTGGTATGTGTTAGATGGTCAGTTTGGCTTTAGGAAAGGTAAAGGCAGCAGAGAGTCAGTTCTGACATTGCGGCTGATAATGGAAGCAAGACTAAAGAAAAATAAAGACAGTAATAGGATCTGTCGCGGCAACTGAAAAACGGGATACAACCCGTCGGCTTTGACCATGTCATAGTTTACTTGTAGATATTAATGTCTTTATTTTCGGAACATGGATAAATCGGTTATGTTCGGTGGCGAGGCGTCATCATTGTAAATTGAAATAAATCAATGTGTTTTAAGAAGACAACGCTAAACATCGTGTACGATTTTCGTCGCTTGTGTTAATTTATATAATTTGTTCATTCAGATTCATTCGGTACTCATTTTAATTTTGGAAGAATTGTTTTTCGTTCTGGACAGTTTTTGAGTATCGTTTGTAGGTATGGTTTTATCTATTCTTATGAATATGGAAGACTTGAAGCAACATTCGTCAATAGTACGGAATAGAAATTTTACAGTTGCCACTTTTTTGCACCTTCACTGGCACTAGTATTACTACGATATTTTTCACTTGGTATTAGCACTGTCGAAGGCGAAAAGACCGACGCGCGAAAAATTAGTATCGCTTACTTCAGTTCACCTATATAGGTCAACTGAAGTACCAGATACCAGTAGTACTAACAGAGATGAAAAAAACACTCTGTACGTAACATTGGCATCCTATACCTCGGTTGAAATACGAAGACAGTATACTGTATAGGCCAACTGAAGTACGGGATACAAATCCTGTGTCTGTTGCTATTTTTCGTCTGCACTAATAATAGTATCCTATTCTTCAGTTGACCTATTTGGTTCAACTGAAGTACAGGATACAAATTTTACGCATGTCGAGTTTTTCGCCTTCGTTAACACTAGTATCCTACTCTTCAGCTGATCTATATAGGTATCGGATACAAATTTTGCTGTTGTAGGTGCCTTCGTCGTCGCTAGTACTATTACGATAACTTTGAGTTGATACTATTAGTGTTGGAGATGAAAAAAAATTGTTTCCCATCTTCACTAGCATTACTATCCTATTCTGTTGACCTATATAGGTCAGTAAAGTATGGGATACAAATTTTACGTACGTCGTTCTTTTCGCCTTCGCTAGCACTAGTATCAATTGGGCAACTGAACAATAGGATATTAGTGCTGATGAAGGCGAAAAAGTCAACATACATTAAATTTGTATTCCATACTGCAGTTGACCTACACAGATCAACTGAAGTTCGGGAAACAACTCGTACATGTCAACTGAGGTATTCCATGCTAACGTTAGTGCAGTCCCCTTTTTTTCCTTTCTTTTTCGCACTAGTATCCCATTCTGCAGTTGAGCTATACAGGTTAACGGAAGAATAGGATACTAGCACTCAAAGAAGGCGGGTGCTCACTTCACATTTGACTGCCCTCATATTTATTCCAGTGAACATCAAATGGTTCAAATGGCTCTGAGCACTATGGGACTTAACAGCTATGGTCATCAGTCCCCTAGAACTTAGAACTACTTAAACCTAACAAACCTAAGGACACCACACACATTCATGCCCGAGGCAGGATTCGAACCTGCGACCGTAGCGGTCGCGCGGTTCCAGACAGAAGCGCCTAGTACCGCTCGGCCACCGCGGCCGGTAGTAAACATCAGTTTCCTTGACAACGTATATTTTATTTTCGTTTGATAAATGTTACCCCCATGAACCATGGACCTTGCCGTTGGTGGGGAGGCTTGCGTGCCTCAGCGATACAGATGGCCGTACCGTAGGTGCAACCACAACGGAGAGGTATCTGTTGAGAGGCCAGACAAACATGTGGTTCCTGAAGAGGGGCAGCAGCCTTTTCAGTAGTTGCAGGGGCAACAGTCTGGATGATTGATCTGGCCTTGTAACATTAACCAAAACGGCCTTGCTGTGCTGGTACTGCGAACGGCTGAAAGCAAGGGGAAACTACAGCCGTAATTTTTCCCGAGGACATGCAGCTCTACTGTATGATTAAATGATGATGGCGTCCTCTTGGGTAAAATATTCCGGAGGTAAAATAGTCCCCCATTCGGATCTCCGGGCGGGGACTACTCAGGAGGCCGTCGTTATCAGGAGAAAGAAAACTGGCGTTCTACGGATCGGAGCGTGGAATGTCAGATCCCTTAATCGGGCAGGTAGGTTAGAAAATTTAAAAAGGGAAATGGATAGGTTAAAGTTAGATATAGTGGGAATTAGTGAAGTTCGGTGGCAGGAGGAACAAGACTTTTGGTCAGGTGATTACAGGGTTATAAATACAAAATCAAATAGGGGTAATGCAGGAGTAGGTTTAATAATGAATAAAAAAATAGGAGTGCGGGTTAGCTACTACAAACAGCATAGTGAACGCATTATTGTGGCCAAGATAGACACAAAGCCCATGCCTACTATAGTAGTACAAGTTTATATGCCAACTACCTCTGCAGATGATGAAGAAATAGATGAAATGTATGACGACATAAAAGAAATGATTCAGGTAGTGAAGGGAGACGAAAATTTAATAGTCATGGGTGACTGGAATTCGTCAGTAGGAAAAGGGAGAGAAGGAAACATAGTAGGTGAATATGGATTGGGGGGAAGGAATGAAAGAGGAAGCCGCCTTGTAGAATTTTGCACAGAGCATAACTTAATCATAGCCAACACTTGGTTCAAGAATCATAAAAGAAGGTATCAGACAGATTATATAATGGTAAGACAGAGATTTAGGAACCAGGTTTTAAATTGTAAGACATTTCCTGGGGCAGATGTGGATTCTGACCACAATCTATTGGTTATGAACTGCGGATTGAAACTGAAGAAACTGCAAAAAGGTGGGTATTTAAGGAGATGGGACCTGGATAAACTGAAAGAACCAGAGGTTGTAGAGAGTTTCAGGGAGAGCATAAGGGAACAATTGACAAGAATGGGGGAAAGACATACAGTAGATGATGAGATGATGATGTTTGGTTTGTGGGGCACTCAACTGCGTGGTTATCAGCGCCCGTACAATTACCCAATCTTTGCTCAGTCCAATTTCGCCACATTCCTGGATGATGATGAAATGATGAGGACAACACAAACACCCAGTCATCTCGAGGCAGGTGAAAATCCCTGACCCCGCCGGGAATCGAACCCGGGACCCCGTGCTCGAGAAGCGAGAACGCTACCGCGAGACCACGAGCGGCGGACGACATACAGTAGAAGAAGAATGGGTAGCTCCGAGGGATGAAGTAGTGAAGGCAGCAGAGGATCAAGTAGGTAAAAAGACGAGGGCTAATAGAAATCCATGGGTAACAGAAGAAATATTGAATTTAATTGATGAAAGGAGAAAATATAAAAATGCAGTAAATGAAGCAGGCAAAAAGGAATACAAACGTCTCAAAAATAATATCGACAGGAAGTGCAAAATGGCTAAGCAGGGATGGCTAGAGGACAAATGTAAGGATGTAGAGGCTTGTCTCACTAGGGGTAAGATAGATACTGCCTACAGGAAAATTAAAGAGACCTTTGGAGAGAAGAGAACCACTTGTATGAATATCAAGAGCTCAGATGGCAACCCAGTTCTAAGCAAAGAAGGGAAGGCAGAAAGGTGGAAGGAGTATATAGAGGGTTTATACAAGGGCGATGTACTTGAGGACAATATTATGGAAATGGAAGAGGATGTAGATGAAGACGAAATGGGAGATAAGATACTGCGTGAAGAGTTTGACAGAGCACTGAAAGATCTGAGTCGAAACAAGGCCCCGGGAGTAGACAACATTCCATTTGAACTACTGATGGCCTCGGGAGAGCCAGTCATGACAAAACTCTACCACCTGGTGAGAACGATGTATGAGACAGGCGAAATACCCTCAGACTTCAAAAAGAATATAATAATTGCAATCCCAAAGAAAGCAGGTGTTGACAGATGTGAAAATTACCGAACTATCAGTTTAATAAGTCACAGCTGCAAAATACTAACGCGAATTCTTTACAGACGAATGGAAAAACTGTTAGAAGCCGACCTCGGGGAAGATCAGTTTGGATTCCGTAGAAATGTTGGAACACGTGAGGCAATACTAACCTTACGACTTATCTTAGAAGAAAGATTAAGAAAAGGCAAACCTACGTTTCTAGCATTTGTAGACTTAGAGAAAGCTTTTGACAATGTTAACTGGAATACTCTCTTTCAAATTCTGAAGGTGGCAGGGGTAAAATACAGGAAGCGAAAGGCTATTTACAGTTTGTACAGAAACCAGATGGCAGTTATAAGAGTCGAGGGGCATGAAAGGGAAGCAGTGGTTGGGAAAGGAGTAAGACAGGGTTGTAGCCTCTCCCTGATGTTATTCAATCTGTATATTGAGCAAGCAGTAAAAGAAACAAAAGAAAAATTCGGAGTAGGTATTAAAATTCATGGAGAAGAAGTAAAAACTTTGAGGTTCGCCGATGACATTGTAATTCTGTCAGAGACAGCAAAGGACTTGGAAGAGCAGTTGAACGGAATGGACAGTGTCTTGAAAGGAGGATATAAGATGAACATAAACAAAAGCAAAACGAGGATAATGGAATGTAGTCAAATTAAGTCGGGTGATGCTGAGGGAATTAGATTAGGAAATGAGACACTTAAAGTAGTAAAGGAGTTTTGCTATTTAGGGAGTAAAATAACCGATGATGGTCGAAGTAGAGAGGATATAAAATGTAGACTGGCAATGGCAAGGAAAGCGTTTCTCAAGAAGAGGAATTTGTTAACATCGAGTATAGATTTAAGTGTCAGGAAGTCGTTTCTGAAAGTATTTGTATGGAGTGTAGCCATGTATGGAAGTGAGACATGGACGATAACTAGTTTGGACAAGAAGAGAATAGAAGCTTTCGAAATGTGGTGCTACAGAAGAATGCTGAAGATAAGGTGGGTAGATCACTTAACTAATGAGGAGGTATTGAATAGGATTGGGGAGAAGAGAAGTTTGTGGCACAACTTGACCAGAAGAAGGGATCGGTTGGTAGGACATGTTTTGAGGTATCAAGGGATCACAAATTTAGCATTGGAGGGCAGTATGGAGGGTAAGAATCGTAGAGGGAGACCAAGAGATGAATACACTAAGCAGATTCAGAAGGATGTAGGTTGCAGTAGATACTGTGAGATGAAGAAGCTTGCACAGGATAGAGTAGCATGGAGAGCTGCATCAAATCAGTTTCAGGACTGAAGACCACAACAACAACAACATAAATGTAAAAATAAAGTAAAAAATACAGCCTCAGGGAAACTGACTTTCATTGGAATAAATAAAAAAAGATATGGATCAAGTAGGTCAGTATATTATAGTAGATATCATTCATGGTATACAATCAATGTAAAGTGACTTCTGTATCATAGATGTTAAACAAACCATAAGGCTGGAGGTGAAAAGATGCTGAATGAACTGCATTTGGCTGTCAAGATGGTGATCTGCGAAGTTTTTAATGGCTGCTGTAGAATCATATCGATATCTCTCACAAAATGCAAAGAAATACTTGTCACAAGTAAAAGCCCTCAGTGACACTGAAGTTAGTATTAAACACCTTGGTTGACATAGGAAGTAGAACCAAGGGCAACAAAGGAAAATCAGAACTGATGAATCCAATTTACACATGTTCTTTTACTATGGAAGACACAGAAGTACAGTCCCAGAGTAATTCTCAAGCCACTGTGAAGATGACTGATGTAGATATTAGTGTCAGTGGCATTAAGTAATAGTGGAAGTTTGTAAAATTAAAGCAGGCTCCAGGGCTTGATAGGGTCCGTGTCAGATTTTATACAGACTTTTCACCTGATTTAGCCCCCATTTTAAACACAACACGCTGTTGATATCTTGAATAAAAAACTGTGCCCAGTCACTTCAAAAAGGCACTGAGTAATAGGGTATAGCCAGTTCTGGAGTGTTTAAAGGCAATCATACATACGTGATTGATTTATGACCCCTTCCCCCACCCCTCCCCTTAACCTATTGTTCTGCTACGTGGTTTATGACATCCTTAAGAGTTGATTTGTGAACCCTGGGCATAATCTACCCTTCTGAGAAACTCCCCAACCCCTCCCCCTCTCCTTCTCCCAGCTCTCTGGTAAATCACCATCGACTCTACTCCCCTTCTCTGATAGAAGTACACTTTTGATATCAGATTCATTGACTAATTAATCAAATCGATAAATTAATTAACCTCTCTCTCTCTCTCTCTCTCTCTCTCTGGAAAATCTCCCAGTCCTCCCCTCCCATTACTCTCCTTCCCTCCTCATCTGGAAATTGGAGGAGAAAGGACTCAGTCTGTGCTCGAGAGGAAGGATATCATGATACAAAATCGAAGTCATTCTCAATTACATAGCAAAGGATCTACTCTTTATTTATAAAGTTCAGTTTTTAGCAATTGAATCCCTTTAGTTGGTGGGAAAAGGTCACATCCAACAACTATGTGTCAAAAATGGTTCCAGTGGCTCTAAGCACAATGGGACTTAACATCTGAGGTCATCAGTCCCTTAGACTTAGAACTATTTAAACCTAACTAACCTAAGAACATCACACACATCCATGCCCGAGGAAGGATTCGAACCTGCGACCGTAGCAGCAGCGTGGTTCCGAACTGAAGCGCCTAGAACCGCTCGGCCACAGCGGGCGGAAACTATGTGTTCTAATTATGTAATTACACTGCTTGTTGGAAAATATTCATGTGTGTGCTCACCTTAAGACG
The DNA here is from genome assembly GCF_023864275.1 of Schistocerca cancellata. NCBI lineage: Eukaryota > Metazoa > Arthropoda > Insecta > Orthoptera > Acrididae > Schistocerca > Schistocerca cancellata. The sequence goes on along the minus strand of NC_064634.1, from coordinate 396,528,789 downwards.
AAGGGATCTATTGAGCTAGCGTACAATGCCACCACTAGAGAGCTGGCCGGAGTGGCCGAGCAGTTAAAGGCGCTACAGGCGCTGGAACCGCACGACCACTGCAGTCGCTGGTTCGAATCCTGCCTCGGGCATGGATGTGTGTGATGTCATTAGGTTAGTTAGGTTTAAGTAGTTCTAAGTTCTAGGGGACTTATGACCACAGCAGTTGAGTCCCATAGTGCTCAGAGCCATTTGAACCATTTGAACCACCAGAGAAGGTCCCACCCACACCCATTGTACCCTTCCTCCCCACCCATCCCAGAAAACATTGGTGGGAAAAAGACTCCCTCTGTTTAAGAGGAAGGATTTCAAGCCAAAAAATTCAAATCAGTGTCAACAATATATTGATGCATATTCTTTATTTAATCAGTTTGCGGGAGACAGGGCTCCCCCAACTTGGGTAGATCTCATGTCTGCATCCCCACAATCGCTTTGCATGATTTATAACTGTAAGCACCGAAGAAAGTAGTGAAATGTGGATCAGTAGCCGCCGTTTGAGGTCTCCTGTGCGTGTGTCTGTCGTCTGGGCTCCGCCAATTACAGATCACGATACTAAATACCACCGACCATGAACAACATGTCGGCCTCCTTTGATCTCGTGACCCTGAACAAAGCATCTGGTGGCGGCAAGTCTTTGATAACGATACCTGAAAAATTCCTGTCGAAACGTTTTCTCCCTCCCTCTCTCTCTCTCTCTCTCTCTCTCTCTCTGTCTCTCTCTCTCTTTCTCTCCCTCTTTCAAGAGGCTACTACCTACACAGCAACCGTCTGTCTTGTGGCACACTAAACCCTCTTTTAATTGAACAAAGTAGTGGATGCCTGGTAAATCAACAGCTGTGGATGTCTTGGAAATATCTCCGTACTCTATCACACTGATTGAATAATTAATTAAATCAATACCCTCTTTGTGGGACATGTTTTTCCTTGCATCCTATTGGTGGATACTAGGACAGCTATATTTGGCGGGATTCAATCCTGCAATTGTCCAGTTTCCGAACCCATCCTGTTGGTGGATATTGACAGAATTACATCGTTTGGTACAAAGTCCATTGAATTGGAGGTATCCGACAATTTCAAATTGCGTGCTATGTCCTTAAACAATCTGTGGGGGAGTTGGACTGATGTGTGTGCTCGCAGTACCACTATTGGAAACAATAAACTAGCCTATCGGGAATTTGGCTTGTCGATTGGAAGTGGTGCTTTATAAAGTGATAATTGGAATTTAAAAGTTTGGCGTGAATTTATACTGTCACTATTGTGTAATTCCCGACTATTAAAGGTCTGCTAAGTTTATTTTATCAAGCACTATAAAATTTCTAACTTTGTTCTCTCTACTACATCAGGACGAAGAAGGAGGAAAAGGTCTGGCACATGATAGGATAGTAACAAAACAAATACCACTACAAGACAGAGTGTAGTGCAGTGTGTTGAGAAGCACTATACCACAGTCCTAGTAGTTGTCCTGGCTAGACGCCTGAACACCCATACATACTGCAACCTCACCTCCAAGATGACGACACGCAGCACGCCCGTCCCCTTGTACACCGCTAGCGCAAACGCTCAGAGGCCAGAGAAAACAGGTGCTGAGACTGCAGAAGCAGTCCTGGACGTGTGTGTTTGCCAGAGTGCACCACCCTGCCATGGAGGGCACCCAAGGATGATTGGAGTGGTAGGAATTCGGATGTTATCAATACTTCCACCACCAACACTTGGCAGTGATCGATGCTGAAACACTATTTTTCCACAGAGAATACATGCAACACGTGCGATCACAGAGATAGCGCGGTGCATGCTGTGTTAGTTCACTATTGAGCTATCCAGATGGCGCTGCCACAGGGACTTTTCCACACGACTGTGGGGAAGAACCGATTAGCCAGACAGCCAGAACTTTACTTTGCACCTGTCACTCACGATAGTCTTATCCCAGAAATGTCAATTCGTTCAGGTCACTCACTACCTCCGCCAAGCACCCAGAAAGCCGGCAGTCATCCTACGAAACCGAACACACATTTATCACTGTAATTACAATTAAACACTACGATTACAACCCCAGTCTGTTGAGCCGGCTGGAGTGGCCGAGTGGTTCTAGGGGCTACAGTCTGGAACCGCGCGACTGCTACGGTCGCAGGTTCGAATCCTGCCTCGGGTATGGATGTGTGTGATGTCCTTAGGTTAGTTAGGTTTAAATAGTTCTAGGGGACTGATGACCTCAGAAGTTAAGTCCTATAGTGCTCAGAGCCATTTTGAACCAGTCTGTTGACATTCGACAGTGGGCGAAATATCGGAAGTACCTCCTCCTGACTGCTGTGACTCTGGAACGAATCTCTTGTTGAAATATTAATATCTATATCGTCCTTATGACTGGACGTAATTTCCCATGCAAAATATTTCAAGCCTTCTACAAATATCGATGTGATCAAATCGCAAATTTCGTCATATGTATACCTTCCTTACGACCGGACATAGTCATTTTCTTTGCACATGTCAGAAAACTGACCACGGTAACTTTGCACCACAACACATGGTTTAAAACCCTGCCAATCACACATCCCCTGCTAATTATAACACCTCGGCAGTAACTGAATACTAGTGACACAAAACAACACTGAGAGAAATCCCGCGCTGGATAAACATGCCTCATTTGTGTTTGTTGCGGGTGGTACCAACGAGTACACGAGAGAGACATAATCGTCTGATACGCGACCCACTATTAAAAACACGAGCGCAGTAACTATGTTACTGTCACAGTTCATAAAAAGCGGTCTTGCTTCTACAGATACACACACGTATCGTTAACGATATCCATTTTAAAAACCATACATGTTTTATAAGTTGAGGTATGATATTGCTTCCGAATGGATCGGTCCTCCAAACAGATAGCACACTGAATGCAGATAGTGATCTCAGGGGGTGTATTAACAGACTGGAAGTGCAGGTGCACGTCACCAGCGGTGTAACCTCGTAATGAAATCACTCTGTAGGAAGTTATTCGGTTAAGGAACGTGGTATTAAGCTGATATGTGTAGCTCCCTCATGTCGCTGCTAGATTTTTCCCACGCTAACAAACAGTATTTGTAATGCATTATATCTCAGTACCGTATAAACAGTGTAACAGAGATTCTGCGATATATCCATGGGGCTATAGGCGAGGGAGGATGATTGTCGATTGTGAATGGTCACATATAGTAGCTCGTATTTTCTGCTTGGGTCACTGAGGCATGGGCAGAATATTTCAGAAAATACTCTGAGAATATCGTAGAGAAAACTGTGGACATCTCTTGAATTTCAGGACAACTTAGCGCCTATCGGGATTGCGGTTTATCGTGTCGCGACATTGCTGCTCGCGTTGGTCGAGATTCAATGACTGTTAGCAGAATATGGAATCGCTGGGTTCAGGAGGGTAATACGGAACGCCGTGCTGGATCTCAACGGCCTCGTATCACTAGCAGTCGAGATGACAGGCATCTTATCCGCATGGCTGTAATGGATCGTGCAGCCATGTCTCGATCCCTGAGTCAACAGATGGGGTCGTTTGCAAGACAAAAACGATCTGCACGAACAGTTCGACGAAGTTTGCAGCAGCATGGACTATCAGCTCGGAGACCTAGCTGCAGTCACCCTTGATGCTGCATCACAGACAGGAGCACCTGCGATGGTGTACTCAACGACGAACCTGGGTGCACGAATGACAAATCGTCACTTTTTCGGATGAATACAGGTTCTGTGTACAGCATCATGATGGTCCCGTCCGTGTTTGGCGACATCGCAGTGAACGCACATTGGAAGCGTGTATTCGTCATCGCCATACTAGCGTATCACCCAGCGTGATGGTATGGGTGCCATTGGTTACACGTCTCGGTCACCTCTTGTTCGCATTGACGGCACTTTGAATTGTGGACGTTACATTTCAGATGTGTTACGACCTGTTGCTCTACCCTTCATTCTATCCCTGTGAAAACCGACATTTCAGCAGGATATTGCACGACCGCATGTTGCAGGTCCTGTATAGGCCTTTCTGGATACAGAAAATGTTCGACTGCTGTCCTGGCCAGCACATTCTCCAGATCTCTCACCAACTGAAAACGTCTGGTCAATGGTGGCCGAGCAACTGGCTTGTCACAGTACACCAGTCACTACTCTTGATGCACTGTGATATCGTGTTGAAGCTGCATGGGCAGCTGTACCTGTACACACCATCCAAGCTCTGTTTGACTCAATGCCGAGTCGTATCAAGGCCATTGTTATGGCCAGAGGTGGTTGTTCTGGGTACTGATTTCTCAGGATCTATGCACCCAAATTGCGTGAAAATGTAATCACATGTCAGTTCTAGTATAATATATTTGTCCGTTTATCATCTGCATTTCCTCTTGGTGTAGCAATTTTAATGACCAGTAGTGTAATTAGGACATGTAGTTGATGGATGGGAGCTTTTCCTGTCAAATAACGAGATTCAACCGCTGAAAAATGAATTTTATAAATAAACAGTACATCATTTGCTATGTAATTGACATTGATTTCAATTTCGTATCACGAGATCCCTCCTCTCCGGCACAGACTGAGTCCGTTTGTCACCGATTTCCAGAAGGGGAGAAAAGGGGGAATGGGGAATAGGAAGAGAGGGCTGGGTGGCTTCCCAGAAGGAGATGGGTTAATTAATGTATCGATTAAATTATGTAGACAATGAATTTGATATCAAAAGTGTGCTTATATCGGTGAGGTGGAGGTTAGAGGGTTTGGGTATTTCTCAGACGGCTTGGTGACGGGGAAGGGGAGGGGGAGGGATAGTGGGGTTTCTAAGAAGGCTGGATTGTCTCCAGAGGGTCATAAATTAACCCTCAGGGAGTTGTAAACCACTTAGCAGAAGAATAGGTTAAGGGGAGGGGGTCAAAAATCATTCACATTTGCCACTGAATGAATACTAGCTTCTGAATGTATGCAACCAACACTAACCAAGCACCCCAGTACCCTACTGCACAGACCACATACATCTACAAGAAGAGTACCAATAGCACAAATAATCCAAAAACCAACCATCTAATATCACTGATATCCATGTGTTACATAGTTGTAGGCCGGCAACGGCCTTGCTGCAGTGGTTACACCGGGTCCCGTGAGATCACCGAAGTTAAGCACTGTCGGGAGTGGTCGGCACTTGGATGGGTGACCATCCAGGTCGCCATGCGCTGTTGCCATTTTTCAGGGTGCACTCAGCGTCATGATGCCAATTGAGGAGATACTCGACCGAATAGTAGCGGCTTCAGTCAAGGATACCATCATAACGACTGGGAGAGCGGTGTGCTGACCCCAAGCCCCTCCAAACCGCATCCTCCATAAGGATGACACGGCGGTCGGATGGTCCCCGTAAGCCACTCGTGGCCTGGAGACGGAGAGTATATAGTTGTAGAACATATTGGAACTCGAACATAATGAAGTATCTTGAGCAGAGTGACCTTCACACTGACGAGCAATAATTTTATAAACATCGATTCTGCAAATTCCTGCTTGCACTTTTCTAGCATGACATACTGTTAGCCATATATCAAGGTAATCAGGCGGATGCAGTATTTCTTGACTTCAAAAAAGCATTTGACTCGTTACCACACCAATGTCTATTAACAAAGGAACAATCATATCGAATGAACTTTATGATCTGAAACGAGGATTTATTAGATTTTATCTTGGATGAAAAATCATCGATAGAAGTGGAAATAACTTCAGATATGTTCCACTGAGGTTTATTCAAGTTTTATATTAATGAGCTAACAAAAAATGGTTCAAATGGCTCTGAGCACTATGGGACATAACATCTTAGGTCATCAGTCCCCTAGAACTTAGAACTACTTAAACCTAACTAACTTAAGGACATCACACACATCCATGCCCAAGGCAGGATTCGAACCTGCGACCGTAGCGGTCGTGCGGTTCCAGACTGAGGAGCCTAGAACCGCTCGGCCACACTGACCGGCAATGAGCTAACAGACAATGGTAATAGAAACCTCAGAATTTTTGCAGATGATTCAGTTATCTGCATGGTACAATCACATTAATGTGACCACAGCCTGTGTTCGACTTAACGTGCGACAGCCACAGACAAATGACAATGGCAGCACCAGCAGTGGATGGCGCTTAAAGTGTCTCAGAGCCGATACAGAAAACAGAGCAGTGGTTGTCGCAATGTGGAAATACGACAGCTCAGCAACTGATCGCCCAGATGAACGGAGGGGTTATCAACAGCGTCTCCTTAGCGACCATTCAGTGAATGTTGCTGTGTATGGGTGTCCACAGCACATACCTGGTTCATGCACCCATGCTGACTGCTGTTCATCAGCGATGAACGCTTGGAATTGGCACGCCAGTGTCACAAATGGACTTCCAATCAATGGCGAAACTTGGCCTTTTCAGTTGAATCGCATTTTACACTCAATCAAACAGGTGTCCATTGGCAATGACGTCTGAAAGCAACAATTGTCGGAAGTATCCAGGGGAGAGGACGTTCCCTCGGTGGTCTCGTCGTTCTGGAAGGCACAATGCATCGTCACAGGTGTTTATCTATCCCTGGGGACGACATGCCCTTTGTTTTTCCTCAACGCGATGGGCTCTACCAACAAGACAATTCAATACGTCATACAGCTCACAGTAAATGTGCATGATTCGAAGAGCACCATGATGAGTTAACTGTATGCCCCTTGCCACCAAACTCACCGTATTTAAACCCAAACGAGAATCTGTGGGACCACCTCGATTGGATGATGATGATGATGTTTTGGTTTGTGGGGCGCTCAACTACGTGGTTATCAGCGCCCGTACAATTACCCAATCTTTGCTCAGTCCAATTTCGCCACTTTCCTGGATGATGATGAAATGATGAGGACAACACAAACACCCAGTCATCTCGAGGCAGGTGAAAATCCCTGACCCCGCCGGGAATCACCTCGAGTGGACAATTCACGCAATGAATTCTCAACCGATGATGATGATTTATAGTGGAGAGCGCTAAACTGCTAGGTCATCAGCGCCCTTGCATTAATCTTATACCGGAGAAGATTTTCACAATCTATGGAAGGGATCAATAAACTAGAAAGCTACATTTGATCCCACCACAGGAAACATAAAGCAACCCCAAGAAGGTGAGGTTCATAAAAGCTCATAATAAAATCCCAGCAAGACACAGCGGGATAACTAAATAAAATCATGGATAAAATACTTGTAAGGATGCTGTTAAAAAGGGACAAATAACCGTGGCTGGATGACGACTTAGAAGTAATACATGACCCAGTCACTCTGTGACACATCAAGATCTCACACTCAGTATTTTGGGAAGAATTCCGGACACCATACAAAATTTTAAGGCACGAAGAACACTCGCCTCGTTATCAGTTAAAATAGAAGGAACATCCTGTGGGAGACCCGGTTCATCCGTCAGATCGTCATATAAAACACACTCACTTAAAAGATGTCGTACTGACGGCTGTGTCCCGCGTCTCTGACGTAATGGCGCCTCCTCCCGACCTGTCGGCCGAAGTGACCGAACGGTTCTAGGCGCTACAGTCTGGAGCCGCGCGACCTCTACGGTCGCAGGTTCGAATCCTGCCTCGGGCATGGATGTGTGTGATTTCCTTAGGTTAGTTAGGTTTAAGCAGTTCTAAGTTCTAGGGGACTGATGACCTAAGGAGTTAAGTCCCATAGTGCGCAGAGTCATTTGAACCATTTGAACCTCCCGACTTAAGAGGAAACATGTCAATGGACAATGTCCCACTCAAGGGCTACTTCTTCACACTGTCGCGAGCGTAAGGAAGTGATCCATGGTCGCACTTAAGTCTTGATGGAACGCAGTTTATTATTCCTTACTGCCAGCCACTGAGACTCCCACCAACATATGGCCTTCCTGGTCACAAATGAAGTGACAGCCCACAAAGGGACTGAACAGCGGGCAGGAGGAGGAAGGGAGCAAGCCTTCTTAGCAGCAGCAGCAGCGAGCTCGTTTCCCTGGATGCCTATGTGCCCTGGAACCCAGTAAAAAATGATTTACTTGTTTTGTGTGTGTGTGTGTGTGTGTGTGTGTGGTTTGAGGTTTTCGGGCGCTAAACAGCGTGGTCATCAGCGCCCAAACGCATAGAAACAGGAACACATGCAGTGAAGGGACGAAGACGGACACCGAACGAGGAGAACGGCTAAAAGACACAGACCTGACGCAGTTACAAATCCTTACATACAGAGGCAAAACAAGAGGAGAAGAAACGCACTAAAAAAGGAAAGGAAACACAAGGAAAAGAGAACAGAAATCGAAGTGAAACAAGTAGGTAATCGTGACTGGCGGACCTCTTACCTAAAGCCTGGGTGAGCCAGTCACCCAGCAGCACATTAAAATCCTCTACCTAAAATCCGAGGCAACAAATTGGACAGGACACAAAACCGTAAGACCTTAACCACAGTCGTTGCGTCGACTTGCAAAATAGAGGGCAAATCCGGTGGCAAGGAAACCACCGCCCTCTGGTCAGAGAATAAAGGACAGTCAAGTAAAATGTGGCAGACAGTAATCTGGACGCCACAAGTACTGCAGATTGGGGGGTCCTCCCGCCGGAGTAAAAAACCGTGCGTTAAGGGACTGTGCCCGATGCGGAGGCGAGTGAGGAGAACCTCATCCCGCCTGCATGACTGGTAGGACGTACGCCATGGCCACGTGCTGGCCTTGACCAGACGCAGCTTATTTTCACTGACTGCCAGCCACTCCTCTTCCCATTGACGCATAACACGAAAACGCAAAAGGGAGGTAACAGCATGGAGGGGGACGGCACATTCAACAACGTGAGGGAGGGAACATGCATCTTTGGCAGCCACATCCGCCAGTTCGTTTCCCCTAATATCCACGTGTCCCGGCACCCAGCAGAAAGAAACCACCTTCCCCTGCCGTTGCAGGTGGAGTAGGGCATCGTGGATGTTCTGGACGACCGTATCCGCTGGGTACATTGCATGGTCTGAAGGGCACTCAGGGAGTCAGAACAGATGAGAAACTTAAGACTGGGAACACATCTCATCTGCTCCAATGCCCGCAAGATCGCAAACAATTTGGCATCAAAGATGGCAAACGCTGCAGGAAGCTGTAACTTGACGACTCGATCAGGGAAAACAACAGCACAACCAACAGAGTCCCCCTGTTTAGAGCCATCCGTAAATACTGGTACATGGTCAGGATGCTGGTTTAAAATATCATAAAATAAGGAGGTAAAAACAAACGCAGGAGTTTTGCCTGTGCAAGAGAAAGAGGGCGTCCTGTACCTGTTGCACCATCCAATATGCTGGCTACATCTGTCCAACAGCGAGAAGGGCACTTGGAGAATCAGAAGAGATGATAAATTTTTTGTCACAACGCTTTCTCATCTGCTCCATTGCCCCCAGGACAGCAAAACGTTCCGCGTAATAAACTGAAAACTAATCTGGGAGCTCTATACTGAGGACAATGTAGGGAACACGACAGAACAACCGAAAACATCTCCTTTCTCAGAACCATCCGTGTGGGCGGTAATAAAATGTGGGTAGCTATGTAAAATTTCATTAAATTTAATTTTAAAAACATAGTCTGGGGTACTATGCTTCTAATAAGCAGTCAGTTCTAAAAACAATCTGGGCCTTGGTAGTAGCCAGGGGGAGCCCCTACTCCACTTCTGGCTTAGGGCCTTAATGCCCTCCACCTGTAATAACTCAAGGCTCTCCCTTGCACGTATCCCAAATGGACGTGTTGCTTCTGGTCGATGATCGAACAGCCGTTCCAGTGGCTGCTGAACAACGTAACTGGATGCTAGCGATGTAGGAATGGACAATGTCCTATATACTTGGCGTACCATGGGTAGAAGACGTCGAATAGAAGCGGAGGCTCCAACCTCCTCACACGAACTAACAACAGGGGTCGTGCGATAGGCCCTTGTTGACAGCCTAATGCCCTTGTGATAGAAACGTAGCGCAGTTGGCCATGGTATTGAAGTCGGCATGGCTCCACATCCCTTCTAGAACCTTATTGGCTGTCTTTCTGTACGTTTCGCACTGCTGTGTTGTGCAAATTATGGTTATTCAGCCTTTTGACAGGTGGTCGCATTAATGTGACTGGATAGTGTATGACGAAGCTACAAAGTTATTCAGGCAGACCTTGATAAGATTTCAAAGTGGTGTAGGGACTGGAAGCTTACTTTTCATTTACAGAAATATAAAATTATGCTCTTAACAAAATACAGAAAACACATATCCACAACATGAATTAGTCACAGATGGAATTAGTCAACTCATACAAATATCTGGGTGTAACAGTTTTCAGGTTGTGATTCTTCAGCTTCTCCCAGTGTTACTTTATGATGAAATACTTCACAGGTGAACAGGCGGATGTCAGTGTTCAAGGGACACAATATTTCAGCAAATAACTAAGTCGCCAGCATCAGGTGCCCTGATGAACTGACCAGTTGGAGGCTGGTGCAGCACCCTACCTTGGCCAGCAAAGTCGCCAGATCTCTACTAAACTAAGAACTTTTGGAGCATTATGAGCAGGGCCCTCTAACCAGCTCAAGGTTTTAACGATCTGACTCATCAGTTGGTCAGAATATGACACAATGTCCGTCAGGAGGACATCCAAAAAAATCTGTCAATCAATGACAAGCCGAATAACTGCTTGCATAAGGGGTAGAGATTGACCAACGCTTTGCTGACTTGCTCAATTTGTGAAGCTCTTTCTCTTGGATAAATTATCCAAGTTTTCTGAAATTGTAATCGTTTGTACCGATCTTCACGATGCATGTTTTATTTTTTATTTTTTTTAGAATTTAGATTTCGTTTTCTTTACTTTAGCAACTGTGACATCAGTCTGCTGTTTTAGGTGCGTGTTATGTTGATCAACAGATTGTCATAGTTCGTGATTGTGATGGATTTATTTTGTGGATATTGGACAACTTAGAATAAAGAGGGACGTAATTCTTGGAATTTTTAGTTTTTTTAATATTGTCTACAAGAATCATTGTTACTAACTCCACAGATGCGTTTCATTACCTTCCTTTGTCAAATAAGAACTTTTCTTTGCTCCTGCAGAAATCCCCCACAATGAGATGGCGTATGTCGAATAGGTGTGAAAACAGACATGTGTACTTTTAACAATAGCTTATCACTAACACAAGACCTTAATTTACCTAAAAGATATGTCATTCATGCTAACTTAGTACAGATATAATCCTTTTGATTCTTCCATAACAATTTTGAACCATGGTGGAACCCAAGCAGTTCAGATGAAGTACAATTGTCGCTGTCATATTTAATAAATAAGCCAAATAGTGTTATTTACAGGTTTTTCATGATTGATACGGCCTGGAACCACTTACTGCTTGTTCTGAGATGACATATGGGTAGCCGGCCGAAGTGGCCGTGCGGTTAAAGGTGCTGCAGTCTGGAACCGCAAGACCGCTACGGTCGCAGATTCGAATCCTGCCTCAGGCATGGATGTTTGTGATGTCCTTAGGTTAGTTAGGTTTAACTAGTTCTAAGTTCTAGGGGACTAATGACCACAGCAGTTGAGTCCCATAGTGCTCAGAGCCATTTGAACCATTTTTGAATATATGGGTAGCCCAATATGACGTCGCCTGAAATAAGACTTGCAACCCGACAGCCGAACTTCCCCCGGATGGGGCCTCCTGGACATAAATGCAACATGATCTTTTTTTCCATCTTCAATGTTCCTAAGACTTTCCCAGCTGTAACAAAAGTGGAATCATCTGAACAGAGTGTTTATTTACGCAACATAGTGTTGAGCAAATCATTCACATATTTTATGAAGAGTAAAGGACCAATCACAGAACCTTGAGGCATCCCCTGAATGATGACCAAGACATTTGACCGCATAGAGTTGTTTTCTGCCATTCAGGTAGGATCTGACCAGAGATAGCTCTCACCCTCTAAATCCATAGCATAGAGATTTTCTAGCAGTATTCTTTGGCTGACAGAGTCAAATGTCTTGTTGAGATCCACAAGGCTGACATTAGCAATCTTGATTCAGATGATCATAGTATGAATGGAACAATACTTCCAACTGCTTTTACCATTGACAAGCCGGAAGTGAAGCAACACAGAGTCACTGAGAATATTATTCACAGACAGATGTTTACTGATTTGTAGCTGTATGCAGTATTTCACTGCTTTGGAAATTGTGGGTACAAAAGAGATTGGGCCTTAATTATTAAGGCAAGACTTGTCACCTTTTTTATGCAGAAGGGTAATGACTGTCATTTTTAACGATGAAAGGAAACAGCCACTGACAAACATCCAACTGATAAGAGAACATAGTGAATATGGTATTATGCCCACAATTTTTTGATCACGAAAAATATCTTCCAATTTTGAATGAGTTAACTTTGCTACTGCAGTTGTTTTATTGGTTACTTTTACCTCCTTCTGTTCAAGGATAGGAGGTACATCTTCAAAATTTTGTAGGAAGGAGTTTCCATGATTTGAATTATGAATGTTGTTATATTCACGGCTACATTAAGTTGCAGCAGTGTTATTCGTATTTTCAGCATTAATGAAGAAAGTATTGGAATCATCTGGTGAGATACTTGCATCTGAGGAATTATTTTTGCTAATATATTTACTTCTATCTAGATGAGTCTCGACAACAGTCCAGGTATATGAAGTCTTCACGGGTTATCAGCCAAGTAGCATCGTCGTCTCGTAGCAACGTTTCGATGGAATGTGTCTCCATCATATTCAGGCAAAGTGACTTCGCCGGAAGATGGAGACACATTCCATCGAAACGTTGCTACGAGACGACGATGCTACGAGACGACGATGCTACTCGGCTGACAACCCGTGAAGACTTCATATATGAAATTCGCTGAGAAAGCCTGCACTCGCATATAACAGTCCAGGTAGTTTTACATTTATTTTGGGACTTATTAATATAATCAACATTTGCCTTGCACTTGATTAATCTTATTTCTGATTACAATTTGTTCTTTAACCTTACATAGTTGGCTCTCTCTCCTCCACTATTCTTTGATTTGCCATCGGAAACCATTAACAGAATTCTAACACTTTGTAGATCAGGTATGAACCAGTTTTGCATAGATATGAGATCATCTTCCCTGGCATTTCCCTTATTTTTTCTCACCACTATAGAGCAACAAATTTTTAATGTATCTGACAGTGTACTGATGAATAATGTAAATGTATTTTGAGTATGATACTTTCAAGCAGAATGTAATACTAGTTCGACATATTTATCTGTGTTCTGTAGTTATCAATATTCTACTCATTCAAAAGCCTAATGTACTTAATTTTATTGAAATCAGATACTAGCATTCTAGTTTTTAATATTAACCAGATACCGTTATGGTCTGATAAAAGCTGTGTGCTGAACATCCTTGGTTCACGCTAATTTGTCACAACCTTAGTAATTACATTATCAAGGCAGGCAGATTGCCTTGTTGAATTATCGTTAATACACCTCATATGATATTAGCGTACTGATGGAATAAGTTGTTTAGCTGTCCTTAACCTTATGTCAATATTTACATCACTAAAAATAAAACACTATATTTACGCCATTTCTTAAAGTGTAGTGCCACTTTCTGTACACCTGCAAAAAAACTTCAATATTACTATCTGATGTGTGGTATGCAGACACAATTATGAGCTTTAACATGTGCAGTAGCAATGCTGTTGCTTCCATAACCAATCTTCTTTGTAGACTCCCTGCATTTGCCAAGTATCCTGCCAATGAACTGAAGTCTGCCACATGCCTGTCACTGACCCAATGTCATAATTCAAATTCATCAGATAACAAATTTACGAAACCTGTTGTCAGTAGCCAATGGACACAATATTTCAGAAAGCAACTGCATTACCATTATCTGGTGCACTGCGGCCTTGGGGGCCGGTGCTGCACTTTTCATTTCTCCCTCCCTAAAACCTACCATTCTTTGTGCTGTCTGCGCCCATCATCTCCTCCCGTTATCGAGATGCTGAGTACCAATGGCAGAGAGTGAAAAATCATAGGAAAGGAGAAAAGAGATAAAAGTGCCATGCCAGCCTCCAACTGATCAGTTCATCAGGGCATCTGATGATGGCAACTTTGTTATTTGCTGAAATATTGTGTCCCTTGAACACTGACATCTGCGTGTTCACCTGTGAAGTATTTCATCATAAAGTAACGCTGGGAGAAGCTGAAGAATCACTACCTGAAAACTGTTACACCCAGATATTTGTATGAGTTGACTAATTCCATCTGTGACTAATTCATGTTGTGGATATGTGTTTTCTGTATTTTGTTAAGAGCATAATTTTATATTTCTGTAAATGAAAAGTAAGCTTCCAATCCCTACACCACTTTGAAATCTTATCAAGGTGTGCCTGAATAACTTTGTAGCTTTCTTCAGATAGCACTTCATCACACACTATGCAATCACATTAATGCGACCACCTGTCAAAAGGCTGAATAACCATTTTTTGCAGCACAGGGCAGTGCAAAACGTACAGGAAGACAGCCAGTAAGGTTCTAGAAGGTACCAACAGGGATGTGGAGCCATGCCGACTTCAATGCAATGGCCAGCTGCGCTACGTTTCTTGGTTGAGTATTCATGGCACGAATTGTTCAATCGAGGTGGTCCCACAGATTCTCGTTTGGGTTTAAATACGGTGAGTTTGGTGGCAAGGGGCATACAGTTAACTCATCATGGTGCTCTTCGAATCATGCACATTTACTGTGAGCTGTATGACGTATTGAATTGTCTTGTTGGTAGAGCCCATCGCGTTGAGGAAAAACAAAGTGCATGTCGTCCCCAGGGATAGATAAACACCTGTGACGATGCATTGTGCCTTCCAGAGCGACGAGACCACCGAGGGAACGTCCTCTCCCCTGGATACTTCCGACAATTGTTGCTTTCAGACGTCATTGCCAATGGACACCTGTTTGATTGAGTGTAAAATGCGATTCAACTGAAAAGGCCAAGTTTCGCCATTGATTGGAAGTCCATTTGTGACACTGGCGTGCCAATTCCAAGCGTTCATCGCTGATGAACAGCAGTCAGCATGGGTGCATGAACCAGGTATGTGCTGTGGACACCCATACACAGCAACATTCACTGAATGGTCGCTAAGGAGACGCTGTTGATAACCCCTCCGTTCATCTGGGCGATCAGTTGCTGAGCTGTCGTATTTCCACATTGCGACAACCACTGCTCTGTTTTCTGTATCGGCTCTGAGACACTTTAAGCGCCATCCACTGCTGGTGCTGCCATTGTCATTTGTCTGTGGCTGTCGCACGTTAAGTCGAACACAGGCTGTGGTCACATTAATGTGATTGTACGATCTAGATAACTGAATCATCTGCAAAAATTCTGAGGTTACTATTACCACTGTCTGTTAGCTCATTAATATAAAACTTGAATAAACCTCAGTGGAACATATCTGAAGTTATTTCCACTTCTGTCGATGAATTTTCATCAAAGATAAAATCTAAGAAATCCTCGATTCATATCATAAAGTTGGCGGCAGCTCTATTATGCTCTGGGAAACATTCATGTGGGTATCCATGGGTCCAATGGACCTTGTGCAAGGTACCAAAACAGCCAAGTAGTATCGCACAGTAGCCGCTGGTGACGCACACCCCTTCATGACGATCATGTATCCTGACATTTTTCAACAGGATAATGCGCCATGTCACAAGGCCTGTGCTGGTCCTACAACTAGCCACATGTGAACCTGGTCGAACATATCTGGGATGTAATTGAACATGGCATCAGAGCTCATCGCGCCCCTCCTCGGAATTTACGGGAATTAGATGACTTGCATGTGCAGGTGTGGTGTCAGCTCCCTCCAGCGATCTACCAAGTCGTCACTGCTTCAGTGCCATGACGCATCGCTGCTGTTATCTATGACACAGTGGACATACCGGCTATAGATAGATGGTCATAACGTTCTGGCTGATTAGTGTATAGCTCCAATTCCTTTCCAGATATTAAACGAATTTACTTTTCGTTTCCTTTAAATTAGTTTTAGAACAAATCTTTTTTTGAAATGCCACACCAGAAACTATTTTATATACGAAGATTTACCATTGTGACACTAAAAAAATACATTCTAAACACGCAGCACACTCCTGAATTCGTCTTCGAGATATGACTTTCAACTCAAAATCTGCACCAGTGTCCAAAATTGAAGCAACGAATAGCTATTTCCCCGTCTTGTTTTTATTCACCATATAATCACACAACTGTCAACACATGTCCGTACAAGCGTCTTCTGCACGGAAAATTGGCATTCCGGTCAATGGACAACCACGTCAGTGATGACGTCAGGGCAACTATCAAATGGGGTAGTGTTTGCCGGGTAGTCCCACACCCACAGTTGCTGTGTATTCAGTCCTCGACAGTGCATTGTGGCACAAAGAAGATGCCTACCAGTCTCTCCATGGTTGAGGGCCATTGTATGTATTGTATGTTAACCAGGGACCTAGAAACGACGGAGAGGCTCCATCCCCGCCAGAGCCGCAGTGGTCCACAAACCCCACGACGACTACCGCAGTCCACTTCACTCTCCGCCGCCCCACACCGAAGCCAGGGATACCGTGCGGTTCGGCCCCCGATGGACGCCCCAGGGAACGTCTCACACCAGACAAGTGTAACCCCTATGTTTGCATACATGGAGAACCTGTTTGCGCAGCAATCGCTGACATTGTGTAACTGAGGCGGAATAAGGGGAACCAGTCCGCATTCGCCGAGGCAGATGGAAAACCGCCTAAAACCCATCCACAGACTGGTCGGTTCATCGGGCCTAGACACAAATCCGCCGGCGGATTCGTGCCGGGGACCAGGCGCTCCTTCCCGCTTGGAAAGCCGTGCGTTAGGCCGCACGGCCAACCAGATGAGCTTGAGGGCCATAAGAAGAATGGAAGGACATCGCAAACTGATAAGGTCCGATGGTTTAATGTGAATCGTTCTGTTGTGTGTGTGTGTGTGTGTGTGTGTGTGTGTGTGTGTGTGTGTGTGGTTTGAGGTTTTCGGGCGCTAAACAGCGTGGTCATCAGCGCCCAAACGCATAGAAACAGGAACACATGCAGTGAAGGGACGAAGACGGACACCGAACAAGGAGAACGGCTAAAAGACACAGACCTGACGCCGTTCCAAATCCTCACATACAGAGGCAAAACAAGAGGAGAAGAAACGCACTAAAAGAGGAAAGGAAACACAAGGAAAAGAGAACAGAAATCGAAGTGAAGCAAGTAGGTAATCGTGACTGGCGGACCTCTTACCTAAAGCCTGGGTGAGCCAGTCACCCAGTAGCACATTAAAATCCTCTACCTAAAATCCGAGGCAACAAATTGGACAGGACACAAAACCGTAAGACCTTAACCACAGTCGTTGCGTCGTCTTGCAAAATAGAGGGCAAATCCGGTGGCAAGGAAACCACCGCCCTCTGGTCAGAGAATTAAGGACAGTCAAGTAAAATGTGGCGGACAGTAATCTGGACGCCACAAGTACTGCAGATTGGGGGGTCCTCCCGCCGGAGTAAAAAACCGTGCGTTAAGGGACTGTGCCCGATGCGGAGGCGAGTGAGGAGAACCTCATCCCGCCTGCATGACTGGTAGGACGTACGCCATGGTCGCGTAGTGGCCTTGACCAGACGCAGCTTATTTTCACTGACTGCCAGCCACTCCTCTTCCCATTGACGCATAACACGAAAACGCAAAAGGGAGGTAACAGCATGGAGGGGGACGGCACATTCGACAACGTGAGGGAAGGAACATGCATCTTTGGCAGCCACATCCGCCAGTTCGTTTCCCCTAATACCCACGTGCCCTGGCACCCAGCAGAAAGAAATCTCCTTCCCCTGCCGTTGCAGGTGGAGTAGGGCATCATGGATGTTCTGGACGACCGTATCCGCTGGGTACAAGTGTTGCATGGTCTGAAGGTCACCCAGGGAGTCAGTACAGATGAGAAACTTATGACTGGGAACACATCTCATCTGCTCCAATGCCCGCAAGATCGCAAACAATTCGGCATCAAAGATGGTAAACGCTGCAGGAAGCCGTAACTTGACGACTCGATCAGGGAAAACAACAGCACAACCAACAGAGTCCCCCTCTCTAGAGCCATCCGTAAATACTGGTACATGGTCGGGATGCTGGTTTAAAATATCATAAAATAAGGAGGTAAAAACAAACGCAGGAGTGCAGCTCCTCTGGTACTCTGACAAGTCTAAAAGGACGCTGGGCCTCTGGAGCAACCAGGAATGCAGACGGGTAAAACCCTGGAGTTGGGGTGCCACACGCTCCACACCAAGGGACTCAAGCAAATGCTTGGCACGAATCCCAAATGGTCTCGTTGCCCTTGGGCGACTGGAAAAGAGACGTTTCATAGGCGGTCGGGCAACAGTAGGGTATGCAGGGGAGGTAGGACAGGCAAGGATGACACACCCGTCGCACCATGAGGAGTTTCTGCCGGATGGCGAGCGACGGTTCCCTTGCCTCAGCACACAGGCTGGAGATGGGACTGGCACGGAATGGCACCAGTAGCCAGCCTGATACCCTCATGGTGTACTGCGTCAAGAATCTTCAGATACGAAGGCCTCGCTGACCCATACACAGTGCATCCATAGTCAAGACGCGACCGGACGAAAGCCCTATAAAACTGCAGCAGACGCGCCCGATCTGCTCCCCAGGACCGATGGCTCAGACACTTCAAAATATTCAGTGGCTTCAGGGCCCGCACCTTGAGGTCTTTAAGGTGCGGCAACCACGACAACTTGGAATCAAAAGTGAGGCCCAGGAACCTCACAGTGTCCCTAAAAGGAAGAATGGTGCCCCTCATACGCAATTCAGGGGAGGTAGAAGCACATCGGGAACGATTAAAATGAACACACACACATATGTCTGCAGAAAAGGAAAAACCCGTCTTCGCAGTCCATGCCTCTAATCGCTTTATCGTAAGCTGCAGCTGCCGACTAGCAGTGACAAGACTGGAGGAAGAACAGAAAACAGCAAAATCGTCCACAAACAAGGAGCACTGGGCAGGACTCCGGATAGTGGACGTGATACTGTTAATGGCGACAGCAAAGACGGTGACACTTAAAACGCTTCCCTGAGGAACACCATTCTCCTGCACGTGCAAATCAGATGGCACATTACCAACCCGATATCGAAAGAGGCGGCGCGAAAGAAAGGACCGAATGTAGATGGGGAGATGGCCACGAAAGCCCCACTGATGGAGTTGATTGAGGATAGAGCGGCGCCAAGTAGTGCCATACGCCTTATTAATGTCAAAGAATATACCTAGACAATGCTGGTTACGTAGGAAGGCCTGCTGGATGGCCGCCTCAAGCAGGGACAAGTTGTCTATAGTTGAACGACATCTCCGAAAGCCCTACTGAGAGTGGCTAAGGAGCTGCCTGGTCTCGAGCAGCCAAACCAGCCGACGGTTGACCATGCGTTCCAATGTCTTCCCGACACAGCTCGTCAAAGCAATACTCCGATAACTACTGGGATGCATTCGCTCCTTTCCCGGTTTGAGGAGGGGAATCAAAATCGCCTCCCTCCACGAGTCAGGGAACATGCCGGATGACCATATCATATTAAAACAATTCAGGAGAACTTCCTTGGATGGCAGCAACAAGTGCTGCAGCATGCTGTACAGGATTTGATCATCACCTGGCGCAGTATCATGAAACACAGACAGCGCCGAATCCAGTTCCCACAATGTGAAGGGGCAGTTGTAGGGTTCAGAATTTGGAGACCGGAAGTCCAAGGGATCCCTCTCGTTGGCAGTGCGGTAGCGGCAGAAATCTGGATCACAGTTAATAGTGGCAGTAGATTCGGCAAAATACATGGCCAGTGTCTGGGCAATGTCTCTCGGCGCCGTGAGTAGACAACCCTGATGCAGCAATGCCGTGACAGGTAGTTGGCTGCGTTTCCCGGAAATCCTCCTGATGGCTTCCCATGCTTTTGTAGAACTAGTGGAGCTGGAGATGGAGTTCAGGAAAGATTGCCATGACCGTCGTTTGATCTCTTTAATCACTCGCCGCGCCTTGGCCCTTGCCAGCCGAAAGGCCGCAAGATTGTCAGCTGAGGGACGGCACTTGAAGCGGCGCAGAGCTGCATGGTGGGCTCGGATGGCTGAGCGGCACTCAGTGCTCCACCAAGGGACAGGGCGCCTCTTGGGATGACTTGAGGACCGTGGGATCGACAATTCAGCAGCATGGGAGATCACAGCTGTAACATGGTCGACCTATTCGTGGACGCTGGCACGGTGTTCCAAAACAGCTAAATCACAGAAAAGTGTCCAGTCAGCTCTGCAGAGGTGCCACCTGGGCGGCATTGGTAATGCCACAGTCTCATCCAGGAGGCGAATCCAAAGGGGGAAGTGGTCACTAGCATGGAGGTCAGCGGTAACCTCCCACAGAGCAGAATCCGTGAGTGCTGGAGAGCAAAAGGAAAGGTCAATAGCTGACGACGACCCAGAAGCAGTACAGAAATGAGTGGGAGCACCAGAGTTGAGGATGCACAGTTCTTTGGATGGCATGAGGCTTTCCAGAATGCGACCCCTGGGGCAAGTAGCCGTAGAGCCCCATAAGACATTATGAGCATTGAAGTCCCCCAGAAGGAGAAATGGGCAGGGGAGTTGGGTAATAAGGTCTGTGAGAGCCTCAGAGTCTATTGCATCCTGAGGCGGTAAGTAAATGGAACAGATTGTGAGCCTCCGCCGCACAAGAAGGTCAACTGCAACTGCTTGCAAGTCCGTAACGAGAGAGAGCTCAGATGAGTGGTGCATCTGACGGACAAAAACCGCAACACCACCCTTTGCCCTTTCCCCCATCAGATCATCTTTTCGATACACGGTATAGCCCCGTAAAGAAGGAGCATCAGTGGCCCGGAAATGTGTCTCTTGGAGACATAAGCACAAGGGGCGCTCTTGTACAAGGAGTTGTAATTCGGCCACATGCTTCCTGAACCCATTCAGGTTCCACTGTAATATGGGAGCCAGTGATCAGGGTGGCTGAATTTTCACTCTGCCCCTGTGCTTTGGAGGAGAGCCCGTACTGGCCGGAGATTTATTCCTGGGGCGAGAATATCGCCCCCGGTCGACATCAATGTCCATCAGCTCTGATGGCGACCCAAGGGAGATGTCAGATAGTACGATGGCATCGTCATCGGACTGACCCTGACTAGTCTCCTCAGGTGGCAAAACCTTCACCTCCAGCGTCTTCGTCTTGGGGGGCTTAGAATGCAGAACCCTGTCAACAGTTGGAGCTTTACTCGCCTGGGCAGAAGGTGCCATATGGGGAGGGGCAGGAAGTAGCCCAATGTCAGCAACCACGGCCTTGTCCGACGTTGTGGGGAGATGTGCAGATTGCAAAACAACCGCAGCAGCACAAGTGCACTGGCAAACGCAGGTATTAGTGCTGACACTAGCAACCTCCGTTTGTGTAGCAACAGTGGCCATCTGTACCGGTTTCTGCAGAGTGGAAGCGAAAGATGTAAACACAGGAGGCTGCATGGCCTTAAAGAGCTTCTTGGCCTCACCATAGGGGATGCGCTTAGTTGTTTTGATCTCTTGTATCTTCCGTTCCTCGAGATAGATGGGGCAGACCCGGCTCCAGACAGGGTGAGTCCCAGAGCAATTCACGCACTTCACAGGCGATGAACAATCGGCTCCTTCATGGGCAGGCTGACCACATTTACCACAAGTGGCTATCCCATTGCACCCCAACGTAGTATGCCCAAAGCGCTGACATTTAAAACAGCGCATTGGGTTGGGGAAATATGGCCGTACTGGCAAACGTAAGAAACCCGCTTTAACATGCTCTGGGAGTCTCGGGCAATTGAATGTGATAATAAACGAGTCGGATTTGACTAGGTCCCCATCGACTCGTTTCATAATATGCTGCACATCGACAATACTTTCGTCAGCCCACTCAGATTTCAACTCGTCCTTGGGAATATCCACCAAGTCCCTACATGTCACAACACCCTTACTATAGTTCAAAGTGGAGTGGAGCTCGGTCTCGATAGCGTACTCTCCGAGACAGGTTGCTTTCCTAAGAGAAGAGACTTGACGGGAACTAGAAGTTTCAACTAACAGAGTCCCATTGCTCAGACGCTTCACAGATTTCAGTGTTCCTGCAATTCCCTCAAGACCCTTGTGGATGTAAAAGGGAGAAACTCTCTCAAAGCTACCTTCCTTCCGTTCGACAATCAAAAACACATTCTGATTATCAGCATGTGCTCTGTTACGACAGTCTGATAAATCTCTAGTAACACCAGGCGCTGGAGGACTCCCAGCACGAAGTCGCTTTTTCGATTGGGTGTGTTTTCCTACCAGTGGCCCACCCAATCCACTGGTAGGGGGAAAAGTAGAGGTCGAAGGGTCCATTGTGGTCCCACGAGCAGCTAGGGAACTAAAGGTCCGCTCAGACAGAGCCCCGCGTTCCTGAGTAAGCCTTATACAACTGGGGTGCGGCAGGTGCCCCAGAGGTTGCCCGCTTGCGACTGTTCCACCCTAACAGCCATGCATCTTATAGGCGCACAGCACTCCGTAAGATTGAGGGGTTTTTATAGAGGTTTACCTTCCTCGCAATCCAGGCGGTCAAGCCAAGATTACCATACCCCGCAGCACACAACATTCCACCGCCGCGCCATGCGGTGGTCGCTGAAGCATGTCCGGGGGTTACGGTGACAGGAGACTGGCGGCGCTGACCAGATCCCAGCTCAGCACCCCGGGGTCGCCAAGCCCGTACTCAGCAAATGAATGCTGAGCCCCGGGGGGGATCGTTCTGTTGTTTCTGAGACGTGGCAACAGTCTATAGAGACCGAAATAGTACCCCAAAGACCAGAACAGGGCCGACTACGAGTGATGTCAGAAAGAGGGTACCGTTATTTGTATGTAAGAGCACGAAAGTACCGCCTCAGTACTGCACAGCAGTTGGCATCTGACCTCGCAGCATCCCCTGGACATGTTGTATCGAGTCAAACGTTGTCCAGGAGGCTTCGGCAGGGTGGCCTTTATTGTTGGAGACTTGCTGTATGTGTACCTCTGATGTGTCTTCACAGAAGGGACCGTCTAGAGTAGAGTAGAGTTGCCAACGTGCCACCTGAGCAATCGAACAGAGAGCCAGTGTTCCTTTCACAGATGAGTCTGGTTTGGTCTGAAGAGTGATTCGCGACGCATTCGCATCTGGAGGGAATGTGGAGCACGGTTTTGGGAGAGACCGATATCGAGGAGCATTCTTGATGTTGTGGGCAGGGATTATATTGATCACATGAAAACCTCTTTGCGAAATTCTGAGTGAATCGGTAAGGCTTAACTGCTATCTTGTGGCGATTCTTGGGACCTAATGTGCGGTTGTTGTGAGATGGCGTGGGTCAAGACTTTGTACTGATGGACGATAATGATCGACTTCATAGAGCAAGTCCAATTGATGTCTTTTTGGAAACGGATGATATTGTACACATGGCGTGAACTGATCTCTCTCCCGTTTTGAATCCCATAGAGCATGTGTGGAGTGCACTAGGAAGACGGGTTGCATCACTTCAGCATCTACCAATCACTCTCCAAGATTTGCGAGCAACTCTCCAGGAAGAATGGGAGTTATTGCTTCAACATGAGATTGATGATATCATTCACAACATGCCCTGTTATTGTCAGGCCTGCATTGCTGCCCCATACTGAGCACATTAACCAATTGTTGGTCTGCGTGAGCAAATCCATTAATTTGGGAAAACGAATAACATTTTTATCTACTGTAATGCATATTGCAGTTGTTGATGGTGCGTATTCTTTACACTGCTTCCACTTTACCATCACCTCTTTATACTGTTTTGTGGCAAAATAAACAGAATCTTGCAAAATTTCCGTTTTGTTGCTTTAATTTTGGACACCAGTGTACTTCAGCAAAAATTGAGAAACCATCAATTCAGCTTTCAGCAAATAATTCGCTGTGATTAAACTTTAATTTAATTCTCAAGTCACATTCCAAATAAAATCTTGTTTTCATTCGAAACTCGTGGCCTGATTTGTTTGACATTTCTTTAGCTATTATATGTTTAAAGTTTGCTGTAAGCCTCTCTTGATCATGGGCAGCAATAGAGGTGAACTACTTATTTCTAAATTGTGCATAAGATTTTGCTGCAATAATTGCAGTTGGTATGGAAAGGCGAAAAAGTCTTTCAATCGTCTTATGACACTTGCAAGTGTGCTGCAATATTGTGAACTCTTTTTGTATACACGAACCAAGCGTCTTTTCCGAAATTTTTGAATCTCAAAGTTCTGCGCAATTGCATAGATGGATGTCAGATTGAAAAACTACTCTATATTCCAATGGTAAATTCACTCAGAGTTAAATCTGAAACACTTTGATGACTGTAGGCGTTCAGCAGCATTCATAAACGCTTTAGGAGACTTTAGTTAAATATCTGGCGATGTTAATCGTTAGGAACCACTGAGTTCTTGCTTGGTTCACTCATTTCGCATCATTACATCCATGAATTATGCTAAGGAGAGACACATATCTCACAGTGTTAACAATGTAGGAAGGTTTTGAAGATTGAAAGCTTTTTTTGGCTGTATTCTCATCATTGGTTGCTCACATAGAGTTCTTGCGCCTTGAGTAGTGGGCCAAAGCCATTTCTGGTACGATTTTGATATCAAATTAATTACACAAATTAATTAATTGATCAATTAATTACCCACCCCTGATGATGTCATGGGCTTTCCCCGGCTGAAGCGTGGGTCCCCTCAGTGAATTCCCAGCCCCCTGCCGTCTAGTGACATAATACAAGATCACAGCCTGGGAGAAAATGGCGGGAAATTCAAATTTGTTGGTAGGAACATCAAATTCTTTTTCACTATGAGGTCTGGAGGCCAACTGACCAAGTTCACAACAACACTACCCAAGGACACTGTTGGCCTCCATCACTCTCCTCTCTTCCCCCATATGGACATTGGTGGGAAAAGGACTCAGTCGTGCTGGGCTGTCAGACAGCACAGACATAAGTTTTTATTATTTTGTACACAATACAGTACATTATTTATTTAAACGATTTCAATTACACTTCATTGAGCACTGGACAATAGCTCCATCCACTTTTGTCAATAACTGCTAGATGTGGAGTGGATATTTTCACTAGTAATATAGCACTGGAGAGTTGGGAAATAATGGTAGGAATAATGGTAGGCTTCTAAGTAGTCTCTCATACCTTTTCTTATCTGTTACGTCCTGCATCACTGGATTGGAATATTAAGTTCATTTTTGCTTCATGATGGAGTGCTAAGAGCACGCGCTATCTCTATCACATGAGACCTTCTCATTTGCGAACTCTCTCTTAAAGTAAACAGATGCTTCACCATGTACAAAGTCTCTAAGGTAACAGCACAGATAAGTTATAAATATCAGGGTTACATGACATATCACTTTATAAATTCGATAATATATCTGACTCTTTCACGATGGTCCTCTCACACTGTCTAAGTTCCATTAAAAATCTACCTGTAACAAAGAAACGCCTGATTAACGCTTCAACTCTCCAGTCATATGTGTGGCACTCTCACACTTGTATCCACCCGCTCAGAGGCACGTCATTGATATCAAGTTCATAGACAAATTAATTAATTCGATCATATGAGTCCCGTTGCATAGTCAGTAATTTTTTTCCTGCAGTCTAATTACTCTCGCTAGGTAAGCGTTACAGACGCTTCTGTGTGAACTCTGGAGGCTTCCCGAAAGCTATGAAAACGCTTACTCTGATACCAAAACAGGTGGTAACCATCGTAAAATTGCTGAATATGTCCAATGAACCCTTAATGTGGCACAGTAGGCTATTTCTCGCGATAAACGCACAGTCACAGATATACAGAAAACAGAGCAAATGCACTACAACTTTAGAACATGTAGTTGGAAGTGAATGGAAGCATTCGAGTGAGTGATATACTATACTGTCTGACCATAAAAATAGTGACAACTAGACTATATTTACAAGCAATTTTAGAATACATGGCGAGAAGTGATGTCATGATTGCGTGGGCAGAAGTAACATCAAATCGATAAAATTACGAAAATTGACGAAAAATACGTATAAATTGAGGGGAAATACACTGAAATGAGGGTAATTTGAGCGGAAATGAGGGAGTACTTGCATGTCGTCTGCATGGTGCAGAAGAATTCTTGTACATGGGGATGAGAATGTGGTAGCAGTATGAATATGACAAAGAGTTGACATGGAAACATCGGGATTCAGAGAAACAGTCATTTTTCATAGATAGCGGTAAGACAGCTGGAATACAATGTTTAACGTGGATGACCACCAAAACTAGAGTACTAAATTTGTATACATTGGATCACGAGCCAAAGTGTGACCCAAAAGATATCGGCAACCACCTTATAGATTTTTACAAAGTGTCCTTTGCTAAAGAGAGTCATATTGCCAGCTAGGAGACTGCAGTATACAACTACAGAATGGATCGAGTGTTTGACCCTGTTGAGGATTGTTTAGGTGTTTTGAGCCCTAACAAACAATATTTACAATGTGCTTCTGTGTACTCTAAACCAATCACAACCATGTGGTGTGAGTTAGCAAATACTTTACAGAATGGCTGCTGTACGATATTTTTAACAACATTCTACCGTATGTCTATTGAGGTAATAGTGAAATATGCAAGTTGACTGCTGTCTTCGATGCTTTCCTGGAAAAGGGAAGCATCTGCACCGAAACTGGTCACATATGCATTAAAGGATGATATAAAATGGATGGAGTGATCAGTTGAGATGGGGTTGTAACAATGTGTGATGATGCATTATAGAGAGAGGAGATGTTTCTGCAGGTCATTTATCATGAATTTAACAATTTTTTTCCTTTGTTCTTTTGCGGTATATTAGTTGTGTGGTATAACCTGCGTTTGACTTATATGCAATTGCATGTTCTGTGTGAGACTACCTACCTGCAATCGATAACAGCAAAGATCTCTTTTACCATAGTCAGTAGAGGACTTCCAATGCATTTGTGATGAAACATGTCCATCGATGGAAAACCTATTTGTAATGTGCTTCATTCCCCAGCCTCATATTGGACATAAACTATGGTGATTCAAAGTTAGTGGCAGGTGTTTGTGAGGTAGTGCAATCCCTATGTATACATTTGCATTGCAGATGTTGTGTGTGGAAGAGACTGTGTTCTGTTTCCAGAATCAGAGCATCATGGCATGTAGTTTCACATCTCAAACACCACCGTTTCCTTGTAAGAGGTATTCTCCATTGCTTATGATCATTGTATAGGATTGAT
Source organism: Schistocerca cancellata (assembly GCF_023864275.1). NCBI lineage: Eukaryota > Metazoa > Arthropoda > Insecta > Orthoptera > Acrididae > Schistocerca > Schistocerca cancellata. The sequence continues at coordinate 396,501,458 of NC_064634.1, read as the reverse complement.
CCATGCATAATATAATTTCTGAACCATAATCGGACGTGAACAGTGGACACTATACAGCTCCAGAATGTTAAATTGTGTAGGTATCACAAAGACTATGTTTTTCTTTCATGCAGAAACAAGTAGTTTTATCATCTTAAAGTTTAGTACCATAGTGGGTGAGATTGAAAACTTGCAGGGTGAATGGATATCAGATGTTTGAGATGTATGTCCTGCATTAGGGTATTAAGAGCTCTGCACTCCACATAATGAGTATTTCGGAAACTACATGCCTTTAACATTATATCATGTTTAAGTGCAGAACCTTCTTGTTTCTGACCCAAGCAATGTAAATTGCTTCCAACTCCATCTGCCTGGCATTCCATCATGCATAAACCACACATTTCTTCTTAACTGTCTGTTATGTCATTACAACACTCTCATATCTACGATACACCAACAAGAAGTGACAGCCTTCTCGACCTGTTACCACTTGTTTGAGATAGAGAGAGCCTTGGTTGGAGCAACACCTTCTGGAGATGCCCAGCACTGAAACAGTGATTGCAACATGACTGCAATAGGAGGAATCAGTCAAAAGTGAATACTGAGACCTCTGCACTGTGTAAGAAGGGATTAAATGTAGAGATCATCACTGTCAGGTAGCTGTTTGGAAAGCCACCAGAATGCCACAAACTCTTCCAGTTTCCATATGTTGCGATGTCTGCCACATTTTTGTCAATAAGAAACACCATCGCTGACTTTTGTTTCAACCATCTTGTATTGTGGGCGCAGCATAGTTTACACCATGCGATGTACAGCATTCTGTGAGTGTCAATAGATGGAAACATGTTATCTTGGTTTAGCACCTCAGAAAGACCTCAAAATCGTGAGGGAAAAACGAATGTATGGCAGTGTACAAAGCAGCAGTCATACTCTGCTTGAATGTGTTACAGCAGAAAAAATAATGTACGAAACCGCTTATGAAAGAAGAACACAGGGATCCTCTCCTGCGATTGATAGGCTGTGCGATATGGCCCTCCAACAGTACAGGTCATGAAACTTTACACTGGTCTGAGGAAGCGACTTGGATCACTGGCCACCTGATACAATGGAACAATACATGTATGTTTAATAGGATCGCCACATATGCTCCATTTCAGCACACAGATGGAATCTGTTTTCGTTGTATCATCGATATATCGGAAGAGAGGGATGTGGTAACAACAGATCAAGTTATCTACTGGATGATGTTAGCAGAGTTTTTATAGTTTGTAGTTTTTCTCTGTTTGATGATACAAAGTAACGAGAATGTTGGTGTGACAGACGTGAAAGCAGGCCCAGATCTAGGGGAGGCCAAACTGGGGTATCCTCCTCAGGTGGCAATTTCAGGGTTCGCCGAATTCACATTCTTGAAGAAAAAAACCTTGTTTCACAAGTGTCTAGCATCTAGCGCACATTGGTGTATCGATTATTCATATGATTTTGAAACACATCCCTATTGGTTTTAGAATCTTTTTGAAAACATTCTGATTTCTGAACGAATCACAAGTTGATTTTTGAATTTGTGTATAGTGTACATGATATCTCTGTCAGGGGAATCCCCATTGCATCAAGAAATAAAAATCTTTTCGAAAGACAAAAGGGGATGGAGCTATATGAGCTGAGCTGAATAAACCTGAATGGGTGAATGCCAATTGCTGTTTGTTTATGTGGTTGATTGTGTGTGTGAATGATAAGCATTATCATAATTATTAGTGAAATCCATAGATTCAGACTACCAGAGTGGAAATAAACGACTAACAGGAATAACAGGTAAGAAAGATTACAATTATCTTCTTGGCATATCCAGGAAAATGAAATGTTGATAAAAAAATTTTGCCAGGTCACTACACTACTAAGGGCCTATAGTACAGTCCCCAGTTAATAGCTGCTTAAGTTCTATTCTCAGAGGCGTATTAGGCAACAACATTTTTGATTTTTTTGTGTAGTAAAACGTCTGATGAACTTCGATGATGTAATACAGTCTTTCTCAGAAAAGAAAGCACACTGTGTAATGCTGTAGCAGAACTAGAGAGCAAAAAAATGCTGGGACCTAAGGATTGAAGAAATGTGTACTACATTGCTTGCCTCTTTACTGATTTCATGTTTCCTGTATTCAATTTTATGTCATACAAAAGAGAAAGTTATTAGCTAATAAGCAAGAAGGAGTGCAAGTTTCCTGAAGAGTTCTTATTCTCTCAAATAATCCCACCCACTATTAATAGTGAATTTTTTTTTAAGGGAGGGTAGTATGTCAAACTGACCGACTGGGAGCAGTAGAGGCACCAAAGGACAATTTAATTTCCACTGTCCTGAAATATGTTTGATGGCTTCAATTACAAAATATATGCGTTTGAAGTCCACAGTGACATGCGATAGAAGAAAGCTGTGTGAAGAAGCGTGACACTGCACTGCACTTTGGCACACTTATACCAAATAAAATGTCTTACATTACCTCAAACATATGTATTTTATATATCAAACTCTTAAAAAATGTGCACTACAAGATGAACGTATCTTTGAAAACTTTATTTTCTTTTAAATTTTTGACGTCCTATCTCAAACGCTCGATGGAATGGGGGGGGGGGGGGGGCATGCTACCAAGTGTTTGACACAGTTCGGAAATATCGTAGATCTGGAGCTGCATGAATACACCATGAGGGATGCAGATCTCCTTTGGACTGTAGTACCTGGACATAGTTTGGAGACGCACCACAACGCAGTAGCAAAATCTTTAGACACTGTACACGGGCGGCGGAGCTACTAGCACTTGTTCTCATTTCTGCCGAGTGGTCAAAACACGGTCTTGTCGCATTAGCTCAGCTCAACCTGTTTCTGCACGGGATGCAGAGGTTGGTGGATATAGCAACCTCTGCCTTATGCTCAGTTCCGACTTAAATTGGAACAATCAAATGGACAAAGCTGCGGGGATGGCAGGCCAGAGACTGAGGAACAGTTAGAAAATGCAGAGAGACTGTAATCATTAAAAGATATCGCCATAGGATCCAGTGCAAGTATGTTGTTGAATGGAGAGACATGATTCTAAATCACAGACAGCAGTTCTACCAGAAAGAAAGCGTAACACTATAGATCTGAAGAGCCAGTGTATTGCTCATACGATTTTGGACAATTGATAGATGATATGGTCTTCCTCCAGAACATGAATTAAAACTTTACACAGGTTCATGGAAGCGACTTCGATCAGTGATCGCCTGCTCCAGTGGATCAATATATATATTTAATGGTATCACCACATATCGTTAATACTAACATGCAGATGGTGTTTGTTTACCGATATACCGGAAGAGAGAGACGCAGCAAAATCTTATTGAATTCTCTACCAGGTGACGTTAGCAAAGTTTTTATATTTCGTAATTTTATTCGGTTGTGTGTTACAAAAATAACGAGGAGAGAGACACTGTGCTGTCAACAAGGATGTGAACACCATTACACTGTCGTATTTCTAGCGTAGTTGTGATTGGAATAAAGGAGATTAAGTCATGTACAGAAGGGGTATTTATAGTCAGCCATTTGATGCCGATAAATTGTAAGTGTTACGCTTTTGAATTTTTTTGTGCAGCCCATGTATACTCTGGATGGTTATGAATTTTCTCTTGTATGTTGTTTTGTTGTTGTGATCTTCAGTCCTGAGACTGGTTTGATGCAGCTCTCCATGCTACTCTATCCTGTGCAAGCTTCTTCATCTCCCAGTACCTACTGCAGTCTACATTCTTCTGAATTTGCTTAGTGTATTCATCTCTTTGTCACCCTCTACGATTTTTACCCTCCACGCTGCCCTCCAATACTAAATTGGTGATCCCTTGACGTCTTAGAACATGTCCTACCAACCGGTCCCTTCTTCTTGTCAAGTTGTGCCACAAACTCCTCTTCTCCACAATTCTATTCAATACCTCCTCATTAGTTATGTGATCTACCCACCTAATCTTCAGCATTCTTCTGTAGCACCACATTTCGAAAGCTTCTATTCTCTTCTTGTCCAAACTATTTATCGTCCATGTTTCACTTCCATACATATCTACACTCCACACAAATAGTTTCAGAAAAGACTTCCTGAAATTTAAATCTATTCTCGATGTTAACAAATTTTTCTTCAGAAACGCTTTCCTTGCCATTGCCAGTCTACATTTTATATCCTCTCTACTTCGACCATCATCAGTTATTTTGCTCCCCAAATAGCAAAACTTCTTTACTACTTTAAGTGTCTCATTTCCTAATCTAATTCCCTCAGCATCATCAGACTTAATTCGACTACATTCCATTATCCTCGATTTGCTTTTGTTGATGTTCATCTTATACCCTCCTTTCAAGACACTGTCCATTCCGTTCAACTGCTCTTCCAAGTCCTTTGCTGTCTCTGACAGAATAACAATGTCATCGGCGAACCTCAAAGTTTTTATTTCTACTCCATGGATTTTAATACCTACTCCGAACTTTTCTTTTGTTTCCTTTATTGCTTGCTCAATATACAGATTGAATAACATCGGGGATAGGCTACAACCCTGTCTCACTCCCTTCCCAACCAGTGCTTCCCTTTCATACCCCTCGACTCTTAAAAGTGCCATCTGACTTCTGTACAAATTGTAAATAGCCTTTCGCTCCCTGTATTTTACCCCTGCCACCATCAGAATTTGAAAGAGAGTATTCCAATCAACATTGTCAAAAGCTTTCTCTAAGTCTACAAATGCTAGAAACGTAGGTTTGCCTTTTCTCAATCTTTCTTCTAAGATAAGTCGTAGGGTCATTATTGCCTCACGTGTTCCCACATTTCTACGGAATCCAAACTGATCTTCCCCGAGTTCAGCTTCTACCAGTTTTTCCATTCGTCTGTAAAGAATTCGCGTTAGTATTTTGCATCCGTGACTTATTAAACTAACAGTTAGGTAATTTTCACATCCGTCAACACCTGCTTTCTTTGGGATTGGAATTATTATATTCTTCTTGAAGTCTGAGGGTATTTCGCCTGTCTCGTACATCTTGCTCACCAGATGGTAGAGTTTGGTCAGGACTGGCTCTCCCAAGGCCATCAGTAGTTCTAATGGAATGTTGTCTACTCCTGGGGCCTTGTTTCGACTCAGATCTTTCAGTGCTCTGTCAAACTCTTCACACAGTATCTTATCTCCCATTTCATCTTCATCCTCTTCCATTTCCATAATATTGTCCTCAAGTACATCGCCCTTGTGTAGACCCACTATATACTCCTTCCACCTTTCTGCTTTCCCTTCTTTGCTTAGAACTGGGTTTCCATCTGAGCTCTTGATATTCATACAAGTGGTTCTCTTTTCTCCAAAGGTCTCTTTAATTTTCCTGTAGGCAGCATCTATCTTACCCCTAGTGAGATAAGTCTCTACATCCTTACATTTGTCCTCTAGCCATCCCTGCTTAGCCATTTTGCACTTCCTGTCAATCTCATTTTTGAGACGTTTGTATTCCTTTTTGCTACTTCATTTACTGCATTTTTATATTTTCTCCTTTCATCTATTCAATATTTCTTCTGTTACCCAAGGTTTTCTACTAGCCCTCGTCTTTTTACCTACTTGATCCTCTGCTGCCTTCACTATTTCATCCCTCAAAGCTACCCATTCTTCTTCTACTGTATTTCTTTCCCCCATTCCTGTCAATTGTTCCCTTACGCTCTCCCTGAAACTCTGTACAACCTCTGGTTCTTTCAGTTTATCCAGGTCCCATCTCCTTAAATTCCCACCTTTTTGCAGTTTCTTCAGTTTTAATCTACAGTTCATAACCAATAGATTGTGGTGAGAGTCCACATCTGCCCCTGCCCCTATCCACATCTTGTATGTTGGTATGCTATTTTTCTCTGGCAGCCTTCTAGCTAATGGAACAGTGCCTTCGGAACGTGATGGGATATAATTTGGCTGGGATGGAATGACATCTTAATAGGTAAACTAAATTTACATCTATATGCTTGCTTCGAAAGCCATTGTATGGTATGTGGCGGAGGGTATCCTGTACCGTTACTAGACATTCCCTTTTCTATTCCACTCGCAAATACAAGCGAGGGAAAATGACTACTAAATATATTCCTATAAACGCTAATTTCTCGTACCTTATCTTTGTGGTCCTTATGCAGAATGTACGTTGGCTCCAGGAGAATTCTTCTGTGGTCAGCTTCAAAAGCCAGTTCTCGATAGTGTTCCCTCCAGGGATTCTCATTAGAGTTCGCGAACCATTCCGCCCGCTAATTTGGCGAGAGGCAATAGGAACGCTTCTGAAGGGCTGTATTCTGGAATAACCCTAGGTCTGCAGAGATGGACACTTTTGAGATGTGGGGATGAGTGTACTGGCATTTTGTTATTGCTCATTGTGTCAGGCTTTAAGGGATATTTTGAAAACACATCTCAGATCGTTTCGGTTTGGAGGAGGAATGAAGGGATGCAGTTGTTCAACATCCCAGTGACATTTAAGTGCCCAATTCTTCTGGGAAGCGCTGATGAAGAGGCTGCGTCGCTCTATCCAGAGAAACTCAAGGCAGTGGTAGAGAAGGTGGCTACACCAGCCAAACCATATTCAACTTAGATGAAACTTGTCTGTTCTGGAAGAAGACGCCTAAAATTATCGCACTTGGAGAGAAAAGCTTTCCGTGTTTTAAAGCCGCAGAAGATTTGTTAAGAATGATGGTTGGTTCGAATGTAGCCGGTAATTGTAAATTAAAACCTCTTTTAGTCTGGATCTCAGAAAATTCAAGAGCTTTAAAAAATACATTTAAAGATGCGTTGTCCGTGATTTGTCAGCCTGTGTCACTGGCTTGGTCATCACATCATATCTGAAGTTGAACGTTATTGCCAATTAAAACAAACTCCTTTTAAAATGATGCTATTAATGGACAACGCACCAAGTCATCCTTCTGATGCTCTACTACCTCGTGTGAAGTTGTATTTTTGTCAACGAATGCAACCAGCGTGCTTCATCCGATGGACAGGGCAGTCACTAAAACATGTAAAGCTTACTACACGAGACGATCGTTTGCGCATCTACATGAAGTTCTGAGGCAAAACAACGAGCTGTCTGTTAAGGATTTTTGGAAGCAATTCAATGGTTTAGAAGCCGTGAGAATTATAGTACAACCTTGTAATGAAGTTTTACAGAAAACTAAGTGGCGTCTGAACAAAAAAAAACTTTCCATTTTTTTCACCACTGAAATCCAGGGAGACTCAGAACCAGGTCAAATTGATAATATGATTGTGGAAGTGGTCCATCTTGCCAGGCAATTACATTTAGAGGGGAGTGGTGATGTTCAAGGACTACTGGATTCATCCATTCAGGAGCTGACAATCAGTGAGCTTATAAAAATACGCGAGGAAGATCAAAATATTGAATGAGCTGATTCCTTAGACCCAGATCCATCAGACGATCAAATGACGACTGCAAACTTGACAGAAGGTCTCAGTTCAATTAACAAAGTGTTACGAATTTTAGAACAAATAGGCTCCAACGAAATGCGCATTTCTGGTACAAAATGGGAAATAAAAGATTTAATAGCGTGTTACGAGGAAATTTTGCGTGAGAAGAAAAAAAATTTGGCTTATCAGAGGACATTGTTAGATTTTATCCAACCTTCTGCGTCAGAATAATTTCGATTTACATCATTGCAATTCATTATACCGTGTTTTAATATAATGCGTTGCATTACTGAACATTTTTCTTCTAAATTACATTGTTTTCTTTAGCCTATAGTCCTAACTGAACATAACTTTCACATATTTACATGCAAAATTGCATCCTGACTTAAGTGAACTCGACTTGCACGGTTACCCCTCGGTCCCACCTATCGCTTAAGTCCGGAGTGTTACTGCATACATGTATTGCTCTGTCATCTCTCAAGAAATTAGAACAGTTTCCTTTCTAAGATGTGGCATGAACCCCATGAAATATTCAGTATTTACGAAAGGTACTCAAAGAAATTTAATTATTACCTCGAAAAAATGAAGTTAGATATTTATTTATTTTTGTTTGCGGGTACACGCCTGCGTTCCCCGCGTCAGAGTACCACAGCACGCCTCCAGCTGAGCCGAAATAAAATGCCGCAAGTCTTTGATGAAGTGTAGCATCTCGCAGTAATTCACTTCCTGCATTTGCAAGGGAACAGTGGTACAAGAGTCCACGCTGTGTTTATGCAAGTTTACGGAAACAACTCACCATCACAAGGCAGCGCCGACGCTTCCAGTGTGGTCAAACGAGTCTGAATGATGAATAGGGAAGGTTTTTTTTCTTTTTTTTTTGCGGGGGGTCTCTCGTGATGTCACGCTAACAGTGTAAGCGACAAAACGTTGCAGGATCTCTCTGCCGAAATCTCATCACTAGGATACAGGAGGCTGTCAAGACGAAGCGCCACGAGAAAGTATCCAGTGGGGTACTTTTGTTCTACGACAGCGCCCTAGTCCAGGAGTCGGCAACCTATTGAGTCGGAAGAGAATTTACAAAATTTCAAAGTTTTTAAAGAGCCACAAAAATTTTTCTTGCGAACAATAAATAGTACTTGCATAAATAAAGTCTTTTGACGAAAAAAACTAATCTATTCATTCATAAGAAAAATGCGTACTTATTCATATACTATAATTAGTGTTTTTCACAGCAAATTTTATATATATATATATATATATATATATATATATATATATAGTATTATTGCATAATCACTTATTATTCAAGTAAAATATTAAAACAATTAAACATTCACTTACAACACTAACTTGCACTTCAATAACAAACAATTGAGCAAACAAATTCAATGGCAGCGGTGGCTTTGAATGATTACTCAAGTAGAAAATTTGAACTTTACTAAACAATGTAACATGTACTTAAAAATGAAAAAACCGATAACATACATTCGAGCAAACAAATGGGAGCGTTGGCTTTGCATGGTTTTAGAAAGTCTGGATAAATTTGGCTCATAACTTGTTGTTTTAAGTTTCAAACACGACTCCTTACTTTACTTTTAATTATATCCATGCAAGAGAACGCTTGCTCGCACGACTATGTCGATCCGAAGATAGTCAGCACTCCAAATGCCAACTTCTTCACCTCATTTATCAATCTGGAGGACTATTCCCTGCGTCGAATATAAGTGCCTCAACTCGCGGCATTTCTTTTAAAGCTGTCCACTTTTGTTGCGTTACGTACATACATTTCTGGACTTCCAACTCTTCCAACTTGCTTTTCAACTCTGTGATAGTTGAAATCCACTATCAGCTCCAAATGGCTCAATGTGGATTTCGTTACTATTTGTGTTGAGAGGATTTACTATGAATGTTAGAGTGGATTTGTTGGCCCTGAATTGCTGAAATCTGTCAACAAATTCATCTCATTTTTTAATACCTGTGCTGAAGTAACTTGAGTCAACAGTTGCACTGGTTTTATCGCGATATTGCTTTACAAATTGAAAATGAAGTAATTTATCGCTCTGAGTATCTTCTGCAAGAATAATTAATTTTTCTTCGAAACAAACCAATTCTTCTATCAAAACATAGGCTGGATTTCCCTTTCCTTGCAGTTTTAGATTCAGCTCATTTAATTTCGCCGTCATATCTACCATAAAGTAAAATTTGTGCAGACATTCGCTGTTCTCTAATTCAGGGTGATCAATACCTTTTTCATTAATGAATGTATTTACTTCATTCGAGCACAAAGCAAAACGTTTCAACACCTTACCTTTGGAAAGCCATCGCACTTTACTGTGAAGGAGGAGGTCGGAATACTGAGTCTCGATTTCGTTTAAGAATTCTTTAAACTGACGATGGTAGAGTGCTTTTGACAAGACGCTGTTAACAATCTTGATTACCAAATTCATGACCTCAACTATTTTGGCCGTAAATGTTTGCGCACAAAGCGCTTCTTGGTGTTTTATGCAGTGAAACGTAAGAATTTCGTGGTTTATTTTGCTCTGAAGAATCATTGTTGCCGTTTTATTTTTTCCTGTCATACTTCTGGCTACATCAGTTGCTATTGAAACGATTTTATTTGAATCTATCTTATTATCGTCGAGGCATTTCTGCACGGCACTCGCTATGTCTTCCCCTCTAGTTTGTCCCAAGAGCGGTAACAATCCTATAAGTTCTTCGTTCGGACCTTGGGAAGACATATGCCTCACAAAAAGGGCAACTTGTGCCGTGTCTTTTATATCGCAATACTCATCGATAGCAAGCGATAAGGCAGAAGCCAGTTGAATGTCTTCCACCTGCAAATGTGTTACATTTGAAGACATTTTACTTATTCTATCTTGTAATGCTTTAGCGGATAGTGGCAGATATTTGATTTTTTAGAAGATTTCTGGTTTGTTTTTGAAATCACGAAATAGTTGTTCAGATGCACATATGAAGCAATCTTTGACATACTCGCCATCTGTGAATGATTTGCCTTTTTTTGCAAATTCTAGTGATACCACGAAGCTTGCCAAACATTACTTGCAGTTACTTTACATGGAACTTGATTGCTGTACTTGTTTCTGGAGCTCGTCGACAGCTTTTTCTCGTTCTTCGCCGGCTGGATATTTACTAGCAAACTGTGTATGTTTTGTAGTGAAGTGTCTCTCTAAATTTGATTTCTTATTGTGTGCGAGTTTTTCGTGGCAAATGAGACAATTCGGAAGGCCATCTGAGTTGCATATGAAAGCGAACGACTCCTTCGAATCCTGATTGAATTCTCGATGCACTTCTTCAGTTCCTCTCTCTCTCTCTCTCTCTCTCTGTCTCTCTCTGTCTCTCTCTGTCTCTCTCTGTCTCTCTCTGTCTCTCTCTCTCTTTAGATGCCATGCTTGCGGTGAAGCTGTGATAAAGATTTTTTAAAATCAGTATTCAGGTATCCAAAACAGCAGATGACAAGTTTTGCAATTATTTACTATGTCAACGTATACCTACGTAAATGCATACGAAAAGCATACGAAAAGCTGGCCTTCAAAATATAACCTATCAAAAAACATTTTACATCGATATTTCCCAATTAAAAATACTAACATTGATAGAATAAATAATTCTCCAGTAATTGAATTATTAAAATGAATAATTCAGACACGAAACACTGTTTGCCTCACTCTGTAGTCGCTTCCCGTGTGCGGTGATCGCCGACTGGCATGAACGGAGTTGTCAGAACTCAGAACGTGCTTATCGCGGTGCGACAGTGACGAGTGCCACGGGGGAGGGGTGCGGTGAAAAGAAGAGAACAATGGGCTGATTGTGAGGGATAGAGATGGTGCCTAATCCTCGTTAATCGATTCAGAACGATTAAATTTTTTTCTTATAAAATAAATAATATCTACGTATGGAACTAAAGAGCCGCAGCTTGACATCCAAAGAGCCGCACGTGGCTCGCGAGCCGCAGGTTGCCGACCTCGGCCGTAGTCCATTCCGCACAGGACGCAAGATACTCATGCTGCTTCTTTATGCTACCAAATTTTGCCTTACCCACCGTACTCCCTTAACGTGTTGCCCAATGACTTCCTCCTCTTTCCTCGGATGAAGGAACCATTGTTTATTAGTCATTGACAGAATGATGACGAGTTGATCTTCGATTTGTAACGCTTATTGAACAGCCAATACGTAGTGGTCTACAACCGACGTCTTCGCCAAGTCATCTACCGCTGGGAAAAACATATCGCACTGAATCGTGAATGTGTAGAGAATGGCTAACATTGTCACCCCGTTGCATGGTCACAGTTTTCTTTTTTTTCTAGGTGATAACATTATATGGCCAACCTTCGTATACGTATCGACCCTCACAAATTTTCAGGCTGACTTCTTGTTTTCTAGCTATTGTCCATTGCTTGCTAAATCCCTCTTGCATATTATTACACTTTTAAAATTCTGTACATCCGTGGAGAAGCAACCATAGGATGAAATTCTCGTAAAAAAAAATAACCAGCCATTCAGTTGCCAAATGGAAGATTAGTTAAAGCCCTTGACCATTGTTTCAACGCTTATAAAACTGTCTTCTTCAGAAAGAAATTAGTGTCAACCTAAACAGGTTAACAGTGAATACGTATTAAGCTAGGGAACAATAGTAACTCATTGTGGATACAAAAATTCTCAAACTTGCTGGGTTACAAGTTATAGTGGAGGTACGTTAAAAAATAGCCGAAAGGCGTCAGTAAAACATATAATTTCATCTCTATAATATTAAAATAATTTCCCGACATAGTGGTTGTCATCATCAATGTACACCTAACGCTCTAGTGTCGCGTACGTAGCATTTCCGACGATGGAGGGCACGAGGAGTGTGCGTGATAGCAAATGAACACTATTATGCCAAGTTTGCTTAAAACGTTAAAATTAAAATTTTTACATTAAAACCAAATCATATTTAGCTATGTAAATATGTAAAATTAACAAAGTGACAGTAAATAATAAGTTACCGTCAAGAAAAGATTATTGTAGCAAAACAAATTACGTAACTGTGACATAGTATGAGTAATATACGTTACAATGCGACTGGTATGTGTGTGTTTGGGGCGGGGAGGGGGGGGGGAGATAGGATTAACTTGCAATCTCTAAAGTTACAGGCTTGACTTCCTGGCAAAATTAGAAATTTTCAAACATTTTGCCTACGAACATGGATCCATTTTAAATAAACAGGTGAAAATCAAAAATAGAAATTTTCTAAATAGTTTAAGGCCCCTACTTTTGCTAACATAGCAGAGCTCAGTCTTCCATATTACAAATGCATATGTCGCATTCGTCGTCTTTTAATGCTGGTGACACTCCATTTGTTTCTTTGTTACGATGTTAATGCATTTAGTGAGGTTTTGATGTTCACAGTTTCTCAGTTATGTTGTATTTTTTAGTTGTACATGTTTTTACTTCCCCTCCCCCTCCCTGTCTCATTGTACTGTATGTTATTTACCCTATCACACAGTTTATGTAATTTGTTTTTACTACAATAACTTTATTGATGATAACTTATTATTTATTGACATTTTGTTAATTTTACCAAAGTACACAGCTAAATATGATCTGGCTTTTAATGTCAATTTTAATTTTAACGTTTCAAGCAAGTTTAGCATAGTAGTGTACATTCGCTATCGCGCTATCCTCACGCATATGACTAGTGCCCTCCTTTTCTTAGCCCAAGCATTACATAAACACAGCTAGTGCATAAGCTACTATGAAACACTCAATGATGAGCACCATGTTGGGCATTTTTTAATACTATGTATGTGAAATTCTGTATTTTACTGCCGCCTTCCGGGTATTTTTTAACATACCTCCACTACGACATGCAACCAAGTAAGTTTGACTGATTTTTGTATTCATAACGAGTTACCATTGCTCCTACATAGAGCTTAACACGTTAACGCATTTAGGTTGTCACTAATTTCCTTCTGAAGAAGACGTTTTTATAACGCTGAATCTGTGGTTGAGGAGTTTAAATAAACCTTCCATTTTGCAACTGAATGGCTGTTTATTATTTCTTGACGCAGATTATTTCACTTCACTTATTTCTGTATCGTATCACCATTTTGTAGCAGTCTTCTTGGTACCAGTTAACCACATCTTCCACTGCTTCTTTTGCATCTCATCTCATTGATCCGGCTATTGGTACTCTGCCTGTTGCCAGAATGTTTCAGCCCAGTAACTTCCTCACGAATATTTATTGTCTGTTATGCTTTTCTGAGACTGATATCCAGTAGCTGTCTTTGCATAGCTCTTTCTGCAGACTGTAATTTAAGAACACTCACCTATATCAGATAGTACTGAATACCAAAGATAGCCGGCCAGTGCGGCCGTGCGGTTCTAGGCGCTTCAGTCTGGAACCACGTGACCGCTACGGTCGCAGGTTCGAATCCTGCCTCGGGCATGGATGTGTGAGATGTTCTTAAGTTAGTTAGGTTTAAGTAGTTCTAAGTTCTAGGGGACTGATGACCACAGATGTTAAGTTCCATAGTGCTCAGAGCCATTTGAACCACTACGCTAAACTGTGTGAGCATGTTAATTCGTGTAACCACTTTGTCTGGGGGAAGGCACGGAGAGGTTGATTGATTCGAACGTTTCTACTCATTATGGGAATTACGTTTATTCCAGAGATCCTCAGTATTTAGTTTTATAAATAGTATCCTGGCCGAATGGGAAAGAATAAAAGGCGTGTTAATGATCTATAAAATGAGCCTGAGAAATTGTATGAAGTTGCTCAAAGTGTGTGGATACACCATTTCTTCCTATATCAGCAGCTGTTCGTTCAACACTCATGTAACAGTCATAATGACTTGCAAATTATCTGTAAAAGACTTACGGCCTGAACTTGTGTAGATATGACTGTACTAATGAAAAGCAACGGAAACGCAAACTCAGCGCGACCATGCAGTGACGAACTGAGACCCTTTCTTTTTACAGGCATTCCTAGCGAAGCACATAAGAAACTGATTCAATATTTCAGAGGACAGGGGCTCGAAATAATTTTGTTAGACAATCAACACAGCATTCGTGTATCTGACAATTGTTTATTAATAAAGGTTTATGCTAGACAACATCATAAATAATCTTATCATCACACATCACTTTCTCGCAGAGGGAAGCAGGGAGTTACAGGTCAGTCTGCAATTTCTGAGCGGCTATGAGCAGATGCAGAAGAACAAGCTCCAAGTGATGGCAGGTTGAATGCTTGCAGTAGCGCCAGGCACTGTCACAGGGCACTTGCGGGAAGCACGAACTTTGAGACTCGATAGGTTGCTCGCAGCAGGACACTCGACGACACTCAGGAGTCTGACTGACATTATTTATTTGCAGTCAGACTAACTACCACACTAGAGGATAATTCTGCAAAGGGTGCAACTGGTTTCACAACAGAAGTCAATCTCTGAGTCCGTGGGGTGAGAGCTAACAGGAATAGCAATCCTAACAACATGGTAAAGAATATACTGATAGCAGCACTTCCAGTGAGAAAACATGTCGGAGCTTACCTAAGGCTGGAGATGAGCGATCTAACGACTTGACTGAGAACCTGATTTGAACACAAAATCATGGGGCTTTAATAGATTGTGCCGGCGCACTATTTCTCCCTTCCTGTAGTCGGCCCATCAACCTACTGGCACTTTACAGGCCAACCTGACGAATTGCCCTGTACCCTCAGGGCGCCTTTGGCCAACCACATCCAGATTTCTCCCGTTCTCCTACTCGGTAGATTGGCTCTGAGCACTATTGGACTTAACTTCTATCAGTCCCCTAGAACTAGTTAAACCTAACTAACCTAAGGACATCACACACATTCATGCCCGAGGCAGGATTCGAACCTGCGACCGTAGCGGTCGCGCTGTTCCATACTGAAGCGCCTAGAACCGCTCGGCCACACCGGCCGGCGACTTTACACTAACAAACTGCAACTTTGACAACAACAGCGTTCAGCTGAAAGCTGAACGTCACTGCCCTTCCTCTTATTGCTAGGAACGACAGTGTTTTACGGCTCTTGACCCCGCCCAGATACTTCTCATGAGTGGAGACGGCTGTTGCAGCACTCTAATCTGTAAACCCACTAGGCTGCAGTTCTCAGGAGCAAGTATCAAGCTTGCTGCCCCTGCTAACACGTGCCTTCCCGTGGCCATCTTCTACTGTCACCATTAAACAGCGTCTAGGTGGTGGACGGAGTTAGCAGTTAATTTTTTGAAGTGAAACATCTCCACTGGGACAGCTGCCCAGAGGGTCTGCAGTTCACAGGGCTCACCTCTGGTAACCTAAACGCTATCAGATTTACCTGCTCTCTCTGGTTTCCTGTCTTGGAGTGCCCTTACTGACCTCCAACAGCCTTAAGCTTAACAATGTACAAATCATTACATCGTATATATATACGAGGGCAGTTCAATAAGTAATGCAACACATTTTTTTCTGAAACAGGGGTTGTTTTATTCAGCATTGAAATACACCAGGTTTTTCCCCAATCTTTTAGCTACACAACACTATTTTTCAACGTAATCTCCATTCAATGCTACGGCCTTACGCCACCTTGAAATGAGGGCCTGTATGCCTGCACGGTACCATTCCACTGGTCGATGTCGGAGCCAACTCCATTCACTGCCGTTTTGTTTCAGGTTCGAAGTGATGAACCGATGTTTCATCGCCTGTAACAATCTTTGACAAGAAATTGTCACCCTCAGCCACATGACGAGCAAGCAATTCCGCACAGATGGTTCTCCTTTGCTCTTTATGGTGTTCGGTTAGACAACGAGGGACCCAGCGGGAACAAATCTTTGAATATCCCAACTGGTGAACAATTGTGACAGCACTACCAACAGAGATGTCAAGTTGAGCACTGAGTTGTTTGGTGGTGATCCGTCGATCATCTCGAACGAGTGTGTTCGCATGCTCCGCCATTGCAGGAGTCACAGCTGTGCACGGCCGGCCCGCACGCGGGAGATCAGTCAGTCTTGCTTGACCTTGCGGCGATGATGACACACGCTTTGCCCAACGACTCACCGTGCTTTTGTCCACTGCCAGATCACCGTAGACATTCTGCAAGCGCCTATGAATATCTGAGATGCCCTGGTTTTCCGCCAAAAGAAACTCGATCACTGCCCGTTGTTTGCAACGCATATCCGTTACAGACGCCATTTTAACAGCTCCGTATAGCGCTGCCACCTGTCGGAAGTCAATGAAACTATACGAGACGAAGCGGGAATGTTTGAAAATATTCCACAAGAAAATTCCGGTTTTTTCAACCAAAATTGGCCGAGAAAAAAAATGTGTTGCATTACTTATTGAACTGCCCTCGTATATATGACAGCGTGGTTGCAAGTGAGTCGAGAGTATGAAGTCAATTTGGGTGACTATCAGCATTATGGAGGCCCGTTAACTACGTGGGATCAAGATTTACGTGAGAATGGGCTACAACGCATGCACACACTATGGAGGTCTAGTTAGAAAGGTAACGAGAGAAAACTAACTGGCGGATATGGCGATTTCTAGAATGGTTCACCTAATAAGTACAATAAAACTGATATATGGAGGGACATTGCATGAACTCTGTCGTAAAAGTGACTGCTAACTAATTACAAGATTGACTGCGATAGACGATAGGGGATCCACAAGAGTGGGTGCAAGTTTCTACAGCACGTTGAGCATCCGGTACCAAGTTCACACGAGAAAACGGATTTCACTTTCAAAAATAGAAATACAAATCTCTGTGACCTAAAGGCGCCGCTACCAGGAGGATTTACCATGAGATAAAGCCCTACTTGTAGTTACATCTCCGCGCTATAGCAGAGCGTCCGTACTCAACAGATCCCGAGAGATGCGTGACCACCGAATCTCTTGCTCGCCTCTCCCCTGCCGCAACATTCCGTGTGTCTTTTTTGGTCTGGACGCTAGTGGTCAGTCCGCAGCGGCGCTCAAAACACGTGAGGTGCTGACCCAATCAGGGTTTTTAGGAAGAGTGTGGCGGAAACTGTACTGAATTCCTTTCTTAACCAAAAATGCTTGGAAAAAGTTCTAGAATAATCTAGAAGGAAGCATAGAAAGCTAATGAAATTACTTGATTTTGAATCAGGAGCGAAATTTCGCTCCTGTCGTTGAGATTCGTGACCGTCGGCCATATTTAAAGAAAGCCAAAGAATTTTCTCTCGGTTCCAGAGAAAGATGGGAAGGAACTGTTTCTAACTTGCCCCTGACGTGTCATGTTGTCATCTCGTGCAGGATGCTACTCCAAGCCTAACTACACTACTGGCCATTAAAATTGCCACACCATGAAGATGACGTGCTACAAACACGAAATTTAACAGACAGGAAGAAGAAGCTGTGATATGCAAACGATTAGCTTTTCAGAGCATTCACGCAAGGCTGGCGCCGGTGGCGACACCTACAACGTGCTGACATGAGAAAAGTTTCCAACCGAATTCTCACACACAAACAGCAGTTGACCGGCGTTGCCTGGTGAAACTTTGTTGTGATGCCTCGTGTAAGGAGAACAAATGCGTACCATCACGTTTCCGACTTTGATAAAGGTCAGATTGTAGCCTATCGCGATTGCTGTTTATCGCGTTGGTCAAGATCCAATGACTGTTAGAAGAATATGGAATCTGTGGGTTCAGGAGGGTAATACGGAACGCCGTGCTGGATCCCAACGGCCTCGTATCACTAGCAGTTGAGATGACAGGCATCTGATCCGCATGACTAACGGATCGTGCAGCCACGTCTCGATCCCTGAGTCAACAGATGGGGACGTATGCAAGACAACAACCATTGGCACGAACAGTTCGACAACGTTTCCAGCAGATGGACTATCAGCTCTGAGACCATGGCTGCGGTTACCCTTGACGCTGCATCACAGACAGGAGCGCCTGCGATGGTGTAGTCAACGACGAACCTGAGTGCACGAATGGCAAAACGTCATTTTTTCGGATGAATCCAGGTTCTGTTTACTGCACCAGGATGGTCGCATCCGTGTTTGGCGACATCGCGGTGAACGCACATTGGAAGCGTGTATTCGTCATCGTCATACTATCGTATCACCCAGCATGATGGTATGGTGTGCCATTGGTTACACGTCTCTGTCACCTCTTGTTCGCATTGACGGCACTTAGAACAGTGGACGCTACATTTTAGATGTGTTACGACCCGTGGGTCTACCCTTCATTCGATCCCTGTGAAACCCTACATTTCAGCAGGATAATGCACGACCGCATGTTGCATTTCCTGTACGGCCCTTTCTGGATACAGAAAATGTTCGACTGCTGCCCTGGCCAGCACATTCTCCAGATCTCTCACCAAAACGTCTGGTCAATGGTGGCCGAGCAACTGGCTCGTCACAATACGGCAGACACTACTCTTGATGAACTTTGGTATCGTGTTGAAGCTCCATGGGCAGCTGTACCTGCACACGCCATCCAAGCTCTGTTTGACTCAATGCCCAGGCATATCATGGCCGTTATTACGGCCAGAGGTACTGGGTACAGATTTCTCAGGATCTATGCACCGAAATTGCGTGAAAATGTAATCACACGTCAGTTCTAGTATAATAAATTTGTCCAATGAATACCCGTTTATCATCTGCATTTCTTCTTGATGTAGCAATTTTAATGGCCAGTAGTGTACACGAGAAGCTATGGGGCTGCTGATCACAAGTGACTGCATAGAAAGATAAAAATGGAAAAAAAATCATAGGTCCAAGAGAACTCCTCCAGGCATCTTCACCTGAACTGAAAGCAGAAGAAAAATTGAGACTTGTCTAATACAAACTGCACTGTCAGGCAAAAAACACAGATCTGTGAAACACATATGAAGGACTAACGTACATCTTTCAGTAGCAACCTACATCACAAGTCTATTCATACCAGCCCTGTACAATATTTAACCAATAGAATATATAGTAAGATTAACACAAATAATTTTGTACAAAGCATTACTTTATTGACATTATTGTTAATATTTTTGAACAAAGACGAATGTTCCAAAGTGGTAATTCCGAGTGACAAAGATGAAATGCGTTAGAGATAGCCTTCATTAGAGATAGTTTCGTATACTTACGAATTACGTTACTTTATTAGTTTCGACTGAATGCTAATTCGCACCGTTTGGTCCTATTTCTTGCGATTTCCCAGCGTTATTCAAGAAAGCAGCAAGTATGTTAGATAATGAACACTTGAACTGGAGAGCTGCCACTTCTGAACGAGCGATAAAGTTACTAGGTGTTAACTTGTTGTGAGATAGCGGGTTTATCATTACAGGCATAAAATCAAAACACTTAGCATAAAAGAGACACTATCGAATGTAGACGCTTTTGTTATAGCTAAATTCCCAACATTACTGGTAACAGATGTATGATTACTTTTTTCCTTCTTCTTCGGACAACGATTTCTGGAAATCATTCCACCTAAAACGTGTGATACCCATGGACATTGGCAGTTTTGTTGTTCAGTCTGGGCTCGAGAGGCTGTTTACGGCACAGAAAAAAAAAACATTTTCAATGACTAGCTTTTTTATTGATGCACTTTCAATAACATAATTTCCTTCCTTCTTTTATGGTTTATGAAATTAACATCACAGGCAGTGAGTTATTATTTCCATATTTGTGGAAACAGCAACTGAGCAGAGCATTTGGAAGCACACCATTAATCAATCACGCCACAGTGTTTCGACTGTTTTGATACGGTCTGACACAACTTCCTCTCCTGCGCTAATCTCTTCATTTCAAGATAGTTCTTCATTTCAGGATAGTTCTCGTACCCAGCCTTCTCAATTTTTTGTTGCATCCATTCCAGTCGGTCTTCTCCAACGGATTTGCCCTCTATGGTTGTCTCTAGTACCATAGAAGTTATTTCCTGATGTATTAACATATGTAGTACGACCTCTTCTTCTAATGCTATTCGCCGACCGGAGTGGCCGAGCGGTTCTAGGCGCTACAATCCTGTAGCGGGCATGGATGTGTGTGATGTCCTTAGGTTAGTTAGGTTTAAGTAGTTCAAAGTTCTAGGGGACTGATGACCTCAGAAGTTAAACCCCATAGTGCTCAGAGCCATTTGAACCATCTAGTGCTATTCCTTTCCTCATCGATTTTCTGGTTATTTTGTACTTCATCAGCCCACATAATGAGACAGAGATCCAAATCAGTATTTTGCTTGTCATTTGTAGGTAAAATTTCCTCATATATAGGTCTCATTCTGATCAAACACAATGTAAAAGTGAACTTTGTTTATTTTTTGAATTTCTGTAAGTTATTTTAATATTTCATAAACACAGTTGAAGCGTTTCCATTTGTGTCAGAAAGAAACCGATTTTGTGACGTTTTACAAGCTCCTAACCAGAAACGAATTATTTACTCTCACCTGCGTGATTTGGTTGTTTAGCTTTTGAATCTCTGCGTGTTTATATATCTCATTAGGCACAGTTTTTGCGTTTTCGTCAGTTTCTACATTAGAGTATGGTAGTGCGTGTAAACAGTCATTTGTCTGTGCAGTGTAGTTTCCCATCGTCTTTAATGTGGATAGGGACTGTGATTGCTGTATGCGGATGCGAGCTGAGTTGGTGGCACTTCAGTGTCAGCTCCAGGATGTGTTGGCTTCGGTTACACAGTTTGAGGCTGCAGTGGATGGGCATCACTGTAGTGGACTGGCCGTGGACATCCAACGGACGTCCAGCACGACCTACGACTCCGCCAATCGCTCGGCACCGGTGGCCAGCCCAGTAACTACTCGCATTGATGTTGACCCATGGTCGAGTGGGAGGTCGCCTCGGGGCGTGGAAGACTGCGAAAGACTTCCTGGGGGGCCGAACGAAATGGCTCCCAGGTTAGTTTAACAAAAACAGGTTCCAGGTGCTATCTGTGGCTGACGATGTACCTCAGTCAGACGCAATTTCAGAGGGGACCTCTCAGCCTGCAAGAACCGGGCCATCACAGAGGGTGGGATTATTGGCATATGGGAGCTTCAATGTTAGGCGCGTTATGGGGCCCATTAGGGACATGGCTGCCAAGGAGGGGAAAAAAACCAATGTGCACTCCGTGTGCATGCTGTGTGGAGTCATTCTAGACGTGGAACGGATTCTTCTGGATGCCCTGAAGAGCACAGGGTGCAGCCAATTGCAAGTGGTGGCTCATGTCGATACCAGTGACGTGTTGCTTTGGATCAGAAGAGATTGTCTCTGGTTTCGTGCAGCTATAGGAAGTGTGGAAGGCCATCAGTCTTGCTTGCGAGATGAAAGCAGAGCTCATCATTTGCAGTATAGTCGACAGGACTGATTGAGGGCCTCTGGTACAGAGCTGAATGGAGGGTCTGACGGTTCTGAGACTTGTATGTTGTATATTCCTCGACTTACACCACAGGGTGGTAGGATTTCGTGTTCCACTAAATAGTTCAGGCGTCCATTACACGCAGGCGGCGGCTACACGGGTAGCAAGGGTTGTGTGGCGTGGACTGGGCGGTTTTTTGGTTGGGGGCTTCGGGGAAAAACAAAGATTTCAGTCTCAAAGGGTGCAGGTAGTAGAACACAGGAAGAACGTGGATCTAGGAACCATAAGTATAACAGTTGTGGATTGTCGCATCTGTGTTTGGAAAGTACCAGAGCTCCAAGCGGAAATAGCAAGCACTGATGCTCAAATTGCTAAAGGCACTGAAAGCTGGCTATAGCCTGAGATAAGTTCAGTAGAAAGCCGGTGTTCAGAAAGCATAGGCTAAATACAGTTGGCGGTGGTGTGTTCATCGCTGTTAGAGTAGTTCATCTTCTAATGAAGTTGAAGTAGATTGTTCCTGTGAGTTAGTATAGGTGGAAGTCATTCTTGGCAACCGGAATAAAGTAATAATTGCATCCTTTTACGGATCTCCCAACTCAGATGATACAATCGCTGAAAGGTACATAGAAAACTTGAGTCTAATTTCAAACATTTATTCGACTCATACAATTATAGCTGGTGGTTACTTCAATTTGCCCTCGCCATGTTGGCGAAAATTCGTGGGTACGCATAAAACATCTGAAATTGTGCTGAACGCATTATCTGAAAATTATTTCGAGAAATTAGTTCACGAGCCCACTCGAATAGTAAACCGTTGTGAAAACACACTTGATTTCTTAGCAACAAATAATCCTGAGCCAATAACGAGCATCAAAACCGATACAGGGGTTAGTGAACACAGAGTTGTCGTAACGAGACTGAATGCCGTAACTCCCACATCCACCAAAAATAAATGAAAAAAAATATCTATTCATGACACTTTGCTGAGAGACAATCTCCTCTCCTTCCAAATTAACAGTGTAAGTGTAGACAAGATGTGGCTTGAATTCAAAGAAATACTATCAACAGCAATTGAGAGATGTGTACCAAATAAATTAACAAACGACGGAGCTGATCCACCATGGTATATATAACACGTCAGAACACTGTTGCAGAAACAACAAAAAAACAAGCCAAATTTAATCGAACGTAAAAACCCCAGGATTGACGATCTTTTACAGAAGCTTGAAATTTGTCATGGACTTCAATGCGAGATGCCTATAATAGTTTCCAAAATGAAACATTGTCTCGAAACCTGACAGAAAATTCAAGGATATTCCGGTCGTATGTAAAGTACGCTAGCGGCAACACCATCAATGCCTTCTCAGCGCGATAGCAATGGAAATACTATCGATGACAGTGCTGCTAGAGCAGAGTTATTAAACAAAGCTTTTCGAAATTCCTTCACCAAAGAACACGAAGTAAATATTGCAGAATTCGATTCAAGAACAGCTGCCAACATCAATAATTTAGAAGTGCATATCCTCTTATTAGAGAAGCAACTTAAATCGCTTAACAAAATCTAGTCTTCTGATGCCGACTGTCTACCAGTTATGTTCCTTTCTGTGTATGCTGATGCAATAGCTTCATACTTAACAATCATATACAACCGCTCGCTCGACGAACGATCCGTACTCAAACACTGAAAAGTTGGCAGGTTACACGAATATTCAAGAAAGGCAATAGGAACAAACCGCTAAATTATAGGCCCATATAAAATGGTTCAAATGGCTCTGAGCAATATGGGACTTAACTTCTGAGGTCATCAGTCCCCTAGAACTTAGAACTACTTAAACCTAACTAACCTAAGGACATCACACACATCCATGCCCGAGGCAGGATTCGAACCTGAGATCGTAGCGGTAGCGCGGTTCCAGACAAGCGCCTAGAACCGCTCGGTCAAAGCACAGGCCCATATCGTTAACGTCGTTATGCAGCAGGATTTTGGAACATATATTGTTTTCGAACATTATGAATTACTTCGAAGAGAACGGTCTGTTGACACATAGATTTAGAAAACATCGTACGTGTGATACACAAGTACCCCTTTACACACACGTAGTGTTGAGTGATACTGACTAGGGATTTCAAACTGATTCCGTATTTCTAGATTCCTTTTGACACTGTACCTCACAAGCGGCTTGTAATCAAATTGCGTGCTTATGGAATATAGTCTCTGTTATGCAACAGGATTCGTGATTACATGTCAGAGAAGTCATAGCTCGTAGTAACTGACGGAAAATCATCGAGTAAAACAGGAGTAATTTCTTGTGTTCCTCAAGGTGGTGTTATAAACCCTCTGTTTTTCATATCTGTATAAACGATTTAGGAAAGAATCTCAGCAGCCGTCTTAGGTTGTTTGCAGATGATACATTCGACTATTGTCTAGAATCATCAGAAGATCAAAACCAACTGCAAAACGATTTAGATAAGACATTTGTATGGTGCGTAAATTGGCAATAGACCCTAAATAATGAAAAGTGTGAGATCATCCACGTGAGTGCTAAAAGGAATCCGTTAAACTTCGGTTACGCAATAAATCAATCAAATCTGAAGTCCGTAAATTGTACTAGTTACCCAAGAATCACAGTCACAAACAACTTAAATCGGAAAGAACACATAGGTGTTGTAGTGTAGGCCAGCCAAAGACTGCGTCTTATTGGCGGAACACTTAGAAGATGCAATAGATGTACTAAAGAGACGCCTAGACGACGCTTGTTGCTGGCCGGAGTGGCCGAGCGGTTCTAGGCACTACAGTTTGGAACCGCGCTACCGCTACGGTTGCGGGTTCGAATCCTGCCTTGGGCATGGATGTGCGTGATGTCCTTAGGTTGATTAGGTTTAAGTAGTTCTAAGTTCTAGGGTCACTGATGACCTCAGAAGTTAAGTCCCATAGTGTTCAGAGCCATTTGAACCACTACGTTTGTCCGTCCTCTTTTGGAGTGCTATCTTACCAGATAGGAGTAAGGGAGAACATCGAGAAAGTTCGAAGAAGGGCAGTACGTTTTGTATTATCGAGAAATATGGGAGAGAATGACAGGATACAGGATTTGGAGTGCACATCATTAAAACAAAGGCGTTTCTCGTTGTGGCGGGATCTTCTCACGAAATTTCAATCATTATCTTTCTCCTCCGATGGTTGGTTGGTTTAAAGATTAAAGGGACCAAACTGCAAAGGTCATCGGTCCCTTGCTTCATAAAAACACAGAGCATAGTGAAACCATCCACCAGTCAGGCGAAGCACTAAAATAAAAATTCCGGGGGAAGAAAAGCCCCATGGTCAATGGTAAGACAACACGGAAAACGGAGCACAGCAACATAGAGAACAAAGGCAGAAGGAATTAAAACTGCACAGCAGAGGACTGTGGCTGGCTGATCACGAAATGAGCCAACCACTCTGCAACACGTTAAAACCTCCAGCCTAAAAGATTAGGGTGGAGTCGAATTACAACACAAAACAAAGTAAAAGATACAGCACAAAAGAGGGTGACGTAAAAAAATTAAATGGACCTATAAAAGCCGCTTGAACGAATAAAACTTAAAACCCGATCTGCCAGAGAGACATTGTCACCTAAAAGTGATGATAAATCACCCTGGAGATTAAATGCACGCCTGAGAGCGGTTAAAAGAGGACATTCCAACAACAGATGGGCCACCGTCATGGTTGCACCACAGCGACAATGAGGGGGGTCCTCTCGACGCAGCAGATGACCATGCGTCAGCCAAGAGTGACCAATGCGGAGCCTACAGAGAATAACAGAATCCCTGCGAGAGGCCCGCATGGAGGAACCCCACACGGTCGTGGTCTCCTTTAAACGCCGCAGCTTGTTGGGTACAGACAGAGTGCGCCATTCGTCTGCCCACATCCCAAAGACCCGACGGCGTAACACCGATCGGAGATTAGTTGCCGGGACGCCGATCTCCAACAGCAGTTTGCGGGTGGCTTCTTTAGCTAACTTGTCGGCGTGTTCGTTTCCCGCTATCCCAACGTGTCCCGGGGTCCATATGAACACCACTGAACGTCCACGCTGTACAAGAGCATGAACGGACTCCTGGATGGCAACAACAATGGGATGGCGTGGGTAGCACTGGTCAAGAGCCTGTAGACTACTGAGAGAGTCACTGCAAATGACAAAAGACTCGCCAGCGCTGGTACGAATACGCTCAAGAGCACGAAAAATGGCTGTTAGCTCTGCGGTGTAAACGCTGCAGCCGTCCGGCAAGGAGCGCTGGTCTACATAGTCCGCATGAGCGTAATCGTACCCCACACGGCCATCAACCATCGAGCCATCTGTATAGATAACCTCCGAGTCGCGGGATACGTCGAGGAGAGCAAGAAATTCGCGGCGCAAGACTGCAGGAGGAACTGAATCCTTTTGCCATTGTGAGGTCCAGCCGAAGCTGCGGCCGACGAATACACCAAGGTGATGTATGTGGGTGGACCTGAAAAGCAGATGGAAGAGGCAAAGACTCGAGGTCACTAAGGAGTGACCGAACACGGATCCCAATGGCATGGCCTGATCGAGGCCGCCGGTGTTGGGTATGGACTGCCGCATTACCGAAAAGGAGACGTTAGTAAGGGTGACGGGGAAAACAACGGATGTGGGCAGCATAGTTGGCTAACAATTGTTGACGCCGAATACGAAGTGGAGGAACCCCAGCCTCAGCAAGGAGGCTATTAACAGGGCTGGTGCGGAATGCTCCTGTCGCCTGTCGAACCCCACAGTGGTGAACGGGGTCCAGCAGTTGCAACGCCGAGGGCGACGCTGAGCCATACGTCACACTCCCATAATCAAGCCGGGACAGCACAAGGGCTTTGTAGAGCTGCAGCTGCGTATTACGATCTGCACCCCAAGTTGTGTTGCTGAGGCAGCGAAGGGCATTCAGATGCTGCCAGCACTGACGCTTGAGTTGACGAATACGTGGAAGCCAAGTAAGCCGGGCATCGAACAGCAATCCCAGAAAACGGTAAGTATCAACAACCCTGAGCATGGCATCCTGAAGATAGAGCTCAGGGTGGGGATGGACAGTTCGACGCCGACAAAAGTGCATAACACAAGTCTTTGCAGGAGAAAATTGAAACCCATGGGCTAGGGCCCACGCCTGCGCCTTGTGTATGGCTCCCTGCAACCTACGTTCTGCAACACTAATGGTGGAAGAGCTGAAAAAGATGCAGAAATCGTCAGCATATAACGTGGGTGAGACAGACGACCCTACTGCTGCTGCAAGGTCATTAATGGCCACAAGGAAAAGGGGCACGCTCAATACAGAGCCCTGTGGAACGCCGTTCTCCTGGATATGAAGTGAACTATGGGATGTGCCAATTAAAACGCGGAATGTTCGTACAGATAAAAAATTCTGAATAAAAATGGGGAGAGAGCCCCGGAGACCCCACCCGTGCAACGTGGCGAGAATATGGTGCCGCCACGTCGTGTCATATGGTCTGGAGAGATCGAAAAAGACGGAGACGAGGTGTTGGCGCCTGGAAAAAGCAGTGCGGATTGCAGACTCAAGAAAGACCAAAGTATCGGCGGTGGAACGGCCCTGACGGAAGCCGCTCTGGCACGGAGCCAGAAGACCCCGAGACTCGAGCAGCCAACACAGCCGTCGACTGACCATGCGTTCCAATAGCTTGCACAGAGTATTTGTCAAGCTGATGGGCCGATAGTTATCCACATTAAGCGGGTCCTTACCAGGCTTCAGCACCGGAATGACGGTACCCTCCCGCCACTGCGACGGAAAGACACCATCACCCCATATGCGGTTGAAGATGTCAAGAACACACCGCTGACATTCCGGGGACAGGTGTTTGAGCATCTGATTGTGGATGCCATCTGGCCCAGAGGCTGTATCGGGGCACTGTGCCAGGGCGCTTTGGAGTTCTCACAAACTAAATGGGGTGTTATACGCCTCAGGGTGGCGAGAAGCAAAAGAAAGCCGTTTGCATTCCTCCTGGCGTTTTAGCGCACGAAACGCGGGCTGGTAATTCCCCGACACAGAGGCCCGAACATAGTGCTGAGCGAAATGCTCGGCGATTGCATCGGCATCGGTGGATACCGCCCCGTTGATGATATGCCCTGCGACACCTGTAGAGTGCTGCAATCCAAAGATGCGCCGAATCTTCATCCACACCTGGAAGGGTGAAGTACGGGAACCAATGGTGGAAACGTACCTCTCCCAGCACTTCTGTTTCCGCCTTTTGATGAGCCGCCGTGCCTGAGCACGGAGACGCTTGAAAAAAATGAGGTTCTCCAAAGACGGGTGCCGCTTATGTCGCTGAAGAGCCCGCCGACGTTCTTTAATGGCTTCAGCGACCTCCGGAGACCACCAAGGCACTGACTTTCGCCGGGGGCACCCTAACGAACGAGGAATGGTACGTTCCGCAGCGGAAACAACCGCTGCAGTCAGTGTCTCAACCGCCACATCGCTGGTACCGTGGGGGAGAGATTCTACAGTGGCAGCAGAGGAGAACGTTTCCCAGTTTGCCTTGCTAAATGCCTATCTAGGCAGGCGTTCATGGGATCGACGCAGGGGTAGTGAAAGGAAGATGGGAAAATGGTCACTACCACACAAGTCGTCATGGACTCTCCGGTGGACCAATGGTACAAGCCCTGGGCTGCACAACGACAGATCTATGGTCGAGAACGTGCCATGCGCCACACTGAAATGTGTGGCGGCGCCAGTGTTTAAGAGGCAGAGGTCGAGTTGGGAGATGAGATTCTCGACCTCTCTGCCTCGGCCAGTAACCTTCGTTCCACCCCACAGGGGATTGTGGGCGTTAAAATCCCCCAGGAGAAGAAAAGGCGTGGGGAGTTGGGCGACAAGTGCAGCCAATTCGGTCAGGGAGACTGTACCACCTGGAGGGAGATAGACACTGCAGATGGTTATGTCCTGGGTAGTCCTTACGCGTGCAGCCACAGCTTCCAATGATGTTTGAAGGGGCACAGGAGCACTACATACAGAGGTAAGGACATACACGCAGGTTCCACCTGACACACAATTGTAAGTGCTACGGTTGCAGTAATAACCCCTGTATCCACGAAGGACAGGGGTCCGCATTGCCGGGAACCAGGTTTCCTGGAGGGCAGTGCAGAAAGCAGGTGTCATGCTTAGAAGCTGTCGTAGCTCAGGGAGATGGCTAAAATAACCGCCACAATTCCACTGGAGGATTGTACAAAGCGTGTCCTGTAAGGGCATTAAGGTACTGAAAAAGCAAATTACTTGACACATGCTGCCACCGACTGAGTGACTGACGTCGCAACTGCCATCGTTTCTGAGACGGCGAGATCGAGGTCATCAGGGGACGCAAAGTGGTCGACCTCATCCTCAGAGGCTGAGCTGACAGGAAGCGTTGGCGCGGGAACCACTGGGTCCTTAGGCTTCTTAGAGAGCTTCCTCTTCTCTCCCTTGTCTTTGGGAGGAGGGTTCGCATGCTGGGAGGGCTTTCCTGATGCATTGTCAGGAACAGAGGAAGAGCGGGAAGCCCTTCGACCAGCAGCTGGTGGCTTCCTCAGCCACTGGCTAGCGTCTAGCGAGACACTGGTAAAATCCTTGGAAGTGACTCCCCCAAGGGACCCCTTCCGGATGAGTAAGGCCTGAGGATGCTGTTGCCTCTCCGGCTGAGCAGCCGGAGGAAGCTGTTGCTTCTCCAGCTGAGGAGCCGGAAGATACTTTGTTGACGCCGATCTACATAGGGAGCAACGATCACTATGATAAAGGAAATCAGAGCTCACACGGAAAGATAGAGATGTTCATTTTTTCCGCGCCGCTCGAGAGCGGAATAATTGAGAATTATTCTGAAAGTTATTCGATGAACGCTCTGCCGGGCACTTTAATGTGATTTGCAGAGTATCCATGTAGATGTAGATGTACAACTTTCGTTCTCAGCTGAGAATGGTACCTCTTTTTGGTTAATCTGATGCGCCGCAAGACAAGAGTTGACCAGATTCAGTGCGAGTATTACTATTTCGTACACTGGGCATACGACGCGAACAACTGAGACGAATATACGGAACGTTTACCTTAAATGGAGTCAAAATTCTGGCATCCACTTTATCTTTTTGCGACGCGACTTTGAAAACAAAAAGCTGTAGCAGCAATTTGTCTGCCGAGATATTTAATAAATCTCGACAGCCTGTAAGAATCGTGCTTTGATTAGTTCGCACTGTATTTGCTACAGTGCCGCTCCCGTCGATCCACCGATAGTTAAGAATATTTCGAGGGTCTGGCCACTGTTCCAGTCCCTCAGTCAGATTTAGAAAGTTCACATAAACGTGCTTGCTACTCAGCAATAAGTATCTCTGAGCCACGGTTGCCTGTGACTGCATGTGCGCTGGCGCGGTCCTGAGATCGGAACTGGCTTCCGTCGGAAGACTCCAGGAGATAAACGCGTGAAATATGAGACAAAGAAATGGAGTTTCTTCTACGGCTGCACGCTCGAAATCTAGTAGGTCATCTCACTAATTTCGATTGTCTTTAGTGGTTAGTGGACCTGACTGATGCACTCTCAGTAAGATAATGCTTTATTTAGTCTCTGTTACTGTTGTAAGTTGACAAGGCTCCGTAATATGAGATGAATGCAGCCCTGCAGACAGATCAAATCCTTCTCTAAATGTCAACACCATTGGCCTATATTGCAAGACGTCCCAGTACATGAGCTCTGTGAGACTATTCGGTAACATAATTCACCCCTCTAATCCGACCTTGGATGGTCCGTTACTCCGGTTAGCCCGACCATGCTCAGGCTCGCGAGCCTGTGCAGACTTGTCACTGACTGGACACCTGTCGGGCCATTGTTGCGATGTCTATCGCTGTGCATATTGTTATACTGTACGTTATTGTGCAGTTTTATCCTTTGTTGGGATTAAAAAACGTCGTTGTTTGCTTTATTTCGTCTTCTCTACAGTACTTATTACTGTACATTAATTGTGTGTACAGTTGTCTGTTTTTTAACCTGTCTGGATTCAAATGTAGACACGTAACTCTTTCACTAAATGAAAAATTAGAAGTGCTACAAAGACTGGACGAAGAATCGCTCCAAAAAATTGCAAAGGAACTGAATGTAGATGTTACGACAATTAAGGATTGGAGGAAGAATCGGAAAGACATTGAATCCTATACAATTACGATTGATGGTGAAAACACTCTGAAGAATCGCAAAACATGAAAAAAGCCTAAATGTGAACTGCTTGATAACGCATTGGGGATGTGGTTTTGTCAAGAAAGAAGGAAAGGAACTCCAATATCTAGGCCAGTTCTCAAAGAAAAAGCGATATTTTTGCACAAAAAACCGGAAGCCGAAAGTAAATTTGCTGCCAGTGAAGGCTGGATTGATCGTTGGAAAACTCATCATGGTGTCCGATTTATATCTATTTCCGATGCCGCAGCTGCTACGGAGTTTTCTGTTAAGTTTCAAGAAACTGTAGAAGAAAATGAACTGTTACCCTGCCAAGTGTGTAACATCGACGAGACAGGGCTGAACTTTAAAATGTTGCCAACAAAAACGCTCGCAGCTTCAAATGAATCCGTGGTAGGAACGAAACTTATAAAATATAGAATAACAGTCATAAATGAATCCGTGGTAGGAACGAAACTTATAAAAGACAGAATAACAGTCATTCCGTGTAGCAACGCAGATGGTACTCACAAGCTCCCCTTGTTCGTCATTGGTAAATCTAAGAAGCCAAGGGCATTCAAAGATATAAATTTATCTTCCCTGCCGGTTTATTACCGCAATCAAATATCTGCTTGGATGGCTGCAACATTTGTAAAACCTGGTTTTTCGACGAATTTGTGCCATCGGTCGAAAAAGACTTGAAGCAAAAAAATCTGCCTGTTCGTGCTCTACTGCTGTTGGATAACGCACCGTCACATCCATCTGAGGAAGATTTGATGAAAGGGAACATAAAAGCTCTCTTTCTGCCTCCTAATGTGACCTCACTCATCCAACCAATGGATCAGGGCGTTATCGAATGGTTAAAACGGCGATATCGCAAAAAGTATATCAGCTCAATCTTGGAAAAAGTCATTACTTATTTGAGGCAATGAAATCCCTGAACATCAAAGATGCTATCTACACAATCGCTGCAGCATGGGATGAACTGAAACCTGACACACTGCGGAAATCGTGGCGTAAGCTTTGTCCACAAGTTATGACTCAAAATGAGCATACCGAAGATGAGCAAAACAACGACGCACTGGAAATCGTTAAAGATCTACGAACTCTGGAGCCAAACGTCCCTGCCAATGAAGTTGAAGAGTGGGTCAACGAATGTGACAAAGACTGTGACACTTTTGAAGAGCTCAATGACGACCAGATTGTTGCCGCTCTTAGCCAGGAAACTGTGAATGAGGACTCGGACGGCGAAAACGAACCCCCCACCAGAATTTCACACAACGATGCAAAAAACGCTTTTGACATCGCCCTTCAGTACATCGAGCAGAATCCAACTTCAACTCCAATGGACGTTTTGTGGGTGAAAAAATGGAGAGACACTGTAGCTAAATCTAGAATAACATCTGCTAAACAAAAATGTATCACTGACTTTTTTTCCAAGTAATTTGTTTTCGTTTTTGCTGTAAAAACTATGCATATAGTATAATGATTTCTTAGTTTATACATCCAGTAGTTTATATCTTTATAAAAAATTTCTTTTTATATACAGTGCTGTAAACATTTGTTAGTTTACAGTATATATCGTTTGTACGTTATTAAGTACAGTACAGTGCTATAATTTGTTTGTCGTTTTTCCTTTTAAAAGCACTACATATTACAGTGTGTGTAGACGTTTTTTAGTTAATATATTGTTTAACACTTTGTAAAAACATCTTTTTATATTACTGTAGACGTCTTTTAGTTCTTAAATCGTTTAATTTTTGTACTAAATATCTTTTTATATTTTTTGCAATAAATATTACATTTTTCGGATAATCCGACCTTTTTTTCGTTCCGACCATGGTCCCGGTCTCGAAGGTGACGGATTAGAGGGGTTTTACTGTACTTAAATCCGATTTGCAGAAAAGCGATATTGAAAATGTGTCTATAAACAGTGTGTGATTTCTAATCTTTATCATTCATGCGGATCGAGGCAGCTGTTGATGACTAACTTATAGAATGGCTGGCATGACCAGAGATAATAGATGTTTTTAAATATATGTTGACAAGATCTCAGTCAACGATCTCAACATCTTGCATAAAGATGTATGAATTGACGATGAGAATACAAACCAATACTTGACCAAATAACATCCACAATATTTTTGTCAAACGTAGGTCACTGTTAAAAGTGTTCCTGGGCTTGCCATCTGTATGACCTTCACGAAATTTCTGAACATGAATGAACATACCCCCTGAAATGCTTACACCGCATTTAAGAAGTCGTTTGCGGTATTCTCCATACACAGCGTCACATGGCAGTTTTCGCCAAACTGTTGCGTAAGCTGACTATCGTTCACTTATTTAAAGTAGGAGACTCCATAAGGTCGTAGTATGAGTACTGCACTCGAGTGTGCACAGACTTATGAGTCATTTCAGTGGTTGCAAATACCTTTAATTTCTGTTCTCTCTTTTTACGCTCTGGAACTCTTCCTTTCTGCCAGCAAGTTAGGCGAGCTCCCAAGGACACTTCTGTGCAGGGACATGGTAGGTTTCATAAAGGCGTTTCTTTCTGAAAGCCCTGAGTGGAGAGTCGGTCGCTGTGGCTGGAGGACACTGGAAAACTCCAGAGGCACCTGGAGTCTCAGGAATGCTTTTTAGATTTATACAAAAAGCTTTCTACGAGGGCTGAATGAAAAGTAATGCCTCCACCTTCGTTAATTGGGTCTGGATGGGAATATTTTAACAAATCCACATAATCACCAGACAATTGGATACATTTCTGCCAACGATGAACAACTTGTCTGAAGTCGTCACGGAAGAAATCGACACTCTGTTTCCGCAACCACAGTCTCACACTTCTCTCAACGTCTTCATCAGAAGCATAATGATGTCCCCGCAGACCGTCTTTCATTATCGGGAACAGATGGAAGTCAGACGGTGCTAAGTCTGGACTGTATGGAGCATGCTGTACGGTGGTGAGATCAGTCGCTGAAATTCTGCTATGGTGGCACGTGAAGTGTGTAGTTTGCCAAGCAAAGCAATAATGTGACCCACACGTTCTTGTGCAATGCCGATTGTGCTTGCAATTTATCTCTGAGTGATACGACGATCGTCATCAAGCAATCTGTCAACATTTTGCTTGTGAAACTCGGTGGTTGCTGTCGCAGGACGTCCAACTCTGTCACGCAGGTCAGATGATCTCGCCTCAAAATTAAACATTCTCGCCCAACGACGTACAGTACTCACATCAACACTACTACTACTACTACTACTACTACTAGTACTACCACCACCACTACGTGATCAGGCCCAGTGGACCGCACGCATCTACAAGTTTCCTCCTCCACTGTATTCTGTCCATTGCTGCTATCCGCCATCCGTTCACATCTATTGACACTTGGTTTAAATCTTCATGGAGTCCATCCCTCCAACGCTTCTTGGGTCCCCCTGGCGGTCTCTTTCCTGCAGGTGTGAAATCCAGGAGCTTCCGAGGCCATCTGTGATCCTCCAACCGGGCAACATGGCCGGCCCACTGCATTCGTTTGGCTTTGACAGTTCCTGCTATGTTGGGCTCCTGGTATAGTTCCTCAAGCTCTTGGTTGTATCTGATCCCCCATTCCCCTGTATCTGTACCCAGAACCGGACCGAAGATCTTCCGAAGCACTTTGCTCTCAAAAACAAGGAGCTTATGGAAGTCCAGCCCGCATCTCGTGGTCGTGCGGTAGCGTTCTCGCTTCCCACGCCCGGGTTCCCGGGTTCGATTCCCGGCGGGGTCAGGGATTTTCTCTGCCTTTAGTTAGGTTTAAGTAGTTCTAAGTTCTAGGGGACTGATGACCGTAGATGTTAAGTCCCATAGTGCTCAGAGCCATTTGAACCATTTTTTTGAAGTCCTGTTTCCGGATACTCCATGTCTCACAGCCATATAGAACAACAGGCTGGATCAGGGTTTTGTACAATCGAATCTTGAACTGGACTGAAGCAGTTGTGCTAGGCTGTGGTAAGATCGGTTTCCTGCTTGTATTCTGGCATTGATTTCTGCTTCACACGACGAGTTCTCAGTGAAAAGTGCCCCTAGGTATTTGAATTCTTGCACTCTCTTGTAGGAATGGTCCCCAACCTGCAGTGATTGTAGATGATCAGCAGTCTGACGATGACCACGCGTCATAACAAGGTACTCTGTCTTGGCTTCGTTTATGTTTAGCCCAAATTTGCTGGCAGCCTCCTTTAGTGCTTTGGTCATTTGCTCCAACTCCTCTTCCGACCTAGAGAGTAAACAGTGTCGTCTGCATAGGCTAAATATGCCAGTCTCTTTCCTTCGATTTCAATCCCTTCGTTCTCTTGGAAGGTCTCACGTACGATCTTCTCGAGGGCAAAGTTGAACAGGATAGGGGACAACCCATCTCCGTGCCTGAGTCCTGTCACAATTTCAGACTCCTCAGTTACGCGATTTCCCATCTTCACCTTTGCACGTGTTTGTTCAGACAGATCTTTATCAGATTGATGAGTTTCTCTGCTATGCCAACCTCCCTTAAACAGTTGAGCAGGCTCTTGCGATGTATGCAATCATAGGCCTTAAAATCAACGAATAAAATATGCAAATCTTTACCATATTCACCCAGTTTTTCAGTGAGCTGCCGGAGACTGAAGATGTGATCTACTGTTGACCGCCCTGGCCGGAAACCTCCCTGGTTCTCCCCAATCACCGATTCTGCCACTGGCTGAATTCTATGTATGAGGCAATTGGAAAGGATCTTATAGCAGACGTTAAGCACGGCGATTCCTCGATAGTAGTCACATTTCAGTTTATCGTCCTTCTTATGTATTGTACAAATCAGAGCTGTTTTCCATTCTCCTGGTAATTATTCTTTGGTCCAAATTGCCTGTATCAGTCGGTGTATTTTTTCTGCAAGTTTCTCTCCTCCTGCCAGGATCATTTCAGCCTGTATTCTATCTTCACCCGGACTCATTCTGTTTAAGGGTCTGATTCTGGTTTTTATCTCATCCAGGGTAGGTGGGGGATAGTCTGCATCGGCTGTAATTTGGTACTGGAAATCAAACTGCAGTTTGGGTTTATCACAATTTAGCAGCTGTCGAAAGTACTCTTTCCATCTCTCAGATATGTCCCTATCGTTCGTCAGGATCTTATCACAGGAATCTTTGACAAATTTCTGCTTGGCCTGGTGACCTTTGCGGAGATACTTCACCTTCAGAAACATTTCCCTAGTCTTTTGTCCTCTGAAACCTGTTTCTGCTTCAATGATGATATTCCTTATGTATTTCCTCTTTGCTCTTCTCAGAATTGCTTGTGTTGTCTTTCGGACCTCCTCAAATTGTGCTTTGGCTGTGGCAGATTTGTCCCCTTCAGCCACTTGTTCCTGGCTTCCTTTCTCCGTTCTAGGGCATCTGCACATTCCTTTCCAAACCAGATCTTCTTGCCACTGGGTTTCCCATGAGTGTTTCCTTTGCTGTATCCCTAATTGAGCTCTGGATGTTTCCCCACATTAGTTCAAGGTCCTGATTCGCGTCCACTTCACTGAGTGCTTCAAAACGGTTACTAAGTTGCAACTGGTATCCGGTCTTCGTTGCCTCATCTTTCAGTTTCTCCACATGGTACCTTTCCACTCTTTTTAATTTAGGCCCCGTTCTTCCTTTACACTGTGTGTCTAAACGGCCTCTGACCAGGAAATGATCACTCCCACCTTCGGCACCTCGCACTGTCTTAACATCTAACATCCATCTCTTGGCTCTGAGATCAATGGAAACATGGTCTACTTGATTTACAGTTCTCCCATCTGGTGACACCCAGGTTCCTTTATGAATGTTTTTCAGCTGGAAGTTTGTGCTGGAGATGAACAGCCCTAATGTTGTAGCGAAGCTGATGAACCTAAACCCATTATCATTGCTTAGGTTGTATAGACTCTCCTTCCTGTTGTGTCTTGGAATACTTGTTCTTTCCCAACCTTGGCAATCATATAATCAAGGAGGATCCTCAGGTGTCCATTTGGTACAGCGTCCATCACTGCCTCTAGCTGTGCATAGAACTCGTCTTTCACTTACTTTCGCTCTCCTCCGTGGGAGCATGACAGTTCACAAAAGTCGCCTTAATATGCTTTACGTCCAGTGTTAGAACAGATATTCTTGGGTTGACTGAAACGAATTCTGAAACAATATTGGCCAACATCTTACTGACGCAGAAACCAGTGCCTAACAGATGACCTCGTTCACAGGATCCATACAGAATTGTACAGTTTTCAACATCAATGCTCCCAGCATCGTCCCACCGGATTTCTTGCAGTGGAACTAGGTCTAGTTCGTACATCTGAATTTCCTTGACTACACTGATTGCAGCTTCTGTCTTGTACAGACTCCTTACATTCCACGTTCCAAATCGTATACCGTTTCTTTGCCATAGACGACATCTATTTTTGTCAGTAATGTTCCGAGGCTTACTTGTAGTCTTGAAAGCATGTTTAATTTTTTACGAAGAGAGGGTGCTGGCCTCCCGTCCAACCTGCGGTGTTACCCTCACAGCTTACAGGACTGCTGGCTTTTCTTAAGGGCTGGGCTCCCCTCAGGAGTTGAGTTATAAGTAGGAATAAGAAAATTGGAAAGACGCCCTCGGGCCTCGAAACCTAATACCGTTGGGGTCGAAAAAGCAAGAGTTGGCCAAGGGAGGCCGACAGGGAAGGAGAAAGAAGGAGTCTGACACAAGTAAGTGGAAGCAATGTCAGACTCAGCTCGGGTCCCCGCGGTCGCCACCCGCGTACTTCTAGCTGAAGTCCCCTGGGGACACAATCACCATAAACTGCTTTCATTCTCTGATGAATCTCCTTTGGGGTGACACCTTCGGCTGTTAATAATTCAGTCACTGCACGTTGCTTAAATCACATTGACCGACCGTCTGCGCAGGGTTCCATACTTTACACTGTACCAACACAACCGTTGAATGCTAAGGCTTCCCGCGAACTGGAGCTGTAGAGAAGAGGCTGCGGAACAAACCAGTGTCTGCCGCATACCAATACTGCCAACTGTTGAAGAGTTACGAAGGTGGAGGCATTACTTTTCAGTCAACCCTCGTAGATAGATACAGACCTACGGAGTGGAAAAAACACGACACACTGTGAAACCAAAAGATGTCACCATAGCGAGAAATGAGGCAGCCTGGTGTTCTTAATGAAGCGTGTAAGACAAACGACGATCGGCTCACGAAAATTATTTGGTCGGTGGGAGAAGGGCTTGCGTGTGTGTACATGCTTCCCTCTCATAGGGAGAACCTATACTTTTGGCAGGAAGTAAGTCTGAACTTCTGCCTCCACTTTAGAGACAATTAACACCATTGATTACTTAAGGGAAGAGATTTTGGTAACATATTTCTAAACTTTTCGTTGGTTGGAGCTCACAGTCTTTACCATAATTGGCTAAAGAATTTCCAACTCTTAGAGAGCCAGTACAATTTCTGTAATGCCGAGCAGAGCCACACCTCATCTTGGGCAGGCAGAGAGAGTACTTCATCTTAGGCGGGCACCAAGAACTCTTTGACTTAGCGAGCCCAGCAGTCATCAGTCTTGCAGAGTTTGGACTCTGCTGCGAAACGAACAGAGAGTGTGAGTATGCTGAGAAAGTGCTCCAGCTGCACACGTCGTGACAGGGGGACTGAGGACCTGCTTATATCAATATTGATTTGGCTTCCTGAATTCACACTGGCAGCCCACTTCACTTACTGCATGCTTACGTGAGGGAATTGATGCTTGCATACAACTTTGTGCTTTTTTTTTGTCTGGTCTTCATTTCCATCGATTAGTTGCATTTTCAGTCATTGGCATTTAAGTGAGGACTTTTAATTATTTTATTCATAATCGTATTTCCATCCACTCACGTGAAAGTTTAGGCGTGTCATTTGTGAATCTCATTGAATCACCGTGAATTCTATGCTGACTGGAAATTCAGTCCATGTTTATTAACGAACCTTTTCATTTATTAAGAAATTTCGGTGAAGTGTGACCTTTAGTTTCATTCAGTAGTTACATGAAACCCTTCTTTAGTGCATCATCTGAGCTACAGATCCATTTTGTCATGTTTGTTACGACCACCCCTACTGTCAATCCAAATTGCAGTAGTTTCCGTTGCGATTCATTAATTAATTTCACATCATTTCATGAGTGGCGCGGTCTGTTCAGTGCCACCAGTTACAGGTCTTGCTAGCCTCATAGATGGATGCTGAGCACCCAATCACAGTCCCGAAGCAGCGAAAGCATTTTCATCGAACACCCGTAAAAATATCATGCAAGGAGATTCAAAACAACTCGAGACGCATGTGCTTGTGAAATTATTAGTATTTTCAATGTTATTACATACATTAATAGTTTTTGAAGGTTATGACGTTACAGAAAATGTTAGTTAGCTGTGTATGTTGTGCTTTAGATATTTGATAATTCTTCAATTTTGTCGAATTCTTGAGGTGCTAAAATAAATAATTTATTTTAAATGGCCTATGGTGTCTTACCAACGTGGTAGACGAGGTGCGTGGCTGGCAAAGTTTTCGTAAAGTGCGACAGTTGTAACCGATTTTGGGGATAACTAGATGCTACAGAATGTTGGGGACATATGAACAATATACATCATATATGTACATATTTGTGTGGCAAAGCGTGCTACACGAAGTGTAACATACCTCTATGACAGCGTTTTGTATAGTATGTGATGGTACCTTAATAACGTACTCACATGTGCTGTTCTAAATAAAAAAGGATGGTAAAACAGAGCTTGCTTTGTTCTTGCAATTTAGCATTCAAAATTACTTATTTCGTTGCGCTAATTCTAACATATAAAGTGCAAAAGAAGGGATAATGGCAGACGAAAGACAGCCAATTGAAAATCTGCCTGGTGAATAAATTCGGGAATGTGGACAATAATAACGAGACCTATTTTAGAGTGGGGCGAAATTTTTGACGTTATTAATGATTGACTGATTAAACGAGGAGAATGTATTAAAAATTGAGTAATCGATCTTGCTTAATGGGGAAACACCAAAAGAAGACAAGGAAACGCATAATTCTGTGGCTCCACTCTAACCCTTCGGTTCGTGTAGGGAAATGCAAGTCCGCCTAGAGATGTGGTATACGCTGCATAAGATTTGCGATTTTCAGTCAGCCGAAAACGTTGAGTTCCTTTGACACAAATTTCAAAACATCACGTGGGAAATATCTGGTGGTATACAAGGCCATCTGTCTATAACTTTGATGAAATACAAACTCACCTTCCTTTTTTAGCCAGCCTATAAACGACAGTGATCCTTGTGCACGATTTTTGCAAACTTTTCCCAAAGAGTTCGAGTATATTTACGTTACATGGCACGATTTATCTGCTGAGTGTAAAATACAGAATAAGTATAAAAGAATGGTGTTCAGATTATGAGCTGAGGATAACAGATCGTGATGGTGAAAGTGGTACCACTGCAATGACGACGAAAATGAAGGCTAACAAACATCAGCGAAGGAACAACCAAAGTACATCTGAAGCAGATATATCAATAACGTTCCATGATAAAAGAAATAAAGATGGAAGTGTTTCTCATGCGGCAAATCAGGTCACTTTTCAAACAAGCTTGGTTTGTTTTAGTTATCAGAAAAATGGCCAACAATCAAATGAATGTCCTAGTATCAACAAAAGAAAGGACTGTGCTATGTTGACAACTTCTGCAACAATGGAACTATCAAAAAAGTGTAGACGCACAGATACTTCAAAAACTGAGAGGAAAGTTTTAGTGATAAGATGGTGGTGGTGCTTGTTGGGATGTTTAAGGGGGACTAAACAGCTAAGGTCATCAGTCCCCCATTCCAAAAACAAGCGAGACAAAGTCGCAGAGCAGATAAAACCCCAAGGGGAAGGAGACTGCCCCCCCCCCCAGGTGCTAAAGAACACAAATTAGGCAAAGAACACTACAGAAAAGAAGAGTACAGACGAACACCAGACAGAAAGAAATAGAAGAAAAGAAGATGGCCAGAGACTGGTTGACTGACCACGACAACAAAAAAGGGAAAGAGTCAACCATCCGATGAGACACCAAAACAGCAACAAATATGGAGAGACGCGAGGACAAAAGACACAGAAACGGAAAAGTGCAGGACCCCCCTAAATGGATCCATAAAAAGGACTAGCACGGATAAAATGTAAAACATTGTCAGCCATGGAGGCATCGTCGCATAAAATCAAAGGCAAGGTGCCCGGGAGATTAAAAGACTGCCGAAGGGTGCGCAGACGGGGCACTCCAATAAAATGTGGGCGACCGTCAGCCGGGACCCACACCGACGCAGGGGGGGATCCTCCTGACGCAAAAGATGGCCGTGCGTCAGGTATGTATGGCCGATGCGGAGCCGACACAGGATAACAGAGTCCCTGCGAGAAGACCGCAGGGTGGAGCGCCACACATCGGTCGTCTCCTTGACAGCCCGCAGTTTATTAGGCATTGTCAAGCCTCGCCACTCAGCAGACCACATCCCAAGCACCTTGATGGAGCGAGGAGACCGCGTGACTCAAGGACCCAACACAAACGCCGCCCCACCATATTTTGCATAGTGATAAGACGCAATAATTTTTCTGTAGATATAAACAAACTGGACTGTAACGTGTGGTCCATTGACAGTGGTGCAACACATTGTATAACAAAACAACAGCATTGCCATTTGAAATTCAAAGAATGATCGATAGTACCAAAAATGGTGTACAAATCGAAGAATTGACACAAATGAACAGAGCGATATTTTTTTTCAAATGGATCTTTTAAATTATTTTCCGTTAAGAAAACTTGCACGGAAAAGAATAGTACAGATTTCTGAAAATGTTGCGAAGCCCTGTGAATATTTCAAAAACAAAATTACAATTGCTGTTGCTGCATCAAGTGGAGAAAATGGGATTTTTAGACCCGAGTCGCTGGTGAAACGGATGAGACCGGGGTAGTTCATCAAGAAGTTTGGTGAGGACCCCACTATCAAGAGGCTCATGGAGTGATAAGTACACAGAGCACACTGTGATGTCAGCACAGGCCACTATCCGAACAGCAACTGCTTGTAGTGTTGTTGTTAAGGGAATAGGTAAGGAGCGAAAAGTGTCCTTTACGAACACTGCAACCGCACCTTTTGCCTTGTCACCAGTAAGGTTGTCGTTTCTATAAAAGTGATAACCTCCAAGTACAGGTGTGTCAGTCTCTTTAAAATGAGTCTCTTGAAGGCAGAGGCTAAAGAGTCTGTCCTGTACAAAGAGTCTCAGTTCCGCAGATGAGTCATGTGTCCACTTATATTCCACTGAAGTATTGGAGCCATTCGTTGATGTGGTCTTGATTTACCTGTGTCTTTGTGCCAAGGTCGTGAGGCGCTTGTAGAGTGAGGCAGGGTTTTGGGGCTGACTGGGTCTGGTGATGAGGCATCAAAATCCATGATGTCCTCATCATCAGTCAGACGTACCATAATGACATCTGATGGTGCCCAAGTCAGCTTTTGACCTGAATGTTGGGATCCTTTCCCTGCTTCCTTTCCCAGCAAGGATGAGGTGGAAAGGGGCGGTGAGAGCAACTTTCCTTTGAAGAAACTTGGCGTTGAGGGACACTGCTTTTGGGGTGCCTTCGGGCTGTGCACTGTGGAAGCATTACTGGTCTCTTCCATCGTAGCTGTTTGAATCGCTATGCCTTTCATTTTACTTTGGCACATACAGGTGCAAGTGCAGGTGCAAGAGGTGGATAATGGAACACTGGCTGTCGTCTGAGTCGAAGCGTCGACGTTAGTAACAAGTTTCTGCACCGAGAAAGCATAAGAAGTGGCAAAGACAGGGGGTGCCATCGCCTGATAGTCCTTTTTGGCTTCTACTTACGGGATCCGCTTAGTCACTTCGATTTCCTGAATTTTGCATTCCTCTGCAAAAACATGGCAGGCTTGGCTCCAGACTGGGTGGCTTCCAGAGCAGTTAATACAGACTGCTGGAGATGGACAGTCAGACCCAGGTTCATGGGCTGCCTTTCCACACTTCTCACAAGTCGCTTTGCCTCAGCAACTCAGCGTTGTACGGCCAAAACTCTGGCATTTGAAGCAGCGCATAGGGTTAGGTACATAGGGCCAAACCCTGTCGGAGGAAACCTGCCATGATGTGTTCAGGTAGCGTTGAAGAATTGAAGGTCACAATAAAAGTGGCAGTCTTCTCAGTCTCTCCATTGTTCTTGCGTGCCCTTTGTTCCACATCTATGATCTCCTGTGGTGCCCATTCCTGTTTGAGTTCAGCAATGTCTCTATCCATAATATCAGGGCAGGTTACCACACCTTTGCTGGAGTTAACGGAGTTATGCAACTCAACAATGATGCCGTACTCACCCAATTTCTGTGACTTCTTAAGGAGTTCCATCTGCTTTGCCCGGTTAGTCTCAACAAGCAAGGAACCATTGCGCAACTGCTTGGTAGGTACCAACCAGCCCTTCTAAGCCTTTATGAATATAGAAGGAGGATACTTTTTCAAACGTCCCCTCCTTCCTCTTGATCACTACAAAGACATTGTGATTCATGACTCCTTGAGTCCCGTTACTGACAACGAGTTGATTATCAGGAAGACTAGCCTCCCTCATTCTTTTGGATGAATGGGTGTGAGAATGTGAACGCCCAGATGGTACACCCTCCCCTGTGGGAGTAGAGAAATAAGATTTCGAGGATTCCATCTCGGTTCCACGAGCAGCTAGGGAAATAAGGGTCCACTTAGACAGAGCCCCGCATGCCTGAGTAAGCCTTATAAAACTGAGCTGCGGCAGGTTCTCCACAGGTTGCCTGCTAACGACTGTTCCACCTCAACAGCCATGCATCTCGTCAGTGAGCAGCACACCTTGAGATTGAGGGTTCTTTTTACAGAGCTTTATTCTATCTTCGCGATCCGGACGGTCAAGTCAAGATCCCCATTCCCTGTGACACACAATATTCCACAGCCGCGCGGCACGGTGGTCGCAGAAGCATGCCCAGAGCTTACGGTGACAGGGGACTGCCGGCGCTTTCCAATCCCTAGCTCAGGGTCACCAAGCCCGTACCCAGCAAATGAATGCCGAGCCGCTGGGGGCCTGAGTTCGAAGCCGGACTCATCACTGAAGACAACTCTACATCAGTCAATGAGATGAATGTGCCGACACTACTGTATACAGGCTTGTTTGTGTCAGACGTTGGTAGTAGTCGGCGCAAGGGGAGGTATGAGCTTAGCCCCCTTTTCTGTGGGCCACCTATTAATGGTCCTTGTGGTCGCTGATGCACCCGTTGCATGTCGGATCGATGAAAACAATGAATCTGGGGCTGTGATTGCCTCTCTGATGATTGCTCAGTCCTTACATTCTGCCGTCTAGGTCGATTATTTGCTTCTTGACACTGTGTTTCGCCATGGTTTAACCATTCCTGCCAACATCTTCGGATAGAGGCATCGCAACAATTCAAATGTCGAGCGATTCGCTGATTACTACTGCCGACTTCTTTGAGCCCACGTACATGTGCTCTGACAAATGCTGACAACTGGGTATATTGTTAAGGTGCCTGTCTGCGAGGCATAGTTACTGTCCGACTGAGAACACGGGTTGAAATTCTCAAAAACTTTATGTCCTGATATCGACATGTCCCCTGTTTAC
This sequence comes from Schistocerca cancellata, assembly GCF_023864275.1. NCBI lineage: Eukaryota > Metazoa > Arthropoda > Insecta > Orthoptera > Acrididae > Schistocerca > Schistocerca cancellata. The sequence goes on along the minus strand of NC_064634.1, from coordinate 396,456,996 downwards.
TATTCTTGTCAGCTGTGCGCTGAAATTGCGCTACATCGTGGCACATATATCCATCGGCCGCCAAAATTTACAGTTTGTATTTGCCGTTGATACATGTATGAATATCCGTTTGTGATCAACTTGCAAAACTCCTTTGTGGTACGTCGTTTATTTTGTATTAAAATGCACATTCTTTTATAGAACATAAAGAAAGAAGTATTCAAATTACTTTTGACATGTTCTTACAAATATTGTTCCGCAAAAAACCGGCGGCTTTTTATTATCTTTACATAGCGACGTGATCACAAGTATTTGTTGGAACAGCTGTAATGCGGTGTTACAAAGTGAGGTTATGCTGAACTTGTATGGACTACATGTCATGGTACCTCACATGTTCGACTGTAATCGAGTACTTCACACAGCGATGATATGGGTAATGATATTTCTGGGCTGTTTGTATTTAGTCATTCACTGATGTTTTTCACTGCAGCGTCCATTTTCTGATAGCATTCATCTGGCGCATCACATTTCGTATAAATATGCAGGTTGTGAACTCTTCGCAAAATCTCACTGTTGGACAGCATTATGTGGATCGACTGTAAACATATTACGCAGTACGAGAGAAAGAACGCAACCTTGCCGTATTCCTTCACTTGTTTCTGACAGTCTAACGTATTTGTTTTAATGCCCGTTGATGAATCCTATTTCACTCTTATAGGAAGTTCCAGGCACAATTCTAGCTTATTTTTCACAATATGTTCCAATATACTATGCCCAGAGGAATGGACTGTGGTAGTTCTGTATGAAGAACGTTTGTGCGTTACGTTTCGGTACAACAAATAGGAAATGTTGTGAGGAAGGCGAACCAAAGACTGCGTTCTATTGGCAGAACACTCAGAAGATGCAACAGATTTACTAGACTGCCTACGCTATGCTTGTCCGTCCTGCTTTGGAGAACTGCTCGCGGTGTGGGGTCCTTACCAGATAGGATTAACGGAGTACATAAAGTTCAAAAGAAGAGCAGCACGTTTTGTATTATCGAGAAATTGGGAAGAAAGTATCACTGATATGATACGGATTTGGGGTAGACATCATTAAAAAAAGGCGTTTTTCGTTGCGGTGGAATCTTCTCACGAAATTGCAATCAGCAGCTTTCTCCGAATGCGAAAATATTTTGTTGACTCCGACCTACATAGGGAGGAACGATCATCGTAATAAAGCAAAGATAATCAGAGCTCGTACGGAAAAAGAATAGGTGCTCGTTTTTTCTGCGCGCTGTTCGAGATTGGAATAATTGGTTATTATTGTGAAGGTGGTTCGATGAACCCTCTGCCAGGAAGGTAAGTGTCGATGTACATGCAGAACCTACGCTGCTTTCATTTCTGGTATATATTCTTGGCTGTAGCAGTTAATGCTTAGGATAAGGGCAATTCACTTAATCATTTAGCTGACAAACATTGTGTCACAGCGTAGTGATTGTTGTCTGGGCTGGGCGCTGTGTTCTTGGCAATGCGATCTTGGGTTGACGATTTCTGGGGAACAGTTATATACAAAAAACACTCCCACTACCCATAAACACGTGGATGCACCTGTGCTACACCTTCGACACACTGATGCCTCAATCGATCATCGGGGTACTCGATGCCTCGCATTTTTTGAGGCTGGACTGCTCTCTTCAAGTGAACTACTGTACAGTTTCTCTGTTGTTTGCCCACTGAAAACGTACTGATTTACGTGCTGCTGTGGGCAAAAGAAGTTTCTGAGTTATCCGAATCCAGATGTTTGAAACGGTTTGTGATTGACAAGCTGTGACATTTGTCTCCGGTCCTGGTCGGTTATTATCTTTTTACGACTATTGTTCTTCCATTATACTACATGGATGCGAATGTCACACCATTCCTTATAGACAGGTTTGCCACTCCGCGTTGATGCGCTGACAAATAGGGCAACTTGATTCACGGTGTTGTTATGGACTCGTCCAAACACGGTAGCTGCTTTCTGCCACTTCGTCATATCTCCGCGTTGCTGCATCTCACTATGCTTGGTGGTAATACACACCACTTCATTGCCACCAAGGCCAGCGAGATATACAGGCCCCGCGACGTGCATCACAACATGCGACACTAAAAAAAGGTCTTAGAGTGCCAGCGGACGTTTCCAGCGGGCAGCGATATTTCAGACGAGTTTAGTAACCCTTAACTGCGCGGTTAAATATTTGCAAGTTCTCGAAAACACAACGACAAAGTTAACGTCTTTATTGGATACCTTTTCATTGACATATTATTGATTTACTGTGGGCGCTGCACGGAGCCTAGCGTTCGCGATGTATAGCGGGAAAGGCGATTAGTGTGACGTCACAAGTTCGTTGCGGGCACGTAATTCTCATGTACCCTGATTGCCACGTGCTGACGTTAGGGGCGGAGAATCACATGACGCCTAGCACCAGTCTTACACCCTCTGTATGGCTCCAATGTGACCAGTCTTCTCTTTTAAGGAGACGACTAATGTTCCTCTGGTCTACTTATTTTCTTCAGGTTGAACTTCATAACTTTGATAACAATTTTATTTATACCAACAAAAATACTCTATTATGCCGCAAGAAGTTTTGATAATTTACGCCATCATCTAGAAGAATTTACAGCTTAAACTGATGGATATCACATGTCCTTTTTGTAAAATATCTTACATGTCTACTTGATGCTGTGGAACCAAGATTTGTTTGGGGCTCGATAATGTGACTTGCTATATACCAAGTCCACTTTTTTACATACCATTAAGTAGGTATATCATATCGTATTCATTGCTTCATGGACGTTTTTATTTAATTGCGATATTATTGACATGTTTCGGTTACTGTCATTACATTCCTAGAACTTTTGAAACAAGAGAGCCTTTCCCGAAGTAAAAGTTGATTTGATGCGGCTGTGTCCTCCCAAACGATACGAAACTATCTCCAAACGAGCAATTTGTCCTGTAGGTAACGTTCATGCACAACAGTATAAAACCTTCAGCGACTAAAGTGGGGTTGTGAGCAGCTGAAATGGAATGTCTCTTCACCGACGAGTGCGTGAATCCTCTGACGCCTAATGATTCACAGGTCAATGTGGAGGTGTGCAGGTGTCAACTCGTGTTGCAGACTTGCAGGCCAATTGAAGTACACGCCGTAGGTGGTACACAAGTAAACAGCCCACGTACAAACAAACGAACAAAGTTTACTTGCGTAGAGAGAGAGTTCAGTTTAATAATGACAAGTCTTGGCAATCATGAAACAAATGAAAGTCGTTTGGTTAAACACAGGCAGTCTCTTAGCCCTTCGAAGGAGAAAACAAAGTTTTATAGTTCTGAACTATCTTAGTAAAGGGAAAATCCAAATGAAGTATTGTGAGTAGAACATAAAATAGTCGAGCTGTCTGGTGATGAGGAACACAAACTGCTGTACTAAACCTTAGCTCTAAAGATAGGAAAACAGCCCCGATCATAAATTGTTAACATACTTCAGATGAACACCGGCCGAGTAATGTTCTTGCGACACTTAGAAAAATAGCTAAGTCTGTTCAAAGTTCACAACACATTCAGGATAATGACGAAGTCCGACAGAAATTCTAAATCTGATAACATAATCCGGCAGAGAACAGATACGTTCAGCGAGACCGAGCAGTTATAGAAACATTACGAAATCAATAATCGGTTTTCCTGCCGGAGCCGTGTCTTCCGTAGGGAGGCCACGGTGCAGGATCGAGGCGAGGAGGTTGGCTCGAACGGTGGTCGCAACGCAGCGATGAACCCGGAGTGAACACCTGGCGGTGGAAATGCGTAAGCATCGGGCGCCTGGCTCAGATAGCTCCCTTTCCGGAAACTCGCTGCGTAGGAACCGTGTGCCGCCCCAAGTAGAGCCCTCGGCGCCAGGAGGCGTTATGTCTTACAGAGAACAGCCAAAGAAACTGGTAGACCTGCCTAATATCGTGTAGGGCCCCCGCGGGCACGCAGACGTGCCGTAGCACGACGTGGCATGGACTCGACTAACGTCTGACATAATGAATCCTGCAGGGCTGTCCATAAAACCGTGAGAGTGCGGGGGGATGGAGATCTGTTCTGAACAGTACGTTGCAAGGTATCCCAGATATGCTCAATAATTTTCAGGTCTGCGAGATTCGTGGCCAGTGTAAGTGTTTAAACTCAGAAGAGTGTTCCTGGAGCCACTCCGTAGCAATTCCGGAAGTTTGTCACATTGTCCTGCTGAAATTGCGCAAGTCCGTCGGAATGCACAATGGACGTGAATGGATGCAGGTGAAGGATGCTTATGCATTTGCCACCTGTCAAAGTCGCATATAGACGTGTCGGGCGTCCCATATCACTCCAACTGCACACGTCCCACACCATTACAGGGCCTCCACCAGCTTGAACCATCCCCTGCTGACGGACTCATGAGGTTCTCTCCATATCCGTACATGTCCATCTACTCGATGCAATTTGAAACGAGACTCGTCCGACCAGCGCCGGCCGGTGTGGCTATGCGGTTCTAGGCGCTTCAATCTGGAACCACGTGACCGCTATGGTCGCAGGTTCGAATCCTGCCTCGGGCATGGATGTGTGTGATGTCCTTAGGTTAGTTAGGTTTAAGTAGTTCTAAGTTCTAGGGGACTGATGATCACAGATGTTAAGTCCCATAGTGCTCAGAGCCATTTGAACCATTTTTCGTCCGACTAGGCAATGTTTCAGTCATCAACAGTCCAATGTCAGTATTAATGGTCCCAGGCGAGGCGTAAAGCTTTGTGTCGTGCACTCATCAAGGGTACACGAGGGGACCCTTGGCTACAAAAGCCCATATCGATGATGTTCCGTTCAATGGTTTGCACGCTGACACTTTTTGATGACGCAGCACTGAAATCTGCAGCAATTTGCGGATGTGTTGCACTTCTGTCACGTTGAATGATTCTACTCAGTCATCGTTGGTTCCGTTCTTGCTGGATCTTTTCCCGGCCGCAGCGATATCAGAGATTTGATGATTTACCGGATTCCTGATATTCACGGTAAACTCGTGAAATGGTCGTACGGGGAAATCCCCACTTCATCGCTACCTCGGAGATGCAATGTACTTTCGCTCGTGCACCGACTACAACACCGCGTTCAAACTCACATAAATCTTGATAACCTGCCATTATAGCGGCAGTAACCGATTTGATGATTATGTTTGGTTTGTGGGGCGCTGAACTGCGTGGTCATCAGCGCCCGTACTAAGTCCCAATCTCCACACAGTCCAATCAAGCCATTTTCGCGAATGATGATGAAATGATGAGAATAAGACAAACACACAGTTCCCAGGCAGAGAAAATCTCCAACCAAGCTGGGGATCGAAACCGGGACCCCATGATCCAGAGGCAGCAACACTAGCCACTAGTCCACGAGCTGCAGATAGTAACCAATCTACCATCTGCGCCAGACACTTGTTATCTTATATAGCCTTTGCCTATTTAACATATATCTGAATTTGAATATGCATGCCTATACCCGTTTCTTTGGCGCTTCAATGTATTTCCTCTCACGTGGCTGGCGTAAGAGGTCCGTAGCGCCAGCACCTCTGCATGTGTTTTGGTAACTGTCAGGTGACCGCGGCAGTTCTCGAAAATCTTCTTCAACGAAGCAGACTGACTGCGTAACTAGGAAGTAGGTTGGGTTGCAGGCTGGATAGGCGCAAGACCTACCCATAACATCTACGATTTCAGCATGAAGATGGGTCAGTCATGTTTTGGGCCGGTATCTTGTACGGATTTAGGACAATCTCTTGAATATCACAATATGAAGGGTGTAGATTATCAGGAAAATACCTACTAACCAGCTGATTCGCCCAGATAGCTGTGTGCTAGTTAGTACGTCGCTTCTGGGATTTGGGGTGGAGAGCCTGACCTCAGACCGAATTTGCCTCATGGATCGACGACTAGGGCTGATGAGCCAGGCAGGATGAATACTTTTTAGCTGGTTTCCACGTCGAAGTAGGTGAATGCAGGGCTTGTATCCACCTTCCGTCTCAGATACACATTACACAAAAGTTTAACGTACTTTCCCACATTTGAGCGGGATATTTGCACCAGACGCAGACACTGGGGGCACACAGATTCTGTCTCGGGGGCAGTGCAGCCATCAGGAACAACACCAATTGTTACTCACGTTGTCAAAACTGTATAATAAAATACCGACTCCATAGATTACGGCAAAAGAATAGGAAGGAGAATGAGATACTCTAAGTGTCCAGCCCTACAGTCCAAATCTCGAGAAGGATCTCTTCTTCCAAGACGATAATACACGAGCATACTTCGCAAAGTCAGGGATCAGTCGATTTACATGCTTTGCTGTACTTGCTGAAATGAATCCGACTGAGCATGAGTTAGACCAGTGGAAACTCTTAGTGCATCATCGCAAGAATCGTAGCCAGATTCTGGATGACTTCTCGAAGGCTGCATAGTGTGGGGCAGAAGTAATCAGCTGCGTCTAGACCAAGTTGTGGACATAATGCGAAGAATGATCCAAGGATATTATAATGCACGGGTTGGAACAACGCGGTAGGCCTACTGATTGTTACACAACAGTGAATTGCGATCTGACAGACGGGTAAATGTGTAAAATTTCAAACAGAATACTTATATTTCTATTTTTTCTTTGTTTTGTTTTTTAATGTCATAGTTAAGTAATTTCTTCAAAAGGGTTGTCCGTTTTTCGCTGCTCGCGATGGATCTTCGCCCACACATTCGCAGGTCTGCAAGTGGCGCAAAACCTTTTTTTTTTTTTTTTGAGAGATTAATTACCAAAATAGTGTCATAAAAATCATTGTCCCATATTTGTGTTTAGTACCGCACTTTAGATCACCTCACTTTTGCTGGTTAGGTGTCTATGTTTTTTCCGTAATCAGAGAACTCCTTTCAGACATTAATATCGCAGTTGGTGCAACATTCAGTTGTCGTGGGAACACGGAGACAAGTGAAAAGAGAAAACTGTGTAGACTAACCGTTTGTATCCACTGAAAGAAAGTGAATTGGCGGGAGGCTGATTCTGTTAATTTGTTACTGTTATAACACGAGGAAGCGCTGGAATAAGTAAGCCAGCTGATGGCTGTATTCTAATTATCCAGCTGGCCTTTCATTTCTGTAGTTAATTTTAATCTCTTTTACGCACTGGAGTGTTAGCTGTTTCTGTTTTTTAAAAAAATTAGAGCGAAAGTAGAATTGCTATGTGACATGGTAGGAATGGTCCTTAGTTAAATATATGTAATACATGTACCGTTAATAACGCTTGTTATGTGACGTACGCTGTCATATGACTAGTTTTATGCTCATTCCTATTTAAATAAATTTTAATTTTAATAAATTTTAATTTTTTTTATAATACCTCATAGTGTATGCATTGACGAACCAAAAAATTATCATCACCTGCTAAATAGTTTGTTTGTTCTTCTTCAGAACGAAATACTTCACTGATTCTGCATATCTGGGATACGACAGTTTGTTGGCAGTTCTGTGTAGCTATGTGGCATTAGATTCCTAGGCACAGGTTATGTAATTCGCGTAAATAACGGGCCACTAATTTGCGTAACATTTGATAGAGACCGTTAGGGACCCAGATGGGTTCAAAGGATTTACATTAGATGAATTTTGTCGCCTAGACATCAACGTGAATTCACAATAACGCTCCTCAAACCATTGTAGAACGATTCTGACTCCGAGACACGGACAATTATACCACTGACAGATGACATAGCCGTCGGGGATATCGCAGGATGTCTGTCTACTTGACATGAGATATGACTGTCAATATTCTAAGACAAATTTTGTCAGGTGTTTGTACAATTTCCCTGGATAATTTAGATATTGTTCAGCTTCAAATGAATACGGGAAGCTTTTAATTCATCTTTTGTACCCTACATCTTGGTTGGCGGTTAACAATCGAAACCGGTTGATGACCAATGGGACAAATAAACAGCTGATGGTTAAAATGGATTTTATAAAATACTTTACGGCTGTTGAACCTCACGTTATGGAATCAACACAGTGGTCACGACTTTTTGGCTTATCAGTGTGGTAACATCATAACAGCACAGCGTGCGGAAGTCGGATCTGGGCTTTTTGTGTTAGTTTGTGCTGTTACGTGTAAACGTAAAGTAAAGTAACTTATAGCACAAAGAATTCTGTGTAATTGCTAACTTACGGAAAATACTGAGTAAAGACATGAAGTGAAGATATTACTAAATTAGGATTTGCCGTGCGTCGTTAGTGACAAAAGTACACTACTGGGCATTAAAATTGCTACACCACGAATATGACGTGCTACAGACGCGACATTTAACCGACAGGAAGAAGATGCTGTGATATGCAAATGATTAGCTTTTCAGAGCATTCACACAAGGTTGGCGCCGGTGGCGACACCTACAACGTGCTGACATGAGGAAAGTTGCCAGCCGATTTCTCATACACAAACAGCAGTTGACCGGCGTTGCCTGGTGAAACATCGTTGTGATGCCTCGCGTAAGGTTAACATAAGTAGTGACAAAACTTAGTTCTCTTAAGGGTTTCTGCTGGCAACAAATTTTAAGGAGGCAATGTAAGGTTTATAGCAATTCAGCTCAAACACGTAGCTAGTGACAATCACGACACATACACTTTAACAATTTCGGCAACAAATAAATAGCGTGAATTTGTACTCACAGTAACCAACTAATCAACAGCCTTGCCATTGAATAAGTAGGAGGCCATTTGGAACGAATTAGCAACACCCAGCAACTAGGGAAGTTAATACCAACAGTCGTTAAATGTCTTGCTCTTCACTAAATAACAAACTTACAGTAATTAAATTAATAACAAATCAAACATACTGCACTGCACTCAAACTCTTCAGTGGAAGCCAAGCCAAAATGAAGATTCCATTAACTGACTAGTATTGAAGTCACACTAAAGCTCATCTCTGTGTTCCCAGACACACATGGGGCAAACTTATACAAGACAAGATTTTGAAGCGAGCACATCAGTAAAATCGGTTGAGGAGCTAACTCGTGCCACTGAAAATTAAGGTACTAGACCGGGGCACAAGGTGGTATACAATGAGGTTGCCTTAATGCTATACTGCGCTCCAAAATATTAATTCAAATGGCCAATTCAAAATTAAGAACACATAAACCAGCATTAATAACGAGGAATGACACCAGGTCGCTCGAAGGGATGACAACACTTAATTGAAACGACGAATGCCGGAGGCGGCCGTAACATCAAACACCTTCTCCGAGTTTTAACCAGGAGTCACTTCCCGCTATACAAGTAAACATTTAACCAAGCACAAGGAAGGAACCCAAAAGAGAAAATTCAAATAAAACCCCAAAAAGATTATAAAGGACAGGGAACCCCAACTATTTATATGTATTTAAAAGAATTAGCTCTCCCCAAAGGCAGTGTAAACACTAAGGCCACACTTAAGAGTCCACCAAAATTGGTTACAAAAAGTCTTATACATTTGCTCCTTTTCTTTAAAAGAAACACAAGGCTGCTTAACTTCTGCTGGACGTCTGGTATGGCTCGTGTAGGATACACCAGGCAGCAACCCAAGCTAGGCGGTCGCAAGGCACGGCGAGCAAGATGAGGAGAGCAGACAGGCAGGCAGCCAACACATATCCTCCATCCTGAACCGGTAGACCGCGTACAACCAACTCCACATATACGTGGTTCCTTCCCACCTCGTACCTCGCGGCATCTCAGGAGGTAGCCCGAGCAAACGTCAACTGCCACTAGCCTCGCGAATGCGGAAAACAACAAGGCAAGCAAAGATAAGAAACATCGAAGGATCGATCATGGACATCCAAGAGACTGGCGCGCCAGTAACGAGCGCCACGGCTCACCAGGTCCTGTACGGGCCTTTCTGGATACAGAAAATGTTCGACTGCTGTCATGGCCAGCACATTCTCCAGATCTCTCACCAATTGAAAACGTCTGGTCAATGGTGGCCGAGCAACTGGCTCGTCACAATACGCCAGTCACTACTCTTGATGAACTGTGCTATCGTGTTGAAGCTGCATGGGCAGCTGTACCTGTAGACGCCATCCAAGCTCTGTTTGACTCAATGCCCAGGCGTATCAAGGCCGAGATTTCTCAGGATCTATGCACCCTAATTGTGTGAAAATGTAATCACATGTCAGTTCTAGTATAATATATTTATCCAATGAAAACCCGTTTATCATCTGCATTTCTTCTTGGTGTAGCAATTTTAATGGCCAGCAACGTAGAATAAAAAATTATTGGCTATAAAAGACGTACTTGTGATTTACCCACGTAACTAGTTGTAATATAGCGAAAAATGGTTCAAATGGCTCTGAGCACTATGGGACTCAACTTCTGAGGTCATTAGTCCCCTAGAACTTAGAACTGGTTAAACCTAACCACCCTAAGGACATCACACACATCCATGCCAGAGGCAGGATTCGAACCTGCGGCCATAGCGGTCTCGCGGTTCCAGACTGCAGCGCCTAGAACCGCACGGCCACTTCGGCCGGCTGTAATATAGCATGAGTCGGTTAACATAATTGATAGTGCCACAGTTTCGAAGAGTGTGCGAAAATATAGCATGACTGTGATGTTCATTTCAGATTTCAGTACAATTATTCCAAATTAATTCAAAGTACTGAACATTTCCTTTCATTTGATAGACAGTTATTGCTTTACTTAGTGATTTGGGCATGTTATCCAGTACTTGATACAAGATATTTTTGTACATACTTAAAAGCACCATGCACTACTGTGTGCCAAACGAAACTTAACACCTTATTTTAATGTACATGTCAGCTACTGAATATTTTTATAATCCATGTCATTGTGAAAGTCTTTACAGTATGTGTATTGAACGAGGTAGTTCCAGGTGCTTGCGTTTAAAATTTATGTAGTCGAGCCTTTATGTTATTGACAGAGCATCCGAAGATTTTTAAATTTTACTCAACATCAAAAATTAAAGAGTTGTAATTTATATACAGTGTGTTTCCGTAAGAGCTTGCAAAACTGTGACAGGATATAGAGAATGCTTCACTGAACAGTTTGAGGTAGGGAACCTGCGGTAGGAGAAGCTAACTTAAGGAGACATGGAAGGAAACTTTTCTACCGCTTTGTCTAGCATTACTGTTTTCCAGCTTATTTGCAACTAACATTCGTACAAGTTTACACATACTGTGTGTTTATTTGCATGTACATTCTTTATTTCCTGGAAGGAAACAATGAGGACGAGTCTGATTACTAGGAAGTCATGAGTCAGGATTTCTTTACTTTACTTGTCCATAAAGTGGCTCTGTTGTATCGTATTTACATTGGCCCATGACGGAACGTGCTATGAATCAATTACAGACCCATTCATTATTCAGTGCTATTCAGAGACGTACAGTAAGATACGATGGAACAGCATCGGTACAGTTTCGCGGAACTCACTGACATGTAACTTGTGTATGGGGTAGTACTTTACAGTGCTCTCGCTGCTGAAAGGCTGTACAGGGGACTGTTTCCTAACATCATGGTCATGAGGAGTGTTTATTTCTCTTCATCGACGAATGCAGGAGACTGGTTCATTGGAAAGAAGAAACGAGGGATGTGGCAACAGGCAACATGAGGACCACTCGCACACCCGATTTTGAAGAGGAGGTGCTGAAACGTGTTACAGCGGAACCCAGTGCACGTGAAACGGGCGCTGCACATACTAGCGCGTGGCGAGTACTCCACGAACAACAATTACATCGATATCATCCATAAAAAGTCCACGCAATGCTTGCAACTCAGTTAGCACCAAGGGTCGAATTGTGTCAGTGGTTGCTCCAACAATGGATTGATCGACTTGATTTACTCAAAATCGTGCTGTTTACTGATGAGGCCTCATTTGATCTTGGTATTTCGAACAGCAGCAACAGCCATGTGTGGGATGAGGTAAACCCTCATGCTGTAGTAGAGTCAAGTAAGTTTTGCTGTGAATACCTGGGCTGGCACGTAGGCGGCAATCTCATTCGTCTATATCTCCCATCTGGCCGTCTGAATGGCTGTACTTGAGATTCGTGCAAAATGTCCTACACGAGTTGTTGGAGAACGTACCCATCGCTGTTAGTGAGAGGATGTGGATACAACTTGACTGTCCACCGCCTCACTTCAGTATGGATGTCGGGAGACACCTCAGTGCTGTATTTCCTGCTAGCTAGATTAGAAGGTGAGGTCTGTGAGACAACCTGACCTGAACCTCCTTGATTATTTCCTATGGGGATATCTAAAGTCACTTGTGTATAAGACCCCAGTGGTTACGGAGAGCAAATTAGTTGCCAGAATTGTAGCTCTCTGTTATGTGATTCGAAACACGCCACGGATATTTGCCAAGGTGCATCAGAATCTTGTTCGTCGATGTCATGCTTCCATTGAGGTTGATCGCTGTCAGTTTCAGTACATTTTGTAAGATACAACACAAATGGTACGTTCATTGTGTCAATGATATGTATTTACAGTTAACTGTAACTAATCTAAATAAAAAAGTACACAGTAATATGATTTTATTCGTATTGTGTGCTAAAGCTGGCTTCTCCAACCCCAGGTTCCCTACCTCAAATTGTTCAGTGGAGCATCCTCTGTGTCCTGTTAAATTTTGAGGACGATCTTACGGAAACACCTTGTATACCAACTAGTGTATTTGAATAGCTTTAGAATAGCTGTTGCTGAATTCATAAGAAAACGCCAGTTTAGGAGAGACAACAGTTTGTTAACAGTATAATGAACATAACTAGTGACTCTGAGGCATGATGGGATAGTACAACCAGTAACTCCCAATCCAACTGTCTGGATCCGAAACATGATCTTACACTCAGCTTCAGCTTATCACAGTTGTTCAAGTACTTTTAAGTTCAACACATTCGTTAAATATTGTTTACAATGAAGAGAAAGCTTCGTTTGACACACAGACTGTAGAGTAATGACGCATATTTTATTCAAGAATGAGACGATACAGGATATAGAGTATATTGCTGTATACAGTGAAAACGGACTCTGGGTCATCTTTAGATAGCCTTATAAGTACTCTTCGCAGTGACGTCACCGATTGTCTGGGTCTGCAACAAGAAAATAAACTTAATAGTAAAGCAACGCAGATGTGAGATACGCTTCAGTATGTATTGCGTGAAAATGTAATCACATGTCAGTTCTAGTATAATATATTTGTCCAATGAATACCCGTGTATCATGTGTTTTCTTCTTGGTGTAGCAAGTTTCTACGATGAAGAACCAATAGATCATATTAGAAAGTATTGTGTTTAAATGATTGTACCGTAATGTTCCTATAAAGTCTTAACTGTAAAATTTTCGTGTTAATTTCCTTTACAAAAATATTTACTTCAAGACTTGTTATGTTCCTTGTGTATTGTCGCTGAAATGCGTGATGGTCAATGGTAGGTTATGATAAACTAGAATATACAGAATCGACAGAAACACGATTCCCATCTAAAAGTCATCTACAAACGCAATATCAATCCACAATCCTACTATCAGTATGTGTGCAAACAGTTATTATAATCTGGCTGTTATACAACGTGTGGAAAGACACTAAGAATAACAAATGTAACAATACAATAATCAAGGCAACACACGAGTCATTACTCTTCACGGAAATGAAAGTTATGTCTTGGGTCAGAATTACACAGAAGATGTTAGCGGAAGTAAGCTAGAACGTTAGAAAATCTACCTCACCAGCAAGACCCAAGAGAACAATGTATGTAAAGTGTTGGACGACATCTGGTCTCGAGTACAACGCACAGTCGTGCAGAGCTGCCAACACTGCAACGTATCTGCGTTACTACAATTCAACGAAGTGGCGTACGAGGTCTCCACAGAAACGGCGATACTCATGCAGGAAAGCAATGTGCAGATTTGTAAAAGTGTTGCACGGCCCTACTCCAGAAGAAGCGTGTCTGGCAACAACATCTTAGAGATTATTATTGGTTTCTCACCCTGGTAAGAACGCTGGACTTTGATACGACTGTTATTCTCATGCTGCATAATCTCATCCAATGAATGATTTCCACGAGCACGAGATTTGTAATGTACGTAAATGAAAGGATCACCAACGTTACTAGTGTGTGGCAGAAGAGTCTATTCACCACGGCGATATTTCTAATAGTTCTCACAAAGTTGTTAAACGTGACTTTGAAGTTAGCAGTGACATATGTCACTAATCAGTGTAACGTCCCCTTAGAAAAATTATGAAAGACATATGAAACATCCCCTTTGAAAAATTATGAATGACTGTGCTAGTAAACTTCTACGTTATTCGATACAAAGACAGCTGAATAAAACTGAACGTAGTTCTCTATTTACTTATTCTGATCATCACTAAACTGACACACAATATTTTTAAGCGCAGTGCAACATGACTTTCAATAATCCCTACAAAAGAATGGCCCTGACTAACAATAACCTATACCTTTCATGAATCACTTACCTCTCAAAATTCTTCGTTACTCGAACTACTGCAATACAACGAGCGCCAATACTGCCAGCTAAATAAAAGATTGTAACTACTGAAGGCTAAGCATAGTTAGCAAATGAAAGATTATGATAGAGAACTAACAATGTATTTACCTCAATAGTGTTCAAAAGTCATCATATATATGTATATATCAATTCATGACATCCATCTTTATAAATTTCCTTTTTCTGGCGGACACACATCCAGATCGTCCGCTTATAGCAACCTCTCAAAACTCTGGTATCTCTCTCTCCACATTCACCTGCTGGCGGCTCACCTCCAACTGCACAACTTTACGCGCTGTTCACATCCAACTGCCCAACACTACAATAGCGAAAATTCCAACAATGCCAACCAGCCACAGGCTGCACACAGCACAGTCGGTGAGTTTCATACGACGATGGGCGGCGAGAAGGCGCAGACTACGTTCTCGCTCCAGGGGGAGGACACTCTCGTCCAGCAACAGAAACTGCCCGGCGGCCGACACGTCACCACCCAGAGGAAGTTCAGCGACTCCCACATGACTGTCGTAAGTATGAGGCAAGCCATCACGCGCTTCTGAAACGTGTACAGTGTAACGCATGACAGGACACTACATGAAGGTGACGCACGGCGTTCTTATAGCGCCAATAATGTCTGTCATTGCATGTTTCCCTTTACCACGGGTCATTTTTTGTGTTAGGAGACAAAAACATTGTCCCAATTCGGTGCCCTTTAGTGGCCCACACTGAAAATGTGGAAATCTATCCAGGCGCGCTTGTATGAACGTAGTAGTTGTTAAATCTTGGAGTGTTCTTGACTGCCCTTTGAATAAAAGTTCTGTTGATTAAAGTAGGAATGTTCCTAAGTAATGACAAATTTGACATTTTCAACGCAGGAGATCACTGTAGGTGGCGTGTGTTCGCGTAATACTTAATCAAAGTGATTATCCAGAATTCCTGATGTAAGTACGCTGCTTAGGTTTTTATGTTGGGAACGCCACGTAGTCATGTGGGAGTCGCTGAACTTCCTCTGGGTGGTGACGTGTCGGCCGCCGGGCAGTTTCTGTTGCTGGACGAGAGTGTCCTCCCCCTGGAGCGAGAACGTAGTCTGCGCCTTCTCGCCGCCCATCGTCGTATGAAACTCACCGACTGTGCTGTGTGCAGCCTGTGGCTGGTTGGCATTGTTGGAATTTTCGCTATTGTAGTGTTGGGCAGTTGGATGTGAACAGCGCGTAAAGTTGTGCAGTTGGAGGTGAGCCGCCAGCAGGTGAATGTGGAGAGAGAGATACCAGAGTTTTGAGAGGTTGCTATAAGCGGACGATCTGGATGTGTGTCCGCCAGAAAAAGGAAATTTATAAAGATGGATGTCATGAATTGATATATACATATATATGATGACTTTTGAACACTATTGAGGTAAATACATTGTTAGTTCTCTATCATAATCTTTCATTTGCTAACTATGCTTAGCCTTCAGTAGTTACAATCTTTTATTTAGCTGGCAGTATTGGCGCTCGTTGTATTGCAGTAGTTCGAGTAACGAAGAATTTTGAGAGGTAAGTGATTCATGAAAGGTATAGGTTATTGTTAGTCAGGGCCATTCTTTTGTAGGGATTATTGAAAGTCATGTTGCACTGCGCTTAAAAATATTGTGTGTCAGTTTAGTGATGATCAGAATAAGTAAATAGAGAACTACGTTCAGTTTTATTCAGCTGTCTTTGTATCGAATAACGTAGAAGTTTACTAGCACAGTCATTCATAATTTTTCAAAGGGGATGTTTCATATGTCTTTCATAATTTTTCTAAGGGGACGTTACACTGATTAGTGACATATGTCACTGCTAACTTCAAAGTCACGTTTAACAACTTTGTGAGAACTATTAGAAATATCGCCGTGGTGAATAGACTCTTCTGCCACACACTAGTAACGTTGGTGATCCTTTCATTTACGTACATTACAAATCTCGTGCTCGTGGAAATCATTCATTGGATGAGATTATGCAG
The DNA here is from genome assembly GCF_023864275.1 of Schistocerca cancellata. Lineage (NCBI taxonomy): Eukaryota > Metazoa > Arthropoda > Insecta > Orthoptera > Acrididae > Schistocerca > Schistocerca cancellata. The sequence continues at coordinate 396,440,527 of NC_064634.1, read as the reverse complement.
CATGAGAATAACAGTCGTATCAAAGTCCAGCGTTCTTACCAGGGTGAGAAACCAATAATAATCTCTAAGATGTTGTTGCCAGACACGCTTCTTCTGGAGTAGGGCCGTGCAACACTTTTACAAATCTGCACATTGCTTTCCTGCATGAGTATCGCCGTTTCTGTGGAGACCTCGTACGCCACTTCGTTGAATTGTAGTAACGCAGATACGTTGCAGTGTTGGCAGCTCTGCACGACTGTGCGTTGTACTCGAGACCAGATGTCGTCCAACACTTTACATACATTGTTCTCTTGGGTCTTGCTGGTGAGGTAGATTTTCTAACGTTCTAGCTTACTTCCGCTAACATCTTCTGTGTAATTCTGACCCAAGACATAACTTTCATTTCCGTGAAGAGTAATGACTCGTGTGTTGCCTTGATTATTGTATTGTTACATTTGTTATTCTTAGTGTCTTTCCACACGTTGTATAACAGCCAGATTATAATAACTGTTTGCACACATACTGATAGTAGGATTGTGGATTGATATTGCGTTTGTAGATGACTTTTAGATGGGAATCGTGTTTCTGTCGATTCTGTATATTCTAGTTTATCATAACCTACCATTGACCATCACGCATTTCAGCGACAATACACAAGGAACATAACAAGTCTTGAAGTAAATATTTTTGTAAAGGAAATTAACACGAAAATTTTACAGTTAAGACTTTATAGGAACATTACGGTACAATCATTTAAACACAATACTTTCTAATATGATCTATTGGTTCTTCATCGTAGAAACTTGCTACACCAAGAAGAAAACACATGATACACGGGTATTCATTGGACAAATATATTATACTAGAACTGACATGTGATTACATTTTCACGCAATACATACTGAAGCGTATCTCACATCTGCGTTGCTTTACTATTAAGTTTATTTTCTTGTTGCAGACCCAGACAATCGGTGACGTCACTGCGAAGAGTACTTATAAGGCTATCTAAAGATGACCCAGAGTTCGTTTTCACTGTATACAGCAATATACTCTATATCCTGTATCGTCTCATTCTTGAATAAAATATGCGTCATTACTCTACAGTCTGTGTGTCAAACGAAGCTTTCTCTTCATTGTAAACAATATTTAACGAATGTGTTGAACTTAAAAGTACTTGAACAACTGTGATAAGCTGAAGCTGAGTGTAAGATCATGTTTCGGATCCAGACAGTTGGATTGGGAGTTACTGGTTGTACTATCCCATCATGCCTCAGAGTCACTAGTTATGTTCATTATACTGTTAACAAACTGTTGTCTCTCCTAAACTGGCGTTTTCTTATGAATTCAGCAACAGCTATTCTAAAGCTATTCAAATACACTAGTTGGTATACAAGGTGTTTCCGTAAGATCGTCCTCAAAATTTAACAGGACACAGAGGATGCTCCACTGAACAATTTGAGGTAGGGAACCTGGGGTTGGAGAAGCCAGCTTTAGCACACAATACGAATAAAATCATATTACTGTGTACTTTTTTATTTAGATTAGTTACAGTTAACTGTAAATACATATCATTGACACAATGAACGTACCATTTGTGTTGTATCTTACAAAATGTACTGAAACTGACAGCGATCAACCTCAATGGAAGCATGACATCGACGAACAAGATTCTGATGCACCTTGGCAAATATCCGTGGCGTGTTTCGAATCACATAACAGAGAGCTACAATTCTGGCAACTAATTTGCTCTCCGTAACCACTGGGGTCTTATACACAAGTGACTTTAGATATCCCCATAGGAAATAATCAAGGAGGTTCAGGTCAGGTTGTCTCACAGACCTCACCTTCTAATCTAGCTAGCAGGAAATACAGCACTGAGGTGTCTCCCGACATCCATACTGAAGTGAGGCGGTGGACAGTCAAGTTGTATCCACATCCTCTCACTAACAGCGATGGGTACGTTCTCCAACAACTCGTGTAGGACATTTTGCACGAATCTCAAGTACAGCCATTCAGACGGCCAGATGGGAGATATAGACGAATGAGATTGCCGCCTACGTGCCAGCCCAGGTATTCACAGCAAAACTTACTTGACTCTACTACAGCATGAGGGTTTACCTCATCCCACACATGGCTGTTGCTGCTGTTCGAAATACCAAGATCAAATGAGGCCTCATCAGTAAACAGCACGATTTTGAGTAAATCAAGTCGATCAATCCATTGTTGGAGCAACCACTGACACAATTCGACCCTTGGTGCTAACTGAGTTGCAAGCATTGCGTGGACTTTTTATGGATGATATCGATGTAATTGTTGTTCGTGGAGTACTCGCCACGCGCTAGTATGTGCAGCGCCCGTTTCACGTGCACTGGGTTCCGCTGTAACACGTTTCAGCACCTCCTCTTCAAAATCGGGTGTGCGAGTGGTCCTCATGTTGCCTGTTGCCACATCCCTCGTTTCTTCTTTCCAATGAACCAGTCTCCTGCATTCGTCGATGAAGAGAAATAAACACTCCTCATGACCATGATGTTAGGAAACAGTCCCCTGTACAGCCTTTCAGCAGCGAGAGCACTGTAAAGTACTACCCCATACACAAGTTACATGTCAGTGAGTTCCGCGAAACTGTACCGATGCTGTTCCATCGTATCTTACTGTACGTCTCTGAATAGCACTGAATAATGAATGGGTCTGTAATTGATTCATAGCACGTTCCGTCATGGGCCAATGTAAATACGATACAACAGAGCCACTTTATGGACAAGTAAAGTAAAGAAATCCTGACTCATGACTTCCTAGCAATCAGACTCGTCCTCATTGTTTCCTTCCAGGAAATAAAGAATGTACATGCAAATAAACACACAGTATGTGTAAACTTGTACGAATGTTAGTTGCAAATAAGCTGGAAAACAGTAATGCTAGACAAAGCGGTAGAAAAGTTTCCTTCCATGTCTCCTTAAGTTAGCTTCTCCTACCGCAGGTTCCCTACCTCAAACTGTTCAGTGAAGCATTCTCTATATCCTGTCACAGTTTTGCAAGCTCTTACGGAAACACACTGTATATAAATTACAACTCTTTAATTTTTGATGTTGAGTAAAATTTAAAAATCTTCGGATGCTCTGTCAATAACATAAAGGCTCGACTACATAAATTTTAAACGCAAGCACCTGGAACTACCTCGTTCAATACACATACTGTAAAGACTTTCACAATGACATGGATTATAAAAATATTCAGTAGCTGACATGTACATTAAAATAAGGTGTTAAGTTTCGTTTGGCACACAGTAGTGCATGGTGCTTTTAAGTATGTACAAAAATATCTTGTATCAAGTACTGGATAACATGCCCAAATCACTAAGTAAAGCAATAACTGTCTATCAAATGAAAGGAAATGTTCAGTACTTTGAATTAATTTGGAATAATTGTACTGAAATCTGAAATGAACATCACAGTCATGCTATATTTTCGCACACTCTTCGAAACTGTGGCACTATCAATTATGTTAACCGACTCATGCTATATTACAGCCGGCCGAAGTGGCCGTGCGGTTCTAGGCGCTGCAGTCTGGAACCGCGAGACCGCTATGGCCGCAGGTTCGAATCCTGCCTCTGGCATGGATGTGTGTGATGTCCTTAGGGTGGTTAGGTTTAACCAGTTCTAAGTTCTAGGGGACTAATGACCTCAGAAGTTGAGTCCCATAGTGCTCAGAGCCATTTGAACCATTTTTCGCTATATTACAACTAGTTACGTGGGTAAATCACAAGTACGTCTTTTATAGCCAATAATTTTTTATTCTACGTTGCTGGCCATTAAAATTGCTACACCAAGAAGAAATGCAGATGATAAACGGGTTTTCATTGGATAAATATATTATACTAGAACTGACATGTGATTACATTTTCACACAATTAGGGTGCATAGATCCTGAGAAATCTCGGCCTTGATACGCCTGGGCATTGAGTCAAACAGAGCTTGGATGGCGTCTACAGGTACAGCTGCCCATGCAGCTTCAACACGATAGCACAGTTCATCAAGAGTAGTGACTGGCGTATTGTGACGAGCCAGTTGCTCGGCCACCATTGACCAGACGTTTTCAATTGGTGAGAGATCTGGAGAATGTGCTGGCCATGACAGCAGTCGAACATTTTCTGTATCCAGAAAGGCCCGTACAGGACCTGGTGAGCCGTGGCGCTCGTTACTGGCGCGCCAGTCTCTTGGATGTCCATGATCGATCCTTCGATGTTTCTTATCTTTGCTTGCCTTGTTGTTTTCCGCATTCGCGAGGCTAGTGGCAGTTGACGTTTGCTCGGGCTACCTCCTGAGATGCCGCGAGGTACGAGGTGGGAAGGAACCACGTATATGTGGAGTTGGTTGTACGCGGTCTACCGGTTCAGGATGGAGGATATGTGTTGGCTGCCTGCCTGTCTGCTCTCCTCATCTTGCTCGCCGTGCCTTGCGACCGCCTAGCTTGGGTTGCTGCCTGGTGTATCCTACACGAGCCATACCAGACGTCCAGCAGAAGTTAAGCAGCCTTGTGTTTCTTTTAAAGAAAAGGAGCAAATGTATAAGACTTTTTGTAACCAATTTTGGTGGACTCTTAAGTGTGGCCTTAGTGTTTACACTGCCTTTGGGGAGAGCTAATTCTTTTAAATACACTCCTGGAAATGGAAAAAAGAACACATTGACACCGGTGTGTCAGACCCACCATACTTGCTCCGGACACTGCGAGAGGGCTGTACAAGCAATGATCACACGCACAGCACAGCGGACACACCAGGAACCGCGGTGTTGGCCGTCGAATGGCGCTAGCTGCGCAGCATTTGTGCACCGCCGCCGTCAGTGTCAGCCAGTTTGCCGTGGCATACGGGGCTCCATCGCAGTCTTTAACACTGGTAGCATGCCGCGACAGCGTGGACGTGAACCGTATGTGCAGTTGACGGACTTTGAGCGAGGGCGTATAGTGGGCATGCAGGAGGCCGGGTGGACGTACCGCCGAATTGCACAACACGTGGGGCGTGAAGTCTTCACAGTACATCGATGTTGTCACCAGTGGTCGGCGGAAGGTGCACGTGCCCGTCGACCTGGGACCGGACCGCAGCGACGCACGGATGCACGCCAAGACCGTAGGATCCTACGCAGTGCCGTAGGGGACCGCACCGCCACTTCCCAGCAAATTAGGGACACTGTTGCTCCTGGGGTATCGGCGAGGACCATTCGCAACCGTCTCCATGAAGCTGGGCTACGGTCCCGCACACCGTTAGGCCGTCTTCCGCTCACGCCCCAACATCGTGCAGCCCGCCTCCAGTGGTGTCGCGACAGGCGTGAATGGAGGGACGAATGGAGACGTGTCGTCTTCAGCGATGAGAGTCGCTTCTGCCTTGGTGCCAATGATGGTCGTATGCGTGTTTGGCGCCGTACAGGTGAGCGCCACAATCAGGACTGCATACGACCGAGGCACACAGGGCCAACACCCGGCATCATGGTGTGGGGAGCGATCTCCTACACTGGCCGTACACCACTGGTGATCGTCGAGGGGACACTGAATAGTGCACGGTACATCCAAACCGTCATCGAACCCTTCGTTCTACCATTCCTAGACCGACAAGGGAACTTGCTGTTCCAACAGGACAATGCACGTCCGCATGTATCCCGTGCCACCCAACGTGCTCTAGAAGGTGTAAGTCAACTACCCTGGCCAGCAAGATCTCCGGATCTGTCCCCCATTGAGCATGTTTGGGACTGGATGAAGCGTCGTCTCACGCGGTCTGCACGTCCAGCACGAACGCTGGTCCAACTGAGGCGCCAGGTGGAAATGGCATGGCAAGCCGTTCCACAGGACTACATCCAGCATCTCTACGATCGTCTCCATGGGAGAATAGCAGCCTGCATTGCTGCGAAAGGTGGATATACACTGTACTAGTGCCGACATTGTGCATGCTCTGTTGCCTGTGTGTATGTGCCTGTGGTTCTGTCAGTGTGATCATGTGATGTATCTGACCCCAGGAATGTGTCAATAAAGTTTCCCCTTCCTGGGACAATGAATTCACGGTGTTCTTATTTCAATTTCCAGGAGTGTATAAATAGTTGGGGTTCCCTGTCCTTTATAATCTTTTTGGGGTTTTATTTGAATTTTCTCTTTTGGGTTCCTTCCTTGTGCTTGGTTAAATGTTTACTTGTATAGCGGGAAGTGACTCCTGGTTAAAACTCGGAGAAGGTGTTTGATGTTACGGCCGCCTCCGGCATTCGTCGTTTCAATTAAGTGTTGTCATCCCTTCGAGCGACCTGGTGTCATTCCTCGTTATTAATGCTGGTTTATGTGTTCTTAATTTTGAATTGGCCATTTGAATTAATATTTTGGAGCGCAGTATAGCATTAAGGCAACCTCATTGTATACCACCTTGTGCCCCGGTCTAGTACCTTAATTTTCAGTGGCACGAGTTAGCTCCTCAACCGATTTTACTGATGTGCTCGCTTCAAAATCTTGTCTTGTATAAGTTTGCCCCATGTGTGTCTGGGAACACAGAGATGAGCTTTAGTGTGACTTCAATACTAGTCAGTTAATGGAATCTTCATTTTGGCTTGGCTTCCACTGAAGAGTTTGAGTGCAGTGCAGTATGTTTGATTTGTTATTAATTTAATTACTGTAAGTTTGTTATTTAGTGAAGAGCAAGACATTTAACGACTGTTGGTATTAACTTCCCTAGTTGCTGGGTGTTGCTAATTCGTTCCAAATGGCCTCCTACTTATTCAATGGCAAGGCTGTTGATTAGTTGGTTACTGTGAGTACAAATTCACGCTATTTATTTGTTGCCGAAATTGTTAAAGTGTATGTGTCGTGATTGTCACTAGCTACGTGTTTGAGCTGAATTGCTATAAACCTTACATTGCCTCCTTAAAATTTGTTGCCAGCAGAAACCCTTAAGAGAACTAAGTTTTGTCACTACTTATGTTAACCTTACGCGAGGCATCACAACGATGTTTCACCAGGCAACGCCGGTCAACTGCTGTTTGTGTATGAGAAATCGGCTGGCAACTTTCCTCATGTCAGCACGTTGTAGGTGTCGCCACCGGCGCCAACCTTGTGTGAATGCTCTGAAAAGCTAATCATTTGCATATCACAGCATCTTCTTCCTGTCGGTTAAATGTCGCGTCTGTAGCACGTCATATTCGTGGTGTAGCAATTTTAATGCCCAGTAGTGTACTTTTGTCACTAACGACGCACGGCAAATCCTAATTTAGTAATATCTTCACTTCATGTCTTTACTCAGTATTTTCCGTAAGTTAGCAATTACACAGAATTCTTTGTGCTATAAGTTACTTTACTTTACGTTTACACGTAACAGCACAAACTAACACAAAAAGCCCAGATCCGACTTCCGCACGCTGTGCTGTTATGATGTTACCACACTGATAAGCCAAAAAGTCGTGACCACTGTGTTGATTCCATAACGTGAGGTTCAACAGCCGTAAAGTATTTTATAAAATCCATTTTAACCATCAGCTGTTTATTTGTCCCATTGGTCATCAACCGGTTTCGATTGTTAACCGCCAACCAAGATGTAGGGTACAAAAGATGAATTAAAAGCTTCCCGTATTCATTTGAAGCTGAACAATATCTAAATTATCCAGGGAAATTGTACAAACACCTGACAAAATTTGTCTTAGAATATTGACAGTCATATCTCATGTCAAGTAGACAGACATCCTGCGATATCCCCGACGGCTATGTCATCTGTCAGTGGTATAATTGTCCGTGTCTCGGAGTCAGAATCGTTCTACAATGGTTTGAGGAGCGTTATTGTGAATTCACGTTGATGTCTAGGCGACAAAATTCATCTAATGTAAATCCTTTGAACCCATCTGGGTCCCTAACGGTCTCTATCAAATGTTACGCAAATTAGTGGCCCGTTATTTACGCGAATTACATAACCTGTGCCTAGGAATCTAATGCCACATAGCTACACAGAACTGCCAACAAACTGTCGTATCCCAGATATGCAGAATCAGTGAAGTATTTCGTTCTGAAGAAGAACAAACAAACTATTTAGCAGGTGATGATAATTTTTTGGTTCGTCAATGCATACACTATGAGGTATTATAAAAAAAATTAAAATTTATTAAAATTAAAATTTATTTAAATAGGAATGAGCATAAAACTAGTCATATGACAGCGTACGTCACATAACAAGCGTTATTAACGGTACATGTATTACATATATTTAACTAAGGACCATTCCTACCATGTCACATAGCAATTCTACTTTCGCTCTAATTTTTTTAAAAAACAGAAACAGCTAACACTCCAGTGCGTAAAAGAGATTAAAATTAACTACAGAAATGAAAGGCCAGCTGGATAATTAGAATACAGCCATCAGCTGGCTTACTTATTCCAGCGCTTCCTCGTGTTATAACAGTAACAAATTAACAGAATCAGCCTCCCGCCAATTCACTTTCTTTCAGTGGATACAAACGGTTAGTCTACACAGTTTTCTCTTTTCACTTGTCTCCGTGTTCCCACGACAACTGAATGTTGCACCAACTGCGATATTAATGTCTGAAAGGAGTTCTCTGATTACGGAAAAAACATAGACACCTAACCAGCAAAAGTGAGGTGATCTAAAGTGCGGTACTAAACACAAATATGGGACAATGATTTTTATGACACTATTTTGGTAATTAATCTCTCAAAAAAAAAAAAAAAAGGTTTTGCGCCACTTGCAGACCTGCGAATGTGTGGGCGAAGATCCATCGCGAGCAGCGAAAAACGGACAACCCTTTTGAAGAAATTACTTAACTATGACATTAAAAAACAAAACAAAGAAAAAATAGAAATATAAGTATTCTGTTTGAAATTTTACACATTTACCCGTCTGTCAGATCGCAATTCACTGTTGTGTAACAATCAGTAGGCCTACCGCGTTGTTCCAACCCGTGCATTATAATATCCTTGGATCATTCTTCGCATTATGTCCACAACTTGGTCTAGACGCAGCTGATTACTTCTGCCCCACACTATGCAGCCTTCGAGAAGTCATCCAGAATCTGGCTACGATTCTTGCGATGATGCACTAAGAGTTTCCACTGGTCTAACTCATGCTCAGTCGGATTCATTTCAGCAAGTACAGCAAAGCATGTAAATCGACTGATCCCTGACTTTGCGAAGTATGCTCGTGTATTATCGTCTTGGAAGAAGAGATCCTTCTCGAGATTTGGACTGTAGGGCTGGACACTTAGAGTATCTCATTCTCCTTCCTATTCTTTTGCCGTAATCTATGGAGTCGGTATTTTATTATACAGTTTTGACAACGTGAGTAACAATTGGTGTTGTTCCTGATGGCTGCACTGCCCCCGAGACAGAATCTGTGTGCCCCCAGTGTCTGCGTCTGGTGCAAATATCCCGCTCAAATGTGGGAAAGTACGTTAAACTTTTGTGTAATGTGTATCTGAGACGGAAGGTGGATACAAGCCCTGCATTCACCTACTTCGACGTGGAAACCAGCTAAAAAGTATTCATCCTGCCTGGCTCATCAGCCCTAGTCGTCGATCCATGAGGCAAATTCGGTCTGAGGTCAGGCTCTCCACCCCAAATCCCAGAGGCGACGTACTAACTAGCACACAGCTATCTGGGCGAATCAGCTGGTTAGTAGGTATTTTCCTGATAATCTACACCCTTCATATTGTGATATTCAAGAGATTGTCCTAAATCCGTACAAGATACCGGCCCAAAACATGACTGACCCATCTTCATGCTGAAATCGTAGATGTTATGGGTAGGTCTTGCGCCTATCCAGCCTGCAACCCAACCTACTTCCTAGTTACGCAGTCAGTCTGCTTCGTTGAAGAAGATTTTCGAGAACTGCCGCGGTCACCTGACAGTTACCAAAACACATGCAGAGGTGCTGGCGCTACGGACCTCTTACGCCAGCCACGTGAGAGGAAATACATTGAAGCGCCAAAGAAACGGGTATAGGCATGCATATTCAAATTCAGATATATGTTAAATAGGCAAAGGCTATATAAGATAACAAGTGTCTGGCGCAGATGGTAGATTGGTTACTATCTGCAGCTCGTGGACTAGTGGCTAGTGTTGCTGCCTCTGGATCATGGGGTCCCGGTTTCGATCCCCAGCTTGGTTGGAGATTTTCTCTGCCTGGGAACTGTGTGTTTGTCTTATTCTCATCATTTCATCATCATTCGCGAAAATGGCTTGATTGGACTGTGTGGAGATTGGGACTTAGTACGGGCGCTGATGACCACGCAGTTCAGCGCCCCACAAACCAAACATAATCATCAAATCGGTTACTGCCGCTATAATGGCAGGTTATCAAGATTTATGTGAGTTTGAACGCGGTGTTGTAGTCGGTGCACGAGCGAAAGTACATTGCATCTCCGAGGTAGCGATGAAGTGGGGATTTCCCCGTACGACCATTTCACGAGTTTACCGTGAATATCAGGAATCCGGTAAATCATCAAATCTCTGACATCGCTGCGGCCGGGAAAAGATCCAGCAAGAACGGAACCAACGATGACTGAGTAGAATCATTCAACGTGACAGAAGTGCAACACATCCGCAAATTGCTGCAGATTTCAGTGCTGCGTCATCAAAAAGTGTCAGCGTGCAAACCATTGAACGGAACATCATCGATATGGGCTTTTGTAGCCAAGGGTCCCCTCGTGTACCCTTGATGAGTGCACGACACAAAGCTTTACGCCTCGCCTGGGACCATTAATACTGACATTGGACTGTTGATGACTGAAACATTGCCTAGTCGGACGAAAAATGGTTCAAATGGCTCTGAGCACTATGGGACTTAACATCTGTGATCATCAGTCCCCTAGAACTTAGAACTACTTAAACCTAACTAACCTAAGGACATCACACACATCCATGCCCGAGGCAGGATTCGAACCTGCGACCATAGCGGTCACGTGGTTCCAGATTGAAGCGCCTAGAACCGCATAGCCACACCGGCCGGCGCTGGTCGGACGAGTCTCGTTTCAAATTGCATCGAGTAGATGGACATGTACGGATATGGAGAGAACCTCATGAGTCCGTCAGCAGGGGATGGTTCAAGCTGGTGGAGGCCCTGTAATGGTGTGGGACGTGTGCAGTTGGAGTGATATGGGACGCCCGACACGTCTATATGCGACTTTGACAGGTGGCAAATGCATAAGCATCCTTCACCTGCATCCATTCACGTCCATTGTGCATTCCGACGGACTTGCGCAATTTCAGCAGGACAATGTGACAAACTTCCGGAATTGCTACGGAGTGGCTCCAGGAACACTCTTCTGAGTTTAAACACTTACACTGGCCACGAATCTCGCAGACCTGAAAATTATTGAGCATATCTGGGATACCTTGCAACGTACTGTTCAGAACAGATCTCCATCCCCCCGCACTCTCACGGTTTTATGGACAGCCCTGCAGGATTCATTATGTCAGACGTTAGTCGAGTCCATGCCACGTCGTGCTACGGCACGTCTGCGTGCCCGCGGGGGCCCTACACGATATTAGGCAGGTCTACCAGTTTCTTTGGCTGTTCTCTGTAAGACATAACGCCTCCTGGCGCCGAGGGCTCTACTTGGGGCGGCACACGGTTCCTACGCAGCGAGTTTCCGGAAAGGGAGCTATCTGAGCCAGGCGCCCGATGCTTACGCATTTCCACCGCCAGGTGTTCACTCCGGGTTCATCGCTGCGTTGCGACCACCGTTCGAGCCAACCTCCTCGCCTCGATCCTGCACCGTGGCCTCCCTACGGAAGACACGGCTCCGGCAGGAAAACCGATTATTGATTTCGTAATGTTTCTATAACTGCTCGGTCTCGCTGAACGTATCTGTTCTCTGCCGGATTATGTTATCAGATTTAGAATTTCTGTCGGACTTCGTCATTATCCTGAATGTGTTGTGAACTTTGAACAGACTTAGCTATTTTTCTAAGTGTCGCAAGAACATTACTCGGCCGGTGTTCATCTGAAGTATGTTAACAATTTATGATCGGGGCTGTTTTCCTATCTTTAGAGCTAAGGTTTAGTACAGCAGTTTGTGTTCCTCATCACCAGACAGCTCGACTATTTTATGTTCTACTCACAATACTTCATTTGGATTTTCCCTTTACTAAGATAGTTCAGAACTATAAAACTTTGTTTTCTCCTTCGAAGGGCTAAGAGACTGCCTGTGTTTAACCAAACGACTTTCATTTGTTTCATGATTGCCAAGACTTGTCATTATTAAACTGAACTCTCTCTCTACGCAAGTAAACTTTGTTCGTTTGTTTGTACGTGGGCTGTTTACTTGTGTACCACCTACGGCGTGTACTTCAATTGGCCTGCAAGTCTGCAACACGAGTTGACACCTGCACACCTCCACATTGACCTGTGAATCATTAGGCGTCAGAGGATTCACGCACTCGTCGGTGAAGAGACATTCCATTTCAGCTGCTCACAACCCCACTTTAGTCGCTGAAGGTTTTATACTGTTGTGCATGAACGTTACCTACAGGACAAATTGCTCGTTTGGAGATAGTTTCGTATCGTTTGGGAGGACACAGCCGCATCAAATCAACTTTTACTTCGGGAAAGGCTCTCTTGTTTCAAAAGTTCTAGGAATGTAATGACAGTAACCGAAACATGTCAATAATATCGCAATTAAATAAAAACGTCCATGAAGCAATGAATACGATATGATATACCTACTTAATGGTATGTAAAAAAGTGGACTTGGTATATAGCAAGTCACATTATCGAGCCCCAAACAAATCTTGGTTCCACAGCATCAAGTAGACATGTAAGATATTTTACAAAAAGGACATGTGATATCCATCAGTTTAAGCTGTAAATTCTTCTAGATGATGGCGTAAATTATCAAAACTTCTTGCGGCATAATAGAGTATTTTTGTTGGTATAAATAAAATTGTTATCAAAGTTATGAAGTTCAACCTGAAGAAAATAAGTAGACCAGAGGAACATTAGTCGTCTCCTTAAAAGAGAAGACTGGTCACATTGGAGCCATACAGAGGGTGTAAGACTGGTGCTAGGCGTCATGTGATTCTCCGCCCCTAACGTCAGCACGTGGCAATCAGGGTACATGAGAATTACGTGCCCGCAACGAACTTGTGACGTCACACTAATCGCCTTTCCCGCTATACATCGCGAACGCTAGGCTCCGTGCAGCGCCCACAGTAAATCAATAATATGTCAATGAAAAGGTATCCAATAAAGACGTTAACTTTGTCGTTGTGTTTTCGAGAACTTGCAAATATTTAACCGCGCAGTTAAGGGTTACTAAACTCGTCTGAAATATCGCTGCCCGCTGGAAACGTCCGCTGGCACTCTAAGACCTTTTTTTAGTGTCGCATGTTGTGATGCACGTCGCGGGGCCTGTATATCTCGCTGGCCTTGGTGGCAATGAAGTGGTGTGTATTACCACCAAGCATAGTGAGATGCAGCAACGCGGAGATATGACGAAGTGGCAGAAAGCAGCTACCGTGTTTGGACGAGTCCATAACAACACCGTGAATCAAGTTGCCCTATTTGTCAGCGCATCAACGCGGAGTGGCAAACCTGTCTATAAGGAATGGTGTGACATTCGCATCCATGTAGTATAATGGAAGAACAATAGTCGTAAAAAGATAATAACCGACCAGGACCGGAGACAAATGTCACAGCTTGTCAATCACAAACCGTTTCAAACATCTGGATTCGGATAACTCAGAAACTTCTTTTGCCCACAGCAGCACGTAAATCAGTACGTTTTCAGTGGGCAAACAACAGAGAAACTGTACAGTAGTTCACTTGAAGAGAGCAGTCCAGCCTCAAAAAATGCGAGGCATCGAGTACCCCGATGATCGATTGAGGCATCAGTGTGTCGAAGGTGTAGCACAGGTGCATCCACGTGTTTATGGGTAGTGGGAGTGTTTTTTGTATATAACTGTTCCCCAGAAATCGTCAACCCAAGATCGCATTGCCAAGAACACAGCGCCCAGCCCAGACAACAATCACTACGCTGTGACACAATGTTTGTCAGCTAAATGATTAAGTGAATTGCCCTTATCCTAAGCATTAACTGCTACAGCCAAGAATATATACCAGAAATGAAAGCAGCGTAGGTTCTGCATGTACATCGACACTTACCTTCCTGGCAGAGGGTTCATCGAACCACCTTCACAATAATAACCAATTATTCCAATCTCGAACAGCGCGCAGAAAAAACGAGCACCTATTCTTTTTCCGTACGAGCTCTGATTATCTTTGCTTTATTACGATGATCGTTCCTCCCTATGTAGGTCGGAGTCAACAAAATATTTTCGCATTCGGAGAAAGCTGCTGATTGCAATTTCGTGAGAAGATTCCACCGCAACGAAAAACGCCTTTTTTTAATGATGTCTACCCCAAATCCGTATCATATCAGTGATACTTTCTTCCCAATTTCTCGATAATACAAAACGTGCTGCTCTTCTTTTGAACTTTATGTACTCCGTTAATCCTATCTGGTAAGGACCCCACACCGCGAGCAGTTCTCCAAAGCAGGACGGACAAGCATAGCGTAGGCAGTCTAGTAAATCTGTTGCATCTTCTGAGTGTTCTGCCAATAGAACGCAGTCTTTGGTTCGCCTTCCTCACAACATTTCCTATTTGTTGTACCGAAACGTAACGCACAAACGTTCTTCATACAGAACTACCACAGTCCATTCCTCTGGGCATAGTATATTGGAACATATTGTGAAAAATAAGCTAGAATTGTGCCTGGAACTTCCTATAAGAGTGAAATAGGATTCATCAACGGGCATTAAAACAAATACGTTAGACTGTCAGAAACAAGTGAAGGAATACGGCAAGGTTGCGTTCTTTCTCTCGTACTGCGTAATATGTTTACAGTCGATCCACATAATGCTGTCCAACAGTGAGATTTTGCGAAGAGTTCACAACCTGCATATTTATACGAAATGTGATGCGCCAGATGAATGCTATCAGAAAATGGACGCTGCAGTGAAAAACATCAGTGAATGACTAAATACAAACAGCCCAGAAATATCATTACCCATATCATCGCTGTGTGAAGTACTCGATTACAGTCGAACATGTGAGGTACCATGACATGTAGTCCATACAAGTTCAGCATAACCTCACTTTGTAACACCGCATTACAGCTGTTCCAACAAATACTTGTGATCACGTCGCTATGTAAAGATAATAAAAAGCCGCCGGTTTTTTGCGGAACAATATTTGTAAGAACATGTCAAAAGTAATTTGAATACTTCTTTCTTTATGTTCTATAAAAGAATGTGCATTTTAATACAAAATAAACGACGTACCACAAAGGAGTTTTGCAAGTTGATCACAAACGGATATTCATACATGTATCAACGGCAAATACAAACTGTAAATTTTGGCGGCCGATGGATATATGTGCCACGATGTAGCGCAATTTCAGCGCACAGCTGACAAGAATAGTAAACAGGGGACATGTCGATATCAGGACATAAAGTTTTTGAGAATTTCAACCCGTGTTCTCAGTCGGACAGTAACTATGCCTCGCAGACAGGCACCTTAACAATATACCCAGTTGTCAGCATTTGTCAGAGCACATGTACGTGGGCTCAAAGAAGTCGGCAGTAGTAATCAGCGAATCGCTCGACATTTGAATTGTTGCGATGCCTCTATCCGAAGATGTTGGCAGGAATGGTTAAACCATGGCGAAACACAGTGTCAAGAAGCAAATAATCGACCTAGACGGCAGAATGTAAGGACTGAGCAATCATCAGAGAGGCAATCACAGCCCCAGATTCATTGTTTTCATCGATCCGACGTGCAACGGGTGCATCAGCGACCACAAGGACCATTAATAGGTGGCCCACAGAAAAGGGGGCTAAGCTCATACCTCCCCTTGCGCCGACTACTACCAACGTCTGACACAAACAAGCCTGTATACAGTAGTGTCGGCACATTCATCTCATTGACTGATGTAGAGTTGTCTTCAGTGATGAGTCCGGCTTCGAACTCAGGCCCCCAGCGGCTCGGCATTCATTTGCTGGGTACGGGCTTGGTGACCCTGAGCTAGGGATTGGAAAGCGCCGGCAGTCCCCTGTCACCGTAAGCTCTGGGCATGCTTCTGCGACCACCGTGCCGCGCGGCTGTGGAATATTGTGTGTCACAGGGAATGGGGATCTTGACTTGACCGTCCGGATCGCGAAGATAGAATAAAGCTCTGTAAAAAGAACCCTCAATCTCAAGGTGTGCTGCTCACTGACGAGATGCATGGCTGTTGAGGTGGAACAGTCGTTAGCAGGCAACCTGTGGAGAACCTGCCGCAGCTCAGTTTTATAAGGCTTACTCAGGCATGCGGGGCTCTGTCTAAGTGGACCCTTATTTCCCTAGCTGCTCGTGGAACCGAGATGGAATCCTCGAAATCTTATTTCTCTACTCCCACAGGGGAGGGTGTACCATCTGGGCGTTCACATTCTCACACCCATTCATCCAAAAGAATGAGGGAGGCTAGTCTTCCTGATAATCAACTCGTTGTCAGTAACGGGACTCAAGGAGTCATGAATCACAATGTCTTTGTAGTGATCAAGAGGAAGGAGGGGACGTTTGAAAAAGTATCCTCCTTCTATATTCATAAAGGCTTAGAAGGGCTGGTTGGTACCTACCAAGCAGTTGCGCAATGGTTCCTTGCTTGTTGAGACTAACCGGGCAAAGCAGATGGAACTCCTTAAGAAGTCACAGAAATTGGGTGAGTACAGCATCATTGTTGAGTTGCATAACTCCGTTAACTCCAGCAAAGGTGTGGTAACCTGCCCTGATATTATGGATAGAGACATTGCTGAACTCAAACAGGAATGGGCACCACAGGAGATCATAGATGTGGAACAAAGGGCACGCAAGAACAATGGAGAGACTGAGAAGACTGCCACTTTTATTGTGACCTTCAATTCTTCAACGCTACCTGAACACATCATGGCAGGTTTCCTCCGACAGGGTTTGGCCCTATGTACCTAACCCTATGCGCTGCTTCAAATGCCAGAGTTTTGGCCGTACAACGCTGAGTTGCTGAGGCGAAGCGACTTGTGAGAAGTGTGGAAAGGCAGCCCATGAACCTGGGTCTGACTGTCCATCTCCAGCAGTCTGTATTAACTGCTCTGGAAGCCACCCAGTCTGGAGCCAAGCCTGCCATGTTTTTGCAGAGGAACGCAAAATTCAGGAAATCGAAGTGACTAAGCGGATCCCGTAAGTAGAAGCCAAAAAGGACTATCAGGCGATGGCACCCCCTGTCTTTGCCACTTCTTATGCTTTCTCGGTGCAGAAACTTGTTACTAACGTCGACGCTTCGACTCAGACGACAGCCAGTGTTCCATTATCCACCTCTTGCACCTGCACTTGCACCTGTATGTGCCAAAGTAAAATGAAAGGCATAGCGATTCAAACAGCTACGATGGAAGAGACCAGTAATGCTTCCACAGTGCACAGCCCGAAGGCACCCCAAAAGCAGTGTCCCTCAACGCCAAGTTTCTTCAAAGGAAAGTTGCTCTCACCGCCCCTTTCCACCTCATCCTTGCTGGGAAAGGAAGCAGGGAAAGGATCCCAACATTCAGGTCAAAAGCTGACTTGGGCACCATCAGATGTCATTATGGTACGTCTGACTGATGATGAGGACATCATGGATTTTGATGCCTCATCACCAGACCCAGTCAGCCCCAAAACCCTGCCTCACTCTACAAGCGCCTCACGACCTTGGCACAAAGACACAGGTAAATCAAGACCACATCAACGAATGGCTCCAATACTTCAGTGGAATATAAGTGGACACATGACTCATCTGCGGAACTGAGACTCTTTGTACAGGACAGACTCTTTAGCCTCTGCCTTCAAGAGACTCATTTTAAAGAGACTGACACACCTGTACTTGGAGGTTATCACTTTTATAGAAACGACAACCTTACTGGTGACAAGGCAAAAGGTGCGGTTGCAGTGTTCGTAAAGGACACTTTTCGCTCCTTACCTATTCCCTTAACAACAACACTACAAGCAGTTGCTGTTCGGATAGTGGCCTGTGCTGACATCACAGTGTGCTCTGTGTACTTATCACTCCATGAGCCTCTTGATAGTGGGGTCCTCACCAAACTTCTTGATGAACTACCCCGGTCTCATCAGTTTCACCAGCGACTCGGGTCTAAAAATCCCATTTTCTCCACTTGATGCAGCAACAGCAATTGTAATTTTGTTTTTGAAATATTCACAGGGCTTCGCAACATTTTCAGAAATCTGTACTATTCTTTTCCGTGCAAGTTTTCTTAACGGAAAATAATTTAAAAGATCCATTTGAAAAAAAATATCGCTCTGTTCATTTGTGTCAATTCTTCGATTTGTACACCATTTTTGGTACTATCGATCATTCTTTGAATTTCAAATGGCAATGCTGTTGTTTTGTTATACAATGTGTTGCACCACTGTCAATGGACCACACGTTACAGTCCAGTTTGTTTATATCTACAGAAAAATTATTGCGTCTTATCACTATGCAAAATATGGTGGGGCGGCGTTTGTGTTGGGTCCTTGAGTCACGCGGTCTCCTCGCTCCATCAAGGTGCTTGGGATGTGGTCTGCTGAGTGGCGAGGCTTGACAATGCCTAATAAACTGCGGGCTGTCAAGGAGACGACCGATGTGTGGCGCTCCACCCTGCGGTCTTCTCGCAGGGACTCTGTTATCCTGTGTCGGCTCCGCATCGGCCATACATACCTGACGCACGGCCATCTTTTGCGTCAGGAGGATCCCCCCCTGCGTCGGTGTGGGTCCCGGCTGACGGTCGCCCACATTTTATTGGAGTGCCCCGTCTGCGCACCCTTCGGCAGTCTTTTAATCTCCCGGGCACCTTGGCTTTGATTTTATGCGACGATGCCTCCATGGCTGACAATGTTTTACATTTTATCCGTGCTAGTCCTTTTTATGGATCCATTTAGGGGGGTCCTGCACTTTTCCGTTTCTGTGTCTTTTGTCCTCGCGTCTCTCCATATTTGTTGCTGTTTTGGTGTCTCATCGGATGGTTGACTCTTTCCCTTTTTTGTTGTCGTGGTCAGTCAACCAGTCTCTGGCCATCTTCTTTTCTTCTATTTCTTTCTGTCTGGTGTTCGTCTGTACTCTTCTTTTCTGTAGTGTTCGTTGCCTAATTTGTGTTCTTTAGCACCTGGGGGGGGGGCAGTCTCCTTCCCCTTGGGGTTTTATCTGCTCTGCGACTTTGTCTCGCTTGTTTTTGGAATGGGGGACTGATGACCTTAGCTGTTTAGTCCCCCTTAAACATCCCAACAAGCACCACCACCATCTTATCACTAAAACTTTCCTCTCAGTTTTTGAAGTATCTGTGCGTCTACACTTTTTTGATAGTTCCATTGTTGCAGAAGTTGTCAACATAGCACAGTCCTTTCTTTTGTTGATACTAGGACATTCATTTGATTGTTGGCCATTTTTCTGATAACTAAAACAAACCAAGCTTGTTTGAAAAGTGACCTGATTTGCCGCATGAGAAACACTTCCATCTTTATTTCTTTTATCATGGAACGTTATTGATATATCTGCTTCAGATGTACTTTGGTTGTTCCTTCGCTGATGTTTGTTAGCCTTCATTTTCGTCGTCATTGCAGTGGTACCACTTTCACCATCACGATCTGTTATCCTCAGCTCATAATCTGAACACCATTCTTTTATACTTATTCTGTATTTTACACTCAGCAGATAAATCGTGCCATGTAACGTAAATATACTCGAACTCTTTGGGAAAAGTTTGCAAAAATCGTGCACAAGGATCACTGTCGTTTATAGGCTGGCTAAAAAAGGAAGGTGAGTTTGTATTTCATCAAAGTTATAGACAGATGGCCTTGTATACCACCAGATATTTCCCACGTGATGTTTTGAAATTTGTGTCAAAGGAACTCAACGTTTTCGGCTGACTGAAAATCGCAAATCTTATGCAGCGTATACCACATCTCTAGGCGGACTTGCATTTCCCTACACGAACCGAAGGGTTAGAGTGGAGCCACAGAATTATGCGTTTCCTTGTCTTCTTTTGGTGTTTCCCCATTAAGCAAGATCGATTACTCAATTTTTAATACATTCTCCTCGTTTAATCAGTCAATCATTAATAACGTCAAAAATTTCGCCCCACTCTAAAATAGGTCTCGTTATTATTGTCCACATTCCCGAATTTATTCACCAGGCAGATTTTCAATTGGCTGTCTTTCGTCTGCCATTATCCCTTCTTTTGCACTTTATATGTTAGAATTAGCGCAACGAAATAAGTAATTTTGAATGCTAAATTGCAAGAACAAAGCAAGCTCTGTTTTACCATCCTTTTTTATTTAGAACAGCACATGTGAGTACGTTATTAAGGTACCATCACATACTATACAAAACGCTGTCATAGAGGTATGTTACACTTCGTGTAGCACGCTTTGCCACACAAATATGTACATATATGATGTATATTGTTCATATGTCCCCAACATTCTGTAGCATCTAGTTATCCCCAAAATCGGTTACAACTGTCGCACTTTACGAAAACTTTGCCAGCCACGCACCTCGTCTACCACGTTGGTAAGACACCATAGGCCATTTAAAATAAATTATTTATTTTAGCACCTCAAGAATTCGACAAAATTGAAGAATTATCAAATATCTAAAGCACAACATACACAGCTAACTAACATTTTCTGTAACGTCATAACCTTCAAAAACTATTAATGTATGTAATAACATTGAAAATACTAATAATTTCACAAGCACATGCGTCTCGAGTTGTTTTGAATCTCCTTGCATGATATTTTTACGGGTGTTCGATGAAAATGCTTTCGCTGCTTCGGGACTGTGATTGGGTGCTCAGCATCCATCTATGAGGCTAGCAAGACCTGTAACTGGTGGCACTGAACAGACCGCGCCACTCATGAAATGATGTGAAATTAATTAATGAATCGCAACGGAAACTACTGCAATTTGGATTGACAGTAGGGGTGGTCGTAACAAACATGACAAAATGGATCTGTAGCTCAGATGATGCACTAAAGAAGGGTTTCATGTAACTACTGAATGAAACTAAAGGTCACACTTCACCGAAATTTCTTAATAAATGAAAAGGTTCGTTAATAAACATGGACTGAATTTCCAGTCAGCATAGAATTCACGGTGATTCAATGAGATTCACAAATGACACGCCTAAACTTTCACGTGAGTGGATGGAAATACGATTATGAATAAAATAATTAAAAGTCCTCACTTAAATGCCAATGACTGAAAATGCAACTAATCGATGGAAATGAAGACCAGACAAAAAAAAAGCACAAAGTTGTATGCAAGCATCAATTCCCTCACGTAAGCATGCAGTAAGTGAAGTGGGCTGCCAGTGTGAATTCAGGAAGCCAAATCAATATTGATATAAGCAGGTCCTCAGTCCCCCTGTCACGACGTGTGCAGCTGGAGCACTTTCTCAGCATACTCACACTCTCTGTTCGTTTCGCAGCAGAGTCCAAACTCTGCAAGACTGATGACTGCTGGGCTCGCTAAGTCAAAGAGTTCTTGGTGCCCGCCTAAGATGAAGTACTCTCTCTGCCTGCCCAAGATGAGGTGTGGCTCTGCTCGGCATTACAGAAATTGTACTGGCTCTCTAAGAGTTGGAAATTCTTTAGCCAATTATGGTAAAGACTGTGAGCTCCAACCAACGAAAAGTTTAGAAATATGTTACCAAAATCTCTTCCCTTAAGTAATCAATGGTGTTAATTGTCTCTAAAGTGGAGGCAGAAGTTCAGACTTACTTCCTGCCAAAAGTATAGGTTCTCCCTATGAGAGGGAAGCATGTACACACACGCAAGCCCTTCTCCCACCGACCAAATAATTTTCGTGAGCCGATCGTCGTTTGTCTTACACGCTTCATTAAGAACACCAGGCTGCCTCATTTCTCGCTATGGTGACATCTTTTGGTTTCACAGTGTGTCGTGTTTTTTCCACTCCGTAGGTCTGTATCTATCTACGAGGGTTGACTGAAAAGTAATGCCTCCACCTTCGTAACTCTTCAACAGTTGGCAGTATTGGTATGCGGCAGACACTGGTTTGTTCCGCAGCCTCTTCTCTACAGCTCCAGTTCGCGGGAAGCCTTAGCATTCAACGGTTGTGTTGGTACAGTGTAAAGTATGGAACCCTGCGCAGACGGTCGGTCAATGTGATTTAAGCAACGTGCAGTGACTGAATTATTAACAGCCGAAGGTGTCACCCCAAAGGAGATTCATCAGAGAATGAAAGCAGTTTATGGTGATTGTGTCCCCAGGGGACTTCAGCTAGAAGTACGCGGGTGGCGACCGCGGGGACCCGAGCTGAGTCTGACATTGCTTCCACTTACTTGTGTCAGACTCCTTCTTTCTCCTTCCCTGTCGGCCTCCCTTGGCCAACTCTTGCTTTTTCGACCCCAACGGTATTAGGTTTCGAGGCCCGAGGGCGTCTTTCCAATTTTCTTATTCCTACTTATAACTCAACTCCTGAGGGGAGCCCAGCCCTTAAGAAAAGCCAGCAGTCCTGTAAGCTGTGAGGGTAACACCGCAGGTTGGACGGGAGGCCAGCACCCTCTCTTCGTAAAAAATTAAACATGCTTTCAAGACTACAAGTAAGCCTCGGAACATTACTGACAAAAATAGATGTCGTCTATGGCAAAGAAACGGTATACGATTTGGAACGTGGAATGTAAGGAGTCTGTACAAGACAGAAGCTGCAATCAGTGTAGTCAAGGAAATTCAGATGTACGAACTAGACCTAGTTCCACTGCAAGAAATCCGGTGGGACGATGCTGGGAGCATTGATGTTGAAAACTGTACAATTCTGTATGGATCCTGTGAACGAGGTCATCTGTTAGGCACTGGTTTCTGCGTCAGTAAGATGTTGGCCAATATTGTTTCAGAATTCGTTTCAGTCAACCCAAGAATATCTGTTCTAACACTGGACGTAAAGCATATTAAGGCGACTTTTGTGAACTGTCATGCTCCCACGGAGGAGAGCGAAAGTAAGTGAAAGACGAGTTCTATGCACAGCTAGAGGCAGTGATGGACGCTGTACCAAATGGACACCTGAGGATCCTCCTTGATTATATGATTGCCAAGGTTGGGAAAGAACAAGTATTCCAAGACACAACAGGAAGGAGAGTCTATACAACCTAAGCAATGATAATGGGTTTAGGTTCATCAGCTTCGCTACAACATTAGGGCTGTTCATCTCCAGCACAAACTTCCAGCTGAAAAACATTCATAAAGGAACCTGGGTGTCACCAGATGGGAGAACTGTAAATCAAGTAGACCATGTTTCCATTGATCTCAGAGCCAAGAGATGGATGTTAGATGTTAAGACAGTGCGAGGTGCCGAAGGTGGGAGTGATCATTTCCTGGTCAGAGGCCGTTTAGACACACAGTGTAAAGGAAGAACGGGGCCTAAATTAAAAAGAGTGGAAAGGTACCATGTGGAGAAACTGAAAGATGAGGCAACGAAGACCGGATACCAGTTGCAACTTAGTAACCGTTTTGAAGCACTCAGTGAAGTGGACGCGAATCAGGACCTTGAACTAATGTGGGGAAACATCCAGAGCTCAATTAGGGATACAGCAAAGGAAACACTCATGGGAAACCCAGTGGCAAGAAGATCTGGTTTGGAAAGGAATGTGCAGATGCCCTAGAACGGAGAAAGGAAGCCAGGAACAAGTGGCTGAAGGGGACAAATCTGCCACAGCCAAAGCACAATTTGAGGAGGTCCGAAAGACAACACAAGCAATTCTGAGAAGAGCAAAGAGGAAATACATAAGGAATATCATCATTGAAGCAGAAACAGGTTTCAGAGGACAAAAGACTAGGGAAATGTTTCTGAAGGTGAAGTATCTCCGCAAAGGTCACCAGGCCAAGCAGAAATTTGTCAAAGATTCCTGTGATAAGATCCTGACGAACGATAGGGACATATCTGAGAGATGGAAAGAGTACTTTCGACAGCTGCTAAATTGTGATAAACCCAAACTGCAGTTTGATTTCCAGTACCAAATTACAGCCGATGCAGACTATCCCCCACCTACCCTGGATGAGATAAAAACCAGAATCAGACCCTTAAACAGAATGAGTCCGGGTGAAGATAGAATACAGGCTGAAATGATCCTGGCAGGAGGAGAGAAACTTGCAGAAAAAATACACCGACTGATACAGGCAATTTGGACCAAAGAATAATTACCAGGAGAATGGAAAACAGCTCTGATTTGTACAATACATAAGAAGGACGATAAACTGAAATGTGACTACTATCGAGGAATCGCCGTGCTTAACGTCTGCTATAAGATCCTTTCCAATTGCCTCATACATAGAATTCAGCCAGTGGCAGAATCGGTGATTGGGGAGAACCAGGGAGGTTTCCGGCCAGGGCGGTCAACAGTAGATCACATCTTCAGTCTCCGGCAGCTCACTGAAAAACTGGGTGAATATGGTAAAGATTTGCATATTTTATTCGTTGATTTTAAGGCCTATGATTGCATACATCGCAAGAGCCTGCTCAACTGTTTAAGGGAGGTTGGCATAGCAGAGAAACTCATCAATCTGATAAAGATCTGTCTGAACAAACACGTGCAAAGGTGAAGATGGGAAATCGCGTAACTGAGGAGTCTGAAATTGTGACAGGACTCAGGCACGGAGATGGGTTGTCCCCTATCCTGTTCAACTTTGCCCTCGAGAAGATCGTACGTGAGACCTTCCAAGAGAACGAAGGGATTGAAATCGAAGGAAAGAGACTGGCATATTTAGCCTATGCAGACGACACTGTTTACTCTCTAGGTCGGAAGAGGAGTTGGAGCAAATGACCAAAGCACTAAAGGAGGCTGCCAGCAAATTTGGGCTAAACATAAACGAAGCCAAGACAGAGTACCTTGTTATGACGCGTGGTCATCGTCAGACTGCTGATCATCTACAATCACTGCAGGTTGGGGACCATTCCTACAAGAGAGTGCAAGAATTCAAATACCTAGGGGCACTTTTCACTGAGAACTCGTCGTGTGAAGCAGAAATCAATGCCAGAATACAAGCAGGAAACCGATCTTACCACAGCCTAGCACAACTGCTTCAGTCCAGTTCAAGATTCGATTGTACAAAACCCTGATCCAGCCTGTTGTTCTATTTTAATTAAATACGAAACGCCAATAGACAAAACAAAGCTAGCAAGCATTGAACAGGTTATATGACAGACAAATGGTTTACATTTAACTTTAATAGTAAGTGCGTTAAACGCTATTCTAATGAAATAGAAAACATCAGTGGATTAGAAAAGGCTGGTGAACACTGCATAGGCAATACGACAGACTAGTAGCTTAGCGTTGACTTTACAGGAAAATTTGGCGGAAAGCGTGGGCTTGGGTACAGGAACAACCAAGCCACGCTACCCTTTAACACGAGGAATCAGCAACAAAAATAAAATGATAATACCTGTTCGCCACAAAATTGGCTAAACGCGGCCTGGTAGAAAAATACTAGCGAGCATCTTCGATGCAACAGAAAACCGGAGGACCGATTAAAAATACCAGCTTGATTGGAAAGGAAACAGGGTCACACATAAGCTAAGAACAAAATTACTGATTGAGCCGTGGTAAAAAATTGGTGTTTTGAAGAGCGCGCCGCAGCGCGTTGTGTGAAGCAATCGCCCTCCGTTTCTGGCGGTGGCGCCGCTGTGGTATTCGCAGCTTTGGTGTCTTCTTCTGGTGGGAAAGCGGAAAGGTTGCCTGTTCACGCGCATTTCAGGGGCGCTATCAGCTCGGCAAAGGGTCAGTCGGAGTGAGGCTAGGTCAACCTCGCGTCACCATTTGCTGGTCTGTCTCTCGTTTGCATTTGTGCGGCAGTTACTGTCTGGATCAAACTTTAAAGCCAGAAAATGAGAGTGTTTCCACCCCGCCAGTAACAGAACTCAGCTAATGGTCGTCCGGTCGGGGTTGAGTTCCTGCATCTGAGTCTGCGCGTTACGCCTCCAGTCTGCCCGAGTTGCTTGGGCACCAGTCATTGGCGGTTGGATCGGTCGGTTGGTCGGTCGCGCACTGAGACACGAAATGAATTGTCCATCTTGAGCGTCGGCGCATGTGAGGTCCCCACGTGAGTCCAGTGGGCAGCCCCGTATAGAAAGGGGTAGTGGCTTCGCGGTGGTGGTGGTGGTGTGTTGGGGCTTATGGGCGCTCAACATCGAGGTCATCAGCGCCCTGACACACATTAAAAGGAACGAATGTGGACAGACCTAAGAAAACTAAAGCACACACTCAAAGAAAGCAGGAAAAGAAGGAAAATGCTACATAAGAAAGTAAAACCTAAGGAAAGGGGAAACATAGCAACAAGAATGTCACAGGAAATTGTTATTGGCTGGCCACTTACATAAAATATGGGCGAGCTTCTCCCACAGTGAGCAAATTAAAATCCTCTCCCTAAAATCTTTGTAAAAACATTTGACAGGGCACAGAACTTTAAAACTTTAACCACATTCGTCCGAGTGTTGCCTAAAAGAGATGGCAGGTCCGCTGGCAAGTCAGTCGCGACCCGCTGGTCAGAAAATAAAACGCAATCCGATAAAACGTGGCGCACAGTGACCTGGACGCCGCAAGCACCACACATTGGAGGGTCCTCTCGCCGGAGCAGGAAGCCATGCGTCATAGGGCTGTGGCCTATTCGAAGCCGAGTGAGGAGAACCTCGTCCCGTCAATGGAGCTGAAAGGAAGTACACCACACACGCGTTGTGGGCTTGACTATACGGAGCTTATTGTCAGTCACTTCCAGCCACTCATCCTCCCACCGACGCATGACCCGTGAGCTCAACAGCGAGGTGAGTGCGTGCAAGGGGACAGCACACTGAGATACTTGTGGGGCGAGACACGCCTCCTTGGCTGCGAGATCTGCCGTTTCATTCCCAGCAACGCCGACATGCCCCGGAACCCAGCAAAAAGCTACAACCTTCCCCAGTTGCTGTAGTCGGAGGAGGGCATCCTGGATGGTCTGGACAATTTTGTCTGCCGGATACAAACGTTGCAATGAGTGAAGGGCACTGAGTGAGTCGGAACAGACAAGAAATTTAGGAGAGTAAGAATGTCTCATGTGCTCCAGTTCCCGCAAGATCGCAGACAATTCTGCATCAAAGACAGTAAAAGTCTGAGGCAGTCGGACCTTGAGGATACGATCCGGAAAAGCAACTGAGCAACCAACAGAATCCCCTTGTTTAGACCCATCCGTAAAAACAACTACACAGTCGTGGTGCTCAGCTAAAATGGCAGAAAATGCTGCATTAAAAACGGTGGCAGGAGTGCAATCTCTCTTGTACTGCAATAAATCTAATCACTTCGGGCCTCTTCAGTAACCAGAGTGGCAGGCGGTTAAAACCTTGGATTTGGGGTTGTACAGACTCCACACCGAGCGACTCTAGCACACGTTGCACACGCATCCCTAACGGCAATATAGCCCGTGGACGGCGGGAAAAAAGACGGTCCAGAGGTGGATGGGCAACAAGATGGTGAGCGGGCGAGCTGGGAGCTGCAAGAAACTTACAAGCTTGGCGCACCAGCAGGAGCTGCCGCCGGATGGTAAGTGGCGGTTCGCCAGACTCAGCACAGAGGCTGGGTACGGGACTGGTCCGATAAGCACCCGTGGCCAGTCGAATCCCAGCATGGTGAACAGCGTCACGGATCCGCAAATAAGATGGCCTCGCTGACCCATATACTGTGCAGCCATAGTCCAGTCGTGAACGCACAAAAGCTCCATAAAACTGAAGGAGACGCGCCCTGTCCGCGCCTCAAGACCTGTGGCTGAGGCACTTGAGAATGTTCAGTGCCTTCAGCGTTCTGGCTTTCAAGTCACGTAGATGTGGCAGCCATGACAACCTGGAGTCTAAAATGAGGCCCAGAAACCGCACTGTGTCTCTAAAGTGTAGGACAGTATCCCCCATATGCAAGGCAGGCAAAGTAAAAAGATGACGAGAACGATGAAAATGAACACAAACACACTTATCGGCAGAAAATCGAAAACCCGTCTTTGCAGCCCACTCCTCTAACCGCCGCACTGTTAGCTGCAACTGACGGCTCACGGTTGCAACACTGGTGGAGGAACAGAAAACACCAAAGTCGTCCACAAATAAGGAGCACTGTACTGGACTCCTCACTGTAGACGTTATACTGTTGATGGCTATGGCAAAGAGGGTAACGCTTGAAACACTGCCCTGGGGGACACCGTTCTCTTGCTCAAAGCGATCAGACAGGGTGTTACCAACGCGGGTCCGAAAAACCGCTGAGACAGGAAAGACCGAATGAAAACGGGGAGGCGGCCACGAAAGCCCCATTGATGCATTTGTGCAAGAATACAGTGTCTCCAAGTAGTATCATATGCCTTACTGATATCAAAGAAGATACCGATACAGTGATGCTGACGGAGAAAAGCCTGCTGAATAGCCGCCTCTAGGAGGGTCAGGTTAAGGAGCTGTCTGGTCTCTAACAGCCAGACCAGACGCCGGTTAACCATCCGTTCCAGGGTCTTTCCGACACAGTTTGTCAAGGCGATACTACGATAACTACCGGGACATGTGCGGTCCTTTCCTGGTTTGAGGAGAGGGATGAGGATTGCCTCCCTCCACGAGGTGGGGAACACTCCTATCTGCCATATGAGATTAAAACATTCGAGGAGGATTTCCTTTGATGCCGCTGGCAGATGTCGAAGCATGGAGTACCAGATGCGGTTGTAACCTGGTGCAGTGTTAGAAGTATCAATAAGTGCCGATTCAAGTTCCCACATGGAGAAAGGGGAATTGTAGGCCTCAGAACTGTTCGACCGAAAGTCCAAGGTCGCTCTTTCGACAGTCGCACGGTAGCGACGAAACGCTGGATCCTGATTTGCAGTGGCAGTACTTTGTGCAAAATGCTCTGCCAGCGTCTGAGCAATGGCTCTGGGTGTCGTTTGGAGGCATCCCTGTTTCAGGGCAGCAGCTATTGGTAAACGGCTATGTTTACCGGAAATCCTCCGGATGGCTTCCCATACTCTTGTGGAACAAGTGGAATGGCTGATGGAGTCCAGGAACTCGTGCCATGACCTTTTCTTGCTCTCTTTAATGACACGGCGTGCCCTGGCTCTCGCGATTCGAAAGGCGGTAAGATTGACCGCTGTTGGGCGGCATTTAAATTGGCGAAGAGCCGCACGCCTGTTCCGGATGGCTGAACGGCACTCTTCTGTGCACCAAGGGACAAGGCGCCGCTTAAGAGTGCCAGAAGACTGTGGTATGGACAGGTCAGCAGCATGATGGACCACAAGCGTGATGTGATCCACCCATTCCTGTACGTTATTGTGGCGGTCAAAGACAGCCAACCGAGTGAACAGTGGCCAGTTAGCCCTGCCAATCATCCACGATGGTGGCCGCTGCTCCAGCAATAAACCATCCAGGAGACGAATGCGGATAGGGAAGTGATCGCTGGAATGAAGGTCGTCAATGACCTCCCAGTGAACAGACTCGGTGAGGGTTGGAGACCAGAAAGATAGGTCAATGGCTGAGAATGACCCTGTAGCAGTAGAGAAATGAGTCGGAGTACCTGTGTTGAGGATGCACAACACTTGAGATGTTAGGAAGCTCTCCAAAATGCGACCTCGAGCGCAAAGAGAAGTGGAGCCCCACAGGACATGATGGGCATTGAAGTCTCCCAGGAGGAGAAATGGGCGGGGGAGTTGGTCGATAAGATCTATGAGAGCGTCTAAGGTCATTGCATCCAGAGGGGGTAATTAAAGGGAGCAAACGGTAAGCCTCCGAGGTGAATGAATTTCAACTGCAACTGCTTGCAGGTCAGTATCCAGGGGGAGCGCAGAGGAGTGGTGGTCATTATTGACAAACACAGCGACTCCGCCTTTGGCCCTTTCTCCAGTCAGGTCATCTTTGCGATATGACGTATAGCCCCTTAGTACAGGAGCATCAGATGGTTTTAAATGCGTTTCCTGTAAACACAAGCACTGGGGGCGTTGCCGTGCTAGGAGGTTCAGTTCCTCCACATGTACCCAGAATCCATTCATGTTCCACTGTATAATGGGAGCCATCTATCAGGGTGGGAGTACCTTCATTCTCACTTTCTGTTGGGGTGGAGAGCCCACAACAGGTGGAGGCTCAGTTTTGGTGCGAGATGATTGCCCCAGTCTGACATCAACCTACATCGCCTCAGAAGAGGAGTCGAGAGAGACGTCAGAGAGAATTACACCCACATCAGGAGACTGTATAACTGCAGTCTCCTTTAGTGGGCGATTCTTCACCTTTGTCTTTGGCTTCGATGTTCTGGCCTGAGGTGGCATTGGAGCCAAAAGCTCAGAAGCAGTAGGGGGTGTAGCAGCGGTGGGCAGTGCACAAGACTGGACCCGGGAAGGGCAGGAAGTTCCATGATGTCAGCTACCATGGCCTGGTCAGAAGGCCGGGGGGTGGGGGGAGCAGCAGGTTTCACAGGAACGGCAGCAGCACACGTACATTGACAAGCGCAGGGGCTAGTGCTAACAGTAGCAACCTCCGTTTGTGTAGCGGCATCGGTTTTCAAGACTGGTTGTTTGAGAACGGAAGAAAAGGACCAGCGAACGTGGGTGGCTGCATGGACTTGTAAATTTTCTTCGCCTCACCATACGGGATGCGTTTTGTAGTTTTCAGTTCCTGGATCTTCCGTTCCTCAAGGAAAACTCTGCATTCCCTACTCCACACAGGGTGATCCCCAGAGCAGTTGACACACTTGGGAGGAGAGGAGCAACCAACTCCCACATGGGCGGCTTTACCACAATTCCCGCAAGTGGCTTCCCCTTTACAGCCGAGAGTAGTGTGTCCAAAGTGTTGGCATTTAAAACACCGCATGGGGTTGCGGGAATAAGGCCATACACTGAGACATAGGAAACCTGTCTTCACATGCTCTGGCAATTTGGTGCTGTTAAATGTAAGGATAAATGAGTCAGTCTTTATGAGAGCACCATCCACCCGTTTCATAATGTGTTGCACATCGACAATTCCTTCCCGGGACCATTCAGCCTTCAGTTCGTCTTGGGGAATGTCAACGAGATCTCTGCAAGTCACAACACCCTTGCTGTAGGTCAAGGTGTTGTGAAATTCAGTCTCTATCGCAAACTCCCTAAGAAATTGTGCCTTCTGAAGGTTCTGGACTTGCTGGAAGCTAGATGTTTCAACCAACAAGGTGCCATTTCGCAAGCGCTATACAGATTTTAATGTGCCAGCAATACCTTCTAAGCCCTTCTGTATATAAAATGGCGAAAGTTTTTCAAAACGCCCATCTTTTCTTTTAATTATGAAAAACACATTCTGCGAAGCAGCATGTGTTCTGTTACTACTACCTGAATCAGGAGGACTGGCTACACGACCACTCTTGTTGGATTGGGTGTTAGAACCCACCATCGGTCCACCCTTTCCGCTGGCAGGAGAAGAATAAAAGTTCGAGGGTTCCATCTCGGTCCCACGAGCAGCTAGGGAACTAGAAGTCCACCTAGACAGAGCCCCGCGTGCCTAGGTAAGCCTTATACAACTGGGGTGCGGCAGGTGCCCCAGAGGTTGCCCGCTTGCGACTGTTCCACCCCAACAGCCATGCATCTCATAGGCGCGCAGCACACCGTAAGATTGAGGGTTTTGTTTATAGAGGTTTATCTTCCTCACAATCCAGGCGGTCAAGCCAAGATTACCATTCCCCGCAGCACACAACATTCCACCGTCGCGCCATGCAGTGGTCGCTGAAGCATGTCCGGGGGTTACGGTGACAGGAGACTGGCGGCGCTGACCAGTCCCAGCTCAGGACCCCGGGGTCGCCAAGCCGGTACTCAGCAAATGAATGCTGAGCCCCTGGGGGGTGGCTTCGTGGTTCACACGAGAGCAAAAGGAGTGAAACCACGACATCGGGCTGGCCGGGGCGAGCTGCGACGCCGTGAGACGGGAGATCGGCGCGCCTTCCTGCGTCCGTTGAAGCAGCTGGCAGCGGACGGTTCTGGAGAGTGTTGGGGGTGCTGCGCCAGGTCTTCGCCAGAAATCGCAGTTTATTAGAAGTGACTGGAGATATGTTGTTTCATTTACTTGTTAAATTCTACTTGTTTTCTTGGCGAGGTCACCAGCCGCTTAGTTTGGGGTCGTCCCACCATTCTTCTCCATTTGCCCTCCCGCGGGAAGGTAGTTATTTGTGAATTGGGTGGTCCGTTTTTCCCTTGGGGGTTTGGGGGGGTTTAGAGCAATCTGCGGTTCGGGTTGTTTGGTAACCCCCCTCCCACCCCCCTCTCAATCTGCCATACGTTAGTAGCTGCCTCTGTCATGTTTGTCGGATTCGGTGTTAAAGAATTTATTGCTTAAAGGCCGAATTCTTGAAATATGTTTTATCTTGCCTATAGTCTGCGTGGTGGTATATGTGTAATGTAGAGCATGTTGTACATTTTATGTATGTCTGCATTTTATGGGTTTTATTTAAATAGTCATTTTAGGTTATAAGGTTGCCACCCTTCCACCGTAAGAGTCCTTAAAAAAAAAACAGATTGCACTTTCGGTGGCAAATAATTTGAGTGTTGTACCGTTTCCATCCCTCTTACAGGGTGCATAGTTTACGTGTTTGTGTGAGTTGTTAAAAAATTTTTAGTTTAAAGCAATCTGGTGTGATGCAGATTTGCACCAGTGTACTCTTTTTCAGAGGTTGTAGTGAGCGGTCATGACTACGGCCGTGTTGAAAGGGAGCAGGCAAGCTTCTCAGCCCGAAGGCTCATACTGTTAATATTGTTCTTTCTGCCTCTAAATAAAATTGTAACTTGATATTTCGAGGGTGCTTTTCTGCTTATAATTTTAAATCTGTTTTTGTAAAAGCTTTTAGGAATAAAATTCACATTTGTTAAAAAGTAATTCCATTTTCCATCAGTTACTTCCTTGCAACTACTTCCACGCTCACCTAGTGTGATTTAATGTTCTTGATGAATCGCTAGTAAATAAAGTAAATTCTTTAAGAAAAGATTTTGAAAGTAAATTCACGGTTCACTGACCGTTATAGAAAAAGGCTCAGCACATAGTCCATAATATGGGTACGCAAAGGTTTCCTGCGCAGGCTCGCTTCCTCCAGCGGTAGCGTAGCTGACAGTTAAACTCCAAGAGGCGCGATTGGTTCCAGTAACACTCCGCGGACCAGGTCGCCGCCTCCCAGCTATGTTCGGCAACGGAACGCTCTCGCACCCTATGCAAAACATGACCTCCAACGCTGCACGCCGCTGTCATCAACACACTTCCCTCTTGCTAGTCGAACATGCCCCTATATCGCCGTCGCCGTTCGGCGCTGCTCACGCGCCCTCTTACGAGCAGGCGTCCTCCGGTATCCCAGCAATGGGGCAGAGACACAAGCAGGGCAAATACAATTTATTACTGAACACCAACGACGCAGCCGGCCGCTGGTGGCCGAGCGGTTCTAGGTGCTTCAGTCTGGAACCGCGCGACCGCTACGGTCGCAGGTTCGAATCCTGCCTCGGGCATGGATGTGTGTAATGTCCTTAGGTTAGTTAGGTTTAAGTAGTTCTAAGTTCTAGGGGACTGATGACCTCAGCTGTTAAGTCCCACAGTGCTCAGAGCCATTTGAACCAACGACGCCGCATGTGTGGTGCACAGCACGCAAAGGTTTTTTAATTTTCCTATATGCTAATCTATCTTACCTAAAGTAATAGATTCTTGTACGGCTTTAGGTTTCTCCTCTAGCGATATCTGCTCTGTCACATTGCATTTTCTCTCAATAACTATTTTAGATCTCTAAACTCGCTTTTGCCTGGTTCACTTGCAGCATTTTTATATCTTCTCAGTTCATCAATAAAATTTAATATCTCCTTGGTTACTCATGTACTGCTACAATGCCTTGCCTTTAGCCTAGATGTCCCTCTACCACCTTCACCAATCTCTTGCATTTATCCATTCATCTACAGCTATATTTTTCCTGTACTTCTGTAAGTCGTTGGCAAATCCTTCCTTTGAATCTCTCAAAATACTCTGGCTGTTTCAACATATTCAAATCCCATCCTTTTAATCACCTATCTCCCTACAATTTCTTCGGGTTTAACCTTCGTTCTGCAGCCAATAACCAATGGTGATGGACTACGTTTGCTTGCGAAACGGTTTTGCAGTTTAAAAGTAGTAGTAGTAGTAGAAGTAGAAGGGTTGTGTGGGCGCACGACAGCAAGGTCTTCAGCGCCCGTTCAGTATCATAGTGAGACGGGTGTAAAAAAAAAAAAATACTCAGAACATTTACATATAACGGAACAGAAAACACGAGGAACAATCATTGAAACAACATGGACAACACGGGAAGG